>NC_050576.1:69918265-70550765 GCF_011100635.1 Trichosurus vulpecula
TAAAACAAAACGTAAAGAATGAAAAAATAGAAAAAAATGTGAAATATCTGATTGGAAAACAACTGACCTGGAAAACAGATCCAGGAGAGACAATTTAAGAGTTATTGGTCTACCAGAAATCCACGATGAAAAAAAGAGCCTTGACAGTATCTTCGAAGAAATTATCAAAGACAACTGCCCAGAGGTCCTAGAACCAGAGGGCAAAATAGTCATTGAAAGAATTCACCGATCACCCCCTGAAAGAGATCCCAAACTGAAAACACCAAGGAATATTATAGCCAAATTTCAGAGCTATAAACTCAAGGAGAAAATACTGCAAGCAGCCAAAAAGAAGCAATTCAAATATTGTGGAACTACAGTCAGGATCACGCAGGATCTCTCAGCTTCCACATTAAAAGACAGGAGAAATTGGAATATGATATTCTGAAGGGCAAAGGAGCTGGGACTACAACCAAGGATCAACTACCTAGCAAAACTAAGCATAATTTTCCAGGCAAGGCAATGGACGTTCAATGAAATAAGGGAATTCCAGACCTTCCTGATGAAAAGGCCAGAACTCAATGGAAAATTTGATCTCCAAATACAAAACTCAAGAGAGACATAAAAAGGTAACCAGGGGGAAAAACCCCACAAACCTTATTAACCAATAAGGGCAGGTTGTTTACATATTTATGTGGGATTATATCATCTCATGTATGTTATGTATATATATATATATATATATATATATATATATATATATACACATATATAAGTCAGTCTTGAGAATGATACAGCTATTATGACAATTGAAAGGGACATACATAGGTTGTGAATGCCTGTATAAATTAACTGATGTAAAGATATAAAATATAAGTAAGAGATATAAAGGGAGGGCTATGAGGAAAGCAGTAAGGAGGTAGTAGAAAAGGGTAAATTACACCAAATGAAGTGGCACAAAAACATATTATAGTAGAGGGAAAGAAGGGAGGGAGAAGAGCAGTATTTGAGCTATACTGTCATCTGATCTAGTTCAAGAAGGGAATAACATACTCTGATAAGTTTAGAAATCTAATTTGTCCTACAGGAAGTGGGAGGGTAAGGGGGGAAAAGAGAGGGGGGCGGTCAGAAGGGAGAGGAGAAGTAGCAAGTGGGTAACGGTAAGATAAGGGAGGGGAATAAAGAGAGAGGGTTAACTGAGGAAAGTGGCAGTCAAAAGCAAAACTTTGTTGAGGAGGAGAAGGGGAAAGGGAGAAATAAAAGCATAAACAGGGGGAATTAGGATGGAGAAAAAGACACAGAAATCATAACCCTGAACGTGCAGGGGATGAACATTCTCACAAAACAGAAGCAGATAGCAGAATGGATTAAAAACCATAATCCTACAATATGCTGTTTACAAGAAACGCATTTGAAACAGGGAGATACACATAGAATAAAGGTAAAAGGCTGGAGTAAAATATATTGTGCCACAGCTAAAGAAAAAAAAAGCAGGTGTAGCAAATCTAATCTCAGACAAAGCAAAAGTAAAGATAGATTTAATTAAAAGAGATAAGGAAGGACATTATATCCTGCTAAAAGGCACCATAAACAATGAAGCAATATCATTGCTTAACATATATGCACCAAGTGGTAAGGCATACAAATTCTTAGAGGAGAGGTTAAGGGAGTTACAGGAAGAAATAGACAGCAAAACTATAATATTGGGAGACCTCAACCTCCCCCTTTCTGAACTTGATAAATCTAACCTCAAAATAAACAAGAAAAAAGTTAAGGAGGTAAACAGAATTTTAGAAAAGGCACATATGATAGACCTCTGGAGAAAACTGAATGGGGATAAAAAGGAATATACTTTCTTCTCAAAAGTACATGGCACATACTCAAAAATTGACCATGTACTAGGGCATAAAAACCTCACAATCCAGTGCAGAAAAGCAGAAGTAGTCAATGCATCCTTTTCAGATCACGATGCAATAAGAATCATTTTTAATAAAGAGCCATGGAAAAATAAGCTAAAAACTAATTGGAAACTAAATAATTTAATTCTAAAGAATGAGTGGGCCAAAGTACAAATCAGAGAAACAATTAATAACTTCATTCAAGAGAATGACAATAATGAAACAACATACCAAAACTTATGGGATGCAGCAAAAGCAGTTCTTAGGGGAAGTTTTATATCCCTAAATGGCTACATGAATAAAATAGGGAAAAAGGAGATCAATGATCTGGGCAGACAGCTGAAAAAGCTAGAAAAAGAGCAAATTGAAAACCCCCAATTAAATACCAAATTAGAAATACTGAAAATCAAAGGAGAGATTAATAAAATTCAAACCAAGAAAACTATTGAATTAATAAATAAAACAAAGAACTGGTTTTATGAAAAAACCAATAAAATTGATAAACCTTTGGCCAATTTGATTAAAAAAAAGAAAGAAGAAAATCAAATTGCCAATATCAAAAATGAAAAGGGTGAGGTCACCTCTAATGAAGAGGAAATCAAAACAATAATTAGGAATTATTTTGCCCGACTGTATGCCCATAAATTTGATAACCTTAGAGATATGGATGAATATCTACAAAAACATAAACTGCCCAGGCTAACAGAAAAGGAAGTGAAATTTCTTAATAACCCCATCTCAGAAAAAGAAATTGAGCATGCCATCAATGAACTCCCTAGGAAAAAATCTCCAGGGCCAGATGGTTTTACATGTGAATCCTATCAAACATTTAAAGAACAACTAATTCCAATACTTTGTAGACTGTTTGGGAAAATAAGTTAAGAAGGAGTCCTACCAAATTCTTTTTATGACACAAATATGGTACTAATACCCAAACCAGGTAGAGTCAAAACAGAGAAAGAAAATTATAGACCAATTTCTCTAATGAATATTGATGCAAAAATTTTAAATAAAATATTAGCAAAAAGATTGCAGCAACTCACCACGAGAATAATACACTATGACCAGGTAGGATTTATTCCAGGAATGCAAGGCTGGTTCAATATTAGGAAAACTATTAGCATAATTGACCATATCAACAACAAAACCAGCAGAAACCATATGATCATCTCAATAGACGCAGAAAAAGCCTTTGACAAAGTACAACACCCATTCCTATTAAAAACACTAGAAAGCATAGGAATAAGTGGAACCTTCCTTAAAATTATAAATAGCATCTACCTAAAACCATTGACAAGCATTATTTGTAACGGGGATAAGCTAGATGCATTCCCAATAAGATCAGGGGTGAAACAAGGATGTCCATTATCACCCCTATTATTCAATTTGGTACTAGAAATGTTAGCTGTAGCAATAAGAGAAGAAAAAGAAATTGAAGGAATTAGAATAGGAAAAGAAGAAACTAAATTATCACTTTTTGCAGATGATATGATGATTTATTTAGAGAATCCTAGAGAATCAAGTAAAAAACTACTTGAAATAATAAACAACTTTAGCAAAGTTGCAGGATATAAAATAAATCCACATAAATCCTCAGCATTCCTATACATTACTGACAAAGCCCAACAGCAAGAGATAGAAAGAGAAATTCCATTCAAAGTTACTGTAGACACTATAAAATATTTGGGAGTCTATTTGCCAAGACAAACCCAGGGCCTATATGAACATAACTACAACACACTTTTCACGCGAATAAAATCAGATCTAAATAAATGGAAAAATATCAGTTGCTCATGGTTAGGCTGAGCTAATATAATAAAAATGACAATTTTACCTAAATTAATCTATCTATTCAGTGCCATACCAATCGAACTACCAAAAGATTATTTTACTGAGCTGGACAAAATAATAACAAAATTCATCTGGAAAAACAAGAGGTCTAGAATATCTAGAGTATTAATGAAAAGAAATGCTAGAGAAGGTGGCCTAGCAATACCAGATATTGAACTGTACTACAGAGCAGCAGTCATCAAAACTGCCTGGTACTGGTTAAGAAACAGGGGTGTGGATCAGTGGAATAGGATAGGTACGCAATTAGGAGAAATCAACAGGTTTAGCAATCTACTCTTTGATAAACCCAAAGAGGCCTGCTTCTGAGCTAATAATTCATTATTTCACAAAAACTGTTGGGAAAATTGGAAAATGGTAGGGCAGAAACTGGGCATAGACCAATATCTTACACCATATACCAAAATAAAGTCAAAATGGGTTCATGATTTAGGAGTAAAGGCCGATACTATAAGTAATTTGGGAGAGCAAGGTATAGTCTATTTATCAGATTTATGGAAAAGAAAATAATTCATGACCCAACAAGAGATAGAGGGCATTACAAAATGCAAAATGGATAATTTTGATTATGTCAAATTGAAATGTTTTTGTACAAAAAAAGCCAATGCAACAAAAATTAGGAGGGAAGCAGAAAATTGGGAGAAAATCTTTGCAACTAGTATCTCTGATAAAGGCCTCATTTCTAAAATATACAGGGAACTGAGCCAAATATATAGGAACACAAGCCATTCCCCAATTGAGAAATGGTCAAAGGATATGAACAGGCAGTTTTCAGAGGAAGAAATTAAAGCTATCTATAGGCATATGAAAAAATGCTCTGGATCACTACTGATTAGAGAAATGCAAATCAAAACAACTCTTAGATACCACATCTCTCCTGTCAGATTGGCTAAAATAACAAAACAGGAAAATGATAAATGCTGGAAAGGATGTGGGGAGATTGGAACATTGTTACGTTGCTGGTGGAGTTGTGAGCTGATCCAGCCATTTTGGAGAGCAATTTGGAACTATGCCCAAAGGGCTATAAAAATGTTCATACCCTTTGACCCAGCATTACCACTTCTAGGGTTGTATCCCAAAGAAATCACACAAGCGGGAAAAGGACCCATATGTACAAGGATATTTATAGCGGCTCTTTTTGTGGTAGCCAAGAATTGGAAATCAAAGGGATGCCCATCAATTAGGGAATGGCTGAACAAGCTGTGGTATATGAAGGTAATGGAATACTATTGTGCCATAAGAAATGGGGATGATACGGACTTCGTAACAACCTGGAAAAACCTACACGACATAATGCTGAGTGAGTGGAGCAGAGCCAGGAGAACATTGTACACAACCACAGATATATGGATTATGTGAGGACCAACCCTGACATACTTCACTCTTCTCAGCAATGTAAGGTGCAAGGACAACTCCAGGGGACTCACAATGGAGAATGCTATCTTCATCCAGAGAAAGAACTGTGAAGTTTGAATACAGATTGAGGCGCACTACATGCTTGCCTTTTTTGCTTCTCTTTTGTTTTTGGTTTTGTTTTTTTTTTTTTGTTTGTGTGTTTGTTTGGTTTTTTGGTTATGTCTCTTCTTTCTCATGATTCATTCCATTGGTCATAATTCTTCTCCACAACTTGACTAGTGTATAAATTAATTCAATGCGAAGTTATACATGGTAATTACATGAGATTCCAGGCCGTCTTGGGGTGGGAGGGGGGAGGGAGGGGAGAAAATCTGGAACTCAAAATTATGTAGAACCATGTGTGGTAAACTAAAAATAAATAAATAAATTTGAAAAAAAAATCATGTTGTGAAAGAAGAAATGGAACAAAAGAAAAAAACTGAAAAAATAAAGTAAAAATAGTATGCTTTGATCTACATTTAGACGCCATCTATTCTTTCTCTGGATGTAAATAGCCTTTTCCATCGTAAGCCTTTTGGAATTGTCTCAGATCATTGTATTGCTGAGAAGGGCCAAGCCAATCACAGTGGGTTGTTGCACAATGTTGCTGTTACTATGTACAATGTTCCCCTGGTTCTGTTCACTTTTTTGAGCATCGGTTCATGTAAGTCTTCCCAGGTTTTTCTGAAAGCATTCTGCTTATTGTTTCTTAAAGCACAATAATATTCCATTACATTCACATACCATAACTTGTTCAGCCATTGCCCAATTGATGGGCATCCCCTCAATTTCCAATTCTAGCAACTTAGAGTATTAAAGTTGCTTTTAAATGACTTGCTCAGAGTCACACAGCCAGTATATGCCAGAGAGATGATTTGAACCCAGGCTTCAAGGCTAACTCTCTATCACTATACCATGCTGAGAGAATAGGCAGAGAACAACATCCAAGAAGATAAACTTTGAATTGCATTTCAAGGTCCAATGAAATCAACTTAAACCACAAAAAAGCTAAAATGAGGGTCTTGAACTTGAGACATAGGCTGTCTGCTTTATTCTTACTATGGAAGAATAATGCTGATAGCTGAGTGAAGCAGGATTCCATAAGGGTTTATACCTGGTAATTGACATATTGGAAAAGGTCTAGTTCTGCAGAGGAATCTTCACAGTTCTGATGCTTAAAGACAACTATCAAGCCAAATCGTGGGGCAAGGACCTCAGAACCTTCAGTTCAATGTCCTCACTATCAGATTATCCTGATTCCTTTGCAATGATGCAAAGATGATGAAGGAGCCTCAGTGGTCTTCCTAGCTATAGTAAGTGACACTGAAGTTGATCTTATACTGCCTCAACCTCTCCCATCTAAGAGGAATAATTCCTTTGAGAGGTCAGTGATCTTGACTTTTTTCTTTGAGATTCATATAATGATAATGAGAAGAACACTAAATTGAAAGTCAGGAGACCTGGGTTTTCATACAAGCTCTACCACTAACCAGGTCTTTTACCTTAGGTAAACCACTTGACCTGTATAGGTTTCTGTTTCCTCACCTTTAAAATAAATGGATTGGATGCAATCATCTCTAAGGCCCTCCTAGATATAAATTTCTATTAGGTTCATGAATTCCGTGAGAAGTGCTGATGAAGTCCAGGATGAAACAACGGGAAGAAATAAACCAGATGAAATTGAACTGGAACAAATGTAAGCCAAGCACTTAGGCTTTTTTAAAAAATTACACACAAGCACAAATACAGGATGTAGAAGACCTACTTTGCCAGATATTCATGTGAAAAGTGGCCTGGGGAACATAGGGGAGTAAGCAGAAGAAATAGAGCCCAGCTTCCTCTGCAATTGCTCCAGCAATGATCTGAGAAGAATGCCAGACTAAACAGTGATTGGGAAATTGGAGAAACTACTGTGGGTAATCTTTCTAGCCCAAAATTATATATTTGATCCATAGACAAATGACAAGGATCTGTAGAGCTGTGGTTCTCTGGGATCATGGACACAGTGCCCAGATTTCTGAGCTGAGCCAATAGTAATGGGGTAGACAGAGCTGATAGACTTAGCCCAAAGCCCAAACCAGTATCACAGGGTCTCCCTGAGGATCTGGGAGCACAGATTCAGTGTCCAGATTGTCACCAGATTATAGACACAGGCCCCCAGCCAGGGCATCAGTGCAAGGTGCAGGAAGATTACTCCCACAGGTGCCAGATAGTCAAAATTAACAGAAAAGGAAAATGACAGATGTTGGAGGGGGTGGGTAAGGGAAAATAGGCATATTTATGCACTCTTGGTAGAGATGTGAATTGGTACAACCATCTTGGAAAGCAATTTGTAATGAAACTCCCAAAGTTACTAAATTGTGCAAACCCTTTGATTCAGCAATACCACTACTAGGCCTATACCTCAAGCAGATAAAAGAAAGGGAGGAAATACCTGTATGAACAAAAATATTTATAGCAGTTCTTTGTGTGGTGCCAAAGAGCTAGAAGCTAAGGTAGTGCCCACAAATCAGGGAATGGCTGAACAAATTATGGTGTAAATAAAAGGAATAGAATACTATTGTGCTATAAGAAATAAAGAAAGAAATGGTTTCAGAGAAACTTCAAAAGATGTGTATGGACCAAAGTAGAGTGAAGTGCGTAAAACCAGAAGAAATTATACTATAAAGTTGATACTGAAAAAATGAACAATTTTGTTCAAATGTTCAAATGCAATGGTCCTCCAAGATTGCCCCCACCCTTCCCCTATCCTGAGATTATGTGATGCACAAAACTGTTCTGAGAACTCTGAGCAGCCTTGGAAGCCACCTCAAAACCAGATTTATTTCCTGTTTAGAACCTGAGAGAGTAGCAGATATCAAACTCATTCCTTTTATGTGCCCTTAGAACCAGGTTGTTTATTTTGTGCAATCCTCTTTTCCTGCCCCTAAGGATTCCATAAGGAATCTGAAGGCTGTTAAGATTCCAAGTCTTTAAAACCAATTCAAGATCCCAGACAGAATATCTGGACCTTCAAACTTACCAAGTTTATTGGCAGTAAATGATTATTCTGTCTCCTTAGTGAAGAGCATAAATAAAGTTATATTTGTACCAAAATGTTAAGTAAACAGTGGAGAGCTACCAGTACCTTATGTCAGTCAGTATGCCCTTATTAAGCACCTATTTATGTACCAAGTACTGTGATAATCAGTTGCAAACATAAATAAAGACAAAAGCAACAATCCTGACCATTAAGGATCTCACATTTTACTGGGGGAGACAACACGCAAACAACTATGTGTAAATAAGATAGATAGATAGATGGATGGATGGATGGATAGATGGGTGATGGGCAGAAATAGATAGATAGATAGATAGATAGATAGATAGATAGATAGATAGATAGATAGATAGATGGATGGAGATAGATAGACAGACAGACAGATAGGTAGATACATAGATAGATAGACAGATAGATAGATAAATAGATAAATAGACAGACAGACTTAAATTGTAAATAGTCACAGAGTGAAAGTATTAGCATTTAGGAGGTCTGGGAAAGGCTCCTTGCAGAAGATGCAATTTTAGCTGAGACATGAAGAAAGCCAGGAGGCAGACATGAGGATGGAGAGAATTCCTGGCATTGGAGACAGCCGTAAAAAAGCCTGGAGTTGGGAGATGGAGTATCTTGTTCAAGAAACAGCTAAGAAATTAGTATCTCAGGATCAAAGAAAATGTGGAGGGAAGTAAAATGTGTGAAGACTACAAAAATAGGAAGGGGCCAGGTTTGAAAGGTTTTAAAAGCCAGATTGGGGAAGAAGGCAAGATTGCTACCTAGCAAGACCTACCCAGCATGGTACTCTCTTTGTGGCTCCCAATAGAACTCTCTTTGTTAGATACCCTTGATAGCTCATTACTGCTCTAATCTCCAGAATTGGGTTTTGTTTTGTTTTTTATATTAAAATTTTTTTAACTAACATAAAATTATTTTCTTTTCCTCCTGCCAACCCACTAAAAAGAAAGAAAGAAAAACAAATTCCTTGTAACAAATATACATAACCAAGCAAAAGAAATTTCCTCATTAGCCATGTTCAAATATACAGACAGACACCCACACACAACTCATTTTACACCCTGAATCCATCACCTCTTTGTCAGGAAATGGATAGGAAAAGCAGCAACTCTCAACGTCAAAGGGAGCCAGCAGCTACTCTGGCCTTGGCATCTCCTTCAAAGTCCCTGTCTCCTCAAAACTCTCCCTTATGGTCTCAGGTACTGGACAGCTCCCCAATAAATGTTTGTAGATTGATACTCAGAACCACCTCCATAGGGTGGCTCATAGCTAGTACCCTACTAAACTTTGGCCGTGTGCCTCTCCCTGTCACTACCATGGCACAGATCTTTTGAAGTACTGTATAGCTTTTTAAAACAACTTTGAAGAGCCCTCTTAAGTAGCATTGAGGGAGTAGACTTTTGGAATAAGCTTTAGGTGTCACACTCCTAGCTGCCCGTCCCTTCTGTCCCTTTATGTAGTATCCTGAGACTCACTGCCCCTTGGCTCAACACTAAAGATTTATTGAGTACCTACTATGTGGAGAACACTGTTCTTCATGCTGAGGGTAAAGATGTGAAAATTAAAGAAGACATAGATTCTTCCTTCACAGGGCTTACAACCTAGTCAGGAGATATGAGATACATAAATAAATATGATACATGATCAGTACATAAAGATGATGGAAGCTACCACTGCCTTCTGTATAGATGTGGAGGACTATGGAATATTGGAATATTGCATTTCAGTCCTCCTTGAAAATGAAGGACAAACAACAACCACAGTTCTCAGGTTCAGATGCTGTGTTAGTTGGCATTTCTGGCCTTCTAAAAAATATTTTTTATTTTTTGTTATGAGGGAAGGTGAAATTTCAGAAATTTCATTTCAGAAATGAAAATGAGGTTAAAATCAAAATATATTCAGAAAAATATTAAAAAATAAAAATAAGTAAAGGTTCATCATTAATATTTGGGGGAGATCAAGGAAGGCTTCATAGAGGATGTGATATCTGATCTGAGAAGGATAGGATTTCAATAGAATATTGGGAGGGGAATAGTCCAAGTGTAGAGAATTGTGTCTGTAAAACCATTCAGGACACACATAGGCAGTGCTGAGCAATCCAGTTTGCCTAAAGCATGGCATATACAGAGGAGAATAGTGTAGGAAGAAGCTAGAAAGGTAGGGTGCTGAGAGTTTGGGGAGGTTCCTGAAGACCAGGCTAAGAACTCAAGAACTCTGAACCAATATGGAGGCACAGAAAGGTTTTGAGCAAAAGAATGATGTCCTAAGTATAATAATGTCCAACATTTGTGAAGTTTCCATTTCGTCATTTGTTCGGTCATATCTGACTCTTCATGGCCCCATTTGGGGTTTTCTTGGCAAAGATACTGAGGCCAGATTTGAACTTAGGAAGATGAGTCTTCCTGAGTCAGGCCTTGTACTCTATGCACTGTGCCACTTGGCTGCCCTAAAGTTTACAAAGCACTTTTCAGACATCATGCCTTGCAACTGCTTGGTGAGACTTGAACAACTGGTATTATTCTCTCTCTTATAGATAAAAAAATGACAAAGGTTAGGTGACTTGCCCCAGAGACAGTAAATTTCAGGGATCTGATTGTAACCCAGATTTATCTGGTCTCCATTTCAGCTCTCTAACTACATTCTAATTATCATTCCACATACATGTACCTATCTTAGTCAACACAAGACAAAAGTAGAAAGTCAGCAAAGATGATCTTTGACTTCCTATCTTTCATTTCCTTTTCCCTCCAAAATTCATATCCTGTTGGTTCCATTCTAAGACTCTCATTTTTGTCTTTATACCACAGTGCCTTGTACATTACAATTCTAAAATATTCAATGAATTGAAAACTCTCCCACAATTATGTTCTAATCTGGTACAGTGTCTAACACATAGTAGGAGCTTATAGAAATGCTAGTTGAATGAATAGATAAAATGTACTACTCAGAGCTGAACGCAATGGTCTCATTCATAAGAGTATGCCCAAACTATCATTCCCCATGGTCAGTGGAAAGAGCATTTACTCTAGAGTCAGAAGATCTAGGTTTAAATCTACCTTCAGTTATTTACTGTGTGACCTTAGAGAAGTCATTTAACTTCCCTGGGCCTCAGTTTGCTCACCTATAAAATGAAGGCGGTAGACTCGATGGCCTTGGAGACCCCTTCCATCTCTAGCCCTGTGACCCTATGAGGCCATTAATATTTTCCCCCAGTGTTCTACCCCCTCTTCCCACTCCACTACTAGTCTACATGAATCCAGATGTACAAGAGTGCCCAACAGCCACAAGCACTGCTTTGGACAGGGGGTGGGGGGTTAGCAGAGACAGCCAGCAGTTTGCAAACCGTACCCCTTCCCAAGGGTACAAAGCTGCAGAGAACAGCCTGGACTGACTGCTGCTGCTTCTCCCCACTCCTGTCTAGCCAATCCTCCTGCTTTAAATGCCTAAATTATTTTATGGGAATTTTGACAGCTTAGATTAGATGGTGTAATCAAGATAAACTAGTTATTTAAACAAGGCCCCTGAGGACGAATCAGTGATTCTAAATGTTTGTGTATTGACATTTTCTCTTCCAGCCATGGTAAGGGTGTGGTTTATTAACATTGGGCCTATTTCGTTTTTAAAACCAGGCCTCTTATCTCTGGTCTGTCAACCACAGAACTGCTTCATCCATTTTTAATATACCACTTCCCACCTCTGCAGTCTCCTGAGACTTTCAGAAAAGGCACAACATTCATTTCCTTCACTAGAGGAGCAGCTCTCTGCCTTAATGTAGAGAAGGGCCCCCAAAGAAGGAGGCCAACCCTCAGGCATGGGGGTGGAGGTAAAGGAGTGCCAGCTCCCACACGGATCATAGATTTAGAAACGGAAGGGACCTGAGAGATCAGTAAGTGCAACCATATGATTTTACAGAGAAAGAAACAGACCTAGCAAGATTAAGTGACTTACTCGAAGTCAAATAGCCCATTGCTTCCCATGACTGTATGAACTAAGGGAGAGTGTGGATAATTGCAAGCCTTGAATCATCTACAAACTTAATTTTAACTAGTGTTCAATCTCAGACTAAGTCGTTGTGGATGTCTCTTTGGCTAAGTTACTTCATCTCTCTGGGTTTCAGTTTTCTCATCTGTAAAGAGCAACAACAAAAAATAGGTTGGACTAGATGGCACACAAGTCTCCTTCCAGTGTGGAGATTTTAACTCTTCATCTAAGAGTCTGGGTTTTTTTTTTTTTTGGTTGCTGTTGTGACAGTTAATGACACAGATGTCTCTTACAAATATTACATGCTCTCTGTCCTCTTTTCCTTATCAACCCTGGAGCTAATGAGCAGAGAGTTGTTTAACTGATGCTCTATCTTGTAGGACTGAGATACAATGACTAGCTAGTGGGGAGAGAAATAATAATGATACCTAGCATTTACATAATACTTATGTTTCAGGTGCTTTACAATTTTATCCCATTTGATCTTCCCAACCATCATGGGAAGTGAGTGCTATTATGCCCAGTTTACAGATGAGAAAATTGAGGCAGACAAAGGTTAAATGACCTTCCCAGGGTCACACAGCTAGTAAGTGTTTGGGGTGGGTTTTAAACTCAGGTCTTCCTAACTCCAATCCTTCCTGACTATATCCACTATGCCACCCAGCTGTTTCCAAAGAAAGAGAGCTGCTCTGTCCCACTGTGCCAAAGTTTTCAGTAAGGGAATACAGGCAGATTGGAGGGTAAGAACCAGAAGGTTATAATTAGTGTGCAGAGTGCTAGAGAGGGAAGCATGCTGGTGGGAGAATCAGGAGAATTGAGTATGTATCTTAGCTCTGAAATGGACTGGCTGTACATTGTGGCCTAGGGTCATTCCTATAGCCTCTGAACCTCAGTCTTATTGGCAAAATAAGGATAATCAATCAGTTATGTGCTTACTATGTGCCAGGCACTGTGCTAACCACTGGGATACAAAGAAAGGTAATAAGCAGTGTCTGCCTCCAAGGAACACCATCATTCTGTTGAGAGACACATACTAACAATTAAGTACACACAAGCTATACAAAGTGGACAAAGATGATCTGACGGGGGAGGACTTGGGAAACTTGGAAAAGTCTCCTGCAGAAAGTGGGATTTGAGCTAAATCCTAAATGAAGTGAGAGGAGCTAAGAGGCACAAGTGAGGAGACAGAGCATTTCAGGCATGGGGGACAGCCAATGCAAAGGACTGGAGATTGGAGATGGAGTGCAAAGCAATCTGGGGATGGAATGTCCCATTCAAGGAGGTGCAAGTTGGCCAAAGTCATTGGGCCATAGAGTGGAGTAAAGTATAAGACTTAAATGGTAGGTTGAGGCAAAATTATGAAAAGCTTTAAATGTCAAACTTTATATTTGATACTGGAAATAGTAGGCAGATTGTGAAGCTCACTGAGCATGGGGGTGACCTGAATAGTAATATTTTAAAATAAAATGACCTGTTGTGTTGTTTCTGTGTGACGAGTGCTTAGAGCATTCTAAGAGTGTATGTAGTATTGCCCTTTTGTTGGTACAAAACAGGAGAAGCCAGGGATTGCCAGGAAATCAAGCTGGAGGCAGACAGGCAGGGGACAATAGAAAACAGAACAGAGAGAAGATAGTCTCAAGTAAAGAAAATTACCAAAGTCAGCAACACTAGTTCCAAGCCTAGATGAGGAGGAGGAGGGCAAGGAGCCAGAGGATGGAAACTATAATAGACAGGCAAAATTCTGTTAACAAACTGCACCAAAAATGCCTTCCTAATGGTGAGTGGCTAAACAAAGTGTGGTATGGGAATGCAAAGGAATATTGCTGCAGAGTAAGATGTGAGAAATGTAAAGAATTCAGAGAAGCACGGGAGACATCTGAGCTGATGCAGAATGAGGTGGACCAAGAAAAGGATATAGGCCACTACTACAATTGAAATGGAAATAACAATAAAGCCAAGCTGATTGCTGTGTGGGTATGATGACCAAGTTTGGCCCTTGAAGAGGGTTGAGAAAGTGTACCTCCCTCCCTCCATTACACAGGTGAAGGAACTGTTGGTCCCCCACGCAGTATAGAACTTTGCAAGTCATTTCAGATGTGGTCAATATGCCAATTATCATTGCGGAACTTTTTTCCTCTTTTTTCAGTTTCTCTTCTTTTTTCCCAAAAATTTTAGACTTGAATACTAAAACTTAAACACATAAGAAAAGAAAAAAACAGATTATAAACTAAAATATTGAAACCTAAATATAAAATCAGAAAAGGGAAAAAATGTCATGTGCATAGCAGAATATAAGAGAGGATTCAAAATATATAACAATAAATTTCCGTTTCAAGAAAGCCTATATAACAAAAACTACGCATTGTGTTGAGAGCTGTCCATACTTTCTTTGCTTCCTTGTAAGTTTTTTTTTGTTCTCTATTGTGCACTTTTTAGTTTGTTCTTTTTTCCCTCCTTCATCTCCCACCCCCCGGGCTATAATTAAGCATGGCTATATTTATATATAGATATTGATATATAGATACATATACATACATACATACATATATAGACATATACTTTCCCTAATAAATGAGAACCCCAGGAACGGAACCTAGGTCCCTTTATGCTCAGTCTACTTGGAATAATGCCTTGATTGACTCATAGATATTCTCCCTTCCCCCTCTAACGCCTATCCCCATCCTTGACCCCTTTCTCTTCTGCATCTATACAAGCCTTCTTAGCCAATGTTTATGGTCTCTCCTATTCTGTCTGTTGTCATACTTACATCTGGGTCACTTCTTCTGTCACTCAACTCATGGTATCTTTTCCTCCTCCATCATGTCTGTTTCTATCTCTTCAGCTGGTGCTGAATGCCACAAGTTGCTGTGGCAGGTGAAACAATGTTTTCTGTAGGGATCAGAAACACAGAAGAGCAGGGACTGAACCAACCAGAATGAATATGCGCTATTAAAGACTGATAAATTTAACTTTCATCTCCTGAACTCTAAGGACATTGTAAATGTTAATCCTTGTTAATAATCCAACTATGTCCCAGCTTAGAAGAGTTGATAAGGCTCTTTTTTTTTTTAAATCACCATTTGACAGCTGAGGAAATAAACACAGAGATGGAAGTAGTTCCTTAACATCACACAGCACCTTGGACAGTGACCAAGGAGAAAACAGAAGGAAAGTCTCCTCAATTCTCCCCATCTTTCTCTCCATACTCTGCCCAGCATACACTCTTTGCCAAATGCTTTCATTGAACTATGGTTTAATGAAATCTGTGAGAATTTAAAAGGAGCTGGTTTGGACATACAGGGAAGAGCTCGATTGGGGTACAAAAGGAGAGGGACAGGGTAAAACTTAGAAAATGCCCTCTGTTGATTCTTCTCTGGAAGTTCAGCATTTTTTCTTTACTCATTCAGCAAATATTTACTATGGACTGTTTTCATTGTGGTTCAGTTGTTTCTGACTCTTCATTTTAGGGTTTTCTTGGCAAAGATACTGGAGTGGTTTACTATTTCCTTCTCCAGTTCATTTTTCAGATGAGGAAACTAAGGCAAACAGGGCTAAGTGATTTGTTTGGGGTCACATAGCTAGCAAGTGTCTGAAGCTGAATTTGAACTCAGGTCCTCCTGACTCTAGGCCCAAGGATCTATCCATTGTGTCACTTAGCTGCCCATACTATGGACTATACTCAAGGAAATTAAAGGGTTCGGGGTTTTTTCTTGTTTTATGTTGTGTTGTGTTTTTGTTCTTGGTTTTTTGTTTGTTTGGGGCCAGAATGCTCCAATTTGTTGTCAATGAAAGAACCACAGGATTTCAGAGCCAGTGAAGGGATCTCAAAGGTCACCTCATCTGATTAGTGCCTGGACAAAAATCTACACCATCCCTAGAAACTTCAGGGAAAAGGAAGTCCACTATTTCCCCAGACTGCCATTTCAGCTTTTGGATAGCTCTCATTGTTAGGAAGTTTATCCTAACAATGAGGAGATTGGACTCTGCAACTGCCTAAGTCTACAGACTTAAATCCAGTAGAAACTTAAGAGGTTGCTCATTTTTATATTTCAGCAACTGAGATGCAGAGAAGTTGACCATGTTCCTAGTGTGTCCCTCTGGGGTCAAGTAAAACAAATCTATTCCTTCCGAGTGCCAGAGGATCTCAATGCCCTTGCTTCCCTTAGGTCTCCATTTAAGCAGTATGGGGCCGTCTCCAGTCATCCTGATCTGTATCTGGCCATTGGACCGAGATGACTCTGGAGGAGAAAGTGAGGCTGGTGACTTTGCACAGCTCTCCCTCACTTAAATCAAATTCACTTGCAAGAGGCTATGTATCCTGAATAAAATCCTAGTTCTCCTACCCTAGTTACTTATGGACCTATTCTCAAGTAATTGAAATAAGCAGAAGCCACAGACTGAGAATCTCTGTTTGGGGATATTTGTAGGGGAAACAGCTGGGCTGTGGTGAAAGAGAACCTCATTTAGGTGGTAAGAAAAGAGAAGAGGGTGGATATAGGTAAGATAAAGCAGGTGAAAAGAGAACAGATTAAAAACTCAGTTTATCAAAGCTTCCCTGAACCTCCCACCTCCACTAGCCCCACTTCCTCTCAAACGAAGGAGAGAAAGGAGGTCTCCTGTTGCTGCAGCTAATGGTAACAAGCAGGTATCTGTCCAATTCTCATTAACAATCTGCTCTGGCAGCTTCTGCCAGACTTCTTATTTTTAGAACAATGGTAAAGGCATGAATTATTGAATGGTAATAGCCAAAACTGTAAACTCTAAGCCCTGTGGGTAAGACTGGTACAAGGTGGCTTGGACAATATGGCAGTCAAGGTAGGGTTTGCTGGTGGCCTGGAGAGAAAGGAGACCAGAAGGCCCACTTGCGTCCTGGGGAATTGACAAGCCTGATAAGCTTTCCTAAGAACCAGAGACTGAAGCCAGGTGCAGTTGGGGCAGGGAGCCCTAGAATGGCATCCTGGGAGGCATCCTTCTAGCTACAATATTTTCCTACTTCCTTTCCTATATCCAGGCCTGGGAAGGGGACTTTCTTCCCCAGCACGGCTTCTGTCTCTGCTAACCCAGGATGTGGTGACATTGATTGGTCTCAAAGGTGGTAATGCATTTCATGTGTGTAATGGCCCTAATGATGGGTTGGAATACAATGGCAGTAAACTGTGCTATTTACTTAACACTCTGGGAGTTGCAAATTTATTCAAATTTATATGAATATTAATATTTGGAGCCAAGAGTTTTGGCAATGTTCAGTGTTTTGTTTGGTTTAGTTTTTAGATGTGATTGTTCCACATGTTGAAGTCTCTAAAATACTCCCAACCCTGAGATACTTGGAGAAGTCCTCAGTTTGGCATACAGAAATCCTGAACTCTAGGGCTACCTACTCACTCTCCCCTGAACTCACCTCCCCACCTTCACTTGGACTGCTCCCCTTGCCTGGAATATCCACTCTCCCTCGCTCTCCAAATTATACTCATCCTTCAAAGTCCAGTTCCAATCTCCCTAGTCATAAAGCCTCTCTCTCTATCCCTAGGTGATCTGTGCCTCTTTTGAATGCCTATCTAATGAGTGCCATATGCCAATATCATAGTTACAGGCAGTGTGGCTAAGTGGGTAGAAGGCTGGCCTCAGAGTCAGGAAGCCTTGGATTTAGGTCCTGTCTCTGACAAAGTCCTCCTGACAATATGATCTTGGGTGAGTCATTGACCCTCTCAGTGCCCCTGGATAACTCTATAACTTTGCACTGCTCATCTTTACTAGTAGGGGTTTCCATTCCAAAAGTTCCCCAAACCAATGAAATATCAGGTAGGTCCTGACACATATAGGGCAGCTAGGTGGCATAGTGAATAGTGCAATGGGCTTGGAATCAGGAAGACTCATCTTTATGATTCAAATCCAGCCTCAGATACTTACCAGCTGTGTGACTCTGGACTCGTTACTTAATCTTATTTGCCTCAGTTTCTTCACCTGTAAAATGAGCTGGAGAAGGAAATGGTAATGCATTCCAGTATGTTTGCCAAGAAAATCCTAAAATAGGGTCAAGAAGAGTTGGACATGACTGAAATGACTCAACCTGGCATGTGTATGTATGTATTTTTTGAATTAATGAATGCTAAAGAATTAAAGATTACTATGTATGATGCAGTACTCAGCATAGTGCAAGAATTGGTACAGTTCATACAAATATAAAAATGAAATGATCCCTGCCCTCAAGGGGCTTACATTTTAATAGGGGAGGCAATGCATATAAAGTAGTAGTGACCAGGGAGAGATCTTTCGGTTCAAAAAGTCACAAGGATGATGAATGGAGCCAAAGAATTTTATTGATATGTACCTTTTAGTAGCAATGGCATCAATGAATTTCTTGCACTGGAATACAGGGTGGAGGAAGGTGATCAAGAGGGTGAAATTGTGAGCAGGACAGATGGTAAAAAAAATTATTGGACTGAATGGAATGTGAAGCATATTTATATAATATATTTCAATTCCTTAGGAAATAAGGAAATATGTCTTAGCGGAGACATTTCCTCAGATAGGGGAAGCTAAGTTTTGTTCATTGAGCTGGTGTGATGATCTAAGCCCTGTATGTCAATTCCCCTTGGGATATAGCCTCCTTTCCTTGATCCTCCCTCAGCCTCCATTCCCAATGGAATCATAGAATCTTAGCAATGGAGGGGACTTCAAATTCCTTCTAGCTCAATGCATACATGACTAATCATCCTTTCTACTCTATCTTCAACTTTCACTCATTGCTCTGATTTCTGGGGCCCAGTCTTCTTCCCACATGACAGTCCTTCAAATACTTGAAAACAATGATCATAACCTTGAGTCTGTGCTAAATACTGGCTCTATAGAAGAAAAAAAACAATCCTTGACTTCAAGAAACTTACATTCAAGTGGTGGAAACAACACATACATTAATAGGTATGTGCAAAATACATACAGAGTAGGTGGAAAGGAACCTTAGAAGGAAATCTGCTAGCAGCTGAGGTGGGAGGTTGGGAGGGGACCCAAATAGAAAAGCTCTTCTGGAGAATGTGGCATTTGAGGCCAACCTTGAGGGAAGATAGGAGCTGTAATTAGAGATAAGGGGAGAGAGAGAAAGAAGAAGGGAGGGAGGGAGAGAGAGGGAAAGAGAGAGAGAGAGAGAGAGAGAGAGAGAGAGAGAGAGAGAGAGAGAGAGAGAGAGAGAGAAAGAGGGAGAGAGAGAGAGAGGGAGAGAGAGAGAGGGAATTCTAGACATATGGGATACATCCCAGTGCAAGGGCACAGAGATGGAGATGAAGCATCACATGCCAGTAACACCAGGTAAGGCTGGCCTGTCAAGTGCACAGAGAGTAGTAATATGTAAGAATACTGCAGAGATAGGAAGGGTCCAGGCTGAAGAGCTTTAAATGCCAAACCACTTAAAGCAACCTGTAGTAAATCACTTTTTAAAGGGCAATAAATTTTAAATATGAATCCTAAACTTTAATTTTCTTTTGGCATGAATTTTTGAATCTGTCATTTTCTTAAAGTAGGGCCCATTCTTAGAGCACCTTTGTTACAAGGCACCTTATAAATAAGTCAATCGAGTACATTCAGAGGTGGCCAGAACATCCTGGACAGGGGGCTTCCTTTGTGAAACTTGGATAGCGCACAAATTAATATGACCTTGGGCAAATCAGAGAAACTATACAAGCCTCAGCTTTCTCATCTATAGGCTGGACATAATACCTATCTCAAAAGTTGTTGTGAGGAAAGTGTACAGCATTAAGAATGACACAAGTTGGGATGGCAGGTCATTTTTAGTCTGGAAACTCCATTTGTGAAACTACCAGAAGAAATGTGGGCCATCTGAACCATCAAATCCCATTAGACAGCTTCTAGATTCAGAAACTTCTGGGGGCAGAGATAAACACTCACTCTTGGCTATTTCTGGCAGGTTTCCGTCAACCTGATGTTTGGAAAGTCCTGTAGAGTATTTGGCCCTAAATGTAATGGAATTGGCTGGAGTACTCTTACCACTGGGGACTGAAGCCAAGGGAGGAGGCTGCTAATCTGTGATTACAAGCTGTAAAGATACTCCAGGCCTAGTGTGGAGAATGGGACACTTAACAGGCACAGGGAGTCTACCAGTCAGAAACCCTGGGGATTTCTACACTGGGACACTTGGAGTTGGCTTCAGTGGTGGCCCATCGCCAGAAGGACACAGGGACAAGGTAGCAGAGGTTTGGCCAGAAGAAACATGAAGGAGAAGAGAGAGAAATGGCCTGTGCTGCTCTCCCAATGGTCTGCAGACAATGGCAAATTTCCCTGCAGTGGCCAGCCCTTTCCAGAGCCACCATTTGTATTAGGATTGGCAAAGGTGAGGAGTCAGTGCAGAGTTCTAGTCAGGGCACAAGGAGACAAAGAGGCTACAAGACCACTCAGTGGCTTCAGATAGCAGAACCAAGCTTTTTTTTTTTAAAGAATATATTAAATCTTAGAGTTGCCACTTGTTTTCACAACCTAATCATTTCCTCTTAAGATTATTCTGCCTCCACTACCATTTTTTCAATGAACACAAATCTATTTTCTCTTTTTCTCTCCTCCCCAGCATTGAAAAAAGAAAAAGACATATTAAAATTTTATATGTAAACAAAAAATTCTTTGTTCAAAAATCATATTTCTTGACCTTGTACAAAAAGCATATTTGTCAATCTGCATCCTGAACCTGTCAGTTCTCTATCAGAAAGTAGGTTCATATTTGGACCTCTGGAATCATGGCTGCTCATTACAGAACTCTTAAGTCTTTCAAAATTGTTTGTCTTTACAATGTTATTGTTATTATTTCATAAACTGATCCCAGGGTCTGCTTACTTCTCTCTGCATGACTTCATATAAGTCTTCCAGGTTTCTCTGAAACCATCTTCCCCATCATTTCTCACAGCACAATAGTACTCCATTCAAGTACCATTCCCCAATTGATGCCCCCCCCCTTAGTTTCCAATTCTTTGCCCCACAATAAGAGCCACTATCAAGATTTTTGTACCTATGAGTTCTTTTTCTCTTTCTTTGGTCTCTTTGGGATCTAAGCCTAGTACCCCTCCATCATTTTGAACTCTTTCTTGTAATGAAGACCAATGCTGAAGCAAAATCAAATGGTATGTCCCATATAAGATGGCACATTTCACAAGGCAAATACCTGTTCTTCTGTTTAATTCTAGGCCCAACTCACCTATTTGTACCATCTGTTCAAGAGGGACAAGCTTTGTAGGCTTTCCATCTAACTGCATGTTATTTACTTGCTCCCCTACTCCCACCCCAGGTCGATATGTAGGCCAAACTTTACCTATTAAAGAATAAATAAATAAACCTATATTCTCCAGTAATTACTTAGCTCTTTAGATCTTCCCTTACCTCTATCCAAAAGCACTTGCCAACAAAGGAATAGAAAAAACCATCATATACATTTACCTTAAAAATAATCCATAACTCCCTCTGAAAAATATACAAAGATGATCCCACCATCTATTCTGTGCTTAATTCATGTGCTATCTCAGTTCAAGACCTCACAAAAGGGAAACACAGCTCGACATTCCTTGGCTCTAAGGTCGAGTCCTATGGACGGCATCCAAATCACCCTTGGTACACTCACATTTAAAAAAGATTCAAAGAGTCGTGTATTTGTGCTTCACTGCCACCCTCAGTCTCAACGTTGCTCTGATTCTGAGAAGTAGGGCTGCAAACATAATCATATGCAGTAAATTGGCTCTGCCCAGAATCGTAGACTGACTGGGAGTGACCTATAGAGCTCTGGGCTAGTTGGAGGATCTGGAGAACAAAGGGGGCTGAGGCTTTTTGCAAACACACCACTCTAGGGTAAGCAGACCCCTGGCTCCCTTGCACACACCAAGTAAGAGTAGGCCAGGGAATTATAAACACAGAATCCTTTGATGTCCGTAAGTGCACTTATGTTTTCTTCAGTGATTCAGGCTATTTCTATCCACACCCCCTTCCCCATGAATCTCCCCTCCCAGTTACCTATTTTGCATCAACATCTTGAGAGATGCTTCCTGAACTGAGGTCCACATCTAACAGTAAGGAAAACATTGAAATAAGGAAAAGAGATCCTTTCAGTTGTCTGGGATGGGATATAAGCAGGAAGGGGGGGCAGTAAGTATAAAACATTTTCCCCCTACCCCAACCCCCACCATCTACAAAGGCTTCCCTGGGCTTTAAGAGTATACTGGGAGAACAAAAGTATCATTTTACTGGGTGGAAAAAAATGTCACTTGAGTTGGCTCTTAGGAAGAGGCAGTGCAGCCTAAAGATTTGAGAGCCAGCCTTGAAACCCCAAAGGTCTGAGTTCAATATCAGCCTCTGCCATACCTTGGTTGTGTGACCCTGGACAATTCACTCCCTCTCTCAGTGCCCTAGGCAGCTGCTCTGCAAGACAGTAAAGTGCAGAGAAGATGACTTCCTGCATCGATGGGGGGGATCTCTCTAGGCCAATGAAAGCTCAGTCCCAGTCCTCTCTTGATATTAGTAGACTGGCTTATTCACGAAGTCCTCTTAATATTCAATTCATTTGTTCAATTCAATCATTTGTTAAGTACCTTCTATGTGTGTAGCACTGTACTGGGAATATAAAGGCAGAAAAAATCTTTGCCCTCAAGAAGTTTAATATTCTACATATACTTTCCTGTATATTATCAATATTTCCAAGTCTTTCAGCTCCATTCCTTACCATAAATGCTCCCAGAAAATTATTTTTAAAGGGTGTGTGTGTGTGTATGTGTGTGTGTTAGAACAAAAGTATATCCATATATAACCTATATAAAATTGCTTACTGTTTTAGGAAGGGGGATGGAAGGGAGAAAGAGGAGATGAGGGAAGGAGGGAAAAAATTGAAATTCAAAAGTTTTTTTAAATGAATTTTTAAAATTATCTTTATGTGTAATTGGAAAAAATAAAATACTACTAATTTTTTTTTAAAAAGAATGAAAGTGCATCTAAGGGAATTAGTAATAAATTGGAGAGTCAAGGCAGAATTGGATTGAGGACATACACAAACCAGAAGGGGAAACCTAAAACCAAACCAAACCCAACCCAACCCCATTTCCACTAAACAGATGAAATGATAGTCCTAGTAATGCTAAATCCAGTAGGCTAACACTAAGAGAAAGGAATTTCAAAATGGTCATGGAGCTGGAGAAGGCATTACTGAAACTAAATTCTAAAGGGAGGGCTCGGTGTATTCATCTCTGGGGACCCAGGACACAAACTGGTAAGGTCACAATGATACGACAGTTGGGCATCTCGACCAAGATGCTGCAGTAGCTGGCTCCAAGCCCAACTCTGCACAACAGGTACAGAAACAGAATAGCCTAGAAGCTCACCAGTTGCCACATAGGTGTGTTAGTATAGTTGTAAAACTTCCCATCAGGAGACAAAGACTTCAATTCTGTCTCTGATACTTACTAGCTGTAGGACCATGGACAAGTCTCTTAGTCTTTGAGCCTCATTTTTCTCATTTTGTCTTTCTGAGCCTCCGATTCCTTATTAGAAAATCAAACTCTGAACCTCAGTCCCCTCATCCACAAATGTAACTCTCTGAGCCTCAGTTTCTTCATCTGTGAAATGAAGCAATATGTTTTCTGCTTCATGAGGTCACTATGAGAAAAAACACCTTTTAAATATTAAAAAAGCTGTTTTAAAAAAGGAGCTGTCATTGTTCCCTGCAGCGTGTCTGCATTCTGACTCTGGTCTCCTATCAATCTGTATCCCATAATAGGCTCAAGTAAATCAAATCTATTTGCTGGAATCAAGCTAAAAGTTTCTTAAGACTGTTCCTGTCTACAGTGAAATCCTACTCTAATAAGGAGCTGAATCCAAGAAATTCTGGGCAGAACACTTCATTCCCAACCCTGCTGAATGCTTTTTAAACTGTGGGCATGGAGAGAACATGGTGATTGGTTGGAGATGATGTCACAACTGTCCTGTCTTGCTCCCTTTCCTTAAGCCTCCGCCTTACCTCCCCCACCTCCACCCCCACATCAGGCTCTGCTGGCTGATGCAATGCCAGGATGCCAATCAGTCCTTCCCAGTAGCCCCAGGATACCCTGGCCTGCCACAGGGCAATTCTGGGGGTCAGCCTCCCATGGGGCTCCTCTGGTCTCCTGAGTGGTTCCTAGCATGCAGGAAGGCAAAAACTGTTCTTGTTGCCCAGTACTAATGTGATGGAATTATCCAGCTCCCCAGCCTATAAATAAACCCAGTCGGTAAATATTTATGTGATGTGGGTGAGCCTGGTGTTCAGCAGTTATGATATCTGCTTTGTTTTTTCTCCCTCAAAGGTGAGCTCCTTGCAATCTCAGTGGGAGAGGAGAGGCTGGGGGCAAGGTGTTTTTGTTGGTTTGTTTGTTTTGGCTTTGTTGTGGGTTTTTTTTTGGGGGGGGTCAAGGTGAGGAAGAGATAGGACTGAGAAGAGGAAGGCAGTTTCACTCAGGGTTTAGTCCCTCTTGTTGAATCACATACTTTAGGCCAAATTGTGAAGGTTGGGGCCAAGGCTTACCTCCCAGAGAATGAGAAAGGTGAGTTCACGCAGCTTGCCTTGGAGGGCCCCTGGGGCAGCCCTCCTCCAAATGTGGATGTTTATTTCTGTAAATGAGTGGGCCTTGCTGCTTAAAGCCACAGCCCAGTCCTTCAGAAAATAGTCCTCAGAGTCAGGGGTGGTGTTGGAAGGGTGAGGGCCATATTTCCCTAGGGAAGTCATTTCTGCTCAGCAGAAACACTTTTGAAAAAGGCAAATTTAAAAGGTGACTTGGGGTTTCTTGGAAGCTCAGTGGCAAAGGCTGAGGAAAGAGGTAATCAATCAAGCTTTTGGTCTCCAGGGTCTTTGGGGGAACCTGGCCCTGCCACAACAAAGATAAAGTGCCTTTCAATTGAGGCAGGAAGAAGAGCTTGGACAAATTTCTTCTAATGTGCCTTAACAGCATCTGAATGTGTCAGTGGTAAAGCAGGGCTGGAATGATAGAAGGAAAAAACCAAGACACTGGTTGTAAACTGGGGTCAGAACATCCTCAAAGAGCTCTGAAGCCTTCTCTCTGACACAGTCCAAGGCCATACGGCACAGAACTCTCTTCCTTCCAGAGAATGTAAACTCTTTGAAGGCAGAGATTTTCATTTTTGTCTCTGAATCCCCAGAAGCTTGCATGGTACCTGGCACACCATCGGTGCTTAATAAATGCTTATTCATTGTTTTATTTTCAAAAATACAAGTATCTTATGTAAAGGGAGATTTGATTATCTCCCTCCCCTCCCTCTTACCAGCTTAATATAATCACAGATCAGGTATGAAAACAGTTAACAAGGTATTGACACCTGATGATCTTTCAACAAGTGAGAACACATTTGTGTAAATGAATAGGAACCAGCTTTTGAGAGACAGATAGGCCTGGTAACCTTTAAAGAAACATCAGTTTATCAATTTGGGGCAATCTGGGTTGGGGGCGTGAAAGGAGGTACCCTATTCAGCAGCTGAAGAGTTAGTTCGAGGTACAATTGAGGAAACAGAGATGCTCTCCAGACAGATGGCTAGCTCTAAACTCAAAAGAGCTCCCTCTCCTGCTGGCAATTGGAAGTATAGCTGCATTAAGGGACAAACCCTGGAACACATCTGATCAGCAGATACCCTGAGAGAAAAAGGCATCGGGCCCTATAATTCCAGAGCCAGAAGCTTCCCTGCCTACATGTTCCCTACACAAGTCCCACCTTACCATTGAATTCTGACTTTTCACCTACTCTGCTTTTTTTTGCTTGTTTTTTTTGGAGGGGGAAAGGCAGTGCAATTGGGGTTAAGAGACTTGCCTGAGGTCACACAGCTAGTAAGTGTGTCAAGCATCTGAGGTCACATTTGAACTCAGGTCCTCCTGACCTAGGGCCAATGCGCTACTCACTGAGTCACCTAGCTGACCCACATCTACTCTTCTTAAGGATTCAGTGTGTTAGTGGGAGAGTGTGTCCTAGGTTGATGGGGGGAATCATGTCATGACTTCAGTACACTTGGAGGTTGGCAGATTAAAAGAAGGGGAAACAGACTGGAAGCATCTGAGGAACTTAAAAAGGATGAGTGTTGAAGGACTCAATAAAAAGAGACTAAAGCCAGAAATACACACACACACACACACACACACACACACACACACACGCACGCACGCACGCACATGCACACACACACACACACACACACACACTCACTCATGTTTCTTACACACCAATCAGACATCTTCTCCCTCTGTCCTTCTCCCCCACTGATCTGGAGTTTCCTGCTTTAGCAGGCTGCAGAATACAGTACAGAAGTGAGGAGCTTCTGAAGGAAGGGTACTTGCTTGTTGACTCAGGTCATTGGGTTATCATCCTTTCAGCAGAAGTGTCCCACAGGGATGAAAAGCCCCATTTGGAATCCTCAGGGTCTCAAGCTTTTGAGTGGTCTCATTTACGAGGATATCTTTCTGGCTGCTGGGGTCTTGAGTGGACCTGAGTGAAGGACTGGGCCAGTAGAGAAAAGACAAAAGGCAAATAGGAACTCAGGCTTTTAGGAGGTACTGTCCATAAAAATCTACTTAGCAGCCTGTTCCTGGTAATTTATGCATCTATTGTAGGAAGCAAGGATAACAGTAGCCCTTTCTGCAAACCATCCATTTTGCCAGAGAATAAGGGAAGTCAGTGTCACTAACTTTACAACTGCTTGACATGCCACAAGTTAAATGGAATTTGTCTTCTAAGGAGAGCTCAATGAAGCCCTGATTAAGGCTTGATTCATAACCAGGAAGCTATCTCCCAAGGGGAGATCTGTTCTAACTCCTTCTTAGTGATACCTGGAAACATAGATTTAGAGCCAAAAGGAACCTCTAAAATTATCTAGACTGATGCCAGGCCCAGAGGCCAGAGTCCCCTGGCCATACCCAGTCCTGTTCATGCCTGCTGTGAAGTTTTTGTGGATCTCACAGAACACATTACCTATAATGAAGTCAGACCTTGAAGGTTGAGCTTAATCACCTGCCTATCTCACTGGACATCTACCTGTCCCCTGATACTCTACAGGGAATCATTCCTGAATGGTTAACATGTGTCCACCCCCTTACTTTCTGTTTTCTAGTGATACCTGTGAGCCCTGTCTGCTGAAAGAGCAAACTCTCTGCTTCATCCTCAGCTGTCTGATTACTTATGCTCCTTCAATTTGACTCTACTTCTCCCAGTTTCCCATTCTAGAGCTTCCCACTTCTTCCACCATATTTCAAACAGTTGGCTCCTTTGTCCTATCGCTAATCACATTTTGCCAAACCCCAACACTGCATTAGTCCCATAATGCACCTCCTTTGCTCCTACTCACATGCTTCTGAATGGACTTGGAGAAAATTTTGAACATTCAATGATTTGGTCCAGTGCAAATTTATGGTGATATCTGGAAGATCTGCTTCACAATCAACAAAATTCATCTCATCTTAAAAAACCTTCCTTGCTTCTTCCTTCCATCTTCTGGTACTCACTGACACCTAGCTCCCTCCTAAGAGGCCTGCTTCCCGGTTACCTTTTCTCAGATTAGCTACACTTTCTTTCACACCTCTGACACTGATCACAATTGGGGAGTCAGAATATTCCTTGCTCCTCCATTGCTACTTCCACACTAAAGATTGATCATGCTCATTCAGAAGCCTCTCCTCTTTTAAGGTTCATACTATGCAAATTTGCCACCTTATCCAGACTGTGGTAGCCAATATCTACTCACCCTCAGGACATTCTCCCTCATTCCTCAGTGAGCTCAGTACCTGGCTCACGATCTTTCTCTCTTCTCCAACTCCTACCCTCAGACTAGAGAACTTAAATGTACATATTAACATTCCTTCAAATACCCTAATTTCTCAGGTTCTTAATTTACTCATCTCCTAGGACTTACTCTTCTATTCCAAATCAGTTCCATATAAGGATTCATTCATTTGATCTTTCTATAACTCCCAAGTGTTCCACTTTCATGTTCACGTTCATTTCCAAAATTGCTTTATCTGACCGTAATACATTATCATCTTATCTCTCTCTATGCTTTATGTCTCCTAATCCATATCATCACCTTCATTCCCTGTGCTGATCAGCACTTTCCCAGGTCATTATCCTTGCATTTGGCTATGCTATCTTCCATTCCCAATCTTGATCACTTGCTGAACCAGTTCAAATCAACACTATACTTTCAAATAACTGGCTCCCTTGTCATATCACTAATCATACTTTGCCAAATCTCAACCCCAGATGACTCCCATAATGCACTTCCTTTGCTCCTACTCACATGCTTCTAAATGGAGCTGGAGGAAATTAAGAACATCCAATAATTGGGTCTAGTACAAATTTATGGTGTCTAAATTGAGCCCTAATGCCAACTATGCAATTCGTATACTCCCCCCCAATTGATTATCAATCCCTTTAAATCCTTTCTTCTCTTCTGAAATTTCCCATAGTATCTACTATAATGACCTTTGCAGTTGATAGCCTCACTTGATATTCCACAACCTTCTTCTTCTTTCTCCCATCCTTCTGATGTTCTCTGCCACTATTTGTTCTTTCACTCCAGTCTCTGATGAATAGATGGAGCTACTCTTTCCCAAGGCCAGTCCTTCTACATGCACCCTTGAGCCCAAACTTTGCCTTCTCCAGTAGGTGGCACCCATTATCATTCTTTCCTATCTCTAATCCTCAATCTCCTCCTATCTATCTACTGGTTCCTTCCTTGCTGTCTACAAATACGTCCATGACTCTCCTATCCAAAAATAAAAACAAATCTCTCTTTACATCCTACCATCCCCACTAGCTATTGTGCTATACATCTCTTCTACCTTTTTCAGGCAATCTCTTTGAAAAATCCATTCACACTCAGTGCCACTACTTTATTTCCTATCATCCTTTTCTAAACACTCTTTAATATGGCTTTTGACCTGAGCATTCAGCTGAAACTGCTATCTATAAAGGTACTGGTGATTTTTTAATTGTCAAATCTGGCAGTCTTTTCTTAATGCTCATCCTTCTTAACCTTTCTGTGGTATTTAACATTGATCACCTTTTCTTCTTGGATATTCTTTTTCTGTCTCTGTCTCTCTGTGTGTCTCTGTCTCTCTGTCTTTCTCTGTTTGTCTCTGTCTCTCTCTGTCTGTCTCTCTGTCTCTGTCTCTCTCTGCCTCTCTTCCCCTCCTACATGTTTGACCTCTCCACCTCTCCTTAGTCTCCTTTGATGGATCTCCATCTTTGTTAGGTCCACTAATTGTGTGTCCCCAGTGCTCTATCCTGTGCCCTTTTTTTCTTTTTTCTATCATTTGCTTCCAACCCAAGCACATTATCTCCCCACCCACCTTTTAAGCTCCCTTTTATGTGTTATCTCCTCCCATGCTCATTTGAATTTGTATTCCAACACTTATATACCTGGCACATGGTAAGTGCTTAACAAATGCTTTTTCTTTCATTCATTCATTCATTCATTCATTGATGAATACAACAACTCTCAGGGGATCAGTGATCATCTACACATGGGTGATTCACAGATCTATCTAGCCCTGGTCTCTCCTGAGCTCTAGTTCTGCATCACGTACAGCCTTTCGGACATATCAAATTGGATGTCCCATAGGTAAGTCAAACTCAACATGTCCCAAGGAGTACTCATCATCTTCCCCAACAAATACTTCACTTCTGGACTTTCCTCCTACTGTTGAGGGCACCACCATTATCTCAATCATTTGAATTCACAATCTCAGTGTCATTCTCACATGCTTGCTCTCATTCACCCTGCATATTTGTTCAGTGGCCAAATCTTGGCATTTCCACCTTCACCTCTCTGGTATTATATTGTCTTCTCTCCATTGAGATGGCTATCACCCAAGTTCAGGCACTTAGCACCTCTCAGATGGACTGTTTCTATAACCTTCTAGTTGGCCTCCCTGTTTCCGGCCCATCCCTACTACAATCCATTCTCCCCACACCTGCCAAAATGATTTTTATTCAACTGTATATGTCATTTCCTTTCCTCCCACACACAATGAATTCCACTGGTTCCCTATTATTTCTAGAATAACATTTACATTCCTTTGTTTAAAAACTCTTCATTTAAAGCTCTTCATAAGTTGGCCCCTTCCTCCCTGCCCATTCTCCTTATACTTTATTTTTTCCCTTACATTCCCTCTATGATCTAGTCCTACTCATCCACTTGCTGCCTCTCACACATGACAATCCATGTCCCATCTCTGTGTCTTTGCAATGGCCATTCCCCATGCCTGCAATCTCTTAGAATCTCTTGCTTCCCTCAAGCAGCTCAAAAACCACCTGCCTTAAGAAGCCCTTCCTGGTCCCCCCTGCTTCCTCTGTGAGGTTCCCTTCCATCTACTCTGTATGTTTCCTGTATGTACCCATTTATATACTTATTGAATCCTTGGTAAGAATGTAAGTTCTTTGAGGGCTTTTCTTCATATCACCAATGAAGAACACAGTGTCTGGCACATAGTAAACATTTAACAAATGATTTTTGATTGGAGATCCATGAGGAAAATTTGGCAAGGAGAGGTGAAGTGATCAAAATCCAGTAGGATTTAAATGGCAGGACCAAGAACAGTTCCCAAATTGAAATCCAAGGTTAAGGGTTTTCGAGGGCATAATTGAGTCTCATTTCAGTCACTCTAGACTCATTATTGGGAATGACCTAAATCTTTGGAGATCACCTCAACTAAGTCTGCCATGACATTGGGATGGGGGATAAATAAGAGTTGCTACACACTCTTTGGGGTTGCTACTAATGGGATCCTCTGGGATCCTCCTCACTCCATATGGATCCAAACCGATGGGGTTAGTAGTTTGATATTTAGCCATTCAGCAACTTTTGGGCTACTTCAGTAGGGGCTCCACAGCACACAGGAGACTTCACAAGTGATACATTTTCCCCTCAACATTGTAGAATTCAGTCTTTCCATTCTGCAAGGCCAATTTCAAACACCTTTCCTGACAACCCCAGGCTGAAAGTGATGAATTTTTCCCCTCTTCTAATTTGAGTCCACTCATTATCTCTATTATTCATTTGGCACTTATCACTTACTGTCTTGATATCTGAGTTATTTTCTCATGCATTTCCCAATCTAGACTACTAGGATCTTGAGGGACTGTATTTTAGATAGTTTTATATCCTCTGACCACATGACGTACCTAGCATAGTGCCTGTTCATTGACCCTCAAAACTTCTAGCTCTATCTTCCTATAGAACTGCTCAAGAGTAATGCTTCTATGTCCACGCTCAACTTCCTGGCCTGTCATTTTGGCACTTCAGCAATTCATAACACCCCCAGCAGGAGTTAATCAGATGTCCTCAGGCTAGCTGGATATTTACCTGGCTTAAGCCTTACAATGGACATTTGACAAGCAAGCCTGTTCAGCTGAGTGGACAGTATGAATTGCCAAATAGCCTGTCCTTACACAACAGGGGGGAGGGTGGAGAGGGAAATATATTCCTCTCCTGTCACAAAGATTTGTTATAACAGCAATCAGACAACTCCAGGGCGGGTGGCTACCAGAAGATAAGCACACCCCTTGGGGTTTGAAACACTAGGAAAACATCTTGTGTCTCCTCTTGCTGTTCCATGGATGTGATTGTTTTTCCTGATAACAAATCTTCTGTTTCTTCTTGCCATCTCTCCTCCTTTCTCTGAAACTGCTTCTGCCTATGAGACAAAGTCTCTGATGGGAGAAACGAAGGTTTTACTACCCCACAGAGAAAATGCCTATCTAGTAGGAAGGAGATTTTGTGGAAGCTTAGCTTTAGGTATTTCTCCAAGCAGCTACATTGTTGGCCATTAGAAGGGCTAGGTCATATAGAAACTGTCACTTGTGCCCCCAAAGAGCACATAAACTAAAGCCATTTTGTGGCTTCTTTGAAAACATCCATGACAACTGACCTTCACCCAACTTTATCTTTCTAACATTTATACCTTTCCATATATAATGGGGGGAAAAATGAACAGGAGTGAATACATTTTCAACATTGGCATGCAAACACTCCTTTGAATTCATAAAGTGCCTTTTAATTTAGTGGACTGCTAAAAAACTTTCCCAACAAGATATATTACTGACACTGTATGTGTAAGGTACAAACTGGTTGCTCAACGGTACTATCCAGTTTTCAGAATTTAAGACATACTTTCATGGAGAATCACTTGCGTCATTTGAAGATGTAAAATTCTTGAGAACTAAGCTAAAATTTGGGAATTGAAGGTGACTGCTTTCTGAATATGTTGCAGCTAAAATCCAAGCTCTAGCTAATACAGAAATGACTCCATTTGCTAGTTCTTAGCCCCTGTAAAGAAAATACAAATTTTGCCTATTACATGGGTTTAGATAGTAGCTATCCTTGAACTTTGAATGGTAACGATTGCTGGTCCTACCTCCTCCTACTCTTCTGGAATGGTGGGCAACACAGGTGTGAAATGACATGTTTTCAGATTTTTTATTCCTTGATCAGTTTAGCTGATTTGTTTTTTTCCCCTCTTATTCTTATTTTTCTTTTTCTTTAAAATGTTTGTTATAATGGAAGGCTCTCTGAAATGAGGGAGGGTAGTAGTATACAGTAGAAAATTTAGGTGATATAGAAAACATAGTACTTTAAAAAATGCTTAATCTCTAAATGCTATATACTGAATTATGTTATACAATTGTACTTAGTCTGCTAAAAATTAGCTTTTATCTAGTTTGCTAAAAATTGGCCAGATAATGTCAAAACTTGCTATGATTTGAGTGTCAGCCATGACATAGGCATGAACTCCTATTTGTACTTGGAATCAACAAGATTATTCCATAGACAATCAGTTCAGGTCCAAATGTCCTGAGCAAGGGCTTTCAGGTTGTGAGGCATTATTTGAATTTTGAAAGGTAATTCCAATAGCATTATAAAGACAAAAATGAGATGAAAGAATCAGAGAGAGTAAAAAGTCCACCTGTCAGCCTCCTTCTATAATCCTCACACTTACCAATTTACCTTGAATAAATATTTCTGAGTTTTCTGAGAAAAATTCAGCTCAACACTAAACATCCTCTTTTTCCCTGTCCAGGGATCTCAGCTCTCTAGGACAGCAGTATTCTAAGCCAGCCCTATTAGATCCACAATGTGACATTTCAAACAGGCTCCCTGGCACTATATACACAATCAGTTATAATAAATGCTCCCAAATTCATGATTTCTGTTCATTCCCTTTTGGCTTTAGAATTTCAATCCCTTTCTCCCTCCCTCTTTCTCTTTTCCAGGTGCATCTGATAATTATTTTTGACACATGCTCTATTATGGGAATTATTATCTACTTTAAAGCTTATTTTAGTTAATCATGTGGACACTCTCCTGAGCTGGATTCCTAGTATTCTATGCAAAAGATATTGTTTTATGAAATGTTTCTATAGAAAGAATAAAACCTACCAAATTGGATCTTCTAATGGCAAAAATCTTTCTAAGTCAACCAATTAACAATAATGGGCCATTACCTTTAGTCAGCCTTTACTTAACACTTGGGGCAGCAGCTATGGAATAAAAATACATAATGAGGCTGTTCCAATGCTTTTCCAGTCTGTTAAAGTCCAAGAGACCCTTAGAAATTAATTGTCAAATTAATCTGTCCAAAACGCAAGTCTGTGTCACACTCATATTCAATCAATTCCAGCTTACCTCCAGGATCAAATGTAAAATCATGTTAAGCTTTTAAAACCTTTCATAACCCTTCGTACCTTTCCACCCTTTGTAGACTTTATTCCTCACCAGGTACTCTGTGACACAGTGACACTGACTTCTTTGCTATTCCTTGAACATGACACTCTGAGTGACTCTGGACATTTTCACTGGCTGTCTTCCATGCCTAGAATTACCTCCCTCCTCGTCTCTGCCTCCTGGTATCACTGACTTCCTTCAAATTTTAACTCAGGTCCCACTTTCTGCAAGTAGCCTTTCCCATTCCTCCTTAATTTTAGTGCCTTTCCTCCAAGATTATCTCCAATTTACTCTGCATACATTTAGTTGGTGCACCATTGTTTGCATGTTCATCTTCCTCATTAGACTGTGGGCTCCAGCCTTTTACCTTTCTTTGTATCCTTAACACTTTGACAAGTGCCTTGCATAGAGTAGGAACTTAAATCACGGTTGATGATTTGATGTCTTGAAACACCAGGGACCAACAAGGTATTAGTTTCAATCTATAAGTAGTCCTAATCTCAACAATACTTCTGATATTTTTCTGTTATGGGAACCTAAAAGCTAGGGTTAGAATATTAAATAGCATTCCTTGTACATGCCCAGGTAGTTTCCCTTTTAAATACTGATGCCCCTATTTACTTCTGTGTGGTCCTTGAAAAGGGACTTTTTGGCTTTGGGCTTAAAAATGGGAGCTGGAGATATAGCAAGACAAGTAGCACAAGACAAAAAAGTGCAATACATTCTAGCATAGAACTTTTTTGTCGTTGTTCAGTCATTTTAGTTGTGCTGGACTCTTCATGACCCCATTTGAGGTTTTCTTAGCAGAAATAATGGAGTGATTCACCATTTCCTTCTCCAGCTCATTTTATAGATGAGCAAATTGAGGTAAACAGGGTTAAGTGACTTGCTCAGCATTACACAGCTAAAGTCTGAGGCCATATTTTAACTTGGGTCTTTCTGACTCCAGGCCTGGCACTCTTAATCACTGTGCCACCTGGCTGCCCAAGAGCATTTTTATGATGTACACTACAGTATTTGCAATGTACTAGATGGACAAGAGTATAGAGGTTTGAGGAATATTAACTTTCAGAATTTAGAACCTAGGCAACCTAGTCACTGCTTCTGATATTAATTATGGAAAGGACTCATGGGTTTCCTATTGATTCACTGTCCTGTAAATCTTCATTCTATTCTCTATTTCATGGTGAGTAGAAGATGATCTGACTGGGAATATCAGCCTTCTTATGCTTCCCTATTATCACCATTGAGGTGGCTGGGTTGGATGACCTATAAATTTACTCCCAGCTCCCAAGTTTTATTATTTCTTTTCTTTCAACTTGACCAAGGTCCTAGTAAGTTAGATGCAGAGGCTAGATTAAAATCCAAAACTCTGGACTCCTAATGAAATGATCTTTCTAGTAAATCTCCTCTCCAGTGATCAACTTTTAATTTTCATGTTTCCAAATCTGTTATTTTATTCTCCTAACATGTCTGTGGCCTGGATTCAGGAAGACTCATCTTTCTGAGTTCAAATTTGGCCTCAGGCACTTAGAAGCTGTGTGACCCTGAGCAAGTGGCTTAACCCTGTTTGCCTCAGTTTTTTCATCTGTCAAATGGGCTGGAGAAGGAAGTGGCAAACCACTCCAGTAATCTTTGCCAAGAAAATCCCAAATGAGGTCACAGAGAATTGGACACAACTGAAATAACAACGCCTCTGAGAAGTAGGCTGGCACTTTTATCCTGAGTATGTGACTTGTGCGGTTACATGGCTGCTTAGTGGTCAGACTAGTATGGGATCCCAGATCTTTACACACAACTCCTGTTTCTCTTATAAAGGGAGCTGTACTGGGCCACCCCTTACATATCTCTTCTTTGGTTCAAGGTCATTGAACACATAAGCTGATGACACATAGAGCAAACTAAAGATTCTCTTAGGACCGCTTGGGAAGCAGCAGGAAGTACTGATACTCATCACAGAGGTTATCAACATTAGCAGCAAGAACTTTCTGTCTTCCATCTTCTCCCTTCCCCCACAAGAAATCTGATACAGTGGCTATCTTGTGCTGCCTCAAAATGATCTAGTCACTATAAATTGGTGTGCTCTTTTGAATAGCTTTGGAAGCTCTCCAGGTCTGCTTTTCCAAGGGCACTAAGATACTATCCACAAGCAAAAACCTGCTGCTGCTGTTGCTGCTGTCACTGTTGAAGAACCTAATTTGCTCAATTACATTCTTTGAAGCCATCACGTATTGTGAAGTAGATTATCATGGCAGCATTAGAGGGATGGAATCCACACATGTGGTTAAGTACAAGCCACTAGCTGAAATAAATCTGAACACTATGGCATGATGGGAAAGTACACATTAGAAATGAGGGTATTGAAGCTTCCTCCCCTAGTCCCCAATCCCCACTACCCACCATTCAAAGAACTCCTAAATTCGCAACTCTTTCTAGAAACTTTTCCAGTCTATTTAACATCTTTCTCTGGTTCCTTCTTATATATGGAAATATGCTTAATCCTTGCTGTCCCCCTCCCAAAAATGTACTTGCCACTGGCCTGTGTATGTTTTAGTGTTCCAAGATTGATTCAGTATTCTGTATCCTTTTGTCTATGACTTTTCATGTTTCTTAACAGTGATATCAGACTTAGGTCTAAGAATTTTTTTTTTAATTTTTCCTAGTTTAAGGGCTGCATAAAAACAGAAGGTAGTTTGGCTTTGGTCTTTGGGCTATAGTTTGCCCACAGGATTTAAAAAACAGGGGACAGTAGTAGTGAAATGATTCTCACGGAGTGGTATAGTGGAAAGACCACTTGTTTGTAACATTAGGAAACTTAGAAAAATGGTTCTTAGAAAGAGCAGTGCTTGAGAATTAGAGAGCCTAAAAGGCCATTTCCCCTCTCTGGGCCTCAGTTACTTCTATGAAATGGGGTTGGATTGGATGATCTGTAAGATATTTTCCAGATGGCCTATATTCACATGAACTCTATTAGTTGACACGGACTTAGATGTTTCTGAGTCTGTATAAAAAATTAGGCACCTCTCTTCTAGGGCCTCGTGAAGTAGTATTTTATAAATTTTAAATGTAAGTTAGAAGGAACTTTCTAAGCCAGTAAGTCCACCTCCAACTTGAATAAGAATCTTCTCTAAGGTATCCCTCCATAAGGATGCTTCATATGAAACTGACTATCAGAACTATGGTACTATGTACCAATAAGCACATAATACATTTTTCGTAATGATCTTGAAAACTTTCAAGGCAACAGAGAACATTCATTCCCTAAACTTCCAGGTATCTGTGAGAGAAGTCTTCTTATAAGGTTCCTTGTTCTTGAATTATGTAGATTCCTTAGACAAAACATCCTTCGCCCCCATGAAGATTTTCCTTAAAAATTCAATTGAAATCTGAACCTTTGTGAGTGTAGAAGCTCCCTGAACAATGGTCTGTGTCACATTATAATACCAAGAGTTTCAGCTCTCCCCTCACCCACCCCAAGGCCAGACTTCATTCCCAGGAAGGAAGCTCCCTTTCCCAATGCTCTGGAAGCTCAGCATTTTAAGAGTGACTTGTCCACAGACATACAGCTAGTGAGCAGCAGTCAGAGGCAGGGCTCTGAGGCAGGATCTCTACCCACTAGGTACCTACCTTTCAATTTTCCTTTTTAAATAAGGAGTCAAGGAGGCCTCGCATGATGTTGAAAGAACTGTGAACCGGGAATTGGGAATCCTGGGTTCTAGTTCTGGTCCTGCTTCTGACCTGTTGGGTGACTGACTTTAAATTATTTTCATCTCCTCGAGACAATTTCCTCATCTAGAAAAGTGAGGTATCTGCATTTCTCTATGCCGTTAAGATTCTCTTATCTTTGTTGTGGTTCAGTCGTTCAGTCATATTCAACTCATGGTGAACCTGTGGACCATCAAACACCAATACCGTCAGTGGAGTTTTCTTGGCAAAGATACTGGAGTGGCATGCAATTTCCTTTGTCAGTGGATGAAGGCAAACAGAAGGTAAGTTGACTTGCTCAGGGCCACACAGCTAGTTAGTATTTGAGGTCAAATTTGAACTCAGCTCTTCCTGACTTCCATTTGCCTCAGTCTCCTCAGCTGTAAAATAAGCCAGCAATGGAAACAGCAAGCCAATCTAGTATCTTTGCCAAGAAAACACCAAATAGGGTCACAGAGTCAGGCACAACTGAAGTTCCTGATTCCAGGCCCAACGCTCTATCCACTGAACCATGTAGTTGCCTCCAAGGCAAGCAGAGGTTAAGAGACTTGTCCAGGGTTACACAGCTATTGAGTGTCTGAGGCTAACTTTGAACTCAGGTCTTCCAGATTCTAGGCAGTGGATTCTATCCACCGAGCTTTCTAGCTGCCTATCATCTTACCACTGTGTAATACCAACTCACATTTAATGGACTGTATGTGCAAATATATACTATTTTCCAGATATATATTTATATACGTATATATTGTGTGCATATACATCAATATATGCATGTGTGTATTTATTTCCCCAAAAGAAATTAGAGCAGCTGAACTTTAAGCTAAATTTCTTTTCTTAAAATGATTTTTACTTGTTCAAAACACCTGAGAATCTCTCATCATATAGAGAAACCTTACAGGATAAGTCAGTATGATAAATACTATTTTTGCTATTACTAGGTTTAACCAAAAGTCATGAACTTCCACTTTCTGTTTTCATAATGACCTGGACACGTCTGCCTACTGATTACTTAGGCAGAGATTCTAAAACCTTTAAACCTTTCAGGCACAACGGCCTGGTCATTGATTGCTGAGAGTGGAAGGAGAATCTCTTCAGGGCTAGCTTGGGTAGCTGACAGGTGTCAGTTTAGAGTGATGTTGGACCCTTCCTTAATCAGAGTGGCATCAGAAGTAATTGTAGTGTTCTCATAACCCTCGGAGACCTTCGGGATGGAATTATCTTGATGTGATGGATTGATAGTTTCAATGGTTCGGGGGTAGGGAGAAGGACCGTGATAAATACATCACCCTATCATTTTATATGTGTCAGGCTATAACCTAAATCAAACCTCAGGCCATTCTTACGTATATAAAATGTGTAAGGTGAAATTTTTTCAAAGCAAAGTCTTTTGGTGAAAATAGACTTCACAGTTTTTAGCTTTAGTCCTTGTCTTCTTTTTCTTTTCTTGGCTGTGGGATTCCATTTTTTTTTTCTTTACAATTTGAAAACTGTTTAAAAAATTAACTACACTGCCCAAGAGACTCATGGCTCAGAGATTTGGGTAATAGGATTTCAAACCTTTCTCCTTTAGTCATGGCACAAATCTAGCCTGGGCTGGAACTGAAAACTGTGACAATCTGATAGCTATGTTTCACAGAAATTGAGTTGGATGGATATCCATGTGACATTACGTAGACTTTAGAGGAGTCTAGGCACTGAGCTTTCTGGGAGCACATGCTCTCCCTTGGCCTATGGAGTGTTCTTGGTAGGTCAGGATCTGAAAACCCTGACCAGGCACAGGGAGAAAGCTATGCTCCGACTGCTGACATTACATATGTTCAGAGAATTTAGACAGGAGTTCATACCATGATGTTCATACCACTATCTCTTGTGAGCATTCAAATCATGGAAAAAATCTTCATTCTCCTTTCTTGTCACATTTCTCTATTAAATAATTTCAAACCCCATCTATAATTGCTCATTCTGTGTAACTCTCTTGTCCATGACTGAGTAAAAAACTCACTAGCTCTCAGTTCTGCAGTTCTTACAGACTGTTCTCCCTTAAAAAGCATATCTGTCCTTACATTTAGTGATAGAAACTTCCCTAGCTTAGCTGTGGCTCAATAAACTTTTATTCTTTTTTGTTATTTGTTTTTATTTAAAAGAATTTGTTTCCCTATCATAAAAATTAGACAACCACACCACCACCAGCAGCAGCAAAGTCTGTGGAGTTATGTTGATGGTGGAGAGTTCACTGGATGTTCCCAGTGTCTCAGAGGTCCTAAAGAGTCCGTAGATGGGGGGAAAGGGATGAAAAAAAAAAGGGAGAAAAAGTTGAAAACAAACAAAAAAAACCCCATGATGGTTTCAGGGAGGGACATCGTCTGAAGGTTTCTTTTCTTCTCTCATGGTGAACTGCAGATATGTTTCAGCAGGACCAAGTCAATCTTTTCTTGAGGGATGATCCTTCATACAAGCTCGAGCACCTAATTTAAAAAAGAAAGACCAGAATATACAAATGCAGTTTAAAGGTGTAGCTGGCATAAAACTGTAAAAAAGAATATCCAAACAAAACCCACTAAACCTTTCATCCATTTCTCTAAAAATGGCCAAGGGGCACAGTTAGAAGGCTGGATGTAGAGTCAGGAAGCCTTGAGTTTGGGTTCTGCCACAGACACTGAGATGCTGTGTGACCAAGGGCAAGTCACTTCATTACAGTACCTACCCCAAAGGTTGCTGTATCGAATGAAATAATAAATGTAAAAAATGCTTTGCAAACCTTAAAATATTATATAAAATGTTCACTGTTGTTGTCATTATCCTCCTCATTATTATTAGGTACTTTGAAAATGCCACAGATTTGGAAGGGATTTATCACTTGCTTTTTCTTCTTAAGACACAGTTGTATTATGTTGGGGGCTACGGATTCTAAAATGATGCAAGTCATAACCAAAAACTATAAGCTCATATCATGATGTTCCCGAAAAACTAGTGAGTACAGACTGAATGTTTGTGGATGGTAAATCAATTTCTTTTTTTAAATGCATTCTTTCAAATTAGTTTCTTGCCACAGTTAGTTAAGAAGCCTAAAAAGTAAAACACAGTAAGTTACCAGTCAGTCAATAAGCATTTATTAAGCACCTACTGTGTGCTGGGCACAGGGGTTACAAAAAGAGGCAAAAGACAGCCCCCGCCCTGAGAAGCTCAGAGTCTAACAGGTGAGGCGATATGCAAACAAGTGTGTGCAAATGGTGAGAGCCTGTTGATGCTCAGAAATTATGAAAACATTTTCAGGTATCTAGCAGGTAGGATGGATCCTATGGAGGTTTTATGGCTCTAATTTTTCTTTTGGAGGGGGGATGGGCAATTGGATTTAAGTGACTTGCCCAAGGTCACACAGCTAGTAAGTGTCAATCATCTGAGGCCGGATTTGAACTCAGGTCTTCCTGACTCCAGGGCCGGTGCTCTATTCACTGCACCACCTAGCTGCCCCCTATGGAGGTTTTAGATACTTATATATAAAAGAGATGTGCAGATTTATAAATCTACACATTTATTTTATAATAATAATGGTAAAAATAATAACAACCAGCATGTGTACCATACTTTAAGGGGTACAAAGCAATTTATATGGTTTTGTTATTTGGTATAACCACACCAAATGTGAGATCTTCAGTATGCGTCCATCCATCACCCAATTTTTCTGCTAGGAAATGGGCTCAGAAGGAGGCTCATTAAGAAGTGGAAGCCCTGGGAGGTGAGGCCAGTTCTGACTCCAAGGTCTGGGCTCCGTCTACTATACCATGCTGTTTCTCATGAAATATGCACTATTTCCCTAGATGCACAGAGTAGAGTACACATCACAGAAGATCATGGATACATCAGAGTATCCAAGTACGCATTATTCATACTTATTTGCTACTTGTGTTTGTTCACTAAAAATAAGGACGATAGGCCTTATCAGCTGGGGTTTTGTAGATTATTTCTTTCATTGTTTACTTAGTGAAATGATCAAATATCAAGATTATTGGAGTTAAATTTGCCTCTCCTTTAGTCCTCTTTTGATGAAAGATTCACTTTCTATTCAATCACTGTCCCCACAATCTCGCATTAATCACTACTTCAACCCACAGATGTGACTTCTCATGAAGAAGCTGTGACACTGTTATCCTGTGAAATCAATCAAGATCAACAGGCAGGTACAATCAGGCAAAAACAGTAGACCTGGTTTGGAATGGAAATACAGAGCACCGGAGACTGGCCAAATTGTGATTTTAAAAAGTTAACTGGACATTCCAATTCTAGGTGCCAAAGATTTAACTGTTCAGTCTTTTCTTTCAGCTTTGCCCAAAAGCCTTCATAATACTTTTGGTATTACTTTATATTTGGCTAAGCAAAGTACTTAACATAAAACACTGAGGCTGCCAAGCAGATTCCAGGTATCGTCAGTAGGACTTTGTTCCCACATTATGTAGTTCTGAGAGCCAGCAGGTGTAGCAGCTTTCAAGGTCAACAATTCTATCAGCCTCAAAGACATAATTTGCAGGAAAAGAACAAACTGCAGCTTCCTCAGTAGTGTGTGTGGTCTTGTACTCAGAGGAAGGCAAGGGAGAACTGAAATAGGAGATTCCAAAAACCTCCTCTACCTGTTGGAGTGGAACAAATGTGGATCACTTAAGAAGCCTGGCTTTTGTTTAAGCTACTCGCCATTCTCTAATGAGATTTTCGAGCCAGTGGAGCAGTAGTTAGCGGAGTACAGGAGGATACCACCTAAGATAAATTAATTCAGGTAGCTAGCACTCTGATTCCCCTGCTTCCTGAAAATTCACTCATTGGCTTCCTGTTGTATGGATGAGTTTGGTTTGGAGTTGGTCTAGAGATTGCTAGGTCAACATTCTCTTCACATTAACAAGCAATAGATTTGTTGGTCTTTGAGAAGGACATCTATGGAAAATACGATTGCTTAATGCCAAGTGACAGAAGGATCACCAAGCATATTAATAAAAACAGCCATCTCTGTCTGCTTCCACATACACAGAGATTACATGAAAGGGGAACTCAGATGTAAGGAAAGCTAAAGTGCAAGGTATATCCAATTATTATAAAGATTTTTTTTTTTTTTACAAATCTCATTTATATCTGGATTTCTAATTCCAATCAACCATGGCCAACTGCATTAGAGGAAGTGCTCCAGTTAACCAATGTCATGAATAAACAAAAAATATTTTCTTAGGCTCACAGTCACAAAATTAAGTGCGTGAAAAACTATGTGTCAGAAATTCAAACAATGGTGTGTGTGTGTGTGGGGGGGGGGGAATTAAGGGATGCTGAGGGACATCCCAATTCCCAAGAACTACTCCTTGATGACTAAATAGCTCTTGGGGCAAGAGAGGCATAGAGATGGGAAAAGAGGGAAAATTCACAAAGGAAAAAAAAGAGTAAAACAACAGCACAGCATGATTAGTTTCTATGAAATGTCTATTTCTTAATATACTTTGGTCCCTGTCCAATACTACAAAGGAGTTCTAGAGGAATTCTGATACTGCAGCTGTTGGGCAGTGCCAGTGTCTTGTCCAACGCTGCTCCCCCACTATCACCCTCCAAGCCAATGATAGGGGTGTAGCCATCATTTAAATTACAAGCATACCAGTGTCTGGGTTGGTCTCCCCTAAAGTGTATAAATTTCCATAACCTTTTTAACATTCTAAAAAGGGATCCATGTTTAAAATGGTGATGCCAGGAAAAAAAAAAACTTACCTTAATTGTCCCCTGACTGTTAGCAGCAATCAGCACGTTGGACTCCTAGAAAAGAAAAGAAACTTTTAGTATCTGACTAGACCACTTTATTAGAAGGTACTAAAACTTTCAGGATACCTGCATCAACTTAAAGAGGGGAAAGATCTACCATGAATAATCTTTTGACAACTTTGGCACTCCATCAGGTGTTACTTACTAGAAGACTGCCTAAAATTATAAACAGTTCAAAGAGAGGCAGGTAAATACTTCACAAAAAAAAATAGTTGCTGGATGAGGTTCCTGATACCTTGGGGGTTTACATACAGATGGGCAGGATATCCTTCCAATTTGTATCTGTAGCTTTGTCTGGTTTCAACTCTAAGGAATAAGATGTCCCTGCCTATCCCACCTTCCAGTCTCCTTTTAGGTTTTGTCTTCTTCCATTGGATTGTAAGCTCCTTGAGGGCTGGGGCTGCCTTTCTTTTTTGTATCCCCAGTGCTTAGCACAGAGCCTGGCACATAGTAGGTGCTTAATAAATGTTTATTGAATTGAAAATTGACAAAGAATAACAAAAAATAAATTCTTTTCTCAGAGGCTTCTCTCAACCACTTAAATGAAATGAAAAGGATTAAGCTACTTTTCAGATGTATCTCTATCTATCTAGGTCTATATTAGTTATAAGGAGAAATGTGCCTGAATATATCTCCTTATATCTAATGTAAAAATAAAATTACATTTTAAAAATAACTCTGTTACACAGGGCTGGAGATGATGAGTACAAGGTTATCATTGTTGGGGTTTGAATGATTCTGCTTGTATTGTGCATGCCTTGGTAATTTTAGATGCTGGTGTAGTCTGACATGGTACCATTTTCAATAAGCTCTCTCTCAGTAGGTTACTTTAATTGCTAAATAATACAAAAATGCCAGCAGGTAATCCTTGCTTGTCACTTTCCTTTCTGGGGAACCTTGTCCTTTTCTAGCAATGCTCTTAGAGGCGCTAAACTAAAGGGTTTAGTTGCTTTTATCTTCACTATGAAGAGAAAATAAGAAAAGACAATTTGAAAATTATCATAAAGTTTGTTACTGAATGAGAGACAAAACACCAGTAGGATGTATGCAATACACAAAGAAGATAATTTATTTGAGAAGTCAATAACATTATATTTGCTTATACTGTAACAAAACTCGTGTGACTTTTGGGAGAATATGAGCATAAGTATATTTTGGATAATCCATTAAACGACTATTCATTCTCAGACATTAAAATCCAAAAAGGCTATGAAACAAAAACTATTCTCATTGTATATACCATTTATTTCCAGTGATATATATATATACACATATATATGTGTATATATAAATATGTATGTATATATATGCACAATTGTACCTAAAGTCAATCTATTTTTAATGCTGATGGTAAAGCCTACAAAAAGTGCAAATAAAAAATGTGCTCTGTAAGTCATTCAGGTCCCAGGATGGATTTCACTGCTTATCAAAAGGATGATTTAAATATTCTAGGACTTGTTAACATGGTGTATATATAGCCTTAAAAAAAAATAGAGTTACACATTTACCAAACGGAAGGAATAAATATTTCTGTCATTCTCAAATAAAAGCTATGCTAACAAAATGGTTATTTATTTCTCATTTTTGTTGGGAGAAATATGTAAACTATCATTCAGTGGTGTTAAAATGTTGCTTCTTTACCGTTTTTTCCCCCTAAATGTCAACCTTTCAGCAGGTAGTACTCATAAAAAACAACAACAAAAAAAAACCAAAGGATCTCATCTTGATAATGGGCTTAGGGAAAACTGCTTCCCTTCCATAAAGACAGCTAGCCTTTTGGACCACCACCACCAATATTTAACATATTAGAAAAAAGTAATTTTAACAAATAGCCTTTGTTATGAAGCAGGGAAAATACCTTCAAAAAGTGTGCTACTACTATCAGACTCAGTGTTTTTTCACATTGGGTGACAGAGTATAGATTGTTGCTGTGCGATGTTGATCCTAGGGGATTCTTTCAAAACCATTTGTAATTGTATTCAAGTATGCCAGTTCAAGGGGAAACATTTATAGGAATATTATCAGGAATATTAAGAGTGCAAAAGATGATGGTGGGAAAGTGCTCTTTTGCCATTACAGAGAGAAAAATAAATGTATCTAAACTGTAACACACAAGAATTCTATTAGATAACTAGAACGATTTTCTCAAAGTGACGCGTTTCATTTCAGAAGGGCAATAAACATTTCTCCTTGGGAGAATTTAACACAAGTCCCTTTAAATCAGTGAGTGTATGTTAAGTATTTATAATATTTAATGGCTGAGAGAACTCTCCAGAAGTCAGTTAAGAAACCATTTATTAAGTGCTTACTATGTGCCAGGCACTGAAGTGCCTGGGATAAAAAGGAAGGCAAAAAATGTCATTTCTGTCCTCAGGATCACTTTTTAATGGGGGAGACAACTATACTGCCAAGAGAGACGCAAGGTAAAAAGGAGGCAATCTCAGAGGAAAGACACTGGTAGTGAGGGAAGAAACACCAGGAAAGGTGTCCTGCAGGATTTGCACTGAAGGAAGCCAGGGGCTAGAAGTGAAGAGGAGCACTGGGGGCAGGCTGGGGCGGGGGGGGGGGGGTGTCAATGAAACGGCTCCAAGTCAGAAGATTAAGTGTCATTTGATTATAGTGCATGTGGAAGTGAGTAAAGTGTAAGAAGATTGGAAAGGAAGGATGGAAGAGGCCAGGTTGTGAAGAACTGCTCTCCTTTACCTTATTGCTGTGGAATGAGGTGTTCCGCTTTATTTTTCCAAATGACTGCAGTGAGCTCTTGTTTTTACATTAGATATTTTTGATAAAATCTTGTTAAATGTAATACCTATTTCCCTGATTTTTTAACAGTATCCTATACCTGATTTAACCTGTTCTTGACAGTTCTGGGTCATAACTATGAAGATCAAATATTGTATTACTCTATGATACTCTCAGCAGTCAGTGAGGATTTGCTCTCTGGTGTATGATTCTACAACATTCCATCTCTTTTCTCAGTCTCCAGCTCTGCCCTTATGTTTGAGGACATCTACATACATGTAAACGTACCTTCAAATATCCTAGTTTGTATTATCTTTAGTGCTTAGTACAGTGCCTGACACACAATAAGGACTTAATAAATGCTCCTTTATTTATTATCACGGTATCTATATAATAACTAAGCATCAATATATCTACCCTACCACCTTTTTAACTACCTAGGTACCTGGTTACTATGCCACTCAAAAATTCTCAATAACTCCCTGTTACCTCTAGGATAATATACAGAACTCCCAAGCCTTCCATAATATAACTTTAAAGCCTTCCATAATATAACTCCTACCCACCTTTCCAATTTTATTTCCTATTACTTCCCTTTACTAGTCTCCCCTCTAGTCAGGTCTGGTAGCAGCTCCCCACACGTGACTGTTCCTTTCCTGTGTTTGCTTCTTTGTCCAGGCTGCCCCATCTTTTGAAGTGTACTCCTCACTTCTGCCCCCAAAGAATCCCCCCCTTGCTGCAAAGCACAGTTTAGAGCCGCCTCTTGATCAAGTCTTTCTTAATTCTCCCAGTGCCAGCATTCTCTCCCCTGGAGATTACTTTGTATTACTTCTTTTCCCAATCCCTCTGAATTCTAATGCCTTCCCTCTCCTAATTGTTTCCCATTTATCCTGTATATAGTTTGTCTGTACTTATTTGTTTGCTTGTTGTCTCCTCTTTAGACTGTGAACTCCTTAAGGGCAGGGCCTGTGTTTTGCCTCTTTCTGTAACCTTAGTGCTTAGCAAAATGCCTGGCACATAGCAGGTGCTTATTTAATGTTTAATGACTGAGGTAAGGGAAGAGACAGTTGGACCATCCTACTGCCCTGACTGAGTCTAGGTAAACAGACTTAGACAAACTGGTGAATGTGTCTGTGGAGATAATGTGAATGATCTTCGAAAGATCTCCCATCATGGGAGAGGTTTAACAGTACTGAAGACAACATAAATTACAGTTTTAAAAAACTGAGATAAGTTGGAATCAAAAAACAATTAGCCAATGATAGTGACTTTGGTGTCTGGAAAAATGCTGGAATATATTGTTAGAAAGGTGGCTTGTGAACATCCAGAAAAGAAAGTGATTATGAAGAACTAGCATGATTTTATCAAGACACAATATGTGGGACTAAATATCTTTTTTGGACATGTTTACTCAACCAGCAGATTAGGGGAAAGCTGTAGATATGGCTTAACTAAGTTTTAGCAAAGTATGACATTGTCTCTCATAATATCCCAGTAGATAAAACAATGAGATTTGCATCAGGTAAGAATATAATTAGAGGGACTGAGAACCTGCTGAACGAGTGAACTTCAAGGATAGTCATTAAGTCAATGTCATGCTGACATGAAGTCTCTAGTGGAGTGCCCCATGGACTGTTCTTTGCTCTGTGCTTTTTAACATTTATCAAAATGGAGATGGCACAAAGCTAAGAGGAATAACATGATAGATGACTAAGGATTCAGAAAAACTGAAAGGGTGAAATGACGGGCTGAAACTAATGAAGTAAATTTGATAGGGATAAGGTTATGGTTTTTTTAAGGATTAATAAATCAACTTCACAAGTATAAAATGGAGGATGCATTACTAGACAGCAGTTTAGAAGAAAAGGTTTCAGAGGCTTAGAAATTTGACCTAAAGTGAGATCTCATTTTAGGGAGATTTCTTGGAGGGTGCTGTAGAGGGGAGTTTTGGTCATGAATGGTTTGGGCTGCGTTGATCTAGATGGCTTTTAGGAAGAGTCAACACTGTGTAGTGGTAAAAGGTCTGGAGTCAAAGGATCTGAGTTCAAATTCTGACTCTGTAATCCACTACTTTTGTAACAAGTCACACTTTAGCAGGGGGTCTATATTCATTTATAAAATAGGAGGGTTGGACCTCCTTCCAAACTTGAAGATTCTGTGAATAGCCAAAAGAAGAATTTTCCATGTATGTGGATCATTGTACAGAATGGAAAACAAAGAATAGCATAAGTTCTATTTAGAGGCTCAATTTTTTCAAGCTGAATTTTATTAAAGATTCCTAGCAGATGTGGCTATACTTTCTCCTGTCACAACATTTTCCTTTTATGGTCTCTGCTGCATAAATAATCAGAAGGAGCCTTGAAAACTTCGTTGAGAAAAGCCCTGATGTGTTTTTACACTTGCTTTCACCTTTCAAGCTACGAAACACTAGAGGTGACGTGGCAAATGCAAAATGCACCGTACAACTGTTCACATTTGTCCTCCAGAAGCGATAGCTGCAGCTGACATGTCCTGTGAAAATTAGTCAAAGTGTTTCTGCCTTCAATAGCTCTCTTAATGGCACTGAATCTTCTCCTGAATGTGTCCACTGAGTTTAAATTGTACATCTATTTTAGGCCTTTGAACTAGTATCTACTACAATGAAAGTGGTAAATTAGCACATGCCATATAGTTTCTGCAAGTATTAAATCAGGTCCCTAGAGGGCACAGCTGACTCTGTGTTCACTGCTAAGGAACATACCTGATATTATTACTCTTACAGAATTTCAGAACTTTAAGGGACTCTGGGGATGTCCATGTTGTTTTAAACAGAGGAAGATAAGGCTCAGGGAGGTAAAGCGACTCAGTTTCTTTCCTAAATAGGAGAAACAAGTAAAGACTTAATGTCCCTCAAACGGAACAAACCACACTCCCAGTTATTCTGCACATCTTTGCTTTTTCAGACTTAAGGATTCACTCATGTTTATGAATCGATGTCTATCTATCCTCAGTACCTAATGACAGTTCTCTGCTTCTACGGTGTCAGTGTGATTCTTTAAAGTATTAAGACTTGCTGTCCAAATACTTCCTAAAATTAAAGAAGCTTCACTTTTCGCTAAAGAGTTCATGGATGGATTCTAGGTAGGTAAGTCAAATTTGATTTTTGCTTCTGGATTCTCCAGCAGTAAGCAGCTTTCCAATTCTTTGGCCCTTTTGGGTCCTCAGTTCCTTCCTCCATGAGAGGCTGGGACAACATTGAGTATTTCAGTTGAGTTTTTCAGATCAATGCTAAATTAAATGACACACTCAAAACCACTTGCAGCCTTCCTATCCCTCTCCCTTTACAATTCTTCAAACTAACCTACACCATTCTATGTTCTTTCCCAATGGAATCTTTGGATTTAAGGGAATATTCAATTAAAACATGCTTTCTGGCATCTTGTTGCCTCATACTCTGGAGCCACAAGTGGTTCCCTTGTCACAGAAGCATTCTACAGGGTGTTCCTAAAGTCTGGACACATAGGCAATTGATGGCAACGTGAAGTTATTGCAACAAGTTCACGTGAATCTTGCAACCTTTGTATCACAAATGATAGAAATCATATTGAAGATGTTATTTGTTAATATTCCAATTAAATAAAATGTTGTTGAAAATTTCATTCATTTCATTTCTTAAAAATATGCATTTTTGCCTATGTGTCCAGACTTTAGGAACATCATATATTATTAAATCCATTGTTTGGATGGCATCTTCTTTATCACATTTCTATTGTTCTTGGATTTCACAATGCAACACATTTCATTTTTATTTAGGTCAGATTCAGAAGATCTCTACTGTCTGAATGGAAGTTTTTTCACCCTAATACATGGACCAATCTACATCAGTACACAAACAGCTTGTGGAAGTACACACGAATACATCTACATACTCCAAGAGGGAATGAAAATGCACTAAAAGAAAAAGTCTTCAACCAAATTAGTTTTTTTTCTTCAACTGTGTAATTTCATTTCCACATGTGGCTTTTCAGAACTGCCTTGGAGGAGCCTCTGTAAATATCTGAGAAGAGGGATGACCAAACTGGCAAAACACAGACTCTTTTGCTAACTGGTTTGGATGTTTCACTGGAGGCACTTTGATTCCCTATTAGTTCCCTGTAAAAAAGTATCACAACATAACCATGGTAAGAGGACAGGCAGTCAGGACAATAAGGATGTTAGGCTGCTGGGGGCACACTGGCTACAATACTGGGCTTGAAATTTGACCTCAGATACTCACTGTGTCACCCTGGGCAAGTCACTTGACTCATCTGCCTCAGTTTCCTCAGTGTAGAATGGGGATCATAATAGTGCTTTCCACTCAGAGTCATTTTCTCTGTAGGTTACATCTAAATCCAGAGTTCCACATCAGACTTTACTTCTGGACTTCGGAAAAGTCACTTCGGATGTTAGGATTTAGAGGTGGAAGGAACCTTAGAGATCAGCTACTCCAACTCTCATTTGACAGATGAGAAAACTGAAAACTGAGGCCCTGAGGGAGGAAATGAATGACTTGCCCAAGGTTGGCATCTGTTCCCTAATTTCACAGCTTTACTGGGATGTTCAGAAAGTGACTGTGATCCTTTATACAAAACATTTTCTTTCTACAGGGGCCCCTGCTGTTCAAATGGAAGCATTATGGTTTGCCACTAGTTCCATGCAAGAAATCACATCATACACTCTCCTCCTGACAGAAGAGATAGACTCACAGTGAAGACTGAGGCAAGGGTTTTGGAAATGTGAGAACTAGTTTTGCTTGATAGGGGTGTGTGTGTGTGTGTGTGTGTGTGTGTGTGTGCGCGCGCGAGCGCGTTACACACATTACAAGTATCCACCAAATATGGGAAAAGCGGGAAGTAGAAAACTGGTTCTGGTTAACTGAAAAAAAATTTTAAGTTAAAAATGCAGCCTCCTATAGTAGTATAAGTTGCAGGACTCAGGTAATAAAAAGTGTGTCACACCTTGAATCCGTCCTACTATTACCATCTTATTGTACATTATTCCCCCTTCATGAACCTTCCAGCCCAACTGGACTTTTTGCTGTTCCTCGCACAGGTCACTCCATCTCCCAACTCCTTGTTTTTGCACAGGTTGTCCCCCCATGCCTAGAACTCATTCTTCCATCTCGCTGTCACCTCCTAAAATCCTAGTTTGCTTCAAAATTCAGTTTAACCACTACTTTTCTACATGCCATACGTGATCTCACCGATGCTGGTGCCTCTCCTACACAAATTACCTTGCATTTATCCTTATTGACGTACATATCTCTCTCAAAGAAATATAAGCTCCCTGAGGGGCAGGGCATGTTTCAGTTTTGTCTTCATTTCCCCTTTGCCTAACACACAATGTCCGGTAGAGTGGAGCTTAATACATAATTGCTGATTGATTGACCTAGCTCTTTATTTTTTTTTTTTGAGAGAGAGAGAGAGAGAGAGAGAGAGAGAGAGAGAGAGAGAGAGAGAGAGAGAGAGAGTGTGAGTGTGTGTGTGTGTGTGTGTGTGTGTGTGTGTGTGTGTGTGTAAGTAGTGGGAACTTTACCAACAGACATAATTTAGTATTAATATTTGCTCTTAAAGAAACACAAATTATTTACCAACCAAAAAAGAAACCAAATTATTTACCAGCCTCTGACCAAATCCTACCAAACTTCTTCTTCATCCTGATTGCAACCTCCAGTTCTTCCTGTTGTCCCTGCTTTGGCCTCACATTGTTTCTTCTTTTTTTAACCCTACGGTTAAATCTCTTCAACCCTATGGTTGAATCTCTTACTCCCTTTTTCCTACAACTGTTCACATCTTGCAAAATTCAAACTCTGGGTTATCCTCACTACCTTTCAAACGTTAATAGGCCCATAGCTATGTGAAGTAGAGTAACTAAAAATCTGTTATTTAATCTCAACTGAGCCCTCACTGCTGAGTGGTAATCCTTTTATTCCTTTTTAATGAACTCTATCATGCTCTCCACAGTAGGTATGCCAATTGTCTTTTCTCCACAACCTTTCTACACCATCTTTTCCCCTCTTTCTTCTCATTCTCCATCTCTCTCATCTTTGATTCTGCCTTTTACAATCATGCCCCAGTAGTCTCTAATCCTTAAAAAAAGAAAAAGAAAAAATCTTTCACTTGATTTTGCTACCTCTTCAAAGTATTCCATTTTTCCCTCCCTTTCACAAATAAAACTCCTAGCAAAAGTTGTCTCCACCCACTGCTTCCATTTCTTCACTTACCACTCAATTACCAAACATTTACAACCTGACTTCAGACTCTACTACTGAACTGAAATTGTTCTCTCAGAGTTACCAACATCTGAACTGCTAAATCCTTTCGCAATTCTCATTGTACTTGACCCTACAATTGCTTTTAACATCTTTGATCACCACTTTTTCTCCTAGATACTCTCCTATAGCAATTCTAGGGATGTGCTTATTATCTCTAAGATAAAATATAAACTCTGTCTAGCTTTTAAAACCCTTTACGGGCTGGCCCCAACCTCCTTTCCAATTTCAGTGGCCATTACTTCTTCTCCCACACTCTGAAATCCAGCCAGGTTGGCCTTTTCCCTATTCCTTACACAGGACATTCAATATCTTCATGCCTTTGCACTGATCCTTTCTAGTGCCTGGCTTGCATTTCTTTACCTTTACCTTACATAGAATCTCCTTATTTCCTTCTATACAGTTCAAGCACCAGCTTCTGCATGAAGCCTTTCTGATCAGGTCAAATGCTAGTGCCCTCACTCTTAAAACTACCATGTACCTAACTACTTTGTACAGATTTGTATTTATTAATTTTATATTTTTGCTGTCTATATGTTAGTATGTCCTTCTTGTCTTCCTGACTAGAATATGTAAGCTCCTTGTGAGATGAGACTGTTTCATTTTTTTTTTTGCACTTGTATCTGAGTGCCTAACACACGTGTGACTGCACATATGTGTAGGCATGTAGTAGATTTCTGGTGACACAATCCATATCCTGCTGTACCTTTTCAGAAGTTATCCATATCTGGAATGTACTTTTTCTGCTCAAAACCCCTAGTTTCCTTTCAAGCACACAAGGCCTTTCCTGGTTTCACCAGTGGGTTGCATCTCTTCCCTTTTAAAATTACTATATACTTACCTGTATGAATATTGTTTTTCTATTCCCAGTTGAATATAATCTCCTTGAAATCAGAGATTGCTTGTTTTTTTTTCTTTATATCCCTAACTTCTACCAACTAATAAATGTTTACTTAACTAAATCAAATGCAGCTATTATAAAACTCTGGATAAAGTTGTTAAAAACTAATTCTGAAACAAACTTTCCAAAGGCCAAGTGACATTAAATTCTCCTGAGATGAAATACAGGCTCTCTCCAGATCTCCTGACTCTAGGAACAAGAATTTAGCAATCTTAAAGACCAAATTAGTATCCCTGGCATATCATCACTAAGGTAGGCCCTTTTTCACCTGGCCATGAAATAAACCAACAAAACCTAATAACTGAATGCCAAGGTAACAATTACAAAACTTTAAAGATTCCTCCAATAGATATGATGACTGAATCAGTAAAAGACAGAATTATGTTAAGTTACAAATTATTTAAAGGGTGAGATGTTTATCTTTTGCATTGCAATCAAATCAGGAACATGGTGCATATTTAGAAAATGAACTGTAAAAAATTCTATGGGTATTCTTTTTCCCCAGAATTTAGACCATTACAAATATAGATTTTGCTATTTTGAAAATCAATGTACAAAGAAAAGCAAAATTCCTACTTAGGGCCAAATTAAAAGCAGAGCAACATCTTCAGGGAAATGAAGTTAATGTTTGTGGCAGCCCTTCTAACTCTTCTTGCAGAAGAGATGAAGCAATATATTAACTACCAAAATGTGTTGGAGTAAAATAGTTTATGGTCTGTGAGATAAACCCTTTTCTTTCTTAGTCTAGTGACATTCCCAAACCAGTAAACATTATTTAGTTAAGAATACATTTCAAAGAAACAATCTTGAGACAAATACAGGCAGGAATTCTCCTCCAGTTCCCAAGATATACACATCAACACATAAAACTTTTTTAAGAGTACTGGATCTTTAGTAGGCTCTTGTGAACATTACTATTTCCTTTAAAATTAGGTCTTACCCTAGGACTAACGCAAAATAAGACATATGAAGGCAGCAGATGTGTGAGGTTTCCTCAGACCCGATCTCAGCACGTCATAGACTAATTCTATTCAAATTGGGTGCTTAAAAATGTTTGATCACACAACTACTAAGTAGCAAAGCCTATACTCAAACCCAGGTTTTCTAACTTCAAAGCCCAGTGCTTTTACACACCTAAACTACACCCTCTCTCAAATCAAAGTATCTTCTCTGAATGAAATGACAGGAAGCTTCCTAATTCAGTAACAATTCTGAAAACCATTCTGTCTTGGAATCAATCAATAAGCATTTATCATACACTGTGCCCAGGCACTGTGCTAAATGCTGGGGGAATGGAAGAAAATGCAGGTTGTACAGAACAGACTCTCCATCTAACACTCTTTTGTGGCACCTTTATCACACTAGAGAGACTACAGGGTTTCTTCATACCACAAGGCAATCTTTTAAAAATGGTGATTCTTACTGGACATAAAAAATGAACCGTACAATACATCCAAACTTTTACTAAAATTTAAAACAAGATCTACATCAGCCTTGCAAATATATACAAAATACTTATTAATGCATCAAAATTTTGCACTGGACACTATCTTTTGCTAAAGGAAATAAAAAGAGATTGGAAAGAATACTAAATCTATGTTATTTTCTATTTTCCTGGATTAAGCAGCTTCTTCTCTTAGACAAGTGGGTTAATTCATGATTAACCTAGTAAATAAAATTTCTATGTATAGTTTATATAAATCTTTTCAGCATTTGAAGGATAAACTCAAGCTATTAATAATACAATTAAGGTTCCCTCAATTAAGATTCACTCAAAATGATTAGAAATCATGTACAGTATCATTTGATAGATGTATTATTTTTTTCAATGAAATCTCCTTTAGAGAATAATCTATCCATGGATAGATTAAAATCAGATGGTTTTTTCCCTCCATTTAAGATGGTTTTTCTGAATACGAGACTGTGATGCCTATACCTTCCATGTTCAAGACAAATAAATGGTATGTAATAAAGTTTTGGGGTCATAACTTACTCCTTAACTAGATCTAAAGAAAGAAAGGGGGGACCAGAATGAAATCATTGTTGCAAAGAGCGAATAATGTGGTAAGAGCAGCAAAAGAATTCATAGCACAAGCCATAAATGAACCTGGCCTACTTCCTATATATAATAATGTTTGCTCCCTGGTACCAAGGAGGTCTCATCACAGTTTTACTTCTATTCCTTGAACAAGGCTCTGGAGACAGTAAGTTTTCTAATTTACAAAACAAAAAAACCCCACAATACTCAGTATTTTAGTGGAAATTAGGCAACCTTAAATTACTGTAGAAAAAAATTCTTAACCAGGAAAACCATCAAGCATCATGATTAAGTTAAAATATTTGTAGGACAAAATTTACTTTTTTTATAAATAAATGTTTACTATAGCAAGCTGTTAAATCAATGGGGGCCCAAAAGAAGAGGACTTCACAATTTCCACACACAATCTTTCTGGATAAAGGTTTATTTTACTCAAAAATATTTTTATTGATACATTTCATTTGTACAGAACAGACTCTCCATCTAACACTCAAGCAACCCTCCCCAAACAAACCTATTACCTGAAAAGTTAAGCAAAACCATGTCACATAATAGTGATTGTGAATGGCTGTATGTGTCACTTTCTACATATGTAGTTTAGTGATTATTAGCAGAAAGAAAGGATGTACATTTTAATTATTTGGTCCCAACATTGTTGTAGGTTCATTTTAAAACACAATCAGATGGCCATCAAATCAGATGATATGGGCACAAACATAATCTCTCCAAGTAACTTGTTTTTTTTTTTCTTCATAATCTAGTAACACCTAGCTGGAGAAAGCCCAGAGTAACCCAAGAAGGAAACAAAGCAGTTCTTGAAGGGTGTTAGAAGGACTGTATGGAGGGGAACGATCAAGCTTAGCCAGCTGTCCTAAACCAGACAGAGACCTCCACTTTTTTTTTTTTTATAGGAAGGCTGCATGTTGTAGACAAAAAGTATTTCATTTGTCCACATAGATGATCCCTGCAGCTTCCATTTCTGGTGTGCTTCATTATTAAAAGGCCTTTTGTCATACTGCCTTTTCTATTCTAGCATTCTGAGTAAATCAAATTCTCATTTAAACAGACTTTTAATGTATTCAAATAAGGTGAAGAAAAAAGGAATTCAGATAATAGAAAAAAAATCATTAAAATGGCACACAGCATACAAAAGCAAAACCATTTTTAGTCAGAGAGGAAAGATTATAAAGAATGTGCATGAAAGGAAAAGTTAGACACGTACAAACATGAAACAAAAGTCTCAAGTTTTATTCTCATTTTGTTCAATCCAGCAGGGAAATATTTTTTGAAATTCAAAAAGAAATAAAAAAAGCAAAACACATTCCTCTATGTGACAGGGGGCATTCAAAACTTATTCCCTAATACATTCAACCCCAACGTTTCTGGATTTGGAGTGTTCCTCTGAATAAAATTAGAGAGCAACAATATTGTTGCTGTGGTACAGTAAGTTGAGGGCAATGATCATATGCTAGTATTTTAGATCAAAGAGCTTCTGAATCTTCAGGCAATATTATCTCTTACCAAATTTTTATACCACAACAGTACGATGAATCATTATTTTCTATTATAGGTCAATAGTTGTCCTGAATACAGATGGGTCAGTGAACCCAAAGACGTGAATTACTTTGCAGACGCATTCTCAATTTAACAGGACCTTTGGGATAACGGAAAGGCAACTGGGCAGAAATTTGGTTTATAACAAATATTTACACCATATACCGTGACGATAAGCCAAAAATGTGTTCATAGCCTGAATATTAAGTCATTCTGTAAAATAATTAGCAAGGAATCGGACACAGTGATTTTCATAGCTTTACATATGGGAGAATTCTTAACCAAATAAAGGATAGAAAATATCATAAAAGATAAAATAGGTAATCTCAATCACATAACAAGGAAATGCTTTTGCATTAACAATATCAACACAAAGATTTATTAAAAGAATATTTGCATGAAATATCTCATAAGGGAATTATTAAGCTCAATTATGATTCATCTTTATTTGGGCTATTCCAATGATCTGTTCTAGTACCAAAGAATTTTGAGAGCTATATTGTTTTAAAGAATAATTTGAGGTCTTAAGATGATATTGCTCCTTTCCTACTTTTTTCATGATTTCATTTGAATTTTATTTACTTTTTACATGTAGTTAACTCCCCCAATGAAAAAAAAATGTAAGCTTCCTGCTGTGAATTGGTCCTACCAGTTTAGAAAGCAATTTGGAATTATGCTAAAAAAAATAATAAAATGTTCATGTTCTTTGACTCAGCGAACCTGGGCATACACCCTAAAGAAGTCAAAGACATAAAGTTCTCATATACAGTATCTCTGCTATAACACGACATATATATTCCCCCAAAGCACCACACTATGCAAAATCATTCAATAAAAACCACAGAGCCTATGGGGTAAATGAGGTCAGAGGCTCAATGCTCAAGAACTTTATCAACAGGACATAAAAAAAATAAAGGAACCTAACAAAAAAATGGCATCAGAGTTTTTATGCATGTTCTATACATGTCTGTCTATATACGTTAAATGGTTAGAAACACATAAATACTAAAAATAAATAGCAGCTGGATCCCTGGCCTGAGGCTGCTGCTTGGCCTGAGGCTTGGGCTACATGAGCAAGTCGGGAAGACCACAACTCCCATGGCAGAAGGAGGTAGGAGTGAGGGTGGTATAGGTCGACCCTTCTCCACTCAAAGCTCCTATTGTGCCAGAAGATTTAAAATAAATGTGGTACTATACCTTGAAAAAGGCCTAAAGCTTGTTTGTGTTAGTGGGCATCAGAAGGGTTGCAGCTTGTGAGTAACTATAAAATGTTGCAGTTTTCTGTATTTTTGCTTTTTTTGTGGAGGAAATCATGCAGAACAAAACCTGAAATTCTCGTTATGATCAAAATGTTCCCTAACATATATTAATCATGCTGGAACAAATTTGTGTTTTTGAAACACATGTTATAGCAGAACAGACTGTACATGAAAATATTCATAGCGGCCTTTTCTGTGGTAGCAAAGAACTGGTAACAAAGTACACATCCATCAACTGAGAAACAACTAAAAAAACCTGGTGTCTGAATGTAACAGAATCTTTCTGCAGTAAGCAACAAAGGCTACAAAGAATCTTGGGAAACATGGATAGATTTCTATGAGCTAATGCAAAATGAAGCAGAACCAAGAAAACAACACAAATGACGAGTGTACAACAACGTAGATGGAAAGAACAAAATCAAGAATTGTATCATTTTAATGACCAGGGTTGGACAAGAGAAAAAAATGAGAAAATGATTTTTCCTCCTCCTCTTTGTAAATGTGGACAATTACAGGTTTAAAACACTGCACCTCTGTAAGACTCAGGTGATGTGTTGGGCAGGTTTTCTGAATTGTTTTTCTGTCCTCCTTTTCATTTTGTCTTTAGAGATGGCTCACTGGCTAGGCATGGGGAGGGATATGTTTAACAAGTGACTGGGTGGCACAGTGGATGGAACACAAGAAGACCTGAATTCAAATGTGGCCTTAGACACTAACGGTATGACCCTGGGCAAGTCACTTAAGCTCTGTTTGCCTCAGTTTCCTCATCTGTAAAATGAGGATGGTAATAGTATTTACCTCTCAGGGATGTCATAATGATCAAATCAAATGAGATACTTAGGCCAATGCTTGGCACAGAGGAGGTTCTATGTAAAGTTAGCTATACTCATTAGATATTTGGAAATGAAGGAAACAGAAAACAGATGTGTGCTTACACATACACACTTTATCAAAAGAATATAACTGAGGGCAGGCATTGTTTGGCTTTTGTCTTTGTACTCCCAGTACTCAATGGAGTGCCTCATACATAACAGATAGTTAATACATGTCTAAGTGAAAAAAAAAACAGGTTGGTAAGAAAAGCTACATGAAATACAACTCTATGAAAAAATAAACAAAAATAAAGTCTATTAAATTTATTTTTGATGTATTGGGTAAATTTCCATGGGTCTTAACAATCCAATTTGTTGAAATTCTCTAATGAATTGGACTTCAAAGTAGGACATTTTCACACTTATTTAATAGCCTTTGTAGTTCCAGCTAGATGACAAAGGTATATTGGCAAAAACAACCAAACAAACCCCAAACCTTGAAAACTGCTATTTTACTGAGATGAATAATTTCTCAATTGGATTTGATAGGAGGGTAAAGAAATGTGAATCTGGATGCAGGGAGAAGGGATGGAAATTTTCACAATGCCGTTTTAGAAAATCTAAAGTCACATTATCAGTTTAAGGATGTAAAAAGATTATGCAGTTAGTTTGTTCATAAAAGTACATTTAGATTGAATATATTAAATTTAAACATAGAAGATTCTTGACACTGGAATTAAGTAGGCTCTATAACTGGCAGGTTCTGGGAACCTGAGTGGAGCGAGTCATATGAAAAGAGGGCTCTAGCCTATTGGGACATATGTTTCTTCTTTATCATTCATCTACCTTTTTCCTTCCTCCTGTCTCACGTCAAAATAGTCAATCAGGAAATAAAATATATAGATTCAGCATTGTTTAGTAGCATGCAATCACATACCAGAAAAACTTATGGGCTCCTCACTTTTGCAAGTGATTCTATACCTTACAGGATTTAGCAAAAAACTAGTGTAGAAAAAGTGTCTGAGCTGAGACAGAAAATGTTTAGAACTGAAGGAAGAGGAAAGAGGATATCTTGAGGTTTATACTGAGGTAATAATGGAAAATTTAGCAACTGAATTTGCTTGTAGATTTATTTTTAATTTTGTTACTACAAACTTCTGAAATAGTTTCTATACTATTCTGGACCATCTCTCAATTTTTTAGTTTATGAGAAAGTGCAACATTTAGAGAAAGCTGATTTTAAGAAATAATTTTCTAATAATTAAAGGTATTAAAATAGAATGGAATATGTTTTTCAAATATTCCAAATTCCACGTCACTGACGCTGGTATTCAAGAAAAGGTTGTACAAGAGACTCCTTTATTAAAGAGCAGTTAGAGTTAGATGACTTATAAATGTCTATATTTTTATTCTAAATAATCTTTAACATGTTAAACTACTTTGTAAGTAAAATGTGCTTGAAAATTATACAAGGCCAAATTATCTGAACTGCAGTTAGGAAAATAAATGATTAATTTAAGCCTTTTTCCACGGAATGTCCTCAACAGTGTTCCATTTTCTTTTAATTTCTATAGGAAGAGTTGTAGACTTTTGTAGTTACATTGCCAAAGTGACAGAAATATGCCCTAAGATAATGCTGCATCATTTTTTTTTAGCATGGGCATAAAGTTCCAAAGTACCTAGACTATTTTAAGATTCATCTATTTGAGGCACACGAGTGACTTGAGTTTTTAAAGGTTCAATATGGTGCCACATGCCTTGTGGATAATACGAGACTTGTTTCTTTTACTTAAACTCTATACAGTTTAAATACTTGCTGTTGGCTAAATTTCTTAATGGAAGCTTTATTATAAATCATATCTCAAGTAGATGAATTCATTGCTAAGATAATTCAAGGGCTAAATTACAGAGATTATTTTTGTCACCAGATTGAACAATTACATCTATTAAATGGAGGGAGGCAAAGTACAGAGAGAGGTGCAAGACAGGGCTACAACACTAGGCAGAGCGAGCAGAAAGAAAAACACTGGAAGTGGTTGAAGTTTAATTTTTCTATGATCCATAGAACAGCCTGAACACACTAATCACTATTCCAAAACAGATATTTACTGCTAAATCATTTCAGATATATGGAGCAATATAGAAACTTAAATAAGAAAAGGCAAGTCTAAGATGATTAAAATGATTACCAAGAAAATGATCTCACGTTCATGCAGGAATATTGACATAACTGCACAGACGTATCAAAATTCATAGTCCCAGTGTCTTTATACAATTTTACATTTTAGGTATTCAGTTCTTTAGAAGGTTGATACTAGGGTGGTAGCAGATAGACACAACTGAAAGAAATATTGGGAGCAAGGGAAGAAAAAATCTTGCTACATATAGTTTATTCAAATTATTTCTAATTTTTATAATATGACCCATTAAAAATTCTTTCTGCACAATTATTGATTTACCTATGATTCTATAGAATGGTAACTAAAACTAGAGTAAATAGCACTATTTTATGTAATACTAATTTGAGCCCTCATTACATCTTTCCTGGACTACTCTAGGTTTCTAACATGTCCCCCCCTGTCATGAGTCCATCTGCAATCCAAACCTGCTAGAGCTTATACTTCACTAGTCTTTGGGAAATGAAGGTCATTTAGATATCATGATGTGGCATCAGAGTCAGACATTATTTAGAACTAAAATATTTACACATTTAAATGTCAATGTATAAAAGTTACAAATTTAAAACATAAATACCTAAATTTTATGCATGTATGTAAATAATTATAATAGGAATTTACAAGTGTACTTTTTGTTATCTTTTGTTTTGGAGTGCTTCTCAGCACTATGAAAATCAAGTGCCTTTGATTGAGTCTTGCCTCTGTTTATAGGAAGGCCCACACCCTTCTGCTAGTTAGGTCAGAAGAGGTGTGAAACCCTTGAGAGGTGTGAAGCTCTCTGACCCTGAAGAAGTATATATATACTCTGAGGTTAGCATTTTGTTTGGGGCTCACTCACTGGAAGAGTATTGGTGTGGAGACTCTGGGTAGCCATTAAGGAGGACCACCCCCACCCCATCTTTGAAAAAAACCAGATGTTAGTGCTTCTCTCTCTGGTAACTGTATTTATTGCTATGGTCAGACAGATAGAAGCCTGTCCATTGATTTGTGTTATTTTGCTCTGTTTATATAATTTCTGCTTGTAATTTCTGTTTGTATTTGCTCTGAAGTTCAGGGTGCTGGCTTTTCCCCCTGAATTAAGTGAATGATATATGTATGTTTAATTAAAGTGAGATTATTAACTCCTTAAAGTTGCTTTCCTTAGAAAAGCAGATCAAAGGACCTGTGCTAGGAGTCCTCCTGTGTGCTGGCGTTATTGGCCATACACAGCCACAGTAGCAGCATTGTTACATAATCTTGTAGTTTTATATTTGTTTAGCCTCTCCCCTGTGTTCCTCCTCCAAAAGACTAAAGCCAAGAAGAACACCAAATAAGAATTACTGTAGTAAAAATTTTTTTTTCCTTGTTTTGTAAAAGATGAGAAACAAATCTTAAGTCACTTCAAAATGTAGGGATCTGGTTTAAATCAGAAATTTCAAAGTGTATTGTTGTTTACATTAAATTTCCTGTGTATTTTCATAAGATTTGGCTGTGTGCTAAACAATGCCTTTATACTAAATTTACTAAGCTAGGCCCTTCTGTCAACAAGATTTCTCATCAGAACACTCATCATATAATGTAAAGTACCTTATAAAATAATTTTGTGCAATAGTGAACAATTTTCCCACAATCAACAGGCATTTATGAAAACAAAAACCATATTGTTACAAAGCTTCCATCTTCTTTATACTTAATATGAAGATTTCATTTCACTTTCTTCTTAGGTTATTCCCTGCTTTCACTAACTTTTGTGCATATAAATCTAATAATAGATTATGCTCAAATCAAGACAGATGGAAACAATATGTGAAAAATAAACTCACCACTACTACTTCCAACCAAAGATAACATTCTAGCAACAGATTTTCTTGATTCTTTGCACACAGCTCATGGGAATGATGTATTATGAGGGAAAGAAAGACAGGAGGCAGTATGTGCCTGTCAGTTTGGTCAAACTATATAGTGGGGATGATTGGGATAATTGAGAAGATGGTATGAGAACCACGAGAAAGCAGTGTCACAAAAACCTGAGAATATCTTAGTTTTCTTTTGGCATCCCTCAGTGCTTAGCATAGTACTTGGCATGTAGAAGGCATTTAAATAATTTTTTTATTTGTGTAATTTCACTCATTATCACTTGCTTTGGGAATGAACTTCACAAACTCAAGGCACAGTGCCATACAGCGAACCTTTGTCATAGCTAGCAGCAGGCAAGCTGGCATCAGACCATTTATGTATCGTAAGAGGTTAAAAAACTAAACTGAATTCAAATTTCAACATTTAGCTAACAATGCAAAATCACTGCTTATGGGAATGAGGAGAAGGTCTGACTTTTCTTGAAAGATTATCTATAGGTACCAGTAAATAGAAGATGTTAAGAATTCTTGTGGACAGAAACTGTTCCTGCCTTCTTCATATTGACTGCCCCAAGTTTCCCCACCTGCTTTGACTCCTGGATGTGTATCTCATAAACGGATAAAGCATTACCTGACCTTTGGTTTCCCTGTCCTACTCCCTAGAAGGTAGAGAACAACTATTATTTCTTTAAAAAAGATTCCTTGCAAAATAGATCTATAGCAAGAATTCCTGTTTTACATTATTTTAGAGGATGTAGAGCAATGAGCTCTGGAAGTTGAGCCAACAAACCTAGGTCTAAATCCTAGTTTTGATTATGATATATGGGATCTTGGGCACATAACAAACTCACTGGCCTTTAGTTTCCTCAATTGTAAAATGAAGGAATTAGACCAGGGATGGGGAACCGGCAGCCTCAAGTTCCACGTGTGGCCCTCTAGATCCTCAAGAGCAGCCCTTTGACTGAATCCAAACTTCACAGAACTATCCTCTTCATAAAAGAATTTGTTCTATAAAACCTGGACTCAGCCAAAAGGCTGCACCTAAGGACCTGGAAGGCCACAGGTTCCCCACCCCTGAATTAGATTAAATGATCTCTAAGGTCCCTTTCAACTCTATAATGCCACAAAGTACGGTGAATCAATAATACATCTACCAATGTTTTGCAAATAGACGATAAAATATATGTTAAAAAAACCAACAAAATCCAAAAATATTACATTGGGTATTCTTCCATCAACAAGCATTTAAGTATTTTCCATGTGCCAGACAATCTCTCCCATCCTTAAAAAAAAAACCCTCACTTGGCCCTACTATTCCCAATAGCTATAATTCTATATCTCTCTTCCCCTTCTCAATTAAACTCCTTGAGAAAAATGTCTCCACTCACTGCTTCCAATTTCTTTCTTCTCCCTGGATTCTAAACTCTGCAATTTGGCTGCTAACCTCATCATGCAACTGGAACTGTTCTCTCCACTTACCAATGATGTCTTAATGGACAAATCCAATGGACTTTTCTCAATCCTCATTCTTCTTTACCTCACTGCAGTATCTTAAACTGCCAATCAGAACACCCTCTTCTGGATAGTCTCTTCTCTAGGTTTTTGTGACACTGCTTTCTTCTGGTTCTCTACCAGGGTTTTTTTTTTCCTCAGGTCATGTCCACTAAATATGCATGTGGATGTCCCTGAAGGTTCTATCCTGGGCCCTCTTCTCTTTCTCTCTCCTTATCACTTGGTGATTTCATCATTGCCTGTGGGTTCAATTACCATCTCTGTGAAGATAATTTCCAGATTAACATACCCAGCCTTAACTTCTTTCCCAACTTACTGCATCAAATCATCAAGTGCCTTTTAGACATCTGAAACGGATGTTTCATAGACATCTCAAGCTTCACATGTACAAAAAAGAAATCATTTCTCCAAATACTCCCTTCTTCCAAACATCCCTTATGTTGTCAAGGGTACTGCCATCCTCCTATTCATCTATGCTTGAAACATGAGATTCTTCCTCTCTCACACTTACTCTAAATATCCAATACACTGCCAAGTATTGTTGTTTCTCTCTTCACAACATTTCTTGCTTACATCTTTTTCTCTCCTCTTAGCTACCATCCCAGTCACTGAATTCTTGGGACTACTGCAGTAGCCTGACGGTTAGTCTCTCTCCACTCAGCTGAACTGATTTTCTTAAAGCTTAGGCCTGACCATGTCCATCCATCTGTCCTCGCCCCCCTGCCATACACACTCAATAAACTCCAATGGCTCCCCATAACCTTTAGGATAAAATCTAAAATCCTGTGTTTGGCATTTAAAGCTTTTCATAAACTGGCCCCATTCTCCTTTTTCAGTTTTCTTGCACTTTTAACTCCTATCCATGTACTCCATGATCCAGTAATACTGGCTTTCTTGTAGTTCTCTGCACATGACAATCTATCTTGTGACTCATTTTGCACAGGCTGTCCTCTATGTAGAAGGCTTCGTCTCTTCACCTCTGGGCCTCCCTGGAGGATCAGCCTAAATCCCTTCTTCTGCACAAGGGTCTTTCCTGGTCTCTCTTTGCAGTTGCCCCACCCTAATGCTTTTATCTGAGATTCATTAGTTCTATGTATCTATCTACATCTTGTAGATACTGTTATTTGCCTTCTCCTTGAGGGCAGGAACCATGCATTTCTCTTTCTATACATCCCCAAAGTTTAGCACCTTTCTCAACCCAACCTAAGTGCTTAATAAATGCTCCTTAGCTGCTTGACTGGCACTGAGGCTAACTGCTAGGGGAAAACAACAACATTGAAAAGTACTTGCCTTCAAGGAGCTTACATCCTAAAGAGAAAACTAGCACACATATAGGTACATATAAGATACACACAGAGTAAATACAAAGCTACTTTAGAGAGGAAAGACTAGCTCTGGGGAGTCTAGGAAAAGCCTCCTGTAGAGGCTGCACTTGAGCTGAATCATGAAGGAAGCCATGAACTCTAAGAAGTGGAGGTGATGAGAGAAATCATCCAAGGCATTGGGGGCAGCTGGTGCAAAGGCATGAAGAGAGAGCATCCAGTGTGAGGAAAAGCAAGCAGGTCAGGAAGGCTGGCCCATAGGTGCCATGGAGGGGAATAAAGCATAAGAAGACTGGAAAGTTAAAACAGGGCCAGATGAGAAAGAGCTTTAAAAGTTAAATGGAGAAATTTATATTTGATTCTACTTGAATCTACTGAGTGTGTGTTTCTGGAGGGCATAGTGGGTGGTGGTGGTGATATAGTCAGACCTGAGGTCAAAAAAGAGCATTCTGGCAGCTGAGCGGAAAATAGATTGGAGTGTAGAGAGACTTAAGGCACAGAGAGCAACCAGAAATCTATCAAAATAATACACGCAAAAGGTTGACGATAGAATGAAGATGGCTGCTGCACAAGAAAGAGAAGAAGAAAGAGGTTGTAAGGAAATGATGTTGTAAAGACAGGTTTGGCAAGTGACTAGATATTTGAAGGAAATGTTAGAGGAGCTGAGGATAACATTGAGGCTAAATTAAGGTGTAAAGACAGGCAAAAAGACAAAAGAATTCTTATTTGCTGATGACATGATATGACCTGAGACTTAAAACAAAAAAGAAAAGCATTTTCTTGCTTTAAAATGCATGAAGACCAAGAATATTTGGTAATCTAATTTGCCTAGGTATATAATTTGATAAAATTTTAACAAGAATGATTCATTCCTGGAAAAACATCCAGATAGATCTACTGGTCTGAAGTTTCAGGGTTAATGTTCATTTGATTCTTTTCCTAATACTTTATTAACAGGGAGGAGAAGAGGTGAATACAAAATGGAAGCTCATGTGAAGACTCCAATTATTATTACAGATTGTATGTGGGTGCATCTGCATCAATGCTTTCATTTCGCCTGTAGGTGAAATTATCTATTCAAAACCTCACATTAGTGTTGGAAAGGGGGAAAAAAAGCAACCTTTTTTCCATCTCATTTAAGCACTATAAAATGTTAAGTGATTAGAACAGAGGCACTTAATTAGAGAGACGAGACAGAAGCAGATGTTATTAATGCATAATACTGACTCACGTGTCTATTGCTTTGTGTTACTTGTGGCAGGTAGCAATAGTCTTTCTGAACATGTGCTGACTGTAAAGGTACGGAAGTTAACTCTGGAAATAGTGCTGTCACTGCAAAAGCAGAAACACTGCATATGGAAGAATTCATAAAAGGTACAGACAACTTAAAATGCCATCATCCTGTAAGAGAGAAATGTCTTTACAAACAAAGCATTCCTATATGTCTTTTCTCTATCACTGCTCTCTTTGAGTCATTCTGTGTTGGCAAGAGTCCTTATCGCTGGGGACATGTCAGAGTTTTAGTAATCTACTTGGTAAAGACTTTTAGAAACAAGTGACTAAGAAACTACTATTAAGAAAGCTTTTTTTAAAAATCTTTTTACAATTACATGTAAAAACAATTGTTATCATTTGTTTTTTGAAAAATTTTGAGTTCCAAATTCTCTCTCCTTTCCTTCTTACTCCCCCCCCCACCCCGAGAAGGCAAACAATTTGATAGATTATACATGTACAGTCATGTAAAACATATTTCCATATTAGTCATGTTGGGAAAGAAAAGAGACAACCCCCCCCCCCCAAAAAAAAGTTAAAAAAAAGTAGGCTTCGATCTGCATTCAGACTCTATGTCAGTTCTTTCTCTGGAGGTAGACAGCATTTTTTATTATGGCTCCTTTGGAACTGTCTTGGATCATTGTATTGCTGAGAATAGCTAAATCATTCACAGTTGATCATTGTACAGTATTGCTGTTATTGTGTACAAAGTTCTCCTGGTTATGCTCACTTTACTTTGCATGAGTTCATGAGTCATCCTACGTTTTTCTGAAACCATCCTACTCATCATTTCTTACAGCACAATACTATTCCATTAAAATCATATGCCACAATTTGTTCAGTCATTTTCTGTTTGATGGGCATCTCTTTAACTTCCAATTCTTTGACACCACAAAAAGAGCTGCTATAAATATTTTTTGTACGTATAGGTTCTTTCCCATTTAAAAAAAAATCTCTTTGGGATACAGATCTAGTAGTGGTATTGCTGGATCAAAAGTTATTCACAGTTTTATAGCTTTTTGGGCATAGTTCCATATTGCTCTGCAGAATGGTTGAATTAGTTCACAACTCCATCAACAATGCATTAGTATCCCAATTTTTCCACATCCTCTCCAACATTTGTCATTTCTCTTTTCTATTATATTTGCCAATATGATATGGTACTTCAGAGTTGTTTTAATTTGCATTTCTCTAATCAGTGGTGATTTAGAGCATTTTTAAATATGATAATAGATAGTTTTGATTTCTTCTTCTGAAAACTGCTTAGTTATATCCTTTGACCATTTGTCAATTGGGGAATGACTCACATTCTTAATTTAACTTAGTTCTCTATGTATTTGAGAAAGGAGGGCTTTATCAGAGAAACTTGCTGTGAAAATATTTCTCCAGTTTTCTGTTTTCCTTCTAATCCTGACTACAATATTTACTTGTGTAAAATCTTTTTAATTTAACGTAATCAAAGTTATCCATTTTACTTCCCATAGTGCTCTCTATCTCTAGGTTTGTCATAAATTATCCATAGTGCTGACAGGTAAGTTATTCCATGTTACCTTAATTTGGATATGATATCTCTCCTTACATCTAAATCATGTCCTCATCTTGACCTTGTCTTGGTAAATGGTGTAAAATGTTGGTCTATACCTAGAGTTTCTGTCAAACTGCTTTCCAATTTATCCATTAATTTTAATCAAATAGTGAGTTCTTGTCCCAAAATCTTGCATCTTAGCATTTATCAAAAACTAGATTCGTATGGCCATTTACTACTATTGTATACCTAATCTATCCTACTGATCCATCACTCCATCTCTTAGTCATTACCAGACTATTTTGATGATTATCACTTTGTAATACAGTTTGAAATCTGGTACTGATAAGCCACCTTTTTTCACTTTTTTTTCATTGATTCCCTCAGCATTCTTGACCTTTTATTCTTCTAGATGAATTTTGTTATTTTTTCTCCCTAGCTCTATAAAATAATTTTTGGTAGTTTGATTGGTATCACACTGAATAAGTAAATTAATTTAGATAGAATTGTCATTTTTATTAAATTGGCTCAGTCTACACATGAGCAACTAACATCTCTCCAATTATTAGATGTGACTTTTGTGTGAAAAGTATTTTATAACGCATTCACAGAGTTCCTGGCTTTGTCTTGGCAGACAGACTCCCAAGTATTTTATATTGTCTGCAGTTATTTTAAATGGAATTTCTCTCTCCATTTCTTCCTGGTGACTTTGTTGGTACTATATAGAAGTGATGATGATCTATGTGAGCTTATTTTATAACCTTCAGCTTTGCTCATGTTGTTAATTATTTAAACTAATTTTTAGTTGCTTCTGTAAGTGTACCATTATATCATCCACAAAGAGATACATTTATTTCCTCATTGCCTATTTATCTACTTCCTTCAATTTATTTTTCTTCTCTTATTGTGACTGCTGGCATTTTTAGTACAATATTGAAATAGAAGTAGTGATAATGGGTCTCCTTTCTTTATCCCTGATCTTATTTTGGACAGCTTCCCGTTTATCCCAATTACAGAAAATGCTTGCTGATGGTTTTAGAGAGATACTACTTACCATTTTAAGGAAAGTTACATTTATTCCTATGCTTTCAAGTATTTTTAACAGGAATGAGTGTCCTAGTATGTTTGCCCTCCAGAATCTCACTCCAAGACCTCTGATCATTTAATGTGGACACTACTAAATCTTGTGTTACCCACACTGTGGCTCTGCAATATTTGAATTGTTTCTTTTTGGCTACTTGGCAATATTTTCTCCTTGACCTGGGAGCTCTGGAATTTAGCTATAATATCCTAGGAGTATTCATGGATTCTTTCAATTTCTATTTTACCCTCTGATTCTAGAATATTAGGACAGGTTTCTATGATGATCTCTTGGAACATGTCTAGGTTTTTTTGGGGGGTAGGGGTGGGGGAGATCATGGGTTTCAAGTAGCTCATTAATTCTTAAATTATCTCCTGGATCTAATTTTCCAGGTCAATTGTGTTTCCAAAGAAATGTTTCACAATTTTTCCTATTGTTTTTTCACTCTTTTGATTTTGCTTTATTGTTTCTTGATGTTTCATGCGATCATTAGCTTCTACTCACCCAATTCCAATTTTTAAGGAATTATTTTCTTCAGTAAGCTTCTGTAGTTCCTTTTCCAACTGGCCAATTCTGTTTTATTAAGGTGTTATTTTCTTTAGTATATTTTTTATCCATCTTTTACTTCCTTTTCATGATTTTCTTGCATCATGCATTTTGTTCTCCAATTTTCCCTCTACCTCTCTTACTTGATTTTTAAAATCTTTTTTAGAAATCTTCCAGGAATTCTTTTTAAGCCCATGACCAATTCATGTTTCTTGTTACTTCTGTAGCTATTTTGACTTTTTTGTCGTCTTCTGAGTTTGTCTCTTGAACCTCCCTCTTACCATAGTAAAGTTCTATGGTCAAATTCTTTTTTTTTTTCTGTTTGCTCATTTTTCCATCCTATTTCTTGACTTATAACTTTATGTTAAAATTAGGCTCTGTTCCTGGGGTGGAGGAGGCATTGTCTCAACTTTCAAGTATTTTTGTGCTGCTGTTTTCAGAGCTAGTTCTGGTGATCTGTAGATTTTCAGTTCTTCTAAGGTGGTATGATCTAAGGAGAGGTATGGTCACTGCTCTCCTGGCCTATGTTCTGGTCTGTGACAAGAAGCATTCTTCTATGTTCTGAAATTGTTGTCATCAGGGCCCTTGGGCTCCCCTGCTCTCTGGGACTGTGACCCAGAACTACATATGAGCAATGTGACAAGAGTCCTGTACCCAGTGGCAGCAAAGGGTTCCCTGTAATCTCCTTCTGGCCAGTTGTCTGATCCCCTTACTGTCTGTGGGTTGAAAGCTCCTGACTGTATGTGGGTTGAAAGCTCCTGAAGCTGCTGTTGCTGCCACTGATGAACTGCTGGCATCGTAGTGCACATGGTCTACGCTGGGTTCCAAGCTGGACGTCCACCCTGGTGAGATAGATCTTTCCTGTCGACCTCCTACATTGTCCTGGGGTGAAAACTGTTTCACCTTAATCTTTTGTTGGTTTTACCTCTCCGGAATTCAATTTGAGGAGTTATTTTAAATTTTTGGAGGGGAATTTGGAAGAGCAGAGGTGAGTCTCTCCCTTACTCAGCCATCTTGGCTTTGCCTCTTCCCTCCATGATCTGGAGTTTCTGCCTGAAGACAATAATAAGACAAATGATGATAAATGCTGTATGCACCCCTGTCCCTGGACAGCTAGGGCACACAAATTCTGAAGGGGTGACCCCGTGTTTGCTTTTGCTATTCATTACTAACGGTGAAATCCTAAAAATAAAAGTCTGTCAGACTTCCCTGGCATTTCACTCCAGACAGACAGGGTCAAATTTTGCCTTTACAAAAGATCCAGGATCTTACAGGTTGTGGCCCCTCCCTTTAACAGATCCATTTTACAATAAACACCTTAATAAGCAGTTCACTTCTTTGCCATGAAATCCTCTCCCTAATTTATCAGTTGGTAATTAATATTCCTGTGATGCCCTTCTTTGTCCTGTTTGAGGCTGGTCCTGGGATAGCAAACATGGTGTCAATCATCAAGGGAAGATAAAGGATTTGTGGCTTGTTGGCCCAGCCAAGGCTTGGGCTTTGCTGATATTACCTTTGAGAACTCAGAACCACTAACCAACTACTAAATACAGCAGTAAAGTTGCAATTCAAACCCAGGTCTTCTGAATTCAAATTCAGAGCTCTTTCCATTACATCCAACCTAATTTTGAGATTGCAAATGCAGGAAGTACAACACAGAATTTTGCTTGGGAAAGGTGCAAAATAAATAGTTTTCCTGGCAATATTATTATTGGATATCAGTATAGTATAGTGGAGAGAATAGTGAACTTAGAGTAAGACTTGAGTTCAAATCCTGCCTTAGTCATTTACTATCTGTGAGACTCTGGAGAAATCATTTAATCTCTCACAGCCTCAGTTTTTGTATGTGTAAAATGGTGATGATAATAACACCTTATAAAGTTGTTGTGAGGATCAACTGAGGTAATATCTATAAAGCAGCTGAAAATCTTAAAATGCTGTATAAATAACAGCTATCACTCTTGTTAAAAATAAAGGCAAACCTTGATGTCACTGAGACATAACTGATTTGTGAACTGTTGCGAAATATGAAAAGGCAAAGCTGACTCAGATTTTTCTTTTCCAGTTCTTATAAACTAATTCAAATGGATTCTTAAATGAGTTGGTCACTAAATACTTGAAATAAAAAAAAATCAACAAGAATATCATGCTGAAGTTGGATTTTCTTTTTACACTCTATTTTCGATGCCACACAATCTCATTAAGGAAGCAAAGAATTCCTTAAAAGCAAATGTAAAAGCATGACCACTACACTTGTTCAGAATATTCTATCTCCTTTTCCATGTTTTTTTTTTAAAAGAGTCTCTTTATTTACTAAGCAAATTTTTTTTGTCCTTATCTGCATCTCTTTATTGGTTTATGGTTCCAGTGTTTCTCTCCAATGTTAATCTGCCTATCAACCGTAATGAAGAGGAACAAAATTAAATGGTTTCTTGACTAGGCTTATGATAAATTGAGTCTTGCTTAATCTACATAATCAAATTGCTTCTGTGTTCAACAGAAATACCCAGTCATGAAATTGTTAACGCCAACTGCTATTCTGACAACTTGATTCTGAAATCTGTAGATTACAACAACATAAGTATTTTTTTTAAAAAAATGCAAAAAGTTACATTCAAACTCATTGGCAGGACACTGTTTCATTCTTTGTACCCACAGTGCCTAATACAGTGTCTGACACATAGCAGGCAAGGGCTTAATGAGATAAACTGTACAGAGCTTTGGAAAGCTTAAAGTACTCTCTATAAATGCTGTCTATCAATCATTATTATTAATGAATGCTTGTTGAGTTACTCAACTTAAGAGGGCCAGGATAACACAGGAAGACATCTTTTCAAAACTATATAGAGGTATTATGCCATTTCTATTTGGAAGTCCATTCAGTTCATCAGTTATTGAATGCCTACTATGTACAAGACACTGTAGGTAATAGGGATACAAAAACCCCTCAAGGGCTTTCCGTTCTACTAGAGAGATACATATATTCCAGTAATTAAATAGTACATATACGCAAAGTAACTTCAAGAGGGGGAGTGTATTAATGCCTGGGAGGAAAAGGGTGATGTGGAATGAGAGACAGCCTTATGAAGGAGGTGACACCTATGATGCACTCCGAAGGAAGTATAGGTTCTATGACACAGAAAATATGTTCCAAACACTCACTTCACATACATTTCCATTAGTTCTACAACAGTGATAATCTCAATGGCCATGCCATACTCTACTACTGCACTCTACCCGTAGTACAAGATTCCACTCTGCTCACTGTTAATTATAAAAAGACATTGAGTTCAGGAGAGAAAAGTGCCCCCTCAACAGCTCCTCTTCTCTCAGTTTCCTTCAAAGCAGATCTCAGGGGCCACCTTGTGTGTTTGTCACAAGGCCCTTTCTGATTCCACAAGGCGTAAGCACATTTTCCCTCTTACTTGTTTCTGTCTCTGCGCTGTCAGCACTTCATATAATGCCTGTGAACAGGAGCAAGCTATTCTATCTCAGTGCCTGCCTGAAGTGCTCTGCCTTCTCTGGGCTCTATTAGCTTCTGCAAGAGGCTGTTTCCCAGTTCTCTCTCCGCCAAAGTACAATAAGGAGATATACAGTGGGAATGAGTAGGATATAACACATTAAAAACAAGGAATTACAAAGAAAGGATGCTATCAAAGAAATGTATGATTGATAAAGAACATGGGTGAGGTACAACCCAAAAAAGAGAGGTAACAGATGAGACATTCTTATGTCAAAAGAAAAGGAAAATGTCCCTCAGAGTGTTGGGTTCACATGATATGGTGAATTTAATGAGAGAATGTGGGTGAGAGCTCACAGAAGGGACACACAGAACTCCATCAGTGCAGAGAATACCACATGGACAACAATGAAGATCCACTGAATTACTGCAGTATTCTTCTGGTGATGCTGTATATCTGAGAGTCATGAAATACCACTGTCTTCTTCAAGTGAAACAGAGGCACATGTGTGGACTGAAGCTAATTAACAAGGAAGATGTGCCAAGGTGAAGCAGTGCAAAGAAAACTGTCCAAGAGACTTGTGACCAGAAAAGATGGACTTAGTCATGTACACATGGACAATCTGTATACTCAACTGCTATCTGTTCAAAGTCAAGGGAACTAGAAGGCGGCCCCTAGCATGTAGAGTGAACCCCCCATGGAAGAGTCATGGGAGAAGATAGAAAAGAGTTTTTTACATAGAACGAGAAGACATCCCTAAAGGCAACTAAAATGAACCTGCTTGGCAACTGGGGGAGAAAAGGGAATCTGAAGTAGAAGAAAGGAAACTCGATCCTCTGTCAGGAGGTTTGACACAGCTGGAAGCACTGGAGATAGAGATAGAATGTTGAACCTGGAGTAAGGAAGACAGTTCAAATCTAGCCTCAGGAACTACTTGTGTGACTCTGGGCAAATCACTTAATCTCAGCTATAATAGGGAGATAACAGCAGTACCCCTCTCAAAGAGATGTTTAGAGGGTCAAATGAGATAAAATTTAACACACTGCCTAGAACATAAGAGGTCTATATGAATGTTTATCCCCTCCCCCCCTTACCCAGGCATCATTAAGAATTAGTGGGTTAAAATCCATTACTGGAATATGGCTCTCAGAGGGTTCACAACATTCAAAAGAAAAATGGCAGTGAGAAGCATATTACAGTTATATCATTCGAAAAAATCTATAAAGCAAAGGGGTAAAGCATGGTAGAGAACAACTGAGTACAGATCAATGGAAGGAGAAAGCAAGGTGATTCTGTAACTGGAGTAAATGCTAGGCCACTCTGGACGATATGAGGAAACGATGAGGAATCTGACAAACTGATTATAAATGAAGCACAGGGACTTGACAAGGTAGTGATGGGAGGTTGCAATCTATTGGCTCCTTCTGCCTCTGTTTCTTCCAAGAACAGAAACTTCTTGGGTGGTTTAATGATTTCGTTTTTCAAAAGGTACAGGAACCAACAAGGGGAATTTCTATTCTGGATTAGATTCTCACTTACAGGGAAAAATTGGCTGCTGGCTAGGAATAATAGCAACACTGGAAGTAACCTCTCCATATATAAGTTAAGTTTGGGAAAGCAGATTTTCAAAAAGTTCAGCAGAATAAGAGGATTCCAATGTAATAAAACTCTATAGGGAATATGAGTCTAGGAAAGATGGATGACACTTCAGAATGAAACTAAAGATACAAAGAAAAACAATAACAAAGAAAAGGAAAAATGGGAGCTATATGCAGAGAAGAATATGATTTCTTAGGGTACTCACCAACCAACTTAGGTTTAAAAAAGATACAGAAGGCAAGTGCAAAGGATTCACTACTCCACTCTCCATAGTGGCTATTCCAAATATTCTTGTGTCAATGAAGTATCTCTCCTCCCTTTCCTGGCTAACCTCTTTTAGAAAACCCCCCATACTACCTGGTTCTACTTCTTCTCTGCTCACGAGATTTGAAACCCTCTGCAATCAAGTAAGACTACTCTCTCTTAAGTCTCTAATGATCTTTTAATTGACAAATCTAATGGCCTGTTCTCAGTCCTCATCTTTTTTGACCTCTTTGCAGCCATTAACACCACAAGTCACCCTCTTCTCCCAGACAATCTTTTCTTACTGGATTGTGTGTGTGTGTGTGTGTGTGTGTGTGTGTGTGTCTTTGAGAGAGAGAGACAGACAGACAGACAGACACTCATCTCTTCTGATTCTTTCTACCTTGTCTGACCACTCCTCTTTTTTTGGGGAGCGTGTTCTTTGTCCAGATCACACCCAGTAACTGTTGGGTGACACTTAAAGCTTTGTCCTGTGCTCTCTTCTCTTCTCCTCTAGGGTAATGCCGTCCTTCCAAGTTTACAATCTAGCAATTATCCTTGCCTGATTATTCTCCCTGACCTCCCTGACACCATATATCTATTCAGTTGCTAAGACCCATTTTTACCTCCACAGTAGTAGTAATACTAATAAAATTTCCTCCACAACATCTCTAGCATCTTTCCTACTCTCTCTACTCACCGGCCACCAACTTCATACTAGGCCATTACCACCTGTTATGTGGACTAGTGAAACAGCTTAACTGCTCTCCCTTCTTCAACCCATTTTCATACAGTTGCCAGAGTTTTTAATAAAGCACAGGTCTGACAATGTTATTCTCCTTTTTAATAAACTTAGGTGGCTCTCTTTTACTGCAGGGGCTAAACAGAAACCCCTCCATCTGGCACTGAATGTCCTTTACACCTAGCTCCAATCTACTTTTCCATCCCTATTACTAAATTCCCTTCCTTTCAAACTCACTATGGAAAGTTAGCTCTCCTCCTGTTCATCACATGTGACGTTCCATCTCCCATTTCTGCACCTTTGCACATGGGTCCCCATGAATGAAATGCACTCTGTTGTCACTCCCCCTGAGAATCTCTAATTTCCTTTAATACTCAACCCAAACATCACTTTTTACATTGTGGCCTTCCTTGATCCGCCTAGTTGCTAGTGGCTGTCCCCTCTAATTACTTTGTATTTATTGTGTATAGAATTGTATTATGTTGGTCTCCATCAATGGGTTACTTTTTTTTTTGTCTTTGTATCTCCAGTACCAACATCAACTAATTGGGGTATGTGCTTAACGTGGGATTGTTAGGTCAAAGTGTATGAACAGTTTAGTCCCTTTTTTCTTTTGTGTAAGTCCAAATTGATTTTTTAAAAATACATTTGAAATGCAAAAAAGAAAAGAGTGACTGAACATCTTACAAACTTTGACTCAGTAATCCCACTATGGGGCATGTACCTCAAATCCTATAAGGATGTTGTACAATTCATAGCTCCACTAACAATGTAGTTGTGTGCTTATGTTTTCACTTATCTTCCAAAAAGGAATCATTTTTTTTGTCATCTTTGCCAAAAGATGTGAGGTGAAACTTTCTATTAGTGATTTGTAGCATTTCATATGATAATTAATAGTATGAAATTGTTCCTTTGAAAATTACCCATTTCCCATGATTTATCTATTGGAGAATAGCTCTTACTTTATAGATTTGTGACAATTCACTATATGTTTTAAATATCAGACTTTTGTCAGTGATATCAATGTAATTATTTTCTTCTATTTAATAAGTTTTCTTATTAGGCTCCCTTCCAGTTTTTTCCTACAAAAACTTTTTTAAAAAAATCTTCTCTCCTCAAACCTTCTACAGCACCGTGATTTCTACCCTTGGTGTGGAGGCCCTCAACTTATATGTTACTAAGAAAAGGCCATTCATTCCTATCTATACACCTCACAATCTCCTGACATGAGCCAACGTCCTCTCTTTGACCCTAGCCTCTGAGAAAGCAATGGTTCTTTACCCCACTGAGACCAATGCCTCTTCATGTACCTCGATCTTATCCCTTCATACTTTCCAGAAGATTTATCCCACTATCTTCCTGTAAATGCTCTCAAAGTCTCCTGGTTTTTAAAAAAACTCTTACTTGACTATACTATTTCCTCAAGCTATTATAGCAAGTGATAGATCCTTCCTCTAAAAACAAAATAAAATTCAATTCCTTACTCTCATTACCTCTAATTTCTGGCTCTGAACTTCATCACTTATCTGAAACTGCTCTCTCCCAAGTATCCAAGGAACTTATGTCAACCCCAATGACCTTCGTTTTCTGTCGGTTTTTGAGATGATGCTCTTTCTTTACCTTCTACCTGCCTGACAATTTATTCTAAATCTTTTCTGAATTATAATTAATAGTATACCCTATTATGTGAGGGGGTACACTAGAGTTCTGGCCTAGGACCTCCTCTCTTCTTTCTCTACACTCTCTTAGTGACTACATAAACTGCAATGGATTTGAAAGCTATCAAAGATGACTCTAAGAAGACCTCATTATGTCACTTGCAAATAGGGATAGACTGTATTATCTTTGCTGATATTTATACTTTTTTTCCTCTAATTTTATTAATACATCTAGTATTTCTAGACCTATATTAAATAACAGTGAGGAAGGATGAGACATTCTGACTTTATCCCTATTTGCACATTGAAAGCTTCTAGTATTTCTTCATCATCATGTTAGCTCTTTGTTTTAGACGTTTTCTTTTTACTTAAAAAAATTCTGAATGTAAAAAAGATTAGTAAAAAAGAGCACTTCTAAACTGTGAATCTCTATTGTGTATAGCTATTTTTTTAAGGTATATAATAAATTCACCACGCTACTTTCAAAGGTATCTAACATGTCTGCAATTCCTCTTTATTTCTTCATGTCCTCTTCTGGGCATTTAAAGACATTTTGGTGACCCTCTTTGTTTTGGCTACCTTATCCATACCTTCCTTCCCCCTACATCCCCCTCCTATCCTAGGCAACTTAAGTGGGGAAAAAAAAAAAACAAAACCTTTTAAACAAATATGCAGTCAAACAAAAGAAGAGAAATTCCTGAATTCATTGTCTGAAAATATATGTCTCATTCTGGATCAGTCAACCATCTTCATCAGGAGAAGAGTGGCACGTTTAATGATCAGTTCACTTCTATCCTGGTTGGCCACTAAGTTAGAGTTCTTAAATCTTTGAAAGTTATTTAACTTTACAATATGACTATTAATGCATAAAGTGTTCTCCTGCTTCTGTTCACTTCACTCTGCATCATTTCATACAAGTATTTCTAGGCTTCTCTGAAAAAAATTCATCTAGCCATGTCTTTACAACATATTAATATTCCATTGCATTCATATAACATAATTTCTTCAGCCATTTTGCAATTAATAGGTACTCCCCTAGCTTCCAGTTATTACAGCAAAGAGCTGCTATAAATATATTTGTTTATGTGGCATTTTTTCTACTTTCTTTGATCTCTTTGGGATATAGACTTAGACCTAGTAGGAGAATAACTGGGTCAAAGAGGATGCACAGTTTAGATTCTTTGGGGCAGTTTTAACATACACGTACAACATAGCACATATTTGTGCATACAATGTGTGTACATATACACTTATACATAAACACATGTATATAGTTGCTATTGTCCCCTGGATGACTTTTATTTTAAAATTTCATAATGTCAGTTAAGGAAATTGGTCTGTAGTTCTCTTTCTCTGTTTTGTCTTTTACTTGTTTATATAAAAGCCATATTTATTTCACAAAAGGTAGAGTGCCTTCTCACTCTAAATTTAAGAATTATTTTCATTTCACAGATATGAATTATCCTCTGTTTTTTTAAGTGACTTCTAACCTTATTGGGCCTGGGTTCATTCACTACCCCTGTACCCCTCCCCAGCATTCTGGACAATCCTTTATAAACTGCACAATTTCTTTTTTTTTTTTTGAAATTGCATTAAGATTTCTATTTCCTGTTTTGTTAATTTAGGTATTTTATATTTTTGCAGATTCTCGTTTCCTTCATTTGAATTCTCAACTTTGTTCGCATGTAACTGGGAATAATAGTTGCCTGATAAATATTCTACTTTCTGTTTGTTGTCACTTTCAAAAGTTGATAATATTATTTTCCTCTCTTTTTTATTTGATCAAGTTAGCCAAGAGTTCATTAAGTTTGTTAGATTTTATAGTAACTCAGGACATTAATCAATTCTAAGTTCCTAATATTTTCAGGTTTCCCTTGTCTTTTTCAAGATTTCTTCATTACTCTTTTTTTGGGTTGTTAATGTACTTAATATACAAGCTTAGTTCATTCATTTGATTTTTTGATTTTTATTAACATATTTCAGAGACATACATTTCTCTCTTAGGATTGCTTTGGGTACACCCTATAAATTTTAGCATGAAGTGTTTTTGTTGTCATTGTCTGTAACAAAATCTGTTATTATTTTTATGATTTTTTGATATTTAATTTTTCAACAGAATTCCTTAGTCTCCATTTATATTTGTATTTCTTGCTTATATTTATTTTATTAGTTACCACTTTATTGCAAGAGGGTTATATATGACATGTTTATAACTTCTGCTTTAAAAAAAATCTGCTTGTGATTTCTTTATACCCCAGCATCTGATTGATTTTTGTAGAGGTACTGAAGGATACTGAGATACACATATTCTTTAATATTCTCCTTCAGAAGTAACATTTTTCCAACAAACTGTTCAGGTCTATAATTTCATTTTTGTCTTTCTGTAAGATTTATTCAGATATGAAAAGGGGTTACTAAAGCCAGCTACAATTACTGTTATTATCAGTGTATTTTTGTAGTTCACATAGCTTTTATAAACAAATTAAGATGTTATTCCAATTGGTGAATCATATACTTATTAATACTACTTGGTGAATCATAATTTAATAATATTACCTTTTTATTACATACGGTGCCTTTAAGCAAAATGTACATGGAACTCTCATTATCTAAGTATTCATTATTTAAATATCTGCAGGTATAAGGTTTTATTTTGTTTAGGTCAATGACATAAAATTAGTTCTAACTAAATAAAATATGCCTCCACACTTAAGTACAGCATTTATCCCTGCCTATCATATCAATGCACAGGATGTCTCAAAAGTCTCAGTGCATTTTTAATAGCTTAAAACTTACTAGGCATGCAAGAATAGATTTAATACCTTTAAAATGCATTTTTAAAAAACTTAAAAATGGCACAGTATTTGTTGGTCAATCTCTCCCTGCCTATTGCGAATCTCTTCAAAACACAATTATTTTCATGTCAAAGAATTATGAAGTTACTGGGAAAACTGATAAAATCCTTGAATTTTTTCAAATAATATCTTTCCAGGGTGAAAGATAAATGTTAAATGACATTACATTGCACTATCATAGTTTCATTGGAAAAATTACACCAAAAATATATACACTTGATTTTTTTCTTGGTCATTTTTAAGAATTACTGCAGTTGTAATTCTACTCTACATTTTGCTAAATTTAAAGTAAATTTCTTTTCATAATTTTTAATTTCACTTTTAAAAAGACTATTTTAATCAATTCCCACCCCTGCCCCCACTACTGAAAAATTGATCCTAGTTTTAAACAGGTCTTCTATACCTTCTTCCTTTGACAATTCTCTAGTAACTTCCCTGTTTGTCTCTTTTGAAATGACATTAAAAGCTTTTATGGTAGCTTTAGATGAAATCATGATTACAACTGTTGCTTCTTTAGAGTAGTTACCTGGTTCATCAGAAATTTTGTTCCATTCCTTCCTTTAGAACTTGTGGCTATTAGTTTTAAATGTTTCTTAAATGAAGGAAATTGTTTTGAGTGTTTTTATCTGTTTCTCTGTTCTTATTTTATTAGGAAATTTAATCCATCCACATTTAAGAATATCAAAATCTCCTCCTACGAATTCCTCTTTTGTTTCCTATTGCACTGTCTGATCCAAAATTCTTGGGAGTTTTCTTTGTAACTTTTTAATCTGTTTTACTCTTTCTTTTTGCAAGGTAATTAAATGGTCAAAGGATATGAACAGGCGGTTTTCAGAGGAAGAAATTAAAGATATCTATAAGCATATGAAAAAAATGCTCTAGATCACTACTGATTAGAGAAATGCAAATCAAGACAACTCTTAGGCACCACATCTCTCCTGTCACATCGGCTAACATGACAAAAGAGGAAAATGATAAACGCTGGAGAGGATGTGGGAAAATTGGAACACTGTTACATTGTTGGTGGAGTTGTGAACTGATCCAGCCATTCTGGAGAACAATTTGGAACTAAGTCCAAAGGGCTATAAAAATGTGCATACCCTTTGACCCAGCAATATCTCTTCTAGGGCTATATCCCAAAGAGATCATACAAGTGGGAAAGGGAACCGTAAGTACAAAAATATTTATAGCAGCTCTTTTTGTGGTGGCAAAGAATTGGAAATCAAGGGAATGCCCATCAATTGGGGAATGGCTAAACAAATTGTGGTATATATAATGGAATATTATTGTGATATAAGAAATGAAGAGCAGACAGACTTCATTATAACCTGGAATGACCTATATGAACTGATGCTGAGCGAGGGGAGCAGAACCAGGAGATCATTACACACAATTACAGACACACAGTATCTGCAGGGATTAGCTTTGATAGACTTGACTCCTCTCATCAATGCAAGGTTCAAATGTAGCTCCAAAAGACTCATGATGGAAACAGCTATGCACATCCAGAAAAAGAATTATGGAATCTGAATGCAGATTGGGATGAACTTTTTGCTCTTTTGTTTTTTTCCTTCCTTTTTGGTTTCATTTCTCCTTTCTCATGATTCAATCCATTGGTTATAATTCTTCTTTACAACTGGACTATTATGAAAATAATTTCAGTGTAAAGGTATATGTAAAACCCACATTGGATTACATGCTGTCTTGGAAGGAGGGGGGGAGGGGAGGAAGGGAGAGAAAATTTGGAATTCCAAAATTTGTGGAACTAAGTGTTGTAAACTAAAAGTAAAAAATAAATTTATTTTAAAAAAAGAAAGAAAAAAGAATGCTCTAGGGAATCCTCCCAGAACCTTTTTGCCCAGCATCTGATCTATTCTCTTAGTTTCAGTAACATTAATATATAATTTTTCACCCAAAATACTGCTTTTATTCTATTCCTTTTCTTACTCTTTTCTCCTTCTGGGATAATGCTATGAAATCCATTCCTTGGATTGTTAATATTTAAAGGAAGCTATGGTTTGTGCTTCATAACTTGTGCCCAAGGAGGCTAATCCTGTCCTATTCATTTTCTTTTTTGAAGTTAATTTTTTATATTTTCAATAAATAAAAATCTGTTTCCTTTCCTTTCCATCTCCTCCCTCCATTGAGCAGAAAAGAGGAAAAGAAAAACATAGCTCATGTAAAATATGTAGTCAGAAAAAAAAAATTCGTTGGCCATGTCCAAAAAAATCTGCTTCATTCTGCATTCTGAGCCCATCACTCTTCATCAGGGGGTGAGTAGTATGCTTCATCATTTGTCCTCTGGAATCCAGGTTGGTTATTGAATTGATCAGAGCTCTTAAATCTTTCAAAGTTGTTTGCTATTACATTATTGTTACTGGATAAATTATTCTGGTTTTGATCACTTTACTTCAAGTTTCTCTGAAACTGTCCATTTTGTTATTTCTTATAATAGCACAATAATATTCTAGCACATTCATTTTTCATTAATTTGTTCATCCAATTCCCAACTGATGGGCACTTAATGTTTAGTTTCTAATTCTTTGCCATCACATAGAGAATTGCTATATTTTTGTACATATGGATCCTTTTCCTTTTTCTTTGATTCCTTTGGAGATTCCTTTGTGTCTGTGTGTCCACAGCCACTCAACCACATGTAATTTTCCCTTTTTGTTGATTTTATCAATCTAATGGATGTGGGGTAGGACCTCAGAGCTGCTTTAATTTTTTGCTAATTATTAGCAATTTTTTAGCATTTTGACATATGGCTATTTTATATGGCTTTGATTTCTTCCTCAGAAACCTGCCTATTTGTATCTTTTTGAAATAATCAGATAGATTATCATCTTTTATTTGATCCTATTGATTTTGTCCTGCAAATGCTTAAGTCTTTGTCTCTGAACTTAGCTCAGGAAGTCAAATGGCCTCTAATTAGTTAAGTTTAGAAATCCAGTTCTCCTGCTAATCACTGTTCTGTTCTTACCTAAAGGAAATCTGTTATCCTTGAGGGATACATCTGATTTGTTATCCAAAGAAGTCTGATCCACTATCTCTAACCTTGTAGGGCGAGTCAAACAATGAACACTTCTTAGTCACAGGTCAGAAGGAGGGGGTTGTTGCTAATTCTTCATTCCTAATTTCCAACCAATCATATTATCCCCCACACCTCAGCTCTGCAACCAAGCACACTAATTTTGCTATTCATGTTATCAAGAGCTTCTAACCAATTATAACTTGTTCCCTGCTTTAAGAGTCCTGTTCTTTGTTTTGTACTTTCAAAACTATAAAAGACAGCTGTCCCCCTCATTCCGGGTCTTAGTTTTGCTGAGGAAGCTAAGATCTTATTTAATGGAAATTCATACTTTAGCAATAAACTGATCATGCTCAGAACTTTGTGCCTCAGTTTATCTTAATTTTAACTGTTACACTTTAACCTTTTATCCTTTCCCCTATAAACTGAAAAAGTCTCCTACTCTTGGGGCTTCCATTTCCTTTCCTCCCAACTCTCTCCTAAATTCTTTTCCAATCTTATAATTCAATTGAACTTGCCCTCTCAAAAGTTAACAATGATCTCTCATCTGGCATCCTTCCTAACCTCTCTTTATGTGACACTGCTCTCTCAGATATTCTCTCCTCTTTGTGTTTTCATGGCATTGCTTTCTCTTGGTTGTTCTTCTACATGTCTGGCAGCTCCTTTTCAGTCTCTTCTGAAGATCTTCATTCATGTGATACATTCTTATTCTGAGTGTCCCTTAAAACTCTGTTCTTGGCCTCTTTCCTCTCTTCTCCTTGGTCTGGTGATCTCATCATCAGCTCATATAGTTTTCAATGATCAATTCTATGAAGATAATTCTTAGATCTATATACCCAGTCCTAGCATTCTTCTAAAGCTGTAGTCCTGTATCATCAACTACTGGACATCCCATAGATATCTCCAAGTAGGCATGTCCAAAACAGAACTCATTATCTTCTCCACATCCTTCCCCCTATACCTACCACTAATTGGAACTTCCCTATTATTAGAGAGGTCCACACTATTTTTCCAGTCATCCAGGTCTAATTTTCGTTCTGTACTTGATTCCTCATTCTCACTCACCCCAGACATCTTATCAGCTAAATTCTGCAATTGTTTTTCTCTGTAACTTCTCTGAGATACACCCTTTTCTTTTCACTTCCACAGCTACTATTTTAGTCCACACCCTCACTACCTCTCACGTGGATGTTAACTATAATGTCATTAATAACATTTAGCATTGACATAGTGCTTTAAGATTTGTGATGTTCTTTAATATATCTTACTGAAATACCTTTTTAATTTGACTCCTTGATCAATTTCTCTCCACTCTAATCCATCCTCCATACAGCTGCCACAGTAGCAGTATTAGAGGAGAGAAGGGGTCATATAGGAGACATGTTGCAAAGGTAGAATCAATAAGACTTGTTGACAGGTTGGATTTGGGAGGTGAGAGTGAGGAGTTGAGGATGTTACCTATTTTGTGAGCCTGAACAGGAATATATAGAAGAGATTCCTTTTCAGACTAGATGATTGCTGAATTCTATTCAAACTGAAATTCCATTATGGTAATTATTGTGTGATTACAGTTCCTCTCACAATAGACAGGAATAAAATATGTAATTGATGTGTTTCTTATAGGGATCATTTAAACTTAATGTAAAACTTATATGCAAAGGGACAGTCGTCACCATATACTTAGACTATCTGGAATCCCCATCCTCATAAGAAAAGGTTAGAAGGAGCAGTCAATAAAAACTAAAATGATTAAAAGGAGGAATAAAGTTTTTTGATAATGGGAAAACACAAAGACTAAAAGGGCTCTATACCCAATAAGGTTTTTTGAGGTAAAGAAGCAAAGAAAAATCTTCAAAAATATATCCAAAAACTTAGAATTATTTACGTATACAAACTAATTTAATTATATGATTTTAAGATAATTCATAAATATTACTGAGCCGATATTTCTGCAGGAAAAAAGTGAGTTAGAATGAAACATATTTGCTGCAATTTTTGAAAAAAAAAAAAAGATCAAGTATTGAAAACACAATTCACTCACAAATAAAAGAATGCAGGAAACGCTAATCTACAACCGCACACAGGAATCCTTTTCTACGTTTTTGTTTCGATCACATGAAAAAGGACAAAGTCATATAACATCCAAAATGAAAGTGGGCTTAGCATTAAAAGAAAGAGACTGTGTGGCAAGTAGAGGTGGGAAAGAAACAGAGTCGTGAATTTTCTTGACTTTCTGAAGTTAGGTTAGAAGAATGGGACAATAAACAGTCCTGTGACCATGACGGCTATCTGATATTGCTTGGTTATACACTCTTAGAGAATTTAAGAAAGAGGAATATCAAATATATCCAACTGATTTTATAAGGTGTAGACAGGGAACTTCTAGTCTATGGGCTGAATCTGGGTCATGGATCAAGAGGTAACAGGGAATGTACCAAAAGAAGATGTTCACTTGGTTCTAAAGTTTCAGTAAGGAATTGAACACCATGTTATCTACAAAATGTTACAAGTGACAGATGGGAGATGTCTACCTTGCAGCCACTTCTCTAGTTTCTAAGATGGATACCCTTCTAGTAGCAGTTGTCTTGTATTTCTTCCATCAAAGTCTAGTCCCAGTGTTTCATCACTGCTTGGGACAGACACTGGGTTTTCCAACTGTTGTGTTACTGTTTAGTCATTTTTCAGTTATGTCCACCTCTCTCATGACCCCTCAAAACTCTTTGGGTTTTCTTGACAAAGATACTGGAGTGGTCTGCCATTTCCTTCTCTAGCTCATTTTACAAATGAGGAAACTAAGGCAAACAGGGTTAAGTGACTTGCCCAAAGTCACACAGCTAGTAGGCACCTGAAGCCAGATTTGAACTCAGAAAGATGAGTCTTCTTGACTCCATGCACAGCATTCTATCCATTGCACCACACAGAGCAGAATGTTAACTCTGGCTAGCTAAGAAGATGGACAAGTTTAAAATGTGGGTCCAACAACAGACTACAGATCCACTGCTATTCAAGGAGCATGGAGCAAAGGTTCTATCCCATTGGCTACTGTGGCATGAATTTTTCAACGACAGCAAATTTTGAAGATTTTCTACTAGGTTACAGAAGGGTGGAGATCTGCCCTGGTGCAAGAACTAATCACACCAAGGGAATCATGGATCTCAGAAGTACAAAAGGATTTTTTAGTTGTTCTTCCAAAGCTTTGGGTTTCTTATTCTTAATTTTTAAAAAGGCTATTTCATATTTTTCTCAAAAACATAAAATCCAAAACAAAAACAAAAAAAACTCACTAAGTTGCATTTTATTAATACGTCCCTTGACTGATTTTGTTAAGGCTTTTGATAAAAATGCTTCTGTTCCAAGGAGAGCTGTTGATGCTGGTGAAACATTTAATACATGGCATTTTCAATTTTGACAAAATAATCTAAATAAGGCAGGTTGAAATACCATCATATCAGCTCCCCAACTGAACGAAAACAAAAATCAAAACAATCTTAGGGCAAGAAATAAAAGTTTATAATGTATAGCAAACAGCATGATGACAGAAGAAAATGTAGACATATACACTGCTAAAGCCAGTGAAATAAACCAATAAATTTTAAGCTATGTAACATAATTCTTGGAGCAGCTAGGTGGCACAGTGGATAAAATAATAGCCCTAGAGTCAGAAGGACCCAAATTCACATCTGGTCTCAGACAATTAGTAGCTGTGTGACCCTTGGCAAGTCACCTAACCCTGTCTACCTCAGTTCCTCAACTGTAAAATGAGCTAGAGAAGGAAATGGCAAACTACTTTCCTATCTTGCCAAGAAAACTCCAAATGGGGTCAGAGAGTGCTGGACATGACTGAAATGAATCAATAACAACAAAAAATGTAATTCTTAAAACTAAAACAAAATTGTGCATGAACCACTCTCCTCAAAGATTACATCAAATGGAAAGAAGAATGATGAAAAGTGGCCAAGACTAAGATTTAGGTAAAAAAATGCTGAAGGAAAAGCCTAGATTGCAAAATGGGTGACTGTAAGAGATAAGAGTATTCCTTCACAAACACAGCTTCAAGAAAGGGCCAAAAATCTGTTTGTTTAAACTTAATTGTCAAAAAGACAGGATAACAAACTAGTTGGGCTCTTGGGGATTACTCTCAGTTCTTTAACTCTGGCCCAGAAAAAATATAGTTTACTTCCTGAGAAATTAAATTTGAAGATATTTAACCTAGTAACCACACATTTTGTAGGGAATAATTCTGCATTAACATAGTATTGAACCACATGATTTAGACATTTTTTTTCCTTTTTGTTTCCTACATTGCAAAATCACTATAAGCATTAATTTTCCCACAGTGCTAAAGTACCATTGAAAATTTTGTTTTATAGCAATGTAACACTAACTGTATATAATTAGACAATAATGAAGATTGTGTTAAGCCTCCAAATGTATCTTTAACTTATTACTTAAAATAGTTATGTGGGAGATAGTTCAACTAAAACATGACCTAAAACTTACCCCATCTGGCAGTGCCCTCCAACAAACAGCACTAACAAATTCATTTGTGTCATCCTCTTTCCGGTCCTTGTCTAAGACACTTTTGACTGTATCGAACTTAAAAGTCAGCAACGTCTTTGAAAGGCCCTTGTAGTATAAGTAGAGGGAATTATTTTCACTTCCTGGAAATAAAAGCACAAATTATTTTTAGAATGGGAGAACTCTTAATAAATAGTCATTACCTGCACAAACTCTGACATGTAACAGGTCTGGGAAGGCAGGACGAAGCCAATCCGTGAAGCGTTTTAAAAATGCTAATTCACTAATGCTAAGTGTACATTTCCTTTCAGAGGCACTAGTGAGCCACTGGAAGAGACTTCTAAGCATCGAAAGGACACGGTCTGATCTGTGTTTTAGGTATGTTACTTTAGAAGCTCTGGGGAACATAAGCTGGAGAGGAAAAAGACTTGAGGCAAGAAGACCAATTGGGAAGCCTGATACAATAGTCCAGAGAAGAAGTGATGACAGCCTGAAAGAGGATGGTAGCAACATGACAGGAAAAAAGGAGGTTGAATGAAGGAGATGTTGTAGAGACAATCGAGACTTAACTATTTTTTGGCTATAGGGAGTGGAAGAAGGAAAATGAGATAGTTTCAGCAGATTCTTCAAGTCCTTTCCTCTCACTTTACTTTGTCCTTTTTAGGACATCAGGCAGGCAGGTGACACTGATTTTTTAAAACATACTTACAGATGATATATTTTATTTTAATATGGTAGACACTTCCCAAATGCTTCATAAAGTATGGATCTTGAAAACAGTTAAGCAAAATGCCAAATAGTGCAATAGTAAGTGGTTCATACTGCAGACTTTGAAGGAAAGCCCCTCAATGCAGGGAATGATTCCTTTAGACCAAGGATTCTTAAACTTTTTCCACTTGCAATCCCACATGGGGTTGAGACTCACAGTTTAAGAAATGTTGTAATTTAGACAACAGTTAACTCTAGCCATCTGGAAGGGATCTCAGAGACCAGCTAGCCATAAATCATTTTATAGATGTTCTATGGGTCCTTGAAACAAAAACAACTAAGTCAAATAAGAAATAAAGAAAGAATTTATGAGGAAGATATCATGCAGGGCTACCTTAGGATCAAAGCTAAACTAGGGAAGCTTCAAAATGGTTTTCTTGTTTTGCTCTGGATTGTCACCAAGGGGATAAATTCCAATTCTGTAAGACCCCAATCCACCCAATGATTCTGTGAAAAATATATTGTTTGTATTTTATGTGCAATAAAGTGTATGAACTTTACAGAAGTCCCCAAGTTCTCTCTCAAGAACTTACTTCTTGACTTTACATATAATTTTAAAGAAACACTGTGATACAAACAATTAAGAAACATGGTTATATTTGTCCTAGTTTCCTAGGACAGTGGATTAGTAGCAGTAAATTAGGTGACAGATACTGCAAATATTAAGAGATTAACTGCTATATATACCAAGAGAAATGAAAAAATCATAACTGACAATGAAGGAAAACACAAAAACTACAGAACAAGGAATTTAGACTGGAATCAATAACACAGCCAAACAGTCTACATACTCAACAATTAATAAGGATTATCTTTATCAATAAAAAGCTAAAATTATTTTTAAGGTAACTGCTTTAGATGCAAAGATTTATGAACTTCTCTATCTGCCTATCCCATGTCAAAGCAAAAATATAAAGGAATTATGAGCCAGATAAAGAATAAGTAAAGCTAAATCCAGAAGATAAGATGTCAGAAATACCACAGGAGAGAATTCCCTCATGAAATGACAATGGAGGTTTTAAATGCAAAACAAGTTTTTCCCACTCAATGTCCCAACAAAATAATTCATCCCACACATAAGTAAAAGCAATCTTGCAGAGTTGTGCCTCAAAGTTGACTATGAGGGTCCCTGCCTCATCCCCTTACATGAGTGACTCAGTCTGAATGTCCTTGCACACCACTAAAAGCAATGGAGAATGATTTTGCTCAGCTGCCCAAAAGAGGGGGAAAGCAACTGGAAGAGGAAAGATAGTACAGAGAAATATATTAGTGGAGAAAGACCCTGTATTCAAGGAAAAAAGACAAGAAAAGCAGTGGGGGTCAGTATTCTCTCTCTGAAACACAAAGTGGAGGTGTCAAAAAGCATGGGGAAAACAGAGACAACTCATTGGGAAGAGAAGGGAAAAGTGTAAAGGCTAAAATGCTAAGGCTCAAGTAAAAAGCTAGCTCATAAATAAACTAAGAAAATGCTTATAAAGGCAGAAGAATTAAGTAAAAACTCAAAGTGTGGTCGAAACCATGAAAATGTATATCATGGAAGAAAATTAATATGTTCCCTGACCAAAAACAATTCTACAGACCTCATAGAGCTCATAGAAGAACAGCAATAAACTCTGGAATAATTCAAAAGAGAAACAAACTTAAAAGACTGGGAATCAATACTTTCAATGAAATATTGAAAAATACAAACAGAACATAACACTTAGAACATGCGCTAGATATTTTATTCAAAGAAGTAGAGGTTTTGAAACATATATTCAGCTCACAACATAAAAATAGAGAAATGGAAGAAAATAGCAGAAGAGAAACAAAAGAAAACGATATTAACATCAATTCTACTGAAGGTAATAACTTAATGATCATACATCTCCCAGTAGAAAAAAAAAACATGACACATACAGAAAAACTGTGAATACCAGATGGCAGGTAATATTATGATTAAGATGCCCAGACCTTTTTAAAACAGCCATAAGAATCTTCAGCTACGAAGGAACAACTAATCCAAACAGCAAGCTTTACTCCATAGAGAAATGCTCAGATACTTTGCTGTTATGAGAAATAGGAAAAAAAGAATGAAGTAACATATTTAAGGAGGCAAAGGAACTCAGGTGTTAACTCCTTATAACATCCTGAAAAACTGTACCTAATCAGAAATTTAAAAATTTTGACCTTCAACAATAATGATATTTCTATAAAAATAACAACAAGAATGAAAAAAATAACAAAAAAGGTGTGAGCAGAATATTAGTCCTGGAAACATCACCAACAATGGAAACACCTGAGAGATGGACAGTATTATTATCAAAGAAAAGACTAAGTAGTGAAATCAATTATTGTTTTTTCCTGAAAAAAAATATTAGTGAAGAATAAGTGAAAAAAAAAGCAATCATCAAAGGACAAAAAAGACCTAAGAGTTAAAGTCTTAAAGGGAATTTAAAGAATAAGGAGAGCAGAGCAGAATTAATACTCCACAGATTAAGTCCCCTGAACCTGAGAAAATCAACATCTTCTCTGGGAGAATGGGGAAAAGGAGGTAAAATATATATAGAGAAGTTGGTGACAAACTTCCACCAAGAAAGGTGAAGGGTGAATAATTTCTTTAGTCTCTCAAAAGAGGTAAAATACAGAAAGGAGCTGTGGGAGAACAGTATGGAAGCAATGGAGGGGATTGACTGAGATGGAAGAAACAGAAGGGGAATCTTGTTTGGAAAGAGAAAAGGAGAAAGTGCTCATAGAGAACATTAATCCACCAGCACCTTGTGATACTGATGGGGAAAAAAAAAAACTTCTATTTGTAGAAGAGAGGCTGAAACTACAAGTGCCATAACTGTTTGGAAAGATTCCATTCCTAAGCAGAAGAAACATTTATTTTAAGAATAGTTTACTGTAATTTGTTTTGCTGCATATGAAGTTGACAGTTTCTTTGAAGCATAGATTCCTGTAACCTCATAAATTTGGTAAAAGTGCATCAGTTTCTTTTAATTTCTGAAAAAAGTGTTGACACCCAGCACTCTCACCCCAAAGATAAAAACAGCTTCTGCCAAGGTCGGTCATTCTCAAGTTACTCATTATTATTCTTGCTGAGAAGACTGCCTATACTAAGAAAACCACCACTTCCCAATATTGTTAACTGCATATCATCTTGAGGTTAATTATGAGAACCAGTCCATCAAAAGTTCACCCCATCCATAGGTACCTACATTTAAGGTTGCTGAGTCCTGAATATTTCCTGAGGCAGATGGTTAATCTAGAGTGTAGAAAAGGCTAGTTTTATGTGCCCTGGGCAATTAGTACTCCAAAAAGACTGTCCTCCCAGCACAGGCATGAGCCAGATGACCAATTAGAACTCTTAAATCTTAAGAGCACTTGAAGAGTAGGAGACTTTACAGAAGTAAAGCTTTTTCACTGTATTAGTATGACCAATCTTGCCTCCAACTGCAGTGCTGCCTAAGACTAAATCTGTAATTCTCACATGGATTCTAGTACCTGCATCTGCTTGAAGGAAGCTGGCATAGGACTACAAAAAGAGTCTGTAAATAAGGAAGAATCTGCACTCCATCTGGACCTAACAAGACTATCAGCAGCATCCCCACTCTTAGCACTCAATGTCCATTAGAGTTAGTGATACAATTCATCATTGGAACAACTCATATCCTAAAATAAATCTCACCAGAAATATTTGATTTTTATGTTGGATTTTAAATTCAGATTTTAAGTAGTCTGAGGATAAGTTTTATTATTTAACCACTTAGAGAACATCAACTGGCAAATGTTGGGGAATGGAATGGAAAGGCTCCTTCACCTCTCTATTTCTTGGAATTGCCTACATAAACTTACCAGAGTAGGTCAGAGTTTAAAAGACAGGGGACATTCTAATGAGTTTTCTTGAAAAGAATTTACAGATTGTTGTTGCTGTTGTTCAGTGATTTCAGTCATGTTCAACTCTTTGTGAACTCACTGGGGGTTTTCTTGGCAAAGATACTGAAGCAGTTGGCATTTCTTTCTCCAGCTCATTTTACAGAGGAAGAAACTGAGGCAAACAGGGTCAAGTGACTTGCCCAGGGTCACACAGCTAAGAAGTGTCTCAGATCAGACTTGAACTCATGAAGAATGTTAGACACAATTAAAATGACTGAACAAAAAAAGGGAAGGCTTTCTGTAGAAGGTGGGATTTTAGGTGGGACTTAAAGGAAGCCAGAGAGGTCAACAGTCAGAATAGATGAGAAAGAGCATGGAGGACAGCCAGAGAAAATGTCTGGAGTCAAGAGATAGAGTGTCTGGCTCATGGAACAGCAAGAAGGCCAGAATGAATATAAGGCTGTGGAATAATACTATCAAAATACTGTGAAGAATATTAAAAGGTCACAATAAGCTGAGGCTGGAAAGGGAAATAAGGACAAAGCATAATTTTTTTTTGATAAGTGGAACTGAGAGAAAAAGGAGGATCGAAGAAGGCATAGGACATGTGCTTGGGACTGATGGATTATGATAACCAACAACGGCGTTTCCATTTCCTTTGCAAAGTAGAATGACCTATATGTTGGAAATAATACAGCAAAAAGTGATTAACAGGGAACTAATATGTAAGACAAGTAAGGTGAGAGTAAAGTAAGAGGGTATATGCCGATGATTAACTCAAGTCATCTGCCCAGATGAATTATATGTTCAGATCGTGAGAGAACTGACAGATGAGAGTGCTGGGCCACTGTCAGTGATAATGTGAAATGGAAAACGAGAGATCACAAGATTGGAGAAGGTCACATATAAGAAGAGAAATAAATCTGTAAACTCTGCCAGTGATTTGATATCAATTCTTGGGAAAATTCTACAATGGATCATTACGGACATAGTCGTGAAACTCTAGAATAGGAAGCAGTACTTATAAAGAGCCAGCACAGCTTAATGGAGGGGAAAAAAAAAAAAAACATGCTAACCTAACCTCCTTTCCTTTTTTTTTTTATACAGGATTACTAAACTTAGTAGATGTTGGAAATGTTGTACATAGAGTTCACCTAGATTTTTGCAAAATTCTCAATGAAATATTTAACATTATTTTTGTAGAGAAGGTAAAAAGATATTAGAAAATAATTTAACCATATGGATTCAGTACTGGTTGAATGGATGTCTCTAGAGATTACTAGTAAATGGTTCAATGTCAAGATGGCAAGAGCTCTACTGTGTAGTACCCCATAGATGTGTGTCGCTTAACATTTGTACTGATAAATGGAAAGAGGCATAGATAGTTTATTCTAATTTACACACAACTCTGAGGGACAGCTAACACAGTGAGTAACAGAGTTAGGATCCATAAAGATGACAATAAGCTAGAGTACTGGGTTGAATCTAATTAGATGAAATTAAAAAGGGATAAACACAAAGTCTTTCATTTGGTTACAAAAATTCAATTTCACAAGTATAAGACAGAGAGGCAAGGACAGATGACAATATTCCTGGAAAAGAACTATGAGCTTTGTAAACTCAAAGAATCAATAGTATCATGTACTGACCAAAACAAGTTAATGTGATCATGAATCACATCATGAAGGAAGTACACCACAGGCAGGAGCAGATGATCCCATTTTATTCTGCCCTTGTTAGATAACATTTGGAATATCTCATTTAGCTGTAGAAGCCAGAGTTTTAGAAAGACATTGACAACTGAAGAGTATCTAAAGGAGCGCAACCATGATGGTGAAGGGCTTTGAGACCATGACATATGATTTCTTAAAGGAACCGGGCATGTTTAACCTAGAGAAAAGAAGACGGGGGGGGGGCATGATAGATGTCTTCAAGTGTTTAAAAAACTGTCATGTGCAGAAGGGAGGGCTGACTGGGGAACGGGGCAATCAGATTATATGCCATCTTGGAGGGTGTGGGGGAGGATAGAAATGGGGAGAAAATTTGTAACTCAAAATCTTGTGGAAATCAATGTTGAAAACTAAAATATTAAATAATAAAATAATTGTAAAGAGAAAAAAAAAGAAGTAAAAAAAAGAAAAAAAAACAAAAACAAAAATGATTTAGAAATAATAATGGGTCATTTCAAGTTTTCAATACATAATAATGTTTAGGGCACTATTACATTTCTATGGCCTAAGTGTTGTTAGAATTGTGCTGTCAGAGAAAAATGATGAATAGATTAAGAAGCTGGACCATTGCTGTAATTTAAGATATTATGAACTTCCAAGTTTTGTCTTTATTTAAAAGGAAGTTTCAGTTAAAATTGTCTTTGCTGTACATCTAGTATTTATGCAAAGTCCTTGTTTGGTATCTCCTCTTGTAATTTTTGTCAGTTACATACAAGAGGTTTTAGGATCAGAAATTTCAGGAACTTTATGATATCTAGAAAATCTATAATAACCCAGAATTTAGTTTGTTAAAATACTTTGGGAATTTATGTCACTTAAGGATATATTATAAACTGTTTTGTGAAAGAAAATGAAAGTACTTTGTACAAATAAATAAATAAATAACTGTCATGTGAAGGAAGGATTAGCTTTGTCTTATTTGCCCCCATAGGGAGATTTGCAAGCAATAAGTGAAAATAGCAAAGAGGTGAATTTAGAATTGACATTAAAAAAAACCCCTCTAACAATTAAAGCTATCCAAAAGTGGAATGGCAGGCATCTAGAGGTGGTAGGTTCCCCTTCTCTGGAGGTCTTTAAGCAGAAGCTGTATGATTACTCTCTTTGGGTATGTTACTAGGGATACCTTTTCTGTGTGAGTTGGACTAGATGTTTTTTCAGATCCCTTCCAACTCTCAAATTCTGTGATTCTGTGACTACATCCAACTCTAGTGGAGGTAATGATTAAGTGTCTGAGGGCAGCAGGACCCAGAATAGTAAGCGGGGAGAACAAAGAACTAGAAACAGGATAAATTGGCCTTAGGTGGGGAGAGCTGTCATAGTGAGGGCAGAGAGTAGGGTGGGAACTCTTGACTCTAGTGACTTGTAGTGCACAAGATTACTTTATTTATGAATTTCTAAGAGTGACACATATTAACTGGGGAAAGGCTAAACAAAATGTGGTACATCATTGGAATGGAGTATCAATGTACTGCAGGAAAAAAACAAGAACATAAAGTATTTAAAATATAGAGAATCGTGGAAAAACTTACATGAATTAACACAGATTCAAACAAGCAAATTTAATAAACAATATACAGTAACTACAATAGTGTAAACAATTAATGAGATATAACATTGTACAACTGTAATGGCCAAGACTGGATCCAAAGAATAGTTGAGAAAAAGTACCTTTTTCTTCTTTTTGTAAAGGTAGAGGACTATGGGTGTATAATACTGCATATACTAACCCATGTAGGCAATGGTAAGTTAATTTTGCTGACCTGTTTTTTGTCTTTTTTTTTTTTTAAACCGTTACAAGAAACAGCCTGATGGGTAAGGAAGAAAAAAGCAAAAATATGTGGAAATGAAATTGCTGTGAAAAAAAGTCATCAATAAAAATTTTTCAAAAATTAGAAAGAAAAAAGGCAGGAGAATATATATTTTAGAAACATTTCTGTTAAAGTAGTTTTAAGAAGTTTATCCCTAAAAAGGTGCTTTAATTATCTGAAATATGCACTTTGGGGTAATCATCTCATTCAGTGAAAATGCCAGTATGACCATATTTAGATTTCTAGTATAGATATTTACATGAAACAACTCAGTAAGATAAGTTAATAATTTCTCAGCTTGTCTATTTGATAGTGGGGCAGGTACAGTATATATGATGTTAACACACATATATCAAGGCATATATTCACAATATGTACTTAAGATGCTTCCTAAACATAATGATTAAGTACTAAACTAGGTAGGGTAGCAAAACACCAAAGAAATAAAATCTGGTCCATAATGCTACCTTCTGAACATATGTGTGTGTGTGTGTGTGGGTGGGTGGGTGTGTGTGTGTTTGTAGGTGTACACGTACGTACGTATGTACGTATGCACATATACCTATATGTATCTAGGGATGTATGGAGATTAGATAGGGACAGATGATTGAGATAGATATTGTAGTGGTAACGTAAATGCTAAGATCTATCTCATCCATTAATAGGCCCATGTGACCTGCTTAAGTCACATGAGTTTGAGTCATGTGAAGCCTGTGGTGGGAGGAGCTTGCTGAATGGATGGAATAGGAAGGGGTGGAGCAGAACTAAGAGGAAGCGGTCAGAGCTGGGAGAGAGACGGTGGGAGCTGCAGCTTGGAGAGAGAGGCAGTCAGACAGAGCAGCAGTTAGCATGAGTGAGAGCCAGGGAGTGATTCTGCTTGAGGGTGTTCCTTTCTGGGAAGGCTTGGGGATGCCCGGGCCTTCTGCATCACTAATGTGTATAGATTTCTTTGGTGCTGTGATGGATTTGGCTTTCTGGTGTTGGGATTTGGCTTGCTGGTGTTTGCATAAATGTTTTGGTTCTGTCTTCCATATAGAGAGTCTATTATATTTTGCAATTCAGAACTAAACCAGCATATTCACAGTTGCCATAGGTGCTGTGAATATCTCATTGGTGCTACAGATATAAAGGATAAAAACAGATAAAAGATAAAGAGTTTGATAAATACTGATAGAAGAAAGATAGTATACTTAGCAGCCAATTGGTAAGATAGAAACAGATGCTGAACAGCACCAAACAAAAAAAAAAGGTTATTACAGGATCAGAGATTTACAATAAAAAGTAAACACAAGCATGGTCTACTTTAACCTCCTCGTTTTAAAAATGAGAAAAACTGAGGCCAAAGAAGAAGTGACTTATCCAACCCCCACGGCCAGGGACACTGATTTCACATCTTCTCTTCATTCTATTTCATCATACTTCTGTAACTTTGACTTACCACAGGCTATGTAGTCTCCATTGGAAGCCAATCCAACAAAATTCTTTTCATTGATATGGCCCTTGAAGGAACGCAAACAGTGTGGTTTCCCTACATTCCACAACTTCAGCTGACTATCAGTTGACCTGAGGTTAAGCACAAGAGTTAAAATACATTTAATATTTTTCAGCACACTAAATCAATCTGCCAACTCCCCTGGAACAAAGTAGTTTTTGTTTTATTTCAGTGATCCCTTTGTCATTTAAGGTTTATTCTCACATTACTTAAAAAAACCTATTGAATGCTATCTTGATCCTCAATATAAGCCATTTTTCAGTTACTTATTCTTCCTTTAAAGAGTCCTAACAACAAACAAGAAAATGCAAATGTTCGACAGGGTTGTCTTTTTAATGTAAAGTCAATACTACGACAGGTTTATTTTGTAATGTTCATTAGGATCACTGATCTAGAGGTAGATGGAAACTTAGATATTTGGTGTCATCCCTCCATTTTTACAAAAGCAAATGAAGGCCCAGCAAGGCTGTATGTATCTACCTAAGGTCAGACCAAAAAAAAAAATGACAAAACTACCACTTGAATGTCTTTCAATAGCAGCTTTTAAGTTTTCCATATAAACTTGAAATTTTATGTATTCATATGCATGTAGAGGTAAAAATCTAACACAATATGGTGAATTAATACAATTTATAAAGCCACAGAAAGAAAATTAGAAAAACATATGAAAAAATGTACTGTTGGCGTGCCTACATTTTTTTTTAAAAAGCAATAAACCTCATTTGTTCATTCCAATTAAATACTAACAATTAAAATATTCTATCAAAATACAAATTGATGAAATTAGCTTTTAAGGTATAAAAAACACTCTCTTTGGTAAAGAATTTTTTCTTTTACTCTTTGTTTCCCCATCAAATAGGACATCGTAGATTAATAAATGTGTTGCATTGAAAAAAGAAAAACAAAAAAGCAAAACCAAGTTGCTATTTAAGTTAAGATAGTTAAAATCAAAGAGGGTCAAATGTTTTGGGCAAATTATTTTTACACATGTAAAAAGATTATCACTTTCTGCACAATCCTGCCTCCTAATCAACCTGTCATAAAACCAAAAAATGATACAGTTCCTCAAAAAACTATGACAATTATTCTTGATTAGCAACCATTTGAAGCAACATATAATTTTGAGAACTGCTGTCTTTAAAAATTAAATTATTTTCAGCTAACAAAAATTTTTTTCTCTCTTTTCTACTTCTTCCCCATTGGAAGGAAAAAAGAAAAACAAAACTGTTATATTAAATATGCGCAATCAAGCAAAATAAATTTCTGCACTGGGCACATACACCTCTCACCTCTCTGGTCAGGAGGCGGGTAGCACGCATCATCATGAGTCCTCAGGAATCTTGCTCATCATTGCACTGATCAGAGTTCTTTGTCTTTACAATGTAGTTATTGTATAAATTTGGTTTTGGGGCATTGTTCTCTTAACTGCATTAATTCTAGCAAATATTCCCTAGTTTTCTCTGAAATTGTCCCTTTCATTATTTCTAATATAATAATAATATATAATGATTTGCTCAGCCATTCACCAATTAACGGACACTCCCTCTGTGCTGTGATACCTTCTTTTCTTTCATTTCTTGAGTATATAAGCCTAGAATTGGTACTACTGGTCAAAGAGTGTGTACAGTTTAGAAACCTTTGCAGTATAGTTCTAAATTATTTTCCAAAAAAGACAGACCAATTTACAGCTTCACCAAGAATGCACTGATATGACTGTTTTCTCACAGCCCCTTTAACATTTATCATTTTCTTTTTTTTTTTTTTTGTAAATTCTGCCAATTTCATGGGTGTGAGGTGGAACCTCAGAGTTGCTTTATTTCTTTAATTATCAGCGATCTGAAAAATTTTTTCCATATTATTGTTAGCGTGGATTTCTTCCTTTAAACCCTTTTTATTCATGTTCTTTGACAATTTATCAATTAAAGAATGGTTCTAAATCTTAATTGATCCTTTACATATATTGGAAATGAGGTTCTGATTAGAGAAGTTTGATATCAATATTTTCCCAGTTACATGCCTTCCTTTGCATTTTAGTCAGATTGCTTCAGTTTCTTTGCTTGCTACTCCTGTTTACAAAGAAGAGGATACTGAGTAAAAAATGTCCCCAACACCAGTGCAGAGATGCTGATGCAAAGAAGTTCTGCTCTCATCTCTTTCTTTCACCCAGATCCCAGCTTTAGGTGTTTACCTTTTCTTTCCCTTTAAATCCCTATTTGTGATCCACTAATCCCTCCCTCAAAATACCCTCTTGGTCCCCCCCCCACTCCACTCTCCCCATTCCACCTTGTTCCTATGTTAAGTGTCATATTTATCTTCACCCAACACTGTTGTGTTTTCTATCCTACCTTTGCCAACTCATTTGAATTTTTACAGTGTTTTGATTTGTCTTAACATTTCTTGTTTTCTCCTACAAACATTAATTTTCATTTGGACCATTCTAATTTTCAAGGAGTTATGTTGCTTGGGTACATTTTTGTACCTCCTGGGCTAAACTTTTAATTCTCCCTCCAGATGTTTCCTCTATCACAATGCTTTCCTCTATCACCAATGCTTTCCCAATTTTTTACTCTAGTAGTTTCATCTTATTAATAAAACCCTTTTCAACTTTCACTTAATTTCTTCTAAGAATTCCAGTTAAACTTTTTAAATTTAAGTTGTACTTTTTTTTAATGTTTTGCTCATAGATGTTTTGGAATCATTCTCTTTTTCTGGTTTTATGTCTTGGATGTCCCTCCATAATGACCCTTTATGATGGGATTCTTTTTTTGTTTACTTATTCTTCCCTTCTTACTTCCTAAATTGTGAATTTGTGTTATGGACACCCTAGCAAAATCAGGCCTTGCTTGGTCTTGCTCTGTATTATCTTTTGCAGAGAATTTTTTCCTGGGTATTGAGTGCTCTGTTGTTCAAGGATCTCAGGAGTGGCTCAGGCTGTGGTCCTGCAAGGTTTCAATGTGCCCAACATTGCCTGATTAAAGATGAAGTCTGATTTTTGACCTCCTGGAGCTTTGTAAATTCCTAACCCATGTATGCCATATATAAGTCTTGCAGTATAACTGAGGTCTTGCCACTAGTTAGAGCTCTAGTAGCTCAGTGCTAGCCGTAGGCCAGCTAAAGGTAGCTGGTAGGTTCTAAAGGTTCAGAGAGACAGAACAGCAGGTTCCCTCTTGGTCTAAGCTCCTTAACCTGGTAATTCAACATCAGGCTTTAGATCACATTGGGAGTTGAAAGTAACACCCTAACTCCAAAGTTAAAGTCACAGTTGTACTGACTTGTGTTCCTGCTTCTTGGCCAGCATACTAGCTTAGGCCCACCACTAGGTGTAGGTCCCTTTTTCAGGCTTCCCTCCCTCTAATACCTAGCTCTGGAATTGGAGCAGTAGAGCTGCCAGTTGGCTCCTATCCTTGCTCCTTGCACAGCATCTGGTGCATTCGTGCTGGACCTGAAACCTTTTCTTGGCAGAGAGGAAGAAGAGAAGACTGCTGAAGAAAGAGGCTTAGACAACATCCAAAGGTAGTGGGCAAGACCTGGAAGATTTAGCAAAGGAAACTAAAATGAAGTAGTCACAATGGTAAGAGTAGAAACAGGTGAAAGCAGTGTCACAAAAACCTAAAGAGAACAGAGTATCCAGAAGAAAAATGTGGTCAAGAGTGTCCAAGATTTTAGAAAGATAGATGGACAAGAGGAAGGTACTTCCAGAAGAGTGTCATGAGCAAAAGCACAGACAACAACTCCTAAAAAACATTAATACAACCTTAGCTTTCATCAATAGATACAGAAGTGTCAAAAACAAGGGACACAAGAGATTTCCTACTATCCCAGTCAGCCTACTTCTCAAGTATCAGCTTTACATTTCATATTTTCGAAGGTCCATTGAAAAATTATAGTATGTCCAAAAGAAGAGAACCAAGATGGTGAGTAGATTAGATGAATGAAATGGGGGTGGTAGTGGACCAAACCCTCGAATTCTTTACACAATTGTGCAGCAACCACTCACATGCTTCCGGAATCAATCTTGGTTTACTCCCAACCACCCACCTTTTCCACTCTTGTTCACTGAGAAATTCTACAGCAGAAAGTCACACAACCATGCTGACAAAAGTTTGTTAAAAATTCATGCTATCTCCAGTCTCAACTTAGCCATCACTGCTATACTGCCGATCCTTTTACTTCTTTCTGATTGATACTATCTCCCTGCCCATGGAAGCTATTCTAAAACTTCTCTTGGTCTCCTTTGTAGGTTCATCATTCATATCCTGTCCTCCTCTATGTGGCTGTTCTCCAGAGTTCTGCTCTCAGTCTTTTCTTCTTTCTCTACACTACTTTTTAGTAACTCCAATAGGACCAATGGACTCAACTAATATCTCTATACAGATGACTCTTAAATCTACATCTAGTGCTCATCTCTCTCCTGGGCTCCAGTCCTGCACATCTACTTCCCTGCTACACTTCTTTTCCAAATTTGATGCCCCACAAAAATATCAAATTCAATATGTTCAAACCAGAAGTCATGGTCTTTTCCCCTAAAACCATCCAAACATCTCTTTAACTTAGCTATTTTTCTCAAGAGCACCACCATCCTTGTAGCCACTCACATTTGCAACCTAGGAACCATCATCAACTCCATTCTCACTCATCTCCAACACCTAATTAGTTGCTAGCTCCTACTGATGCTATCTTCTCATGTTGTCTCCCATCTACCCCTTCCTTTCTAGCCATGATCAAACTGCCCTAGGTCAGACAACTATCCTCTCAGACATGGACTATTTCAATAGCCTAACTGGTTTCCCTATATCTTGTCTTTTCCCATCCCAATCTGTCCTTCACAAAGCTGCCAAAAGTGATATTCCTAAAACATAGATCCGACACTATCACTTCATTGATCAAGAAGTTTCACAGAAGCTTCAATGACTTCTCATTCCCTTTCAGATAAAATACAAACTTTGTCATTCAAAACCTTTCACTATCTGGCTCAGGCCTACTTTTCCAGTCTAACTACACGTTACTCTCTGATATGGACTTTATATTCTGTCTAGTCTGGCTTACTTGCTATTCCCTCATACTCAACATTCTGTCTTCTGCTTCTATGACTTTACACAAGGTGCTCCCTATGCCTGAAATGCTCTTCCTGCTCACCTGTGCCTCCTGGGACACCTAGTACCCTTCAAGGATCAAATCAAATGCTACTTTCTTTCAAGACATATCCATGATTCCCTAAGTTGTTAGTGGCTCCTTTCAGTTATTATATAAATATATTGTATGTGTCCAATATTTACTTATCTGTGAACATGTACTCTCTGGTAGAATGTAAAGTCCTTGAAGGCAGACACTTGTCTTTGTCTTCTCAGCAAATATTACAATGCCTGCTACATAAGAGGTGATCAGCAAATGTTTGTTGACTGACTAAAAAGTATGACATAATGGGTGCTTAATAAATTATTGTTGACTGATCAGGAAATCATGACATATGTCTTCAAATATCTGAAAGTCTATCAAATGAAAAAGGGATTTATTCTACACAGCAACGGAGAAGATAATTAGGACTGGTAGGTAGAAAATACAGTAAAGTAGATTGTAGCTTAAGGAAATATCTCCTGATAATTGCAGCTCTTTGAAAATGGAAAAAAGTACCTTATGATACAGTGAATTTTTCATCCTTGTAAGTACCCATGATTAAATTACCTTTTGTTACAGGTTTTAAAGAATCAGTTCATGCTTCGTTTAGGAGGTATGGGGCAAATAACCTGCAATATCCTTTCCAAGACTGGGATTCTATACTGTTAGGTGTGCTGAAGTTGGCAAGGAGAGAGGATAAACTGAAGCCATGCTCCATTTAAAAAAGTGCAAACTTCTTGAAGAAAAGGACCACCAATTTTAGTACTTTAAACCTTAGTAAGTAGAGGCATTTTTCATAACCAAATAATAAAGATACTTATTTATCCTTCTGAATTACTCTAATTCCTAGATTCCAACTACTGGTCATAATCCACAAAACAAAATTTTATCATCACCATGCTAAGATTTGAAAGAAAATTAGAAATATGGATGGTTGTTAATACGCTGTATTTCTGGAAAACATTCTGGAAAGCAGCCCATCATAAAATGATGTGAGAATGACTAACTGTTGTATTTATTTGCTGCAATATGTTCAGTGCTATTGGGAAAATAATTGAATGAACAGGTAAAGAAAATGAGTTAGAAACTAATGATCATTTTTAGGCAGCAGTAAATTTGGACAGACATGAAACAAAGTAGTAAAAAAGCAGGTCCTGTCCATATCAGATCTAACAAGACGTGGATTACTAATTTCCTACATGACCTATTTTATTTGCTTGGCATCTTGGCTTGTCTCAACAATAAAATATAAATAAATGGTTATCTTTTTTCACTCAGCTTCCATATATATTAACTTAAGTATACTAGTGAACAATAAATGAATAGTAATGCACAGAATTATCCTGTGATGTGTTTATTTTCTTGGTAATTATCACCTTTGGAATATGTAAAAGTCTAATAGAGTGAAAAGAAATTCTAATAATACTTTAGTTATTATAACACAGGTCTGACCACATTACTTCTCTGTTAGACAATTTTCAGTGACTCCCTACTGCTTCTAGGATGAAATACAACTCTTTCCTTGAGCATTCACAACCCAGCTCAAATCAATCTTTCCAAACTGATTTCACATTGCTTCCCATAACACAATCTATGTTAAAACCGAATTAGTCTACATTGCTGTGCAAGAAAACACATGTGCATACATCATAGTCTGCCTGCTATCTCTGTGCTTTGCCCCCCATTCCATCTTGTGGAATCCCTGTCTCAACTTACAGCTTGGCTCTAAAATGACCTATTACATGAGGTACTTACTAGTTCCCACTATCGTTAGCAATCTCCCTCCCAAATTATGTTGTCTTACTTTGCATCTGTCTATATTACTGTTTTCTCTGTGGGGTCTCCAGCCATTTCCATGACAATATAGGCAATTCAAGGGCAAGAAAACTTTTCATACCATTTTTGTATCCCTTGTGTCGAGAACATTCAAGGTACCGAATAAATGCTTAAGATCTGTACTCATGTCTGGACTCTAACACATCCTGGTTGTATGACCTTGGCCAAGTCACATAACTTCTCAGTACCCCAGGAAAACTCTCCAGTGTAAGATATTACAAAGGAGCTGATGATCTGCTTTACTAGAGGAGTTTCCTCACCCTAAGTTCCTTACATCACTGAAATCATCTTTCTTGCCTCTTTCCCTTCTGAACAAAATGGATCCAATAGCTGCCTTTTATAGAGTGTCAAGGTTTTATTCAAAATTCCCAAGATACTTTGCAAATGTTATCTCATTTAATCTTCACAACCAGCCCTAAGAGGTAGCTTTCATTATTAGCTTCATTTTATAGAGACATGAAGCAGAGAGGCAGCACAGTGGCTACAGCACTGGCTCTGGAGTCAGGAAGACCTGAGTTCAAATCCAGCCTCGCATACAGGGTTACCCAGCTAGGGTAACCCTGGGCAAGTCACTTAACACCAGTTTCTTCAACTATAAATTGAGGGTAATAACAGCACTTACCTCCCAGGGTTGTTGTGAGGATAAACTAAGATGAAATTTGTAAAGTTACTTAACATAGCACTGGGCACATAACAGGTGACACAAAAGTGCTAACTTCTTATCATTATTATTTGAGGAAACTGAGGCTGAGACAGCTTAAGTGACTTCCCTTGGTCACACACCTAGTGTCTGAAGCAAGATTTGTACGTTGGTTTTTCTGGCTCTCTATTCCCTGTGCCACCCAGCTATCATTTAAGGTGGGTCTATATCTTGAAAATGTGCATCTATGAATACACAAATATACAGATATGCATATGAGCTATCTTGAAAAATTTTCATAGTGCAGATTAAAGAACACTTGTTTTGCTTTGGTTTTTCTTGCTTTTTTTTTTTTTGCAACATGGCTAACATGGAAATATATTTTTCATGGCTTCACTTGTATAACTGAAATCATACTGCTTGCCTTCTCAATGGATGGGAGAGAAGTGCGAGGGAGGGAGAGAATTTAGAACTCAAAATTTACATGAATGAATATTAAGAATAAAAAAACATTACTATGAGACAAAAAAGGGAAGATTTTCATAGTGGAATTTTATATGACTGCAAAAAATTAGAAATATCTTAAGAGCTCTCAATCTGTAATAAGAACAATAGTGTTTGAAACCTGGCTCTGATACTTACTGCCAAGGTGACCTTAAGTAACTTAACTTCTCTGGGTGTCAGTTTCATCATCTGAAAATGAGGGAGATTGACTTGATGACTCTAAGTTCCCTTTCTGGAACTAAATCTGTGGTCCTGTAAGTAATGTGAGGGAATACAGCAATGAAATTAAAGTGGACGAGTCTGAGGAATATTGAGAACTCTGGAAAGACTTTTATGAAGTACAATATGGAACAAGAATGGGCTATACACAATGATTGCAGTGATCATGTCAGGAAAAGTGAGTGAGAATACAAGGACAAAGAAGCCTAACGGGGATGTGAAGAGACAGAAAAAGAGTGAAATGTCATGTTTTTAAGATAATTTAAATGTCAATAGTTGCTAGAATGACAGACTTAGAGCTAGAAGAGTTCTTAGAGGTCATCTAATCCAAAGCCTTCATTTTACTTTCAATGAATGAGATATTAATTATATTTCCAAGATTCATCACAAAGTGAAAAGAAAATAAGTGTCATAAATATTTTCTACTCAGTAGAGGAAGGAACCTGCACAAGCAGAACCTTTTCTGCCCTCCTTCTAGCTCCTGGATCATTGGGTATGTTTTCTTTTAGCAGGTGATTTGGAAATATGTGGGCTCTGAACAGAATGGATGGTTTGCTTGGGGTAGATTGCTATTGAATGCCAGGATGAAAACTGAGTCCAAAGAATTGCTGCAGCTCAACAAGTTCACAATTCAAGCAGCATGCAACTAAAAGACAACACAGTGTAATGGAAGGGGTGCTGGGTTTGGGTCAGAAGATCTGGATTTTACTCCTAGATCTTCAACTTACTACTTATAAGACTTTGGACAAAATTTGCTGTTTTCAGGCTTCAATTTTCTCATCTATAAAATAAGAGGATAGGACTAAATAATTGGTAAGGTTCTTTTCTTTTTTAAAATCCTATGAGAGGTACCCTAGTCTAAAAATGTGTCCTCTTTTTATCCATGTGATCATATACTGAATGGAAAGAGGATTAAATTTAGGGGAATTGGGTTGGAATCCTAGCTTGTATACTTCCTGCGTGATCTTGAACAAATCATTCAACTTCTCTGGGTCACAGTTTCCTAATCTGTTAAATGAGGAGATTGGACTAGGTGATCTTTCTAGTTCTAAATACTGTTATATTAGCTATCATTATCATCATCATTAAAGCTATAACTATCTATATGCCTTAAGTCTTAAAAAGCAAATAAATTATAGCCAGAACAACAATAACAAAAATCCTATGAACTCTTGTTTCAATGGAAAGTCATTAGCAGAAGGACACAAGAAATAACCCCAGCACTAGCAAGATTCACTAGAATCAAATGAATAAGACCCTCCTGGGGCCTCTGCTAAAATTAGGTGGATCTAAGATTCCTTCTAGCTCTAGCTCTATGATGGTACGATTCTATGAATTGCATTAAAATTTCATTTTTTTAGAAGAATTGCTTAAAATCTTTACGAAAGACAAACTTTAGCTCTAATATTTAAAATTTTTACCATGTACTTAGTTTTTGGTCTTTGAAATTACTTTGTCTTATCGTAATCTATTGTCATCCCATCTTTTCCTCTGCCTGGGAACCTCTAATCCCATTCTTCATCCTTTCTGTAGACTCCCAACACTTCACACTCTCATTTTTTCTGCATAGCATCACCTCTATATTGGCTATTCTCCCACCTTTTCCACATACTGACCCACTGGTGAAACAATTTAACTCTCCCCTTCTTTCAAGTCCCTCTTATCTTACTGTCAATCTTGCTCTGGCATCCCCTCAGAATGGGATTAATTCCACTATATGCTGCCTTTATTCTTATTTGCATGCTGCTGAATGAAGTTAGAGAAAATCACAAAACCATATTGACTACAAATTTGTTATGTAATTACAACTGGGCACTCACTGTGACAAGGCATTTTTTATTACTCCCTAATAGATTCACTATCGTCACAGCAGCTTTTCTAAACCTTTTTATCATTCTTCAAATCTCCTATGGCTGTCCCACTCCCCACTCTAGCAGTTAAGGACTTTGCATTGTATTTCACTGAAAAAAATTGAAGTCATTTGTCAAGAACTCCCTCTTCTCCCACCCTCATCTCACATCACTCAGATCTTCCCTCAGTCTCCCCTATCATCTCTTTCTCACCATGACACTTCTCCTTAACAAGGCAATACCCTCTACATTCACAAGTGGTCCCTGCTATCCTGTCTTCTCAATCAAACTGCCCTATCATACTCATTCTGGCACTAACCTTGAATCTACCTGATTGATTCCTTATTGCCTACAAACAGTTCCATTTCTCCTCCATCATCAGAAATCTTTCCCTTGATATATTCTTCATTGATACAGCCCTATATTTTCCTCCCTTTCATAGCTAAACTCTTTGAGAAGACTATCTACAATTGATATTTCCCTTCTTCTCTTTTCACTCCCTGCTTAACTTCCTAGAGTCTAGCCTCCAACTTCATCATTTAACTGAAGCTTTACTTTCCAGAGTAATCAATTATCTAGCTGCCAAATTGAATGGACTTCTTCACAATCCTTATCCTTCTCGAACTCTCTGTAATCTCAGACACTGGTGATCACTATCTTCTTGATCTTCTATCTATCTATTCATGTTACTATTCACTCCTCCTTCTCCTTTGCCTCATCTGACTGCTCCTTTGAAGTATTTTCATCTAAACTGCCACCACTAATGGTGGATGTTCTCCATGGCTCAGTCCCGGACCCTCTTCTCATCTGCCTCCAAACTATTTTGCTTGGTTATCTCATCAGTTTCCAAGGAGATTCATTTATCACCTCTTCAGTATCTTTTCTCAAAAAATCCACCAAAGTTCCAAACTTTCTCATTACTATTTGAAGGCACTACCAGCCTTTTAGCAACCTAGACTTACTCCTCACTCTCTCTAACCTATTATAATCAATCTGTTGTCAAGTCCTACTGTTTCTACCTTGGTTATATTTCTCATATACACTCCTTCTCTCCTCCTACAAAGAGGCCACCCCTGGGCAGGGCCTCATCTTCTCATGCTTGGATTATTACAGTAGCCTGCTCTCCAAGTTTCAAGTCTCCCCTCACTCCAATCTATCCTTCACTCAGCTATCAAACTGATTTTACTAAAGCATAATTCTATCTCATTCTCCTACATTCAATAAACTCCAAGTCTCAAGTCTCCCCTCACTCCAATCTATCCTTCACTCAGTTATCAAACTGATTTTACTAAAGCATAATTCTATCTCATTCTCCTACATTCAATAAACTTCAGTGACATTCCCTCCAGATCAAATATGAAAATCTTCTGCTTATTTTTTAAAATCCTTCAAAACCAAGAATCCCTCCTACCTTTCTAGTCATCTTACACCTTACTCCCTCCCATGTACTCTGCACTCCATTAACTCTGACGTCCTTGCTGTTCATTGAATAAGATCCTCCATCTCCTGACTTAATGCATTTACTTTAGCTGTTACTTCATGCCTAGAATTCTCTCCCTCTCTTTTTCCACTTTTTTTTCTTTCCTGGCTTTCTTCAAGCTTAAGTCACATCTTCTGCAAAAAAACCCCCAAAAAACAAAACCCTTTCTATTCCTCCTTAATGCTAATGTCTTCTTTCTGAGATGAACACCAGCTTATACATCTTATTTTCATGTTGTCCCTCCCATTAGATTATGAGCTCCTTGAAAATGGGGACTGTTTTTGCCTTTCCTTATATCCCTAGGGCTTAGTATAGTGCCTGTCACATAGTGGGCATTTAATTAATGATTGCTGTCTTAGGAAATTAGAGCATTTATGGCAAAGTTTGGAATATTTCTATTTTTTTCGTAAGTTATCTGTGCCACAAGGAAAGAAACAGATTTAACAAACTAGAATACATTTTCTTTTTCAACTCTAGAAATCATAACAATCTGCTATTCAAAAGAAAAGGCAAACATACCAACGTTGTGCTTCAGAAATACTCACACACAATGAAATATCTAGTAAATGATCGGAGATTTATTCATGTGAGGCTCAATCTAAGAAGGCAGAAATACTTACGCAGAAACAATTTCCTCCCCACTCACAAACTTTGCATAGGAAACTGCCTTTCGATGTCCTTTGAACACCATGATGGGCTGTTTAGTGTTGCGAAGATCATAGTAATGGACACAGTGATCTACAGAAAAAAAAAAGGCACAAAGAGAAATGCACTGAATGGAAAATACAGAAGTCTAGTATTTTTTTCCACATGGTATTGATATTTTAAGGCCAAAAATTATGACAAATTATGCTAAACTAGTAAGACCCAGAAAATGCAATGTTACGAAAATTTGATTAACAATGATGAAAAAAAGTCAATTTTTTTGCATCATTTCATAGGAAACAATATTTGAACAAAATCATAAAAGAAATTAAAATAACATAAATGACATATGCCTGAAAAGAAACTCTACTGGAATTCGACATAGATTGTTAAGGAAGAAAATTGTCACTTTAATCTTAAATATATTTTAATATTGCACATGCTATCATTAACTTCTGAGTGAAAAATATTGTATTTCAGTTTAAATTAAGTATTACTTTGTAGACACCTTCTATAAACTATTTCATACGCTTTCAATAATCCCAGGACTATATGAGTATGATGAGAACTGCCAGCAATTTTAAATTCTTAAGCATCTAAATGTCAATTTTCATTCAAGATTCAAAATGCCCTAAGTTTTCTTTTCAATTGAGAAAGGTTAAGCAAGAACTAAGCTTTCTTTTGCTTTCAGTTCTATAATGTTACATTAATTTTTGGGACTCTAGCTATTACAGAAAAAAAAAAAAAGCAATGAATTCTGCTAATGTTCAAGGTAGATGGAAACCTAGGGATAGGTTAAAAAGTTAATTTTGAAAAAAAAAAAACAGAGGCTCTTCCTTTATGACTAATCTAAAATATAAAGTTAGGTAGTTTGACTCACCCCCCCACTTTTTGTATTTCCTCTTTCCTCTGATTTCCTAAATAAGGATGGCTCCAAATCCACTTTAAAATTGTAAACAATTGAGAAGATAGTCTCTAAGTTACTGAAAAGACTAAAAATATTAGGTAAACATCAAAATTAATATTATCTTATGGAATCGTATATGTACACTGGATTTTAATAAATATCTAACATACTAGAAATAAGAAAAAATGATTATGTGACAGTAAAAATGTGAGATTCTAAACAGCTGCAACAGAAATAGTCATACCATTCAATGTTATGGCTATTTCTTGTTTTTCATAAAAGCTACAAACTGGGGCTTTACAAATGCAAAACAGCTTTATATTTAAAGAAAATGTATGTAAAACTGAAATAAGGGGGGCGGAGCCAAGATGGCAGCTGGTAAGCAGGGAATAGTGTGAGCTCCATACCGAGACCTTCCAAAAACTTATAAAAAATGGCTCTGAACCAATTCTAGAATGGCAGAACCCACAAAACAGCAGAGGGAAGCAGGGCTCCAGCCCAGGACAGCCTGGATAGTCTCTGGGTGAGGTCTATCCCACACGGAGCTCAGAGCTGGGAGCTGGGAGCTGGGAACGGAGTGGAGCAGAGCCCAGCCTGAGCGGTGTGGACCATCCAGACCAGAAGCCAGGCGGAGGGGGCCCTAGCGCCCTGATTCAGTGGGCTGCAGCAGTTACGAGACTTCTCAACCCACAAACACCAAAGACTGCAGAGAAGGTTAGTGGGAAAAGCTGCGGGAGTGGAAGGAGTTCGCGGTTTGGGAGTGGAAGGAGTTCGCGGTTCGGCTTCCAGCCCCGGGGGCAGCGGAGGTGGGGCAGCTACAGCTGTTGTTACTTCCAACTCCAGGCCCACCTGGTGGGAGGAATTAAGTGGCGGATCAGAGTAGGGGTGCACAGCCTGCTGAAGATCTAAGCCCAGTTCGGGTTGGGGGTGCTTGGGGAAGGAGCAGTGCTGGTGTGGCAGAGCTGGCACCTCCCCCCCAAACGTGGAACATAGAACTCTGTAATCTACAAGCAGTCGTACCCCACTGAAAAACTCAAGGGTCGTTAGTTGGCTGGGAATATGGCCAGGCAGCGAAAACACACCCAGATTCACTCTCAGACTTTGCATTCTTTCTTTGCTGACAAAGAAGACCAAAACATACAGACAGAGGAAATTAATAAAGTCAAAGAGGCTACAACAGAAACCTCCAAGAAAAACAGGAACTGGTCCCAGGCCATGGAAGAGCTCAAAAAGGAGTTGGAAAAGCAAGTTAGAGAAGTAGAGGAAAAATTGGGAAGAGAAATGAGAAGGATGCGAGAAAACCATGAAAAACAAGTCAATGACTTGCTAAAGGGGACCCAAAAAAATACTGAAAAATACACTGAAGAAAACAACACCTTAAAAAACAGACTAACTCAAATGGCAAAAGAGCTGCAAAAAGCCAATGAGGAGAAGAATGCCTTGAAAGGCACAATTAGCCAAATGGAAAAGGAGGTCCAAAAGACCACTGAAGAAAATACTACTTTAAAAATTAGATTGGAGCAAGTGGAAGCTAGTGACTTTATGAGAAATCAAGATATTATAAAACAGAACCAAAGGAATGAAAAAATGGAAGACAATGTGAAATATCTCATTGGAAAAACCAGTGATCTGGAAAATAGATCCAGGAGAGATAATTTAAAAATTATTGGACTACCTGAAAGCCATGATCAAAAAAAGAGCCTAGATATCATCTTTCAAGAAATTATCAAGGAGAACTGCCCTGATATTCTAGAGCCACAGGGCAAAATAGAAATTGAAAGAATCCATCGATCACCTCCTCAAATAGATCCCAAAAAGAAATCTCCTAGGAATATTGTTGCCAAATTTCAGAGCTCCCAGATCAAGGAGAAAATACTGCAAGCAGCCAGAAAGAAACAATTTGAGTATTGTGGAAACATAATCAGAATAACCCAAGATCTGGCAGCTTCTACATTAAGAGATCGAAGGGCTTGGAATGCGATATTCCGGAGGTCAATGGAGCTAGGATCAAAACCTAGAATCACCTACCCAGCAAAACTGAGTATCATGTTCCAAGGCAAAATACGGACTTTCAATAAAATAGAGGACTTTCAAGCTTTCTCAGTGAAAAGACCAGAACTGAATAGAAAATTTGACTTTCAAACACAAGAACTAAGAGAAGCATGAAAAGGTAATCAAGAAACGGAAATTGCAAGGTACTTACTAAAGCTGAACTGTTTTGTTTACATTCCTACATGGAAAGATGATGTGTATGATTCATGAGACCTCAGTATTAGGGTAGTTGAAGGGAATATGCATATATATATGTTTATGTATATATAAGTGAATGTGTATGTATGTATGTTTCTGTGTGTATATGTATGCATGTGTATGTATGTGTATATATATATGTGTGTTTTATATATATGTATATGTACATATATATGTAAAAGAGAGAGCAGACACAGGGTGAGTTGAAGATGAAGGGAAGATATCTAAAAGAAATAAAATCAAATTAAGGGATGAGAGAGCAACATACTGAAAGAGGGAGATAGGGAGAGATAGAATAGGGTGGATTATCTCGCATAAAGGTGGCAAGAAAAAGCAGTTCTGTGGGAGGAGGGGAGAGGGCAGGTGAGGGGGGAATGAGTGAACCTTGCTCTCATCAGATTTGGCCTGAGGAGGGAATACCATACATACTCAATTGAGTATCTTACCCCACAGGAAAGAAGAGGGAGGAAGATAAAAAAAAATAAAAGGGGTGGGATGATGGAGGGGAGGGCAGATGGGGGTGGAGGTAATCAAAACAAACACTGTGGAAAGGGGACAGGGTCAAGGGAGAAAATTCAATAAAGGGAGATGGGTTGGGAAGGAGCAAAATGAAGTTAGCCTTTCACAACATGAGTATTGTGGAAGGGTTATACATAATGATACATGCGTGGCCTAGGTTGAAGTGCTCGACTTCTTAGGGAGGGTGGGTGGGAAGGGAAGAGGGGAGAGAATTTGGAACTCAAAGTTTTAAAAACAGATGTTCAAAAACAACAAAAAAAAAGTTTTTGCATGCAACTAAAAAATAAGATACACAGGCAATGGGGCGTAGAAATTTATCTTGCCCTACAAGAAAGGAAGAGAAAAGGGGATGAGAGGGGAGGGCTGACTGGGGAACAGGGCAACCAGAATATATGCCATCTTGAAGTGGGGGGGAGGGTAGAAATGGGGAGAAAATTTGTAATTCAAACTGTTGTGAAAATCAATACTGAAAACCAAATATGTTAAATAAATAAATTTAAATTAAATTAAAAAAAATAAAACTGAAATAAAAGAACAAATCAAGCACAGACATTTCCATTACTGGGAAAAGAAAGAGACTTTCATAGATAGAGAGGATTCTAGACTTACCTTATCTACACCTAAGTTTATGTATGAGTAAAATGAGGCTATCTTTATGGATGGACCTTTTTAGCTCTAAATATTGCTCCCTGTGTTTTATTTTCTTTTAATGTGCCATTATGTTCATAGGAAAAATTTTTGTCCATTATACTTTTTTGAAAAAACAGCATTATCCTGTATCTTCTGAAAGACATACAGAAAACATAGTCTTTCCTGTCTGTTGTCAGTAGTGCATGATGTGCCAAAAATGAGTACTAGTAATGTCTAACGATAAAAGTTTTTCTGGTTGGGCTCAAATCTAGTAAATATTATAAATCTTTCTTGGCCTTCATGGCCAAGAATATCATTGAATGATCAAGTAAAAACTTTAACTGGTAAATGTTCCCAAAAGATTTTAAACTATTTCAGTTTGCTTAAAGTTATTTAAGAACCTACTAACATCATGATTTTAAAAGAACAAATAGATGGTTTCTTAAACCTGCAAGTCATGAACATTTGGTTATCTAGATATGATGCTGTCCAAGAAATGGATTACCTTTTGGACCTATTAATATAAAAAGAATTCACGACCAAATGAGGGATAGAGAAGATCACAGAAGATAAAATTGACAATTTTCATTATATGAAAATTTTAAGTGTTTACACCAACAAAAATAATGCAATTAAAATCAGAAGGGAAATATGTAATAGCGTAAAAAAAAAGACACAAGTTTCTATGGTAAAGATCTTCCATGCAAGATGTAAGAAACTGATTCAAATTTATTAGAACATGAACTAAAATAAAGTTGATGCCAATCAATTGGTGAGTCTTTTGGAGCTGTCTTAGAACCTTGTATTGCTGAAAAGAGCCAAGTTTATGAAAGTTAGTCATCACAGATACCCTGTGTCTGTAATCATGTATAATGATTCTGCTCCCCTCACTCAGAATCAGATCATGTAGGTCTTTCCAGGTTATTATGAAGTCCTCTGTTCCCCATTTCTTACAGCTAAATAGTATTCCATTACATTCATATACCACAACTTGTTTAGCCATTCTCCAATTGATGGGCATCCCCTTGATTTCCAATTCTTTGCCACCACAAAAAGAGCTGCTATAAATATTTTCATACATATGGGTCCATTGCCCACTTCTAGATGTCTTTGGGATACAGCTCTGTAAGTGGTATTGCTGGGTCAAAGGGTACGCAAATCTTTATAGCCCTTTGGGAATAGTTCCAAACTGCTCTCCAGAATGGCTGGATCAGTTCACAACTCAACCAACAATGTAACAGTGTTCCAATTTTCCCACATCCTCTCCAGCATTTATCATTTTCCTGCTTTATCATGTTGGCCAATCTGACAGGAGAGATGTGGTCCCTTAGAGTTGTTTTGATTTGCATTTCTCTAATCAATAATGATTTAGAGTATTTTTTCATTTGTCTATAGATATCTTTAATTTCTTCCTCTGAAAACTGCCTGTGCATATCTTTTGACCATTTCTCAACTGGGGAATGAACTGGATTCCTATAAATTTGACTCAGTTCCCTGTATATTTTAGAGATGAGGCCTTTGTCAGAGACACTAGTTGTAAAGATTTTCTCCCAATTTTCTGCTTCTCTCCTAATCTTAGTTGCACTGGCTTTGTTTGTACAAAAACTTTTCAATATGACATAACCAAAATTATCTATTTTGCATTTTTATAATGCTCTCTATCTCTTGTTGGGTCATTAATTCTTCCCTTTCCCATAAATCTGACAGGTAAACTATTCCTTGCTCTCCCAAACTGCTTATACTATCAGTCTTTATTCCTAGATCGTGGACCCATTTTGACTTTATTTTGGTTTATGGTCTATGCCTAGTTTCTGCCAAACTATTTTCCAGTTTTCTCAGCAGTTTTTGTGAAATAGTGAATTCTTTTTTTTTTTTTGGAGGGGGAAAAGCAGGGCAATTGGGGTTGACTTGCCCAAGGTCACATAGCTAATAAGTGTGTCCAATGTCTGAGGCTGGATTTGAACTCAGGTCCTGCTGATGGCAGGGCTGGTGCTCTACTCACCGCACTACCTAGCTTCCCCGAAAATAGTAAATTCTTAACCCAGAAGCTGGACTCTTTGGGTTTGTCAAAGAGTAAATTGCTATAGTCATTGACTACTGCATCTTGTGTACCTAAACTATTCCACTGATCTTAGCCAGTACCAAATAGTTTTGATGACTGATGCTTTTTAATACAGTTTAATATCCGGTAGGGGGGCAACTAGGTGTCACAATGAGTACAGCACCGGCCCTGGAGTCAGGAGGACCTGAGTTCAAATCTGGCCTCAGACACTTGAGTTATGTACTAGCTGTGTGACCTTGGGCAAGTCACTTAACCCCAATTGCCCTGCCAAAAAACAAAGAAACAAACAAAAATATCTGGTATGGGTAGGCCACCTTCCCTAGCATTTCTTTTCATTAATTCCCTTGATATTCCGGATCTTTTGTTCTTCCAGATGAATTTTGTTATTATTTTATCCACCTCTGTAAAAGAATTTTTTGGTAGTTTGATTGGTATAGCACTGAATAAGTAAATTAATTTAGGTAAAATTGTCATTTTTATTGTATTAGTTTGGCCTAACCATAAGCAACCAATGTGTTTTTTTTTCATTTATTTGCATTTAACTTTATTTGTGTGAAAAGTGTTTTGTAATTGTGTTCATATAGGCCCTGGGTTTGTCTTGGCAGGTAGACTCCCAAATATTTTATAGTGTCTACGGTGACTTTAAATGGAATTTCTCTATCTCTTGCTGTTGGGCTTTCTTAGTAACATACCTGACCTACATCTTGACTGAAAGGTGATGAACTCAAAGTACACTAAGTGAGATACATTTTTGGACATGACCAAAGAGGGAATCTACTTTGCTGGACTGCATATTGGTTACTTTTAAAAATAAGCAAATTAAGCATTTTATTTTAGTATTTTTTCGTTCAATTGTAATGGGGCAAAAGGAAAAGGGAACAATGCTTACCTGAAAAAACAAAATTAAATTGAAATTACATAAGATACTCTAGCTGTATCTACCCAGAATATTATAAAACCAATGAAGTACCCTGATGATACTCAAAGACACAGGTATCTTATAGTAGCTATGAAAAGCTCTTTGATTCAGAAATGTTAGAAGAGCTAAATAAACCTCAGTTACTTCATTTTAAATTCATTTGGGCCTCTGTTCTTTAAATTTGGAGGAGTGCATAACCTTCTGGTTAATTTTTATCTCATTTTCTCTTTAGATATAGTAAATTACACAGTACTTCATCTTATTGCTTTGAACAACGACAAGGAAGACAAAGAAACATGCATACAATGTTGTCTAGAATGGAACTGGTATTCATTTCACAATTTTCACATCCTCAGTGCACAATACTGGGCATATGCTCAGTATTTCATAAATGCAAGTTCACTGAGGCAAAGCTGAAGGTTGATGGCAGGAGAGAAGAGAAATATGTGTATCTGTGCTGGGCTTAAGCTATGAATTCAAAAGTACTTACACAGAAACCATTTCCTCCAAAGTCACAACTCCAAATTCTCAGAAATGAGCCTAGGAACGGTAAAATTCTATGATTCTAAATGTCTCTGCATCAGATGACTGAGATGTTATTAAAAGTTGCATTTACCTTTGAAAAACTTTGAAAAACTAGAGAAGTCCAAGCTTTCAGAACACACCAGCTCACTCGATGTCTGTCCCATAATTGCAAATCCAGGACAAAGCTTGGTGGGCAATAAATTTAGCAATTGATTGATAGCAATCAATTATTTTAGCTTATTTAAATGTTACTGCCTGATTAGCCTTTTTTCCCTATTAAATTGATATTTAATGAAAGAGAGAGAAAGAGAGAGAGACAAAGAGAGAATGTGTGTGTGTGTGTGTGTGTGTGTGTCTGTCTGTCTGTCTGTCTGTCTATGCTTGTTTCAAGTCATTCAAATTTTTGTAAGTGAGTTTAACAACTGAAAGATACCATATCCCTCCGTGGGAGACAGGCTGGGAGAAACCTGGGTGCCCGAAACCGGCGGACATCCCCAGGCCTCGCAACAAAGGACGGCAGTCTGTGGAAGCAACGAGAGGCAGCACGATGCCACTGGCTATGAAACACCGACTCCTGAGGCTTGCAGCCCGAAGGAATGAAATGCGCCTTCTTGAACTCTCGGGAGACATAATGGCCAGGTAAATGGCTCTAATCCCTCCCCTCCTCACCCAAAGAATTCCTTGGGAAAAAAGAAAAGAACACTGGAACAGAGGTCAAAAAAGTGGGGCTTCAGTGGTCAAATAGTAGAAGTTCATTAGTCCCAGAGGGGCAGAGCCGGCAGGGGTCAACACCAGGAACCCAGATGTACTCTTGCTCCCCTAGGGGAAGTGCCAGACATCAGCTCAAACAACAAACAGCTGAGACTACTGCTGAAGAGCAACAGTGCTGGAGAGCATGGCTAGGGAGTGAGCCGTCAGGGAGCCAGACCCCTCCCCCACACCTCAGGAAACTGAAGGCTATAATTCTAGACTCACAATCCCCAGAATAAGAAAGCTGGGACAGAGAGCCCTGAGCCCCAAAGGCAGAAATTTGTTGTAAAGCCAGGAAAAGGCAAATCAACATGAAGAAGAACACAAAAAAATCAAGGACCATTGATTCTTTTTATGGAGACAGGCAGCATCAAAATACCAATTTGGAAGAGGACAGCAATGACACTATAGATACATCTGATACTTCAAAAGGTAATGTGAACTGGTCTCCAGCCCAAAAAGCATTGCTGGAAGAGCTAAAGGAGGATTTTAAAAACCAAATTAGGGAGCTAAAAGAAGATGAAATCAAGTCCCTAAAGAATAAATAAGATTGGCGAAATGACTACGGAGATTCAGAATCTAAAGAGAGAAACTGACACCCTGAAAGGTAAAATCAACCAATTGGAAAAGGAGACTCAAAAGCAAAATGAAAACACTAACTCATTAAAAATTAGGGTTGAGAAAGTGGAAGCTAATGAATCTATGAGGCACCAAGAAGTAGTAAAACAAAACGTAAAGAATGAAAAAACAGAAAAAAATGTGAAATATCTCATTGGGAAAACAACTGACCTGGAAAACAGATCCAGGAGAGACAATTTAAGAGTTATTGGTCTATTGGAAATCCACGATGAAAAAAAGAGCCTTGACAGTATCTTCGAAGAAATTATCAAAGACAACTGCCCAGAGGTCGTAGAACCAGAGGGCAAAATAGTCATTGAAAGAATTCACCGATCACCCCCTGAAAGAGATTCCAAACTGAAAACACCAAGAAATATCATAGCCAAATTTCAGAACTACAAAGTCAAGGAGAAAATACTGCAAGCAGCCAAAAAGAAACAATTCAAATATCATGGAACTGCAGTCAGGATCACCCAGGATCTCTCAGCTTCCACATTAAAAGACAGGAGAAATTGGAATATGATATTCCGAAGGGCAAAGGAGCTGGGACTGCAACCAAGGATCAACTACCTAGCAAAACTAAGCATAATTTTTCAGGCAAGGAGATGGATGTTCAATGAAATAAGGGAATTCCAGACCTTCCTGATGAAAAGGCCAGAACTCAATGGAAAATTTGATCTCCAAATACAAAACTCAAGAGAGACATAAAAAGGTAAAAAGGGGAAAAAACCCCCACAAACCTTATTAATCAATAAGGGCAAATTATTTGCATCTCTGTATAGGATTATATCATCTTAGGTATGTGTTATATATAGACATATATATGTCAGTCTTGAGAATGGTATAGCTATGACGATTGAAAGGGCATAGATTGTGAATGCCTGTATAAAATAATTGATGTAAGGATAAAAAACATAAGTAAGAGATGTAAAGGGAGGGCTATGAGAAAAGAGGTAAGGAGGTAGCAGAAAAGGGTAAATTACACCAAATGAAGAGGCACAAAAACATATTATAGTAGAGGGAAAGAAAGGAGGTAGAAGAGCAGTATTTGAGCTTCACTGTCATCTGATCTGGTTCAAGATGGGAATAACATACCCTGATAAGTATAGATATCTAACTTGTCCTAAAGGAAGTAGGAGGGGAAGGGGGGGAAAAGAGGAAGGGGGTGGTCATAAGGTAGGGGAGAAGTAGCAAGTGGGAAACGGTAAGATAAGGGAGGGGAATAAAGACGGAGGGTAAACTGAGCAAGGCGGCGGTGAAAAGCAAAACTTTGTTGAGGAGGGGAAGGGGAAAGGGAGAAATAAAAGCATGAACAGGGGGAAATAGGATGGAGAAAAAGACACACATAGAAATCATAACTGTGAATGTGAATGGGATGAATTCTCCCATAAAACGGAAGCGGGTAGCATAATCGATTAAAAACCATAATCTTACAATATGCTGCTTACAAGAAACACATTTGAAACAGGGGGGATACACACAGGGTAAAGGTAAAAGGCTGGAGTAAAATATATTGCTCCTCAGCTAAAGAAAAAAAAGCAAGCGTAGCAATGCTAATCTCAGACAAAGCAAAAGTAAAGATAGATTTAATTAAAAGAGATAAGGAAGGACATTACATCCTGCTAAAAGGCACCATAAACAATGAACCAATATCATTGTTTAACATATATGCACCAAGTGGTATGGCATGCAAATTCTTAGAGAAGATGTTGAGGGAGTTACAGGAGGAAATAGACAGCAAAACTATAATATTGGGAGACTTCAACCTCCCCCTTTCTGAACTTGATAAATCTAACCTCAAAATAAATAAGAAAGAAGCTAAGGAGGTAAACAGAATTTTAGAAAAGGCCAATATGATGGACCTCTGGAGAAAACTGCATGGGGATAAAAAGGAATATACTTTCTTCTCAGCGGTACATGGCACATACGCAAAAATTGACCATGTACAAGGGCATAAAAACCTCACAATCCAATGCAGAAAGGCAGAAGTAGTGAAAACATACTTTTCAGATCATGATGCAATAAGAATTATTTGTAACAAAGAACCATGGAAAAAAAAGCTAAAAATTAATTGGAAACTAAATAATCTAATTCTAAAGAATGAGTGGGCCAAAGAACAAATGAGACAAACAATTAATGACTTCATTCAAGAGAATGACAATAATGAAACAACATACCAAAACTTACGGGATGCAGCAAAAGCAGTTGTTAGGGGAAGTTTTATATCCCTAAATGCTTACATGAATAAAATAGGGAAAAAGGAGATCAATGATCTGGGCATACAACCGAAAAAGCTAGAAAAAGAGCAAATTGAAAATCCCCAATTAAATACCAAATTAGAAATACTGAAAATCAAAGGAGAGATTAATAAAATTGAAACCAAGAAAACTATTGAATTAACAAATAAAACAAAGAGCTGGTTTTATGAAAAAACCAATAAAATTGATAAACCTTTGGTCAATTTGATTAAAAAAAAGAAAGATGAAAATCAAATTACCAGTATCAAAAATGAAAAGGGTGAGTTTGCCTCTAATGAAGAGGAAATCAAAACAATAATTAGAAATTATTTTGCCCAACTGTATGCCCATAAATTTGACCACCTTAGAGATATGGATGAATATCTACAAAAACATAAATTGCCCAGGTTAACAAAAAAGGAAGTAAAATTTCTAAATAACTCCATCTCAGAAAAAGAAATTTGGGCTAATAATTCACTATTTCACAAAAACTGTTGGGAAAATTGGAAAATGGTAGGGCAGAAACTGGGCATACACCAATATCTTACACCATATACGAAAATAAAGTCAAAATGGGTTCATGATTTAGGACTAAAGGCTGATACTATAAGTAATTTGGGAGAGCAAGGAATAGTTTACCTATCAGATTTATGGAAAAAGAAAAGAATTCATGACCCAACAAGAGATAGAGAACATTACAAAATGCAAAATGGATAATTTTGATTATGTCAAATTGAAATGTTTCTGTACAAAAAAAGCCAATGCAACAAAAATTAGGAGGGAAGCAGAAAATTGGGAGAAAATCTTTACAACTAGTGTCTCTGATAAAGGCCTCATTTCTAAAATATACAGGGAACTGCCCTTTCCCCCAAGATGTTGCCGAAGGCGAAGAAGGAAGCCGTTGTCCCCCCCAAGACAGAGGCCAAGTCCAAGGCCTTGAAGGCCAAGAAGGCGGTGTTGAAGGGTGTCCACAGCCACAAAAAGAAGAAGATCCGAACATCCCCCACCTTTCGGCGACCCAAGACACTAAGACTTCGAAGGCAGCCCAAATACCCTCGGAAAAGTGCCCCTCGGAGAAGCAAGCTGGATCACTATGCCATCATTAAGTTCCCCTTGACCACTGAGTCTGCTATGAAGAAGATTGAGGACAGCAACACCCTAGTCTTCATTGTGGACGTCAAAGCCAACAAGCATCAGATAAAGCAGGCGGTAAAGAAGCTGTATGACATCGATGTGGCCAAGGTCAACACACTGATCCGGCCTGATGGAGAGAAGAAGGCCTATGTCCGACTTGCTCCAGACTACGATGCTTTAGATGTTGCCAACAAAATTGGAATCATCTAAACTGTGTCCAGCTATCCCACTCCACCTACAATAAAAAGTTTTCCAGTATATTCACAAAAAAAAAAAAAAATACAGGGAACTGAGCCAAATATATAGGAATACAAGCCATTCCCCAATTGAGAAATGGTCAAAGGATATAAACAGGCAGTTTTCAGAGGAAGAAATTAAAGCTATCTATAGGCATATGAAAAAATGATCTAAATCACTACTGATTAGAGAAATGCAAATCAAAACAACTCTTAGATACCACATCTCTCCTGTCAGATTGGCTAAAATAACAAAACAGGAAAATGATAAATGCTGGAGAGGATGTGGGAAAATTGGAACATTGTCACATTGTTGGTGGAGTTGTGAACTGATCCAGCCATTCTGGAGAACAATTTGGAACTACACCCAAAGGGCTATAAAAATGTTCATACCCTTTGACCCAGCAATACCACTTCTAGGGTTGTATCCCAAAGAAATCACACAAGCGTGAAAAGGACCCATATGTACAAAAATATTTATAGTGGCTCTCTTTGTGGTAGCCAAGAATTGGAAATCAAAGGGATGCCCATCAATTGGGGAATGGCTGAACAAGCTGTGGTACATGAAGGTAATGGAATACTATTGTGCCATAAGAAATGGGATGATACGGACTTCTTAACAACCTGGAAAAACCTACACGACATAATGCTGAGTGAGCAGGGCAGAGCCAGGAGAACATTATACACAACCACAGATATATGGATTCTGTGAGGACCAACCCTGACAGACTTCGCTTTTCTCAGCAACACAAGGTACAAAGACAACTCCACAGGACTCACGATGGAGAACACTATCTACACCCAGAGAAAGAACTATGAAGTATGAATGCAGATTGAGGCACACTTCATGCTAGCCTTCCCCCCCTCCCCTTTTTTCCTTTTCTCTCTTTTGTTTTTGTGTTGGGTTTTTTTTTTTTTGCCTTTTTCTTCTCTCGCATGATTCATTTCATTGATCAGAGTTCTTCTCCATAACTTGACTAGTGTGTACATTAATTCAATGCGAAGTTATAAATGGAAGCTATATGGGACTCCATGCCATCTTGGGGAGGGAGGTGGGTAGGGAGTGAAGAAAATCTGGAACTCAAAATTATATAGAACCAAATGTTGTAAACTAAAAATAAAAATTAAAAAAAAAGAAAGATCCTTTAGGCCAAAGAGACTTTCTCAAAACTAGATAAAAACACTAACTGCTAAGGAAACAGAGAGCCTTAAAAGCCAATATAAATCAGAAAAATAAAATTCCAGGTACCTTACAGAAATGTCTCCTGACCAATCAATCAAGAAGCAATACTGTGGCATTTAAATCCTTCTTGGGCTTTATATTCTATTTGACACTGACAAATTACAACAGTAGGCAGAGGAAAAAAACTTCTATACTCATCTCAATTTACTAACTTATAATTACTTGTGACTTAGGCAACCTCTAGGTAGGAAATACTTAAGTGTCTAAAATACGTATTATATCAAAGCTGGGCATACATACCTATTTACCACTTTTGTTAGCCTGAATCCATTAAAATGGTAAATTGAGTATAATATAGGGCTCTTCTAGAAGACTTACTTTTTCTCACTTATTACCTACCATTTGACTTATTTTACAATTCTTTTTAAACTTCTTTTTTTAGTATTAGTTTATTTAAACTTAAATGCTAAAACTTAAATACACGATAAGAAAAGAAAAAGAAACATAAATACAAAAGAAAAAATTGTTGTGTACAACAGAACGTAAGAGGATTCAAAATATAAAGCATAAATTTCCATTTGAAGAAAGCCTGTATAATAAATACTATGCATTGTGTTCAGAGCTGTCCATCTTTTCTTTGCTTCCTTTTAAGTTTTCTTTTGCTCTCTCCTGTGTACTTTTTATTTAGTTCTTTTTTCTACCCTTCCTCCCTCACCTCCAAGAAAGCTACAATTAAGCACAGATATGTGTGTGTACATATACATATACAAAAATACACACAGAAAGATATGTACATGCATATATATATACACATGTAATTACATACACATACATATACTTAAATATCTATAATCATACTCACATATAGACATATACATTCACATGCATCTATGTAAGACTGTACTACACATACTTGTCCTCTGTTTCTCTGAAAGTGGATAACCTCTTTCATCATAACTCCGAGTGTTTCCATATTTTCTGAAGTCTACCAACTCATCGTTTCCTATACCACAGCTATATTCCAATCTTATACTGTTTAGCTATTTGGAATAATCTAAAACAAAACTGATTAATATGGCTAAAAATCCTTCCCTTATCCTCTCCCCCCTCCCTATCCCTTTAGCCTTTTATTTCCTTCTAAATTTAGAAGACTTTTATACATTTCTCTCTATGTGTATGTATATATAACGTATGTATATATGTGTGTATTATATGTATTTATGTATGTACGCACACAGACACAGAATTCCCTCTTAAACTCATTCCCAATGAAAGCAGGGTTCCAGAAGTAGCAGCCCTCCTCCCCCATCTAATTCCACTGTGTCGATTCTTTCTCTTGTACCTCATTTGTACAAAATACTCTTTTTATATTTATAGCTGTTCCCAAATTGTTTTACTTTTTAAAATCATACCATACTCAGGTCTACCCTAATCTTTCCTACAAACTCCCCAATTGCTAATAACAATCTTAGACATATGTTTTACATTTTACATACATAAAAGGTAAACAGTCTGTCCTTACTGAGCCACTGCAATTAGTCTTTTATATGTACCTTATATTTCTCTTGGATTTTATATATCAAATCTTCTATTAAGTTCAAATTTTTTTTTAAACAAAATCTTGAACCTCTGGCAATTTATTAAATGTCCATTTTTTTCCATTCAGGATCATGCTTAACTTTGTTGGGTGTGGTATTTTTGGCCATAACCCCAGTTTTATTTTTGCTCTTCAATATATAGACCTGCGGTCTATCAGTATCACTGCTTCTAGGCATTATGTGATTCTAATTGTGGCACTGACATATTTAAATTGTTTTTTTCTTGTTGCTTATATTTTATCCTTCAGCTGAGAGTTTTGAAATTTGATCATGATATTCCTGTAGGTTTTCCTCACAGAATCTCTTTTGTATTTTCCCCTCTTATTCTAATGCTTCAGGACAATTTTGTTTAATTACTTCCTGTATTATTATATCAAGATTTTTTTTTTGATTGTAACTTTCAGGTAGTCCAATTATTCTTATGTTTTCTTGATCTGTTTTCCAGATCAGTTGTTTTTCTGATGTTTCATATTCTCTTCTCTGTGTTTTTGTTCTTTATACTTTGTTTTATTATTTGTTGGTCTTGTAACTTCACTGGCTTCACTTTGCCCAGTTCTAATTTTCAAGAAGTTGTTTTCTTCCTTAAGATTCTGGATCTCCTTTTCTAATTATTTGATGTTCTTTTCATAATCTTGTTTTTCTTGGATTATTCTTATTTTTCATTTTTACTCAATTTATCTCATTTGATTTTTAAAGTCTTTTTAAAGTCCTTCTATGAATTCTTCTTGGGCAGGTGATCATTTAATGTTACTCTTTCGGGTAGCTTTTTTCTTTTTTTTTGGCTTCAGTATCCTCCTCTAGAGACAAACCCCAGTCTTCTCTATTCCCATAGTAACTTTCTATGGTTGGATTCTTTCTCCGTTGCCTGCTCATTTTTAAAAGCTATTTGTAGCATCTTATTTTTTGTAATCACCTCTAGTCCTGGGGCCTCAGATTTCCCTTCAATTCTCACTACTGGCCTGCAACCAAAACCAAGAACTCTACCCTCTTGTAAGTGTTCACAACCAGTGGCATCCCTGCCCTACCGCTTCTGCACTCACTGGCAGCATGCTGGTTCCTTCTTGCCCAGGGCCACATCTCAGGAGCACAGATGGGTCTGGCATTCCTTATCAGCAGAAGTTCCCTCAATCTTCCCTAGCTCAGATGCCCAACTCCTCACACAGTCCAGAAGGTGAAAGTTCCTGTGTCTTCAGCTGAGGCTACCTCCCAAACCAGCTAATCCCAGGGCTCACTGCTTGCTATTTCAGTGAAACTAAACCTGGAGGTGTTTACTCTTCATAGGTACCAATCCTCAGCCTTGGAATTTTTCTTTGGATCCTCTGCAATTGTCCCAGGAAGACCACTGTTCTACCTCAACTCTTGTTTTTTTTTTTTTTTTTTTTTTTTACCCTTCTCTATGTTTGCCCTAAGACACTATTTGATATTCTTTGTGGGGGAAACTGGAGGGCTTAGAATTTTCAGGCCTACTCTGCCATCTTCCCAGAATCCTCTCCTACAATTCTTTTATTCAATAAACACACACAAAAATTTTGTCCCTGATAGGAACACAAAGATCTCTAGGTTATTAACTATAACAGCAAATCATGTTATCTTAAGTATTAATGGTAAATAGGACTGCTTATTACCATTTATTTCTCTAAATACTTTAGAACAATTTATATTAGTGGGACAATTGTCCTCTCTGTTCACTGAAGACAAGCAAAGTCAATTTTGTCTTCTTAAAATTACCAAAAGCATCACTCACAAATATGTTCACCAAATCAACTATCCAAGTGAAATATCAATGATTTTCATCAAATATCTCTCTTGGAAATAATTCTAAGTTTATAAATTTAATGAACATAATTTGGGATACACATGGGTCTATTTAACTAGACAACTTAATAGTGAAGAAAACTACTAATTTTTACAAAAGGCAGAATAAAAGAGCTGTTTTGAGTGAAACTAATTTCTCATATATAAAAAGGCTATTACTAGACAATTTACTAATAATAAAGCAGAAAAACAAAAAGCAGGCACTTTCCCTACAATATACCAATTTTTGGCCATCAAGGCAGTAGAATGTCTTTCAGGAATTCTGAGTTCTATTTTAGGTTTCATCATTATTTGATACTTTGTGTAAGTATCACATCAAAGCAAAATGCTTAATTTAGACATACTGATATTCCATTATTCTCCAACTGGTTTCTTCTTATTCACTTCTTTCCATTTGGTTGTCTCATTCCTGGTATTCATGAGGTGGGCAAAAGACATCTTTGCATCTCCTCACCAATTTCCATTTAGATGATCATAATCAGTAAAGATCACCCAAGTTACCATTAAGGGGTGAGGGAGGCAGGCAGGATAAGCACAGGAAATACAACAAAAATTAAGAATTAGTTTTGTTACTTTTAAAAATTAAGCTTGAGAGAAGGAGTACAGCATCCAGCTGGGGCGAGTTCTGATCACCTAAAAGTCACTTGAGGCAGAGACTTAAGCTGGCGAACCACAAATTCCCAGCACGTTAGGAGAATGAAATGCTTTAAGATCTAGCCTTCAAGGAAATCATAATCAGAAGGTAGGGAGTCAGAAAGTGAGCAGTGTGGGAAAAATAAGGTGAGAAAAAAGACTATAATTATCAAAGATTTCAGGAAGAAGGAAACTCCATGACCTTAAGCAAATAATCAATAAGAGAAACAGTAGCAACAGAAAAAAAAATATGGCTTCTGATCTAGTAAACAAATTCAGACATCTGTAATGAAATACTACAAAAGCAAAGGAAAACTATTCAACATTTGATGAGACAGAGGACCCTGTGGAATTTAAAAAGAACATGGGAAAACATATGCTGCTCCTGAGTGATTCAAAAGAGAAATGAGAATTATGAGAATAGAATTTATGGTATATATAGCAAAAATAATGGGCATCAAGAAAAACTTGAATTTGTAACGGTAAGCCTCAAAGAAACAAAACAATAGATTGAACATGCAAATAGACACAAATGAAGGACAACCTAGAATAGAAACAAAAAATAGTAACAGCAAAAGAAAATACACTGACACTTTGAGCAAAACATAATGATCTTAAAGACAGAATGTGCGGGGACAACTTAAGGATCATAAGTCTCCCAGAAGTAAATGATAGGATAAAAAAAATCTTAACATCAAAATGCAGGAAATGATAGAAGAGAATTCCCTAGAACTTCTGAACATAGAAAAATGAAATACCAATTGAAAGAATTTACAAACTGCCTTCAGAAAACAAAACAAAATATATATAAGGCTGCAAATTCCATGACTCATGGTAGTTAAATACCATATGACTTGAAGATTTGAGATTGATTTAGCTTCAAAGAAGCTGTACACCGAAGCATTTGAAGCTTATGGAATAATGAATAGTACTTATTAATTTACTTCATGCTAGGTGGAGCACATGTGCCTCGTGTGCCAGGCACTGTGCTAAGTATTTTTTACAAATATTATCACATTTAATCATCACAACAACCCTCCAAGGTAGGTGTTGTTATTATCCCCATTTTTTAATACAGGAAACTGAGGCAAACAGAGGTTAAGTGACTTGTCCAGGGTCATAGAGCTAGTGAGTATATGAGGTTAGCTTTGAATTTATGTCTTCTTGACTCCTGGCCCAGTGTTCTATCCCCTATGTCATCAGTAGCCTCTAACTTGCCATAATATTTTTGTGTATTCCCCAATTATGAGCACTCCTTCATCAAACTTCATACGTATATGAAATGTATATGTGTGGAATGAGATTTTGATTGCGTATTCCACAGACATTTAAAATCACTGAATTTCATAGGAAAATAATATTTCAGCAGATGTCTAGAACAAAGAAATTTAGAATATGAAAACCAGATCTATAGGATAAATTGATAGAAAACAACTGATGATTATTAGAATGAAATCAATATTCTCTTGGCAAATAATCTGGTTGGATTCTATATTCTATATTCTATATTCCATGTATACATACTAAAATGTTAGGCAACACTACTATATTTTGCGATACATACCAGAATACTAACAGGGCCAGAAGGAACACCATAATTTTTTTTATTAAGTATTTCATTCATGAAGTAAGGGATTAAACAGATTACAGTCAACCATCAGTGAAATAAAGCCATTTTTAAGGATATCCATATATTATTCACAAAGTCATCTATACAGTCCAAATTTAGTATCGGGGGAAAAAGCACTACCATACTTGATTTTTTAAGTAAGCCATTTGTGGTTATGTTTTCACCAGACTCTAGGTTTGTCATGAATTTGTGTTACCCATAAATAATGTTTTGAATCTGTTTTGTTCACTACAGAAGATTTTTATATTTTATTCTTCATTTCTCTATACATCCTTATTCTCCCAATAAGATAGTGTTCTATTCATAGATGGTTTATCACCTTATCATGTTTATTACTTAAAATAGCCCAACCTTTCAAACAGAAAGTGAAAAAATGAAATAAAGGTTTAAGTGGTGGCAAAGAATTGGAAATTGAGGGGAATGTCCATCAACTGGGGAATAAACAAGTTGTGATATGTGATTGTGATGGAATACCATTTTGTGATAAGAAATGACAAGCAGAATGCTCCAAAAAGTCTTGAAAGACTTATATGAATTGTTGCAAAGTGAAATGAGCAGAACCAGGACAACACTGCACACAATTACAACAATATTGTAAGGATGATCAATTGTGAAAGACTTAGCTGTTCTGATCAAGATAATGGTCCAAGACAATTCCAAAGCATTCATGATGAAAAAGGCTTTCCATCTCAAGAAAGAGAACTAAAGAATTATAAATGCAAATTGACCACACATTTTAATTTTACTTTCATTAGTTTATTTTGTTTGTGTTTTCTTTTGCAATATCACCAATATGAAAATTGGTTCTGCATGGCCTCACATACATAATTAATATCAAATTGCTTACCCTCTCAAGGAGGGATAAAGGAGGGAGAAAGAATTTGGAACTCAAAATCTTTAAAAAAATAAATGTTACAAGTAAATTTTTATATTATATATGTATATATGTACACACATATACACACATATATATTACACATTTTAAAAGAAATAGAATGGCAGCTTATTTATAGGTGATTACTTTGCCCAAGACAAAATATAAAGAGAAACTGAATCGAAGGAATGAATCTTTAAAAGTGACTTCAGATATTTTTGGGCTTTCTGTTAAAGTATTAAAAGTCAAAATTGAATTTTTTTTCTTTTTCCTTTAAAATTAAACTTAGAAATTTGTAATTCTGGAATGTAACCTTTAAAAACAAATAATAGATATGAAATATTTTCATAATAATTATTTTTAAATAATGTAATATACTTTCATAGCAATTCTATTAAGTCTTTTTGGCATTTTAATAGAAAAATTTGACAGGAAAAAATCAAATACATGCTTTTAAAGAATGTAATTTTGTTATAAAAAAAATTTAGCCAATAGCAAACATTTTCCACAAATTGTCATTACACTGCTACATTTAGACCTCTTCAATCTAATTTTTTTTTTCTATGAGAGCTAAATTAAAAGGTATTGGCTCAACTTACTGAATTCCTAGGACAAGAAGCTTTTCCTTATCTCCCTAAAAGCTAGTGTCTTTCCTCTATGGTTACCTCCTATTTGATTTGTGTATATATTGTTTGTACAGTTATTTTCATGTTTTCTCCCCCATTAGAATGTGAACTCTTGAGAAAAGGGGCTGTGTTTCTTGCCTTTTGTTGTATCCTAAGCACTTAACACAGTATCTGGCACATAAAAGGCATTTAATAAATGATGAATGACGTGACAGACTGAATTGTACACTTCAAACTTAGCTGAGCCTATTACTCCCAGTACTACTTCCCAACCAGTGCCTCAGCAGGGTTCTCACTCTGGCAACGTGTCCATGCTTATCGCTTTCCACTCTAATAACTGATTCCCTACCCAGAATTTCCATTTGGCAAAGTATATGCACAGTATTCATTCTCATTTCTAACCTGGCTCAGTCCTTGAGGGCAGAGATTGCCACCCTTTTGGTTTGCATTTGTATTCACAGTGCTTAACACAGTATATAGCACATGGTAAATGCTTAATAAATGCACTTTGTCTCTTTCTCTCTCTCTGTCTTGCTCTCTCTTACTCATTAGTCAAGCACAGGGGTGGGGAACCTGTGGTCTTCTAGGTCCTTGAATGTGGCCTTTTGACTGAGTCCAAGTTTTACAGAACAAATTCTTTTATTAAGGGATTTTGTTCTGTGAAGTTTGGATTCAGTGTAAAGGACGCACCTAAAGACCTAGAGGGCCAAATACGGCCACAAAAACACAGGTTCCCCACTCCTGGTCAAGGGTGACAAGAAATATAAGATATTTTTCTGCTAAGTGTTACATATCAAAATTATTCTGCTAAAGAGTCCTGGGGAGAATAAGTAGAAATTCAATGTCAAAATGGAAGAAAGAAATGAGAGAAGGATGTATTGAAATCTAAAGGAAACATTCTAAATGTCTTATAAAGGAAATCTTTAATTCTATAGACAAAATGTTAAGGATAGGAGTAGAGATGGTGAGAGAAAATAAATACTATTAACTAAGTTTAGGCTGCTGGAGGTAGCACGAAGACTATTATTAAAACTATTATTGAAACTGGGTAACATATAATCCAGATGAGAATAGTATAAATTCAAAATATCCATTTAAAATCTTGGACATAGATTAGTGCTGCTGGAAAATAAATGCCAAAGGCATAAGTGTTACTGCTGAGGCATAATGATGATCACTTCACCCATTAACTTATATTACTAACTTCAAGGAAAAAAAAAATGTTATACCCTTAAAAAAAAAACCACTAGATTATCTGCATTTATCCAAAAATGATTATAGTTTATATTATGTCTCAACTCAGTAAGCATCCAAATAGAATATTTTATTAACATCTCAGACAGCTGGTTTGATGGCTTTCCCTTCAGTGCCAAAAAGATAAAGTTAAATCATTTCCCTATTCCTTTCCACTTGATATAGTCTTCGACTAAAAAAAATTGGCTTTCAAATTTTTAAAATACATATTAAGAAGATTAATCCCTTCTTTTTCAAACCTGTCATTATATGCTGGTAGGAATAGAATTTTTCCCTTGAGGACTTCTTTAGCTGCATCACAGAAATTTTAATATATTGTTTCACTGTTTCACATATTTACTGTTTCCATGATTTTTTCTTTGATCCACACAACATTTAGGATTTCTTTGTTAAGTCTCAATTTAGATCTTTATTTTTTATTTGTGCTCCTTGAACTGATTATTATTTTTATTGAGTTATAGTCTACCAAGTATGTGTTTACTATTTCTGTCTTTTCTCATTCATTTATATTATCTCTGTGGCTAATACATGGTAAATTTTTATAGAAGTTCCATAAGGTGCTGAGAAATACATAATTTTTTCAGCAGTTCCATTTAGAAGACATGATGAGTTTATTAGCTCTATTTCTCCAACAATTTGTTCAGTTCTATTTTTTCCTTTGTTTATATTTGTTAGAATTATTCAAAACTGAGAGGGAAACTGAAATCTCCAGCCACTGTGTTACTATTTATGTCTTGTACTCCAGTTAATTTTTCCTTTATGAATTTAGATGCTAAGGTATCTGAAATATGTAAGTTTACTGAATTGCAGAGAATTATAAGGAGTGATAAGGTTTTCTTAAATGAGCAATACAAACAGAAAAAATGGGAAAGACAAGAGATCTCTTCAAGAAAATTAGAGATATAAAGGGAATTTTCATGCAAAAATGGGCAGGATAAAAGACAAAAATGGGAGGGACTTAAAAGAAGCAGAAGAGATTAAGAGGAGGTGGCAAGAATACACAAGAGCCATACAAGAAAGATCTTAACATCACTGAAAACTACAATGGTGTGGTTACTGATCTAGAACCAAACATCCAGGAGGATGAAGTCAAGTGGGCCTTAGGAATCATTGCTAACAGTAAGGCTAGTGGAGACAACGGAATTTAAATTTTAAAAACCTCACCATCATTTGACACTAAGGGAATAGGAGGGTAAATCAATAAATCATTACTACTTTCTCTTAGAACCCAGTGAAGACAGTCCAGAACTCTGTGTTCAAAAGCCAGAGAACAATAGCCCTCTCCAAATGATTGGCTGGCCCTGTTTCCATTATGGTCCCCATAGTCATCATTCAAAAAAGCAGCCCTTCTATAGATGTGACCTTGCAGTGGTTTCTACAGGTGCTACAGCACCCATCTCCTTAGTAACTAAAGCTAATGAAAACCAAAAAAATAAATTTCTTATCACCAAAATACCAGGCATCATTAAATAGTTCAGTATATATTATTTTATCAGTAGAAATGACACCCAAAACCTCAGCACTACTGGATCATTCCATCTGACTTGTAGTTGAAATGCCCTCTGTGTTGTTTCCCCTTACAATGTGAGCTCTGTGAGAGTCCAGGTGGTCCTGTTTTTCTATTAGAAGCACTGGGTGGGACAGTGGATAGAGTGATAGACTTGGAACGTGAAAGACTTGAATCCAAATCTGACCTTGGACCCTTATCAGCTGTGCGACTGAAGTGCCACCAAACCTCTCTCAGCCAATTTACTCATTTGTAAAATGGAGATAACAATAGCACCAACCTCCCAAAGTTGTGGTGAGAACTAAATGAGTATATTTAAAGTGCTTTACAAGCTTTAAAATGCTATGTTTTGCTGCTGCCGCTGAGTCTTTCAATCAACGTGACCTCGTGGTCCATAGCATGCCAGTATCATCCGTGAGACTTTCTAGGCAAAGACATTGGAATGACTTGCCATTTCCTTCTTCAGTGGATTAAGGCAAACAGAGGTGACGTGACATGCATAGGATCAAATAGCTATTAAGCATCTGAGGCTGGATTTGAACTCAGGTTTTCCTGACTCCAGGACCAACCCTTTACCTACTGAATCACCTAGCTTGCTTCCAAGGCAAACAGAGGTTAAATGACTTGTCCAGGGTTGAACAGCTAGTAAGTCGCTGAAGCTGGATTTGAACTCAGGTCTTTCTGACACCAGGCCCACTACTCTATCCATTAAGCAAACTTGCCTTTATGTTTTAGCTATATACTACCTTAAAGTGCTAGCAATTATGGTTTGAATCTGCAATGCATTTTATACAGTAAGTGATTAATAAATACTTTTTCCTTCACTTATTCATTCATATTCTACTACTTGGTAACAGTGTAGATAATATAAAATTAGCAGAAATGGGTGAAAAAAATTTACTGCATGATAGAGAAATATATAATATGAATTACAATGGGCAGAGAAGCAAAGAAACAAAACAATACAAGCATTTGTCATTATAGAAGTAGCAATCATTTAGCAAAAGTAGGAACCCTAGTAGCAAATATTAATCTGTAATGACTGTGGCCCATGTGATATCTATCTTTTAAATATGTACATTTAAAATCCTAACCCATTCCTATTATGAAGCACATTATCATCAAATAAGATTTAATAAATATCCTCACAAGGACAGCCATACACTATGCAGCAGTATATAGCTGCTCCACATCATTACAGAAGCTACAGATAATATTTTATTCTTATGAATATAATACAACAAAAATCGGTGTGATTACAGTATAATAAAGTATAATTACCATATTCATTTCTAGATTGTATGTAATTATACAGATGGAAAAGGGGGTTCATCAGATTTCTCGGATCAATAATGTACTGTCCTTTAGAGATATCTCTTACTGTCATTATGAAAGCATGTACAGTTACTTTTCCCATTAATAATAAAGTACTTCTTCACAGTCACATTGTAAAGATTTTAAGGTATAGGGAATACAATGTTCCCCGTACTTACTTTTTTTAATTACTAAAAATGTAATTTTATTGAGAAAAAGAAAATGCAGTTATTGAAGAATCTTATTCAACAAGGCAATGTCCACGTACAAGGTTAAATCTTATACAATTTCTTGATATATGCAGTCACAGAAATAATGTTGTGCAATGATCCTCTGCTTACCAATAATAAGTAAAGAATACAATAGACAGACATATGCTAGCCAATGATGTTTGCCACTGTTACAGAGTACAAGTGGAAGAAAAAATTCCTCCAGGTCCTTTTTGCAAATAACATTTTGCTAACTGCATATAACACTAAGAACTACAAAAATGAGAATTACAACTGTTTGAGAGGCCTGCCTTAACAATCTATATAAGGAAAACAAAGTGAATGTTTGCCTCTTTTATCGAACGTATACTGCTTGTTGTCTCTCCCATTAGATTGGAAACTCCTTGAGGGCAGGGAACTGTCTTTTGCCTCTTTTTGCATCCCCAGCACTTACCACTGTACCTGGCACATAGTAGGCACTTAATAAAATGTTTATTGACTAACTTACTAACATTCATTTGGGAACGAAAATTACAAGTATTACAGAGGGCAAACGAAGAAGCACATTGTGGTCCTAAGTTGGCTTCCAAATATTACCAATAATAACTTGCCCATGAGAAGTAGCATAAAGTATATACAAGAAATATGTTTAATAAAAGAGGTAAATATTCAAGTATCAAGAGCCAAACACAATACTTGTACATCTTCAGTGTTACAGTGGTACACATGAAATGTTGAAGAGCATGACTGAATGCCTCCAGAATTCTGAGAACATCCTTAGAAGAATAATGAGAGGAGACTCACAAGAATGACAGAATGAAGGTATATAGGCTGGAAGTGAGAGAGCATATGCAGGAGATCATGGATCTAGTGAAATAATGGACTCTATAAATACCTCTTATTCTCCTTGTAAATCAAAGTCAGGTAAAAGTCATTGTGAAAGATGAAGTTTGTACTTGGCAGAACAGACAATGGTGAGCTAGCCTGGACACTATACCGATGGTCACTGTCTCAGTTCTAAGTAACTAGTTTTTTATTCTAATTTCAGAGTTAAAGAAAGTACAAAAATGTGAAAAATAATGTAATAAAGAGAACTGGACAAGGAATATGGCAGGGGTGAGGAATGTAAAGTGGGTCTGAGTTCACTCATCTCTAATATGAGTAAGGACAGACCAGGTGGCATGATTCTAAGACTCAACATTACAATGTTCTTCCCTAATAAACACTTATTTTATAATATTAGACACGACTGGACACATATTCTATCTTTTGCTGCATGTACAAAAATACAATCTATTTCTATTAATGGTAAGAGAAGTTCCCACTGCTTTGCGATTCTATATTTCAATTACCACTTACAAATAACGAAATAGGCACATATATGTTTAGTACCGATATTACCTCATTGTCTATGATATCTTTTGGCAAAATGTAGATTCCCTGCTCATTTCTTTTAATTAGATTTATTTTTTCTTTTTCTTTGTCTGAGATCTTGATTGCTACCCCTGCTTTTTTAACTTCAGCTGAAGCATAATAGATTTCTCTAGCCCCTTACCTTTATTTTATGTGTCTTTCTGCTTCAAATGTGTTTCTCATGAATAACATATTGTAGGATTATGATTTTTAAATCCACTGTACTATCCACTTCCATTTTATGGCTGAGTTCATCCCATTAACATTCATGTCATAACAGTTATGAGTGTGTATTTTTCTTCATCCCATTTCCCCCTCTTTATCCTTCTCTCCCTCTATCACCCCACCCAGTCTGCCCTCCCTTCTAACATCTTCCCCTACCCACCACTCTTATCCCTCTGTATTCCTACTTCACTGTAGCAGATCTCTATACGGGTGTGTGTGTGTGCGCGTGTGTGTGCGCGCATGCGCGCTCGTGCGTGCGTTATTTCCTCTTTGAGCCAATTCTGATGAGATCAAGGTTCAAGCGTTGCACATCACAACCTCAAACCCTCCCCATTTCCCCCTTCCCCCATTTTCCACTCCATTGTAAAAACTCTTCCTTTTGTGCCTCCTTTATGTGAAGTAATCTGCCCCATTCTTCATTCCCCTTCACACTTCTCCCAGTTCATCCCTCTTTCTCACTGCTTCATTTTATTTTTTTTAATTCAACTCATCAGTCATTTCACACTTGTGCCCTTTGTCTATGTATAATCCTTATAGGTGCCCTGATAATGATAACAACAATAGTTCTTAGGAGGAGTTATATGTATCATCTTCCAATACAGGAATGAAATAATTTAACCTTGACTCCTTTATGATCTCCTTTTCATATTTATTTTGTATGTTTTTCTTGATATTTGAAAGTCAAATTTTCTATTCTGCTCTCATCATTTCATCAAGAATGCTCAAAAGTCCTATATTTTATTAAATATCCATCCCCATCCCCCCCCCCCCCACAAAGGATTATACTCAATTTTGCTGGATAAGTGATTTTCGGCTGCAATCCTAGCTCCTTTGCCCTTCGAATATCATTCTACATCTAGAGGATCAGAGGATTTGGAGTATGATACCAAATCTTGTGGGTTATCCTGACTGTGGCTCCACAATATTAGAACTCTTTTTTGGGTTGCTTATGGTATTTTCTCTTTGACCTAGGAGCTCTGGAATTTGGTTATAATATTACTGGAAGTTTTCATTTTGGGATCTCTTTCAGGAGGTGATCACTGGATTTTTTCAATTTCTACCTTACTCTCTAGTTCTAGGATATAAGGGCAGTTTTCCATGATAATTTCTGGAAGGATTCTGTCCAGGCCCTGCCTTGCCCCCTGCCTTTTTTTTGATCCTGGCTTTCAGGTAGTCCAGCAATTCTTAAATTATCTGTCCTATATCTGTTTTCCAGGTCAATTGCTTTACCAATGAGATATTTCATGTTTTTGTTCTATTTTTTCATATTGTTTTATTGTTTCTTGATGTCTCATGGAGTTACTAACTTCCACTCACCCAATTCTAATTTTTATGGAATTATCTTCTTTAATGAGGTTTTGTACCTCCTTTTCCATTTGACCAATTCTACTTTTTAAGGAGATTTTTTTCTTCAGTGAATTTTTGTACCTCTTTTTCCATGAGACCAATTTGCTTTTTAAGGAGTCCTTCTTTTCAGTGAATTTTTACAATCCTTTTAAAGCTATTTTAAAGCTTTTTAAAGCATTCTTGTCTTCATTGGGTTTTTGTGCCTCTTTTACCATTTAGCCTAGTCTTTTTTTTTAAGATGTTATTTTCTTCAGTATTTTTTTAGCGTGTGTGTCTGCCCCCTTTAATAGGCTATTGACTCTTTTTTTTCATGATTTTCCTGTATCACTCTCATTTCTTTTCCCAATTTTTCCTCTATCTCTCTTACTTGATTTTTAAAATCTTTTTAAAACTCTTCCAGGAATTCTTTTTGTGCCTATAAGCAATTCACATTTTTCCTTTGAGGATTTGCATGTAGTTGTTTTGACTTCGTTGTCTTCTTTCTGAGTACACCATAGTAACTTACTATGGTCAGGTACTTTTTTTGTTGTTTGCTCATTTCCTCAGCCTATTTCTTGACATTTAACTTGACCTTAACAGTGGGCTCTGCCTTTTGGGGTGGAAGAGGCACTGTCTCAAGTTTCAGGCCTTTCTTGCTGCTGTTTTCAGAGCCATCTCTAGGGGGTTGTATATTTTTTGGTATGCTCTAGGAAGAGGTGTAGTTATTGCTCTCCTGGCTTGTGCTCTGGTCTTTACCCAGGAATGGACCTTGCTCCCCTGTAGCCACCAGTGCTAACACTCCTCCTGGCCCTGAGACTGTGACCAAGTGCCCCCTGTAAAGCTTCAAGTGCTAGTCAATGGACTGAGAACTCCCAAAGCTACTGCCACTGCCAATGTAATTACCCCCGAGTCATGGCCTGTGCTGCCTAGGCTGCATTTTTAGAGCCCACCACCACCTCAGTGAGAAAGACCTGTCCTGCCAACCTAAGTTGTCTTGGACTAGAAAATTATTTTACTCCATCTTTTGGGGGTTCTGCTGCTCCACAATTTAATTTGAGGAATTATTTTAGAGTTGTTTGGAGGGGAATTTGGAAGAGCTCAACTGCGTGCCTATCTACTCTGAAATCTTGGTTCTGCCTCTCCTAGTCTCATTTGTTTTTAAAGACGATTACTGAATCAGCAAAAGACACAAGCTCTGCGGATACAATTTACCTCGATATTTGAAAACACTTTTGAACAAGTATTTAGTCATTTTTGTGGGGGGGGGAAATGTGAAGCTAGTGATCACATACATGTAATGCACGTGCATGCACCCACACACACACATACACACTTGTATATGGAAGGAACAGATACCACTAGAGATGATAGAGTCAGAATCCAAAAGGATCTTGACAGGATAGAGTATCAGGAGAAATGTACTAACAATAAAATTAAGAAAATTATATGTAAAGTCTTACACTTTGTTACAACCAACAACAAAGTCAGAAGTATAAGATAAGGGAAGCATGGCTAGATAACAGGACTTCTAAAAGTAATCTTCGAGTATGAGTGCATTCTAAGCTCAATATAAATCATAAAAGTGATGTGGAAGCTAAAAATTTTGCTGACATCTTGGGCTACATTGAGAAAGACTACTTCCAGGCACAGAGAGGTGAGTTCCAGTATATTCTGCCTTCAATAAACCTTATGTTGACTACTATGTTGGGGTCTGAACACCCCACTTAAATAAGGGCACTGATATATCAGAGAGCATCCAGAGAAAAGCCACGAGGATGGAGAAGAGACTTTTACCTGTATAACATAAGGATCATTGAAGGAAATGAGAATTTTTAACATGAAGAAGAGAAGATTCAGAGGAAAATGAGACCAATGTTCGAGAATCTAAAGGGCTTGTCATATGAAGGTGGGACTAAAATTGTTCCTTTGTCCCCAGAGGGTAGAACCAGGTACAAGGTTAAAGTTGAAAAAAGATATTACTTCATCTAAATTGGACCCCTGACGGTACATGACAATCTCTGGACTCTAATCCTTGATTTCCAAATATTCTCTTATTTTCACATGTCCCTATATAACCCCCTGCTTCCTTCTTGTCAGAGGACTTGACCTAATCCTTTACTAAAAAAAACTAGACATTTCATCCTGTGCTCTTTCTTTTCCACTACTTCATTTTTGAGTTTGAAATCTTGTTCTGTCACTTATCACATCTTGATGACCTAGGGAAGGTACTTTCTCTGGGCTTCAATTTTGTCATCAACAAAATGCTGAGGTTAGAATAGATCTTTGAGGTTTTTTTATATCTCTAGATCTTTTCCTGAAAATCATAAATTCTATTAGCTAATGATCCAAATTCAAGTATTCTGAATCACTTATTTGGCTGATATTAGCCAAGGAGATATAAAATAAGTAATACATACATGCTTATGAATAAAATGGCAGGATTTTCAATTAAAGAAACACATTTAAGTATTATAAACATAATTACTGTATTTTTACATAAATATTATAATTATGAAATAATAGCGGTTAGACAGCTTGATTCACATTTTTTACCTATGTAAAAAAAAAAGGCGTAAGGTATCTCTAGTACAGTTTCTATCAGTATTTTAAATGGGACTCAAAATTAATGAGGCACATTTTTTTGTTTCTCCTACTACTTACCAATCCTCATACCACCCAACCCAACCAAAACAGTACAAAAAACGCACGGATACCCAAGACTACTTACCCGCACAGCCAAAAGCCAAATGGTACCTAGAAGAAGGGCTGAATTTGACACAACACACATTTGCCTTGGCTTCAATACTCGCCACTGAATTGTCCAGGTTGGTAGACCATAGTTTCACTAAAGGCAGAAAGAATACAAAAAGGAGAAAAAAAAAAGGTAGATTAATGCATTTAGAAATGCTTTTACAACTTGGAAAATCTGATTACTGCCAGCAATAGAGTATTGTAGGAACTAAAAACAGTTTATAATTACAGGAACAAACATGTTTAAATTGAATGAATGCAAAAAAATAGCATATTTGAACAAAAGCACATTTTATTTTTATTGTCAGAATCAGAAGAGATGGACAACCAGTGGATATTAAAATGCAGCACCTGCTATCTCACTATAGATGAGAATGAACTGAAGAAGACACTAGGAATATTTCTTATTATATCACTCAATTTAGAATCCCATAGATTTTAGACTTTACTACAGAAAGCTGGATAAGTAATTTCAGTATACTTAAAGCTAGGTAGCCGAAATTTATTTTTCCAAAATAAAAAAAAAATTATTCTTTGCAGGGGTTAATATTGAGATCTGAAGGCCCAGGACAGTCATAAATAATAGAGGAGAAGATGACTACTCAATCAAGGCTGAACCGACATGGACAGATATAAAAGCAATTGAGATCTGAAGATTTTCCCACCCATTAATAGGCCATGTGACCCACTTATATCACAGGAAGCCTAATTCACATGTGGTGGGAGGAGCTTGCTGAGAGGAAAAGGAAATTGTGTCACAGGAAATGCTGAGAGCAGTTACGACAGAGCTGAGGGTGAGAGCAGTCATGCTGTGTGAATGTGATTATGGGAAGACTCCAGCAGGAGAGCCAATGGTTTTGGGATGGCCAGGCTCCATATTGTGTAGCGAATTCTTTGCTGCTGTGATGCACTGGGCGTATTGGTTGCGGGATCTAGTCCTCCAGTGTCTGAATGAAAGGTTTACTTCTTCTACCTTCTATTTGGAGAGACTTGTATATTTTGCAATACAGAACCACACAGGCATTTTGACAATTATCATCTATATTGTGATTATTGTCTTCTGATAAAACGGGGCAAAAGAGTGGTGAAAGCAGGAGAGAGAAGGGGTGTGTGAGAAGGGTAAAGTATTTAATTCAACTGAGTCAGGCAAAATAGCCAGTGCTTACATCCAGAAAAACTCTTTCCCCTTTCTTTGATAGTTAAAGTTAATATTGTTAGTCATCTAGAAGGACATTCTGAAGAGTTTATCTTGCCGCTTTTTTTGGTCACTTCCATACTATATAGTTATTTTCTATGCTAAAACTTTATAATGTTAAAGTAAGAAAGAAAGGTACTAGCCTGAGTAAAGTAGTATTACCAAGAGAAACTTAGAAGTAATATTTCCTGGTGAATTATTTTGGGAACTACATTGTACAACTTACTCCTTTTACTATAATAGCATGAGGTAAAAAATGCAAGCAAATAGATAACAAAAAATATGAAAATTGTGCTATATGCATTCAGAAATAAATAGGACACACTAGTAAGGAACTTCTACAATGAAATTTTAAAAGCATAAATGTCCTCTAAGAGATATCAATTAATTTTTTCTAGGTAAATCTCCTAAAAACCTATAATACAAAAGTCATTAGATTGGGAGAGAACCTGGGTTTGAATTTTAGCTTTGATACTCTCCATGTGACTTTGATCAAACTTGTTAAATTATATGGATTTCAGTATCCTTATTTTTAAAATAGCAGAAGGGTATGGCATTCTAGACAATTCCTGAGATCTCTTATGACCTTAAATACCAGGATTATTATAATAAAAAGAAAAATCAGTTGTAAGTATATAAATAGTAAAGAGAGCCCTCCTTTTTATTTCTAGTAATGTATGACACCTTAAAGTTACGTATCTGTGGCTAACACAATTTCAGTTCTTTTTCAAAGGAAAACCAATCCTCAGATACTAATAGAAATTAATATTATACCATCATAGTAATAATTAATTATGATCTGCTCTTTTTCCTTCTCTTTTCTGTAAGTGCCCAACTCCTATTAAGGTCAGTCAGTCTATGAAGGGCATGGTTGATTGATGAGGTTACTCCTAGTCTTCAAGGAACATGCTAATCAATTATGGGTGGAACCCATCCCAACTAGAAGACCTAAATTCTGTTTAGTGTATAAACAGAATCCAAGCTGGTTGAGCCCTTAACCTGAGGGAAGGACCCCCTGTTGTTGATCTCCACCATTAGAATTTAAGGTGACACAGCCTGTGAAGAAAACCAGCCAGAGAGGTCCAGATGGAAATGGCTTCCCCTTCCCAAAACGCAGAGGGCAGCTGAGTCTCATGATCAAACTTCATTCTGAACAGAAGGGGCTGAAAAGTTTTACCCTACCTCCTCATTAAATATCTACCAATTAAGGTTGATTTTCACTTATCTGGGGAATTCCTTTTCAGAAGGGATTTAAGGAATTTCAGGGTCTCCCTTGGCATCTTTGGTCACTGAGAGAAACCAATAACCATAAATTTATTAACTGCCAGCTGGCCTATTAACAAACTAACTATTAATTACCCAGAAACTGTCTCTTAGGGTTTTCATTCCTTTCAGATAGTACAATAAAAGGGGCAAACAATCTAATTAAGAAAAGAGCAAGGAGTTGCATTACTACACTGCTGTATGAAACATCAGAGTGAAAACTGGCATTAAGCATACAGGACTGCTCTTTAAAAACTGAAAATATTCAATAGCATTCCTGGAAAGGAGATAACTAACATCAGTCAATACTACTGCTGCTTCTACTACTCTTATCACCACCACTATTATCACAACTATCAAACTATCACCATGACAACAACTACCACCATTACTACTCCTACTCCTAATATTACTACTACTACCACACTATCACTACCACAACCACACTAGCATACCACCTAGATTACCACTTCTTTGAGGACCAACTAAATTGTTTTTGCAGTAGTAAAATGAATAGATAAATGGATCTATCCATCAATCAACTATAAACTTTATTAAACACCAAGCATTACCTGCTAGATTCTTGAGATAAAAGTACAAAGAATGAAACAACCCTTACTTGCAAGAAGTTTATAGACAACAAAGAAAATAAATACAAAGCATTTTGGGAGGTATAGCCTCAGTTGTTGGAGAGTGGGAGGAATATGGAAAGGCAATGGCATAGAAGGTGGTTTTTAAGGTCAGTCTAAAAGGAAGAGAGGCATTCTGTAAGGTACAAGTGAGGAGGGAGTGCATTCCAAGTAAGACTGGTACAAATGTTTGGAATGTATGCATGAGAAACAGAAAAGGCCAGTTTGGTTGGGCTACCTAATGCAGGAGGGCTGGAAAGACAGACTGAAGGAAGAATGTAAAAGGCATTAAAAGGTAAACAGAAGAGTTTTTTATTTTATCCCAGTGGCAAAAAGGAACTGCTAGATTTAGCTAGTAGGGAAGGTGACATGAACAGATCCATGTTTTATGAAAAATCACTTTAGCAACAACATGTGGATGATGAAAAGAGTAGGGAGAGAATTAAAGTAGGGAGACCATTAGGAGGCTCTAGCAGAAATCTAGGCAAGAGGTGATAAAGTCCTGAACTAAGGTTCTTTGTCAGTAAATAATAACATACTTAATGAGATAGCTATGATAGGTGTCTAAGGTTAGGGCATTGTCTATAATCACTGAACAAAAACAAAGCTAACTAGCCCAAATAAATATCAAGCCCATAACTATTCTTCCTGAGTATCTTGCTCTAACCCAGGGGCTCTTAACTTAGAATCTGTGACCACTGAGTGGCAGGATATAGACAAATAACTGCATTATAATTTCCCTTGTAATTGTATGTATTTACTTTATGTATTTAAAAATATTATCTTGAAGTGTTCATAGTCTTCAACAGACTAACAAGAAGGACAATGGCACCAAAAAAAATGTTTTCAGGAACTCTGCTCTAAACAACAGGGTTAACAAACCATAGCATCAATAAGAAATATCTATTATTCAATCAAATTCAATAGTTATTTATGAAGTACTTTATGCAGACAAAGATACAAAGTTCAGATAAGACACTTGTCCTCATCTTCAAAGGCTTTATAATCTAATTGGGAGAAATAACCTACATAAATGGCTATACTATAAAATAATCCCATAAGAACATTAAAGAACTTCAAAATCATAAATCAAGCATAAAAATAGTAGAAGCAATGATAGGGAGGTAGAAATCCTAGAGCATACACAAAAGATGGCCAGTCTACTTTGGCCATCTAAATATAGAGTACAAGAAAATAAGCTATATATGACTGAGAGAAAAGTACCGAATAGAAAACAGGAAGAAGAAATCAACAAAGGACTCCCTCCCTTGAGGCTTTAATGGTGATATTAGAGTAACAGATTTTGGGGGGATAAAAATCAAATCCTGAGACAAGTTAAAGTGAAATGCTGATGAGACACTTAAATAGGAATTATCTATAAGGCAGATGCTTAATGGGAATGGTATTCACAGTGAGACCAAAGCTACAGACACAGGTCTAGGTGTTACTGAGTACTGTACATTACAGAAAAGAATGAATTGCCTGAGAAACCCAGAATCCATACTTGCTGTATTCTACCATGCATTCTACATGAAATGCCAACAAAGCGTATAGTAAAGTGAGCATTTAACTGAGATGTAGATGATTTGGGCTTTAATTATGGACTCTGTTACTGATTCACTATTTGGCGTTGGACAAGTACATTCAATTCTTCAAGTCTCATAGTACATGAAAGAGATTCAAAGTGGTCAACAAGCATTAATAAAATAGTCCCTGCCCTGAAGAAGCTTACAGTCTAATGAGGTAAACAACATGTAAATAACCAATTACATCACAAGACATATAAAGGGTTAGTTGGAAGTAATTTCAAATGGAAGACACTAGCATCATGGGGCAAATAAGTGAGATTTCCAGTAAATGATGGCTGCAGTTACTTCTATTATCACAATGTTTAATAAAATGTTTCCCCCATTTTTTTTCAAAAGTAAACCTAACAAAATAGTAGCTATGTAAAAGCTGTAGTTCTCTAAAAATAATTACAGTTTAACTTTTAAGTATTAGATGATCATGTATAAACAATGTGTTTCAAAACTAAATTCCCAGGTTTGAAAAAAATCTGGCAGATAAACAAAATAAGTGATATTAAATTAGCTAAGGAAATATGTTCAGAAGAAAAATGAGGAGAGATAGGCAAAGATATTCAATGATACTGTGAATTACGGAGGGAAAGTCTGTAAGGAATTTAGAGAAGATGAATGATGATGATATGATGATGATGATGATGATAACAGCAACAACTCCCATTTACATAGTGCTTACTATGTTCCAGCCCCTGTGCTCAGAGCTTTACAATTATTATCTCATTTGACCCTTACAATAACTCTGAGGGGGACAGGAATGAGGAATCTGGTGGTAGGAGGTGTGGATTGGGATTTGGATGACAATCCACAAGAGTTCAGAGTCACTGGGATCTGAAGGGTGAGATCAGGTGTGAGAATGTTCATCAGTGACTGGAGGGCACCATTCCTCTAACCTCAAAGAACAGGCACAGGAGGAGATGGGATGCCAAAAGTCAAAGAGAGGGCTGTTTTCATCCACTAGCTAATTAGTAGCTATGGTAAGTTAAAATAATTAATGAGAACATATTTACATGTGGTATTCACTTAATTATGCCAAACTTCAACAATACTGACATCTAAGAAATCCTATTAATTATAAAACAATGATTTTATGTTGTTTTAAATGTTATATCTGAATATATTGATATTATTAAGGAAACTTCTTTCAAGACCTTACTACCACCTAGTAAGCAATTAATGTATACAGTCATATAGAAACATCTGATTAAAACCTTACATGTACTCTTAAGGGTCATCCATTCTTTCTCCTGAAGTCTTTGTATATGTCTTTTTAAAATGAGTAACTGACTTATTGGGTACCTTTGCAAAAAGATGACTTCTAAATTTTTATTTAAGACTATAGGGGAGACCCATTTCAAACATATGATAAAACTGTTTCGTGTTTTGGTCCCTTTCACTCTTTTCATCTCACCCTGGACATTTCTTTTTCCTAGTTGTTTCAACTGTCAATTGCTGTTGGCAATCAGGTGGTACTTCAAAATTCAACTTCCACTAGATAACAATAACTTTTGATGTATTTCTTTATATTAAACTAGGAATTTCTGCCTATAATCCATGTGCTTGATACTATCCCTTAAATACTTCTTACTTAAGAAAAAATTAGTTGATAATTCAATGGCATCACTATGCCTGATATTCTAGTGGCCAGTGCTAAAAGAATTAACACTCATCAGATCTTGGGTATATCAAAATAACTAGCCAATTTTTTTAGCTTATAAAATTCTGTTCTATTTAATGAGGCACAGGCTGTCAGCTCCTTAACATGCAAATACATGCATCTCTGAAAGATAATGCACAGCATGAATGGACAACTAGATGATAAAGGTTTATTGTTTATATAGACTTACAACACTTAATTGTATAAAAAATAGTCATGAACTTAAAAAGAATTAAAAAGTAAAATAGAATCTATTAAAAGCAATTTAAAATATCCCTGTAATATGAAATTTTCACGAAGGCAGCATTTCATAAGGAAAATTACCAATTACCCTATGAATATCAAACACGTTTAAGTAACAGTAAATGACTTTCATTTTAAATGAATTTTAAAAACATTTTAGGGGACAGATTTAAGAGTTTAAATATTTCATGAAAATTTAATTTGTCATTTCAGAGCAACCATTAATAACTTTGACTGCTAAGCTATTTGTGTATATGGGAAGGTTTTTCTTCTTGGTAGTTATAAAAGTAGTTTTAAACTCTCCCAGCTACTTAAAGAGCTAACTTTTAACTTACAACTATGTACATGTGAAGATTCTGCTCTGCTCCTGAAGGTGGAGTAATACGAAAGCAAAGTATACTGGCAATAAGGGACTACCATTTCTTAGCAAGCAACACTGCTGGATTTATTTTGTTCACGTGGACTAATGTCCAATCAAATTTATTCAAGATATAAGATCTAGTAGTACATAGAGAAGATAAAGTATAAAGTTATAATTAAGTCACCTAATAAAGAAATATGACATTGCTGACTTCTAAAACCATAAGGCCAGTGAAATAAATATAAACTGGGCATGTTTTTATTAACTTCAAAATATCATCTGGTCTCTCAAGTACAACTGCTCATAATATGAGGCTTTATAATCAGTGGAAACAAAGATTCTGTAATTTAGAAAAGGCTTTAAAGGTTAAAAGTGACTGTCAAAATTACTTTGGTAAACTGTTACCTTTACAGAATACTGATGAAAATAAAATGAACAAATGGTTGTAAGAGAGACATACTTTGAAAGAGCATAAAGATAAATGAATTGGAAGGCAAAACATCCAAGTTTGTTAGTGTATTTACCCCTTACTAGTAACTTACTCTAGTACTTACTTTAGATAAAGTCACTTCCATCTTTTCTGGACCACAGTCTCCCATCTGTAAAAATGCTACTTAGTACACATGTGACCTTACAAAAGTCATCTGGTTTAGCTGGATTTCAATTTTAACTACATGATCTCTATGGTCGTTTCCCACTGAAAGCTCTATGGATTTGTTATGGTAATTAGTGTGGGCCTTTTTTTTTTTTTTTACTGTTTTCTCTTTTAGAATGCTAAAGTAATCAAGTGCCTTTGATTAAGTCTTGCTAGGTGCAAAGCCCCAGGCTCACACCCTGTTGTTAACTAGATGTGAAACCCCAGGCCCACATCCTTTTGCTGATTAGGTATGAAGCCTTGAGGCCCCAAGAAGGTATATAAACTCAGAGGTTACCTTTTTGTTTGGGGCTCTCATTCACTGAAAGAGCATCCTGTGATTTGACCAGATGAGACCGGGTAGCCACTGGAGCCCACCAGCGTTGAAAACCCAGATGTTGGTGTCTCTCTATCTGGTAACTATGTAATTCTTTGGTCAGACAGCTAGAGGCCTGTCTGTTGATAACTGTATGTGTTTGCTCTGTTTATATAATGTATGTTTGTAATTTCTGTTTCTATTTGCTCTGAAATTCAGGGTGCTGACTTTTCCCCCTGAACTAAGTGAATGATTGTAACAACAATGTGGCTAGCAGCTGCTGTAGGAGTGTAAGACCCAACAAGACCAGCAACAAGAGCTGCTAGCACAGGTTCTTTGATCTGCTTTTCTGAGGAAAGCAATGTTAAGGTATTAACAATCTCACTTTAATCAAACATACATATATCATTCACTTACTTCAGGGGGAAAAGACTGAACCTCACAATATAAACTTCGGAGAATACAAACAGAAATTACAAACATACATTATATAAACAGAGCAAATAACACAAACCAGTCTATCCATAGCAATACACAGTTACCAGAGAAGCACCAAAATCTGGATTTTCAAGCCAGGGGGCTCTTAACAATGGCTGCCCAGAGTCTCATCTAGTCCAATCAGAGGACACTCTTCCAGTGAGTGACAGCCCCAAACAAAATGCTAACTTCTGAGTTTATATACACTTCTTAGGGTCTGAAGATTTCACACCTAATCAGCAAAAGGGTGGGGGCCTGGGGCTTAGCACCTAGCAAGACTTCATCAAAGGCACTTGATTATCTCAGCATTCTAAAAGAGGAAACAGTATTAAAAAAAAAAAAAGGTCCCACCTTAATTACCAATACAATGATATGATATATGTATGTTTGATTAAAGTGAGATTGTTAACCCCTGAAAATTGCTTTCCTTAGAAAAGCAAATCAAAGAACTTGTGCTAGCAGCCTTCCTGTGTGCTGGTATTGTTGGTCTTACACAGAATGGCAAGCAGAATTGTTGTTACAGGATTAAAGGAGATAATTTATATGTAATAAAGTGTCAGATAAAACATGTGATATTTGTTGTTGTTATAATTACAACTTAACATATTCTTTTCATCATTCTTGAGTTGAGATAGAAATGGTCTTGGTATATATTGCTATTCTAGGATTGATAGTTAATGTTTTACAGACTCTTGTACCCATGAATAAATTAAAAATTTTTTATAATTAAATAAAAGTAGTGGGACATATATTCATCCTCCATAAGCTCCCTAAAGACATCTTTGGGACCACTGTACTAGCAGCCAGAATGATATCAATGTATTTTGTCTGTAATAACTCTGTATTTTGAAAGCTTTTCATTCCATGAAGCTCAAAGATTATGAGGATTTGGTATGGCAACATCTATTTAAAATACTCTTAAGTATTTAAGGATTAATGTTATGCCTAAGTGGTTATAAGTAACATTTTTGCCAGTGATAATAGCCTAGGTCAAAGACATTTTTGCTTGCTGAATTTTCAAGGATACTTTAAAAGGTCAACATTTTCAGCTCAGGTACATTTCAAATGTTAGTTATTAAGGATGGCAAGCTCCTGGTGTATAATTATAGCCACCAAATGTCATTAAGCCAGGTATCCAGTAGGTGCTAATTTTTTTTCAAATTACAGTGATGTGTTGTGGAGCTTCTGTTTCTTCGCAAAATCTGCAAATCTGCAAAATTTCCAGGCACCTTAATAATAAACCTGTAATTTCTAGTGGTAGTAACTTGATCTTCAATTATCACCACAGACTCCTCATTCTCTATGAAAAAAAATCCACATGAATCAATAATAATAATAGCTAACGTTTATATACTGTTTAAGGTTTGCAAAGTACTTTACAAAGATTATCTCATTTTATACTCACAACAGGGTAAAAGGGTTAGGGTTTGGAGGTGGAGGCACTTCCTATTTTACATGAATAACTTGGGCAACTAGAGGCTAAATGACTTGCTCAAGGTCACACTGTGTCTGAACTCAGGTCTTCCTGACTTGAGGCCCAGTGCTCTCCCTGGCTGACTCAAGCTGACTTAACCATTTGTTTGATCTTTCTATATTTACATATTGTTAGTCTAATGCATGAATGCCACCCATAAGCTTTCTGACTGCTCCTGGATTGTGGCTACTGTACAGGCCCTATCAAGAGGCAAACCCCTCATGATTACTTTTGACAAGCCCAACAGGATGTTGTCAGCTTGAAGAAAGTGAAGCCTACTCGTTCCAAAAGAATTTCTGTAAAACTTCCAATGCATCATTATGCTCAGAGAACATCTCTTTATTTTCTTCATTCCATCTAGAAGAAGTATTAATTTGTCCATAGTGGCCTTAGTTGGTAAGGAGACCTGAATTTTCTTAATATTATTAAGGGTTTTTGTTAGCATACTTTCCACTTCTGTTAGTGTTTGGACAATTTTCCAATTCAAAGTGTACTTTAATACGTCAAGACCAATACAGTATAGATATTAACTGCTTTAAACATGTTCTTCTCATTGAGCTTTGACTTCAGGATAGCTTTAAGCTCAATGTATCTTGACCGAAGGAAACCAAGATTTTTGCAATCCCCATATTTATCCACTCTTTCAATTTGCCTTTAAGAACTAAGCTAAAGCCTTCTGTCTTTAACATTCTTTGGCAAACATAAAGTATTTTATACTTATCTAGCCCAAGTTACACCAGACAACAATTCCATGATAAGGAAGTTTTTTTTTGTGTATGTGTATATGTAATATAGCTATACAGGGAGGGAGGAAAGAAAAGAAGGCAATGGTGGAGGGAATAAACATTTAAGTGCCTATACATGCCAGGCACTGCGTGCCAAGCACTTAACAAATACTACTTCATTGATGCAGAAAGAGTTTAAATAAGTGAATGAAGCCAAATCTGAATTGGGTCTTCCTGGCTCCAAGCCCACATGCTGACTGCCTCTATATGAGAGTACCATCATAGTAACCAAATGATTAAGATGTTTTGATGTGACTTCCCTCTTTAACTTAGAAGATGTAAACAGATGTATTCAAGAGAGATGACAGTTGGTTTCAAAACAGATAGTTCAGTTTATTTTATGTAATTTGTAGCACATGAATAAGCCACAACTAAGAAACTTTAAAAAAGGCTATGTTATAATAACACATAACATTAAGGCATTATGTTATGGTACTTTGGGTCCACTTGTTCAATAAATAATTGATAACAAGTTTCTGTTTTTATCCTTGGAACTCTCTGGAATACATATTTTGTTTCATAGTCAATATATTGTTTACTCCTAAAGGTTTAAAGAGTTTTCTTTTTTCTTCTTTTCCTTCCTTTCTTTTCTTTAACTTGGTGATGCGAGCTGTGATTGCTTCATATAAAGTATATTAATATGTAATTGTTCTACATTTAAATAGATCTGGTGTTCTTGTCTTTGGTTAGTAGATCTATTATGTATTCTGCTATGAAAAGTGGAATCAGTGTTCAGAGAAAGTTGAGAAAATGCTTTGTTAATACAAGCATTTTAAACTAAAATGTTTTAGTCTAAACCTTATGAAATGTTCAAACTAATAATTATGGATCTTAACTGACCCCACAGCTTTCTAGTCTTATAAAGAAGCTGAGTTTTGGTCCATCTCATTCTTGAAAAAACTTCTGTTCTTCATTATGTTAACACTACTGAAAGTCTTTCATGTTTGATCCAACATTCATTTTTCACTATGTTGGATTTCTTGTAACCATACAGAAGATCAGAAATATTTCACATCATTCTTCCTCAAAGGAAATCTCTCTCCCTCTTCCCTCTAATGTCTTTGCTTCAACACCTCAGAAGCGCAGCTTTTCACTGATACTGAATTGTTTCTTTTTTTTACACTACCATGACTCCTGGTATCACATTTATGTTTTGAATTCTGCTTTCAACTGTAGTAAAAGGGAATCTTTAACTTCTAACATACAGTAGTTTTCCAGATTTTGTTTCACGTTTCTTTCTGGTTGCCTTTATTTGGGAAATATAAGATTCAAGTTTTCAACTGTATATCTATAACTTCCCCATCATGACTTACCCCATCACGATTTTTTTTTTAATTCCATTTTTTATTATTTAATACTTTTTAGTTGTCAGAAAAGATTTCCACAAGATTTTGAGTCACAAATATTCTCTCCATTTCTACCCCTCCCCCCCCCACTCCACGATGGCATATATTCTAATTGCCCCATTCCCCAGTCAGCCCTCCCTTCTGTCACCCCACTCCCCCTCCCCTCCATCCCTTTCCCCCTTACTTTCTTGTAGGGCAAGATAGGTCTCTATGCCCCATTGCCTGTATACCTTATTTCCCAGTTGCATGCAAAACCAACTTTTTTTTTTTTGAGCATCTACTTTTAAAACTTTGATCTCCAAATTCTCTCCCCTCTTCCCTCCCCACTCACTCTCCCTAAGAAGGCAAGCAATTCAACATAGGCCATACATGTATCATTATGCAAAAAACTCCCATAAATAATCATGTTGTGAAAGACTTAACTATATTTCCCTCCATCTTATCCTGTCCCCCTTTATTCAATTTTCTCACTTGACCCTGCCCCTTTTCAAAAGTGTTTGATTTTGATTACTTCTTCCCCCATCTGCCCTCCCTTCTATAGTCCTCCCTTTCTTATCCCCTTCCACATGCTTTCATGTGGGGTAAGATGCCCAACTGAGTGTGTATGTTATTCCCTCCTCAAGCAAAATCCAATGAGAGCAAGATTCACTCATTCCCCTCACCTGCCCCCTCTTCCCTTCCAATGAACTGCTTTTTCTTGCCACTTTTATGTGATGTAATCTACCCCATTCTCTCTCCCTTTCTCCCTCTCTCAATATATTCCTCTCTAGATATCATCCCTTCATATTCAACTCACCCTGTGGCCTCTGTATATATGTGTGTGTGTGTATATATATGTATGTGCGTAAATATATATATATATACACACACACACACACACACATATTTCCTTCAGCTACGCTAATACTGAGGTCTCATGAATTACACACATCATCTTTACATGTAGGAATGTAAACAAAACAGTTCAACTTTAGTAAGTTCCTTATGATTTCTCTTTCTAGTTTACCTTTCCATGCTTCTCTTGATTCTTGTGTTTTAAAGTCAAATTTTCTATTCAACTCTGGTCTTTTCACTGAGAAAGCTTGAAAGTCCTCTATTTTATTGAAAATCCATATTTTGCCTTGGAGAATTATACTCAGTTTTGCTGGGTAGGCGATTCTTCGTTTTAATCCTAACTCTTTGACTTTTGGAATATCATATTCCAAGACCTTCAATCCCTTACTGTGGAAGCTGCTAGATCTCATGTTATTCTGATTGTGTTTCCACAATACTCAAATTGTTTCATTCTGGCTGCTTGCAGTGTTTTCTCCTTGACCTGGGAATTCTGGAATTTGGCAACAATATTCCTAGGAGTTTTCTTTTTGGTAACTTTTTGAGGAGGCAATCTGTGGATTCTTTCGATTTTTATGTTACCCTCTGGCTCTAGAATATCAGGGCAATTTTCCTTGATAATTTCTTGAAAGATGATATCTAGGCTCTTTTTTTTGATCATGGCTTTCAGGTAGTCCAATAATTTTAAAATTATCTCTCCTGAATCTATTTTCCAGGTCAGTGGTTTTTCCAATGAGATAGTTCACATTGTCTTCCATTTTTTTCGTTCCTTTGGTTCTGTTTTATATCTTGATTTCTCATAAAGTCACTAGCTTCCACTTGCTCCAGCTGCCATCTTGGCTCTGCCCTCCCATCACAGTTTTGATATATCGTGGGTTGGCAATAAGAAATTAAATGGGAACTTTCTTGTGAGTTTTGTGGAAGCCACAGACAACATGGAAAAGCCAGCAGATGACACAGAACCTATGAAGAAATACTTAAGCAAAATTTTATGGTAAGGTACTGTAAACACCTCATAAAAGGAAAAGAAAAATTTCAGACTTTTTTGGTATGAAGGGAGAAACAAAAATTTTACACAGATTTTCCAAATCATAGGGATGCCTTGTCCCAATTCCTACAATGTGTAAAGAATAAGTGTATATTAGTTATATATTTATGTCTTGGAAGATACATGTCTTTCCTCTGGTCTTAGTTTTTTTAAATAGCTTCAGTAATGGTGGTGTTTGATACCTGTCTTTAGGAACAACATTCTTTGATAGATCCAGCTCTCCTCCTTTGATTCTTAGTAGTACAATAGCTGCCACCAATACTGCGGAGTTTTAAGTCGGGAAATATTTTCACTTTGTCAAGTATTTTGGGAGAAAGCATTCATTTCTGTCAGGCAATAGTAACATGATCTTCTCTGACCACTGACCTAACAGATGGATTCATGCCTTCATACCCAAAATGAGGTTTTTGAAATTCCAGTCCATGCATGTCTCTTACCTTAAAAGTCATTTGAGATAGCAGTATGTTCTTATCTTTTTTGTTTTTTGTTTTGTTAGTAGGTGGGATTTCTATCGAAGACTTTCAATGACCTTGAGAAGCTTCTCAATTTTTGCTTTCAAGTCATTTAATTTGAGATTTAAGTTGCTATTGTTTCTGATTAGTCTCAAAAAGGCTTTATCTAACTTCAAGCTATGATTACTCTTGGCAAAAAGCAGTATGAAACTTATCTATTACTGTCAACATTTATTTCCAATTTTGTTTTGATATAATATCATATGAAAAGCATTCTGATTTTTTTTCCATTCTATGAGTACTTGCGAATGGCTGCTTACTTTACTGGTTGAATATTATCAAAGTGAAGCATTTATAGTTAATGAGAAATTGGTACTGTTAATCAAGCCCACAAAGATGGGTTCAGTCTTCAGAGGAAACACATGAAGCACTTTATTAGCAGTTCAAAAATGGTTTTGTAGTACCCTAACAAGGAGAAGTACCATTTGGTCCACTATTTGTAGAATAGTTAATTAATAACCACAAAGGTTTCAAGTAGGACCAGCCTCAAACATAATGCTATTCCAATTTATTTTATTCACAGGAAAAATTGCATTACACTGATCAGTATCACCAGCTCAATCACAAGAGTCCAATTTATTAGGATTTCAAGGTTCCTGCAAAATCTTCATTGCTATCATAGAAGTCTCAGGGCCCATAAACGCATGACTGTATTGGCATCCTGACATTACCCTAAATTATTAATGACTGCAGTCTCCTGTTTACTATAAAGATATATTGGACTTTAGGGAATATATTATTTTAAGGTATAATTATTAATAAACTATTATTACCATAATTTACTCTCTGAGCTCTGGGGGTACCATTCAATGCGTATGACTGTTTGTCATATATATTATACAATATTATTCATATTCTGATATGAGTTTGGGCTACAAGGCTGCTCAGGTATCCTTTGAGTAGATAATCTTGAAAGGTGTGTGTGTGTATGTGTGTGCGCGCGCCCGCGCATGCACATACATATGTATGTATGCACACATAACACAAATACATATATGGGAAGAAAAGAGAGAAAATGAAATCTTTATTATAAAGCATGGTTATTTAAATATTATATTTCCTGTTTGTTCATCTGGATTAATTTATATTTTTGTAAATATTAATCCATTCCATTTAGATTGTCAGTTTTATTGACATAGAGTTGGGCAAAATAGCTCCTAATAATTGCTTTTTTTCTCCCATCTTCAAAGGTTGTGCATTCATTCAACCTTTTCCTTTTTAATACTAGTAATCTGCTAATACTTCATTCTTTATGTTAGTCAATATTTTATTGATTTTTTTTTCATAAAACCAGCTCCTACTTTTACTTATTAGATCAATGTTTCAGGGTTTTTTCTGTTACTTTTAATTTTATTAATCTTTCCTCTAATTTTCAGGATTTCTATTTTAATATTTAGTGAGGGGTTTTAAATTTGCTTTTTGAGGTTTTTTTTTTAGTTGTATTCTCAATTCATTGATCTGTTCTTTCTTCTAGTGAAGTAAGCATTTAGAGATAAATGTCCCCCTAAGTACTGCTTTGGCTACATCCCATAAATTCTGGTATATTGCCTCATTAGTGTCATTATCTTTAATAAAACTACTGTTTCTAAAACTTGCTCATTGATCCACTCATTTAGGATTTTGTTATTTAACTTCAATTAATTTTTAATATATGTTTTCAATTACCTTTATTATTTGTTGCATTATGGTCAGAAAAAGATGCATTTAATATTTCTGCTTTTCTTTGTGAAATTTTTAATCCTTACTACAAGGTCAATATTTGTCATTGTGCCATGCACATCTGAGGTACATATACTCCTTTCTATTCCCATTCAATATTCTCTAGAAGTTTATGGCATCTAACCTTTCTTAAATTCTAAAATCCAACTCCTTAATTTCTTTCTTATATTATGGATTAACATAAACTTGAGAGGAGTAAAATGAGGGCTCCGACTAGTATAGTTTTGCTATCTATTTTGTTCTGTAACTCATTTAACTTTTCCTTCAAGAATTTGATTTCTATGTCATTCGATGCATATATGTTAATTACTGTCAATACTTCTTTGTCTATGGCATCTTTTAGCAAAATGTAATTTCCCTAATCATCTCTTTTAATTGGGTCTACTTTTGCTTTTACTTTGTCTGAGATCATGATTGCTAACCTAGTCTTTTTTATTTCAGCTGAAGCAAAATAGATTCTACTCCTCATCTTAAATATTGTTCCTTAAATATTTATTCTGCTCTTATTGTAACTCTGTATCATTGTGTGTCAAGTATATTTAATGTAAGCAACATATTGTTGGATTCTAGTTCCTAATCCATTCTTCTAGCCTCTTCCATTTTATGGGTGAGTTCATCCCATTCAGTTTTACATTTATGAGTTAACTGTATATTCCCCCCAATCCTATTCTCTTATACTTATCCTTCTCTTTTTTACCCTGTCTCCCCCTCAAGTGTCTGTTTTGCTTCTGACCACTGGCTACCTAGATCGACCCACCCTCTAATCACCATGACAATCCCCTTTTATATAGCCCCTTCTCCTCCTACTTTCCAACTGAGTAACATGGAATTTCTATACCCAACTGTGCCTGTATGTAAATTCTTCTCTCTTTGAAGTACAGATGAGAGTAAAGTCAAAGCAATACCCACTTCCCCTCCAATATTCACTTCATTGTATAAACTCTTCCTTGTGTGCTTCATTTATGTGAAACAATCTCCTCTATTCTCTCCTCTACCTTCCCCCAGTGCAGCCCTCTTTCTCACCCTTCCTATTCCTGTGAGATCATCTAGGTAGACTCTCTCTAACTAGCCTAGTGATGATAAAATTCTTGAGGGTTACACACATCATCTTCCCATATAGGAATGTCAACAGTGAAACCTTGTTTAGTCCTTACAATTTCTCACTCCTGTTTACCTTTTTGTGCTTCTCTTGAGTCCTGTACTTGAAGGTCAAATTTTCTATTCAGTTCTAATCTTTCATCAAGAATGCTTGGAATATTCTATTTCCGTAAATGTCCATTTCCTGCCTCCCCCCAGAGGATATACTCAGTTTTTCTAGGTAGGTTATACTCAATTGTAATCTTAGCTGCTTTGCCTTCCAGAATGTCATATTCTAAGTCCTCTGCTCCTGTAGGTGGTAGCTGCTAAATCTTGTGTCATCCTTACTGTGGCACCATGCTATTAGAATTCTTTCAGCTGATCAAAGTATTTCTTACTTGACCAGGGAACTCTGGATTTTATCTGTAATATTCCTGAGAGTTTTCATTTTGAGATCTCTTTCAGGAAGTGAGAGGTAGATTCTTTCAATTTCTAGTTTGCCTTCTAATTCTAAGATATCTGGGCAGTTTTCCTTTATAATTACTTGAAATGTGATTTCTAGGCTCTTTTTTTTGGTCATAGCTTTCAGGTTGTCCAATGATTCTTAAATTGTCTCTCCTTGATCTATCTTCCAGGTCAGTTGTTATTCTTATAACATATTTCAGACTTTCTCCTCTTTTTCTTTCCAGTCTTTTGTTTTCTTCATGTATCATTTTTATGGTCAGGTTCTTTTTCTGTTTGTTCATTTTTCCAGCCTACTTCTTAGCTTTAGACTTGGTTGTGCACTGCTCTCTGCTCTTTATGTAGATAGGGCCCCAGCTGCCTTGTGTCCACAATCGCTCCTCTTTGCCCTGGAACTGTTTTAACAGGTAGCAGCTGCTAGATAGCACTTGTTCTTGCTGCCAATGTTAATACACAGTTCCCATGGGATCTCTTTCTGCCTACATGTTCATTCCTCTTACCATCTCTACTATGAGCCGCTGTCTGCTGCTGCTCTCACCACCAAAACCTGGTGCTGATTCCACTATTATACTGTGACCCTAGCCAGCCCCAAGTGCAGTGTCCACTTATTTCTCTTATCTATCCTCCTAAAATGACCTGGGCTGGAAAAAAAGACTTAATGTTGTAGGGAGTTAGTGCCGACCCCGGGGCTGCTCGGACCCTAGCGCTTGGCCTGTTTCCTGGGTAAAACCAGACAGGCTTAGTAGAAGTTGGAACAGTAGGCACCCAGAAGAAAGACTTCCATCCCTAGCAGCACCCCCTAACAGCACCCCACCTGCTCTGATAGCCATCCTTTCTCATGCAGGCAGAGTCCATCCACCAAGGACTCACAAGCCCAGTAGGAAGAACACAGCTGGCCACTACCTAATGCTCTTGAACCAGTACCTAACACAAACATGCTTTAATTAATGGGAACTTCTTTGATACTTTACAAGGGCATCCTGCCCTGTGCCTCACATAGCTCATACAGTTCTGATAATCAGTTTGTATCCTGCCCGAGCCTTCCCAGGCCTCCTTAGATACTGTAGAACAGCACTCCCCTCCTGTTCCCAGCCTTCCCTGTCACTGTAGAATAGCACTCCCCTCCTGTTCCCATACTCCTATGGAAACCACCTTACCACAGCCCTAGTTTTCCCATACGCTTGTAGGCAGCATAGTTTACAATAATCCAGATTCTTCCCACCAGATATCGCTACTAATCTAAGTGCAACAATACATTACTAAAGCACATCCCTTTTTTCCCATGCTTTCATCCCCTTGAACACCTGCTTCTGCTTATGTAGTGCAAAACCCTATAAAACTGGATAATGTCTGCCAATAAATCGGAGTTATAACCATCATTGCTCCCACCTCATCATTGCATACTGAGATAGGGCAACTTGCTGGTCAAGACCCAACATAATGTGACTTCTTTTTGGCTTTCCCCCTCAGAATTCATTTGGTATGTTCTCTGGGTTATTGTACAAGGGATTTTGGGGTGCTGAGGCAAAGTTAATAGCTCTAACTCTACCACTGTGATTCTGCCTCCTTCCCCATCATGTTCTTTTAAATAAGGAAAAACTTATTTGTTGGGCACATTCTATTCCTTATCCCTTGTAATTAGTCTCTGGATGCTGTTTTTCCAATTTAGCTTTCATCCAGCTTATAAATTCCAGTAGTTATTGTCTTTTCAAGGACAGAACAACATGATACAATGGGAAAATCCCTTCTCTAGAACTCAGAACATTTAGTCTAGGATATAGTCAGAACTTCACTACTTACTATTGTGGTGATCGTAGACAATTTCACTTCCTTAGGCTTCAATTTCCTTATCCAAAGGAGATGGAAGGGAGACTAGAAAATCTCCTGTTTTTAGGCAAGAACAATTCTAAGGCTAGCCTACAACTTTATTTTAAGATTGTCTATTGAGTATAAAGAGGCACTATGGTATAGTGAGAAAGACTGAGCTTAGACATAGAATGACTTGAGTTCAAGTCCTAATTTTAACATAAACTATCTTTGAGACCATGAGAAAACCAGTTAACCTCTCAACCTATCAGCAAACTATTTGAGACTGCAAGTTACAAGAGAGCTGACAATCAGAAATGGGAGAAAAAGTAACATTCTAAAATTTCACCATATGAATGAAATCATAAATCTGTCTCCTCTCCCTGCCCCCTACCCCAGCAAATGTATAGAACACATTATGTAATTATAAATTTAGTACAGAGTGGATAGAGTGCTAGAACCTGGAATCAGAAATATCAGAGTTCAAATCTGACCTCAAACATTCACCAGCCGTGTGACCGTGGGCAAGTCACTTAACTTCTGTTATCCTCAGTTTCCTGAACTATAAAATTGGGAATAATAGTAGCATCTTCCTCCCTGGGTTGTTCTGAGGATCAAAAGAAATAATAATTGTAAGGCACTTAGCACAGTGCCTAGCATATAGTAGGCCTTATATAAATGTATATTCCCCCTTCTCTTATCTTCTTACTCTCCTTTTGGAAAATTTAATATATAGAACAGCAACATGATATGTCTCTTCCTATCATTAGCACAGCAACATGATGCATCTCTTCCTGTGATGATTCCATTTAATATATAGTCAAATGAGAGACAAAAGCCAGCAGAAACTCTCATGGTGCTACAGAAAAGAAAAGAAACCTATTGGGATACACACACACACACACACACACACACACACACACACACACATATGTATGCACACACACACACACATATATAAATATATATGTATATACACACACACACATTTTTTCTCTTACAGCCCCAGTATGTATGTTTCATAGGATGAAGCAAATAAAAAATGCCTGGTAAAAAATAATATGCAAAATCTAGGATCATGAAAATCACAAATAATGAGAGAACAGAGATATGACTTAGGAGGAAAAAAGGCAATATGAAATATGGCGGAAAAAAAAGAAAAGGCCATTAAGGTATTAGAAGGGGTGGAAAAAGGTAAAGACAATAGTCTTTGTCGTTAGGTGAATTTCATGTAAAATCTCAGAGAAACTTGGTACAATACCCAGGACTGAGAAATTTCAACATAAATCAAGTAGACTAAAACCCACACCAGTTAAGATTTAATGATTTTGAACTCCTACAAGAACATAAATTGTCAAATTAGTTCTCCCATAATGGTTGCATGAAAACAAAAGACAGCAATACTGTGAAGCCCAAAAGTACTGATTTCTATTCTTCCTAAAATTGACAAGTAATAGAATTTCTGCCAATTTCTTGAACTGGAACTTAATCCTAAAATCCTGTTATAATGTCTAAGGATAAGTTTGCATCCCTGTAAGGAGTAAGAGAGGGAAGATAAGAGGGAAGAATACCTTTTGCATCATCAGAACCTGAAGCCAAAAGTTTTGGGTCCATCAAATTAAAGTCAACACTCCAGCATCTTTTCTCATGTTCCTAGTTCCAAAAAGAAAAGAAAGCGATCTTAGACAAAACACATTACTTCAAATGTAAAAAATAAGAAAATTAAAAGTAAATGTATTTTGGTATCAATGTGTTGCTATATCGAAGAGGGAAATGTAAAACTAAGGAGAGATGGAAGGCAAGAACTTTTTATAATGCTGCTCTGAAACCTTTTGTAAAAATTCCACATAAGTTTCTTTTCGGGGACATTCATCATCCATATGGCAATGCAGTTCTGAAGAGATGCTTTTCAGCAATATTCCTATTTCAAAGAATATAAGTTCAAATGGTACTACTATACTAAATAACACAAAAAAAAATTGCAACGGAATGGGAAAATCAAACTAAGAATCATCTTTTACTTATTTGTATACATATAACAAAAAACTAGAACTCTTCTTTACCTGGTAGACCTTTGACCTCTGTCCTGTGAATCCATCCCATAGGATGACTGTGCCTTCATAATCACTGCTGGCCAATAGATTCTTATGGTAACTACTCCAGCTGATACAGCTGAAAGAGATTTAAACATTAAGTGACAATTTGTGAAAACCAGGAAAATCTATCATATAAATCTTTGTGTCATCAAAAATGTTTAGGCAGCCGAGGAAATCTTCCCCAGGGTGTCTCATAATTATGAAGATCGAGGAGATCAATTAGTATCAAGAAGCAAAGATGCTGATGGGCAGCTGGGTGGTACAGTGGGCAGAATGCTGGGCCTGGAATCAGCAATATTTCTCTTCCTAAGTTCAAATCTGGCCTCAGACACTTATTAGCTAGCTGTGTGACTCATTTGTAAAATGAACTGGAGAAGGAAATGGCGAACCACTCCAGTGTCTTTGCCAAGAAAACCCCAAACAGGGTCACAGAGTCAGACACAACTGCAAACAAGTGAAAAACAAGACACTAATGCTATGAGTTACACTATTCACTTTTCTTAAAGTTATTACCACCAGTAAAAATCATTCTATGCACTGTGACAAATGGTTCCATGAAAAATTTTCAATGCTAACAAGCTATTTAGAACGCTTCCCAACACAGTATAAGACCCCTCTGACCTGAAAAGACTGTACTAGACCAGGGCTTCTTAAACTTTTTCCACTCACAACCCATTCAGTGCTTCTTAAACCGTGGGTCACGACTCCATATGGGGACCCACAGTTAAGAAGCTCTGTGTAACTAGACCAAAATCCTCTTTCCTCTCCCCAGTCTTGGCTATAATTCCTAATGAAAGAGAGGTAAAAACTTTGACGTGAGACACACTGTTCATCCCTTCTGACCATACCCACTGAGTATTACCCTCAAAAAATTCATGTTCACACAGCCTCCAACTTCCTTATCTTTAAGGTCACACTCTACCCCTAATTTCTGTACCTTTAAAACCTCATTTCTACCAACAAATGCTGCTTTAAAATAGTAATCCGATTCAACGAATCACTAACAATGTGTATCTGTGCAAATTTGTATTAGTGTTTTAAAAAGATTATGGCTCTCATTTTAGGGTGTTTGGGGCTTTATAAAGCACTTTCTCAAAATACTTTAAGATACTGTCTGATTAGACAGCACCCACCTTTTAGATTTCATCTAAGAAGGGCTAGATACCAGGGTCTAGTAGTAGAAGGAGGGTAATATGATAATAAGCAATAAGTTCCAGTCCCAGCTCCAAGACTTTGGATTAGCATCTATGTTTCAATTTATTTATCTGTAAAATAGAAATCATATGCGTAGCATCAAACAGATAGAAGGATTCTATATTAGAATCTGTGTGTCAGAAAAGATTTCACTTTATAAAGAAAGTGAAGTACATCCCCAGAGATTACGAAGGTACAAAGATGTTAATTGACTTGCTCAAAATTATAGTGATGATAAACAGAGTAGATTAAGATGGAGGTCCTGTACCTCAAAATCCAATATTAATGCAATTGTATGTGGTGCTTGTGGAAGGAATGCCATTTAAACCATAAAGCATAATATAAATGCAAACTATAATTAAAGTTTCACTTATAAAACAATTATATGGCAAGAATTGCAATGGTTTTAAAGTTATTAAACATTATTGTTATTAAAATTCTACCAACTTAGAGTGACAGAGATGGAAGAATTAAGGTTATAATGGCAAATTCTTACGATATTCAGTTAGGATTACAGTCAGTTAAGATTCAGTTAGTTAGGACTGGGTGATCATTAATTATCTCAATACAAATAAATTTATTCAGGATTGACTATACCAAAGGGAAAGTTTTCATTTTAAGGTAAGACGACACATACTTTGACACTATTTGAAATCTAAAAATTCAGTTACATTATTAATGTTAATTTTATAGTGAGTGTGAACTACAGTACTTCCTATGAAGACTGGCTTTCTTGGAAGACATGTCCTCTGGCCCCCTGCTCTAGGATATGTGAAATCTAGCTTGACTAGTTCCCCTATTTGTTATTATGCTGAAGATAAGTGGACATAACCAAAAGAAATCTTCTCCCTCTGTTGGGTATAAGAGCTATTAAAAAAAAAAAAAGCTCTACCTTTTTCCTTATATGTAGCTTCTTTGGGACTAAGGCAGTATCTTTAGCAGAGGCTAGAGGAAAGAGAATTTCTCTTTTTCCACCTACCCCTCCATCCCCCACCCCCCAAAACATGACAGCTGGCAGCTGAATAAACAGTAGCTAAAACATATACTTGCCTAGGTGAGCCTAAGTCTTTGGGAGATTCAGTCACTGCTGGCATGGGGGAAGAAGGAGAAATTCTCACCACTACCACTAGAGGTTTTCTAGAAGATTCACAAAGAGGCTAACTAAAAGATAGAGGTCCTATAACTCAAAATCCCATATTAATGCAATTGTGTGTGGCTCTTGTGAGAGAAAGGAAAGATAAGGAGTGAAACCATTCTACAGTTTTTATAAACAAATCCAGACTCTGTGGCCAGTCAAATTGGATGCAGTCTTAATCATAAGGACCAAGAGATCAATCAAGAGATCACAAGTATCCATAAGAGTCAAGAGCATACGTTCACACAGAAAATGGTCAGCATATATGATCAAGCTCAATGGGAACAGCTTTAGTCTGAGGCTGCTACAACAGAGATTATGGCTTTCTTGTTTATTAACTTTCCTTGGCTCTTCACTTCCCCTTAACATGAATCCCATAAATTACTGTCTTGCTAATTTTACCTCTACAACATCATTTGCACCCAATTTTTGTCTCTTTATTCACATGAATACCACATTATCTGAAGTTCTCATCAACTCTCACATGGCTTAATGAAACAGTGCCTTAACTGGACATCCCACCTTCTCAACAGAGCTGCCAAAGTGATGTACATAAAAGTCTAGGTTTAAAATAGGAAGAAGCCTTTAAGGCTCTCTAGTTCAACCCCCTTTCTTCATTTTTGATATGAACAATATGATTTTCCTTTTAAGAAGTTAGATGAGTTGTCTATTTTAAGGTGGAATTTTTATTATTTTATTCTACCTTTATTGATTCAATAGTCTCTTTGCTGGCAATTTAATTATGGTGTTGTTTAATCTTCAGAGTTTCTAATTAGTTGCTTAGTTGAGGATCTGATTTGTTGTTGTTCAGCTATTTCAAGTTTTTGTGTGCCTAATTCCTAGATTTATTTTTTCCTCTCTTTTATTAACAAAAACACTTAAAGAATAAAATTTCCCCCTCAGAACTGCGGCAGTAGTATTGCGAAGATTTAGGTATGTTCTCTCATTATTGTCATTTTCTCTGATGAAATTTTCTATTGTTTCTACAATTGTTCTCCTTGTTTTGCTCACTTTACTGCCTCAGTTCATAGAAGCCTTTCCAAGTTTTCTCTAAAACTACCCCTTCATGTTTTCTCTCAGTACAATATTGTTCCATTACATTCATATCCTATAATTTGTTCAGGCACTCCCTGATTAATAGAAAGCCCCTGAGTTCCTATTTTCTTTATCATATCAAAAACAGGTGCTATACTGGTAAACATAGGTCCTTTTCCTTTGACCACTTTATGGTATAAGGCTAAAAATGGCAACACCAGATCAAAGAAGCACACTGTTAATAACTTTGGGGAAATAGTTTCAAATTGCTTTCCAGATTGGCTATACTAATTCACTGCTCCATCTATGCTAATACAATGCTCCACCATTAATGTGCCTGTTTTCCTGTAGCCTCTTCAATATGTATTTTCCTTTAAAACATTTTTTTTGCACTAAAACTGATGCAACCAAAATAAAGAGGGAAATGGTTAACTGGGAAAAATCTTAGCAGAGAAGCTTGTCTGATAAAGGTCTTATTTTCAAGTTATATGAGAAATAGATTCAAATTTATAATATAGCCATTCCCCAATTAATAAATGGTCAAAGAATTTGAACACGCAATTTACAAGGGAAGAAAATCAAGCTATCAATCACTATACAAAAAAAAAATGTTCCAAATCAATGATAAAGAAATGAAAATTATAGCAACTCTGAGGCTCAACTGAGGTTCAACCCATGTGATGGGTGAAGTCTATAATTTACTCTTCATGCAGGTGCCAAAGGACCAGCCATGGTTATTTCACTCTTTCAGGGGCTCCTTCTTGGCAGAAAAATAAAATATAAATTCCTCTAGTCCCCATTTTGACTCCAATCTATATGGTCAAGAACAAAATGAATGGGAGTTTCAGGGTCAGAGAATCTGAATTCAAATATTCCCACTGTTATTACCTGTGTAGGCCTTATGAAAGTCATTTTACTCTCAAGGCTTCACTTCTTATCTATAAACAGAAAAGGTTGGACTAAGCCACTAAGGTCCCTTCTCATTCTAAATCTATGATTCTATGATCATATGGTAGAGAGATGATACTTTTTTCGGTCTAGCTATGCAAGCGGTAGGTTTAGCATCAATGTATATAAGGGGAAATTTTTCTATCGCTTAGAAATATTGAAGAACAAAATCAGATTCTTCACATAACTTTGAATTTAGATATATTTAAGGATAGCCTCTTGGTGGGAGAATTAAAGAAGAGCTTTATATATCAGACATTTGAAGGGCAGAGGTGAAGAGTGTGACAAACCAGAAGAATACCTACATGCATTTCATTTTTGTGTGGTCCTTTCCAATTCTGAGGGTCTATAATTATAAATGATTTCCTTAAAGATTTTCAGCTAACATTCTAAGACCTGAATGTTAAACTTTTTATTTAAAACTGGCACTGTCATTACCTAGAATAAAATACATGTCTCAATATTCCCAAGACATTAAGGACTTTACACATACAAAATATTTAGTTAATTGCAGGCTAGGGGAAAAGATTATTATTCTATCAGATACTATTCACAGCTTACATACAACTAACTGCTGACTGGAAGTAATCCCAAATTTTGTACATATCAAAATACTATTTACATCTTTCAAAGCCCACAACCTACAAAGAATTTTCCATTTAAAAAAATGGAAGCAAGGTAACACTTCTTATTTGGTCTCTGCATTTACATATTTGTCACTCTTGTTTGACATATAAGTTAATAGGGAACATTCTCCATATATACTATGTAAAAATTCAAGTGATGACTCTTGAAGCACTTAAGAATTAATAATCAAAAAGCTGACCACAATAAAATTATTTATATGTACCATATTAATTAAAGCAGCATGCATACCTGATTTTGGAATTGCAGGTCATTTCATTTTCAGGGTAATGAATATCTACTGCATCCTGTATGACTGTTCCATATTCATATACTTTGATCTTCTTCGTTACCCCAGCAATGGCAAAATAGTCACAATCCCGGTCAAATTCAATGCTAAAGAAAAAAATACGTAGGTTAGCAACTAAGTACACACAAAACCCTAAGACAGTAACTAAGACAATACTTCAGGATTTTCTATTTTCTAGTGCTAAAGTGTTTCCGTCTGCCAGGGTAAGATGACTTCTTGAAACAGTTTCAAACTGTGCTGGATTCCTATGTCTAAGTTAAATCATTATCAAGCCACATCAAATTACAGGGAGAAAAAAATGATGTATAACTGCATATTATCCCTCTGGCAGGTGGCATTTTTGCTTATAAGTCATCTAAAATGTTTTTTTATTTCAGCTTTACAGACTACATGACAACAAAATCAAATAACAACGCTAATATTTCACACTGTGAGAATAGTAAAAGAAGATTTGATACGGGCATATGAATAAAGAAGTCACAAGTTGATTACCAATTGATTTCTTAAGATGTTTCAAGTTCTTCTATACCTTGATTTTTTTTAAGGGTAGAAGATATTAATATTAAATACCTAACAAATTAGTCCTAGTGGCAAGGTTTCAAAGTAGGTAAGCAGATCATGGTTGGGGGTGGGGTACAGAACATATCATCATACAAAAACTTGAAGGACCTAATAAAAATCTAAACATGAGGTAGAGACATGTTATACAATATCTGGAACTAAAAGACCTCCTATGAAACTGATGAGACTAAAATACAAGGCTACTGATTTTTCCAAACTACAGATAAGGCAACAATTGCCAAACCTTGTTGAGCAATTCATTTTTGCTTAAAAAATGTAATGGGAGGGGAGGGGCGGAGCCAAGATGGCAGCTTGAAAGCAGTGAGCTCCCTGCTGAGTCCCTCCAAAAACCTATAAAAAATGGCTCTGAACCAATTCTAGAACTGCAAGACCCACAAAACAGCAGAGGGAAGCAGGGCTCCAGCCCGGGACAACCTGGATGGTCTCTGGGTGAGGTCTATCCCACACGGAGCTGGGAGCTGGGAGCCGAGCAGAGCAGAGCCCAGCGTGAGCTGCTCGGACCAACCAGACCAGGAGCCGGGCGGAGCGGGCCCTAGTGCCCTGAATCAGTGAGCTGCAGCAGTTACCAGACTTCTCAACCCACAAACACCAAAGACAACAGAGAAGGTTAGTGGGAAAAGCTGCAGAAGTGGAAGGAGTTCACAGTTCGGCCACCACCCCTGGGGCAACGGGAGGCGGGGCAGCTACAGCTACCCTTGCTTCTGGCCCCAGGCCCACCTGGTGGGAGGAATTAAGTGGCAGATCAGAGCAGGAGTGCACAGCCTGCTGAAGATTTAAGCCCAGTCCGGACCGGGGGTTCTTGGGGAAGGAGGAATGCTGGTGTGGCAGAGCTTGCGCATCCCCCCCAAATGTGGAACATAGAACTCTTTAGTGTACAAGGAGTCATACCCCGCTGAAAAACTCAAGGGCCAAGTTAGCTGGTTGGGAATATGGCCAGACAGCGAAAACACACCCAGATTCAGTCTCAGACTTTGCATTCTTTCTTTGGTGACAAAGAAGACCAAAACATACAGCCTAAAGAAGTCAACAAAGTCAAAGAGCCTACACCAAAAGCCTCCAAGAAACACATAAACTGGTCCCCGGCCATGGAAGAGCTCAAAAAGGATTTGGAAAAGCAACTAAGAGAAGTAGAAGAAAAACTGGGAAGAGAAATGAGAAGGATGCGAGAAAACCATGAAAAACAAGTCAATGACTTGCTAAAGGAGACCTAAAAAAATACTGAAAAATACACTGAAGAAAACAACACCTTCAAAAATAGACTAACTCAAATGGCAAAAGGGCTCCAAAAAGCCAATGAGGAGAAGAATGCCTTGAAAGGCAGAATTAGCCAAATGGAAAAAGGAGGTCCAAAAGACAACTGAAGAAAATACTACCTTCAAAATTAGATTGGAGCAAGTAGAAGCTAGTGACTTGATGAGAAATCAAGATATTATAAAACAGAACCAAAGGAATGAAAAAATGGAAGACAATGTGAAATATCTCACTGGAAAAACCAGTGACCTGGAAAATAGATCCAGGAGAGAGGATTCAAAAATTATGGGACTACCTTAAAGCCATGATCAAAAAAAGAGCCTAGATATCATCTTTCAACAAATTATCAAGGAGAACTGCCCTGATATTCTAGAGCCACAGGGCAAAATAGAAATTGAAATAATCCATCGATCGCCTCCTCAAATAGTTCCGAAAAAGAAATATCCTAGGAATACTGTCGCCAAATTCCAGAGCTCCCAGATCAAGGAGAAAATACTGCAAGCAGCCAGAAAGAAACAATTTGAGTATTGTGGAAACACAATCAGAATAACCCTAGATCTGGCACCTTCTACACTAAGAGATCGAAGGGCTTGGAATACAATATTCCAGAGGTCAATGGAGCTAGGATTAAAACCAAGAATCACCTACCCAGCAAAACTGAGTATCATGCTCCAAGGCAAAATATGGACTTTCAATAAAATAGAGGACTTTCAAGCTTTCTCAGTGATAAGACCAGAGCTGAATAGAAAATTTGACTTTCAAACAAGAATCAAGAGAAGCATGAAAAGGTAAACAAGAAAGAGAAATCATAAGGGACTTACTAAAGTTGAACTGTTTTGTTTACATTCCTACACAGAAAGATGATGTGTATGATTCATGAGACCTCAATATCATAGTAGCTGAAAGGAATATGCATCTATATATGTTTATGCATATATATATATGAGTGAATGTGCATGTATATATATATGTATGTGTACATATATATATATGAGAGAGAGAGAGAGAGACAGAGGGGAGGGGGGAAACACAGGGTGAGTTGAAGATGAAGGGAAGATATCTAAAAGAAATAAAATCAAATTAAGGGATGAGAGAGGAATATATTGAGAGAGGGAGATAGGGAGAGATAGAATGGGGTGGATTATCTCGCATAAAAGTGGCAAGAAAAAGCAGTTCTGTGGGAGGAGGGGAGAGGGCAGGTGAGGGGGGAATGAGTGAATCTTGCTCTCATCAAATTTGGCCTGAGGAGGGAATCCCATACATACTCAATTGGGTATCTTACCCCACAGGGAAGAAGATAAAAAAAGGGCGGGGAAGATGGAGGGGAGGGCAGATGGGGGTGGAGGTAATCAAAAACAAACACTTTGGAAAGGGGACAGGGTCAAGGGAGAAAATTCAATAAAGGGAGATGGGTTGGGAAGGAGCAAAATATAGTTAGTCTTTCACAACATGAATACTGTGGAAGGGTTATACATAATGATGCACATGTGGCCTATGTTGAATTGCTTGACTTCATAGGGAGGGTGGGTGGGAAGGGAAGAGGGGAGAGAATTTGGAACTCAAAGTTTTAAAAACAGATGTTCAAAAACAAAAAAAAAAGTTTTTGCATGCAACTAGAAAATAAGATACACAGGCAATGGGGCGTAGAAATTTATCTTGCCCTACAAGAAAGGAAGGGAAAAGGGGATGGGAGGGGTGTGGGGTGACAGAAGGGAGGGCTGAATGGGGAACAGGGCAACCAGAATATACGTCATCTTGGAGTGGGGAGGAGGGTAGAAATGGGTAGAAAATTTGTAATTCAAACTCTTGTGAAAATCAATGCTGAAAACTAAATATGTTAAATAAATAAATTTTAAAAAAATGTAATGCACATTTTTTATTAAATAATCTATGATGCTCGTAATTTCTTAGGCTTGTATTTTTGTTTCAAAAATTTGGAATTTGCTTGTCTTCTACAACACAAACAAAACTTAAGCATATAATAAAAGCACCATATGGAATAACAATTGCTCCAATGTATTCACTGTCTTAGGTTTCTACATTTAGAGATGACAAGGACATTCAAGGGTATCTCTCCTTATTTTACAACTGAGTAAACAGAGAGTTCCAGAGAGGACTTGAGAAGGGTCTTAAAGACAAGTGGCCAAGAGAGGATCTGAATGCAGGTCTTTTGACTCAACCCAGGCCACTTTCCACCTTACTATATGACCTCTCTAAAGGGAAGGGGAATACAGAGGCAGAGGCTCTCCCCATTCAACACCCATAGCTGGGCCCCAGGGTTAAGGACAGAAAGGGAGTGGCCACACCACCCTGGGGATCGACTACAGCATCTCATCTGGCATCCTTCCCAGCTTGAGGGAACCTCTGTTTCGTCCCACAGAAGGATGGGAGGCCAGTATCTTGAAACCACCCGCCAGCCTCCAAAGGAGTCGAATGGTATTTTACAAAAGGAAGTATGGCTGCAGGAGGGGACTGATGACAGGCATTCAAACCTCCTCATGGTACACTGTCATAAGTGCCCACTTTATTCCTCTAGTGGAGGATCCTGGCACTTTCTCCCTGGAAGCACCATCCTTTGTTGTGAGGAGAAGTTGGACCCAGTGCAAGAAGGGAGAAAGAGAGCATCAGAAACTGCGCTCCACCTCCCACATGGTCAAGTGAGGGCCTATTCTCCCTTCTGCTACCCCACTCTCACGAGTTAAATGGGATTCATACTTTTAGTCTTAGGGGATGATAGGAATAATAGACTGAAAGCTTCAAAAAGAACCTTCAAGGCTACCTAGTCCATCCCTTTCATTTCAGATGAGGTTAAGTGATTTGCTCTAGATCACTAGGTAGTTAAATATGAGAACTGGCATTGCACCTGGGTCCTCTTACTCCAAATCCACTGTACTTTTCCACTGTCTCAGTTGCTGATTTCCATTTGAACTTTATTTTTATTTTTAAAAAGCAGATGTATTTGTGTGGGATTTGTATCCAAAATACCAATAATTTTAGCCGATGTTTTGCTCCCTTTCTCTTACTCTTAGAGAGAATTAGGTGAGACACACTGTACAGTTTTGAAAACAATTATAAATCAACAGATTAAAAACCAATCAAAGCTCTTCTCTAAGAAGACAACTACCAAAGATTACAAATCTTGAATCAATATTTCCATATCCTAGATGTTAAACTTCAATTTAGAAGGCTAAATACTATAATTTTTAAGTGTTAAAATGTACACAATGTAAGGAGTTTAACTTCCCATATTTTTCAGTTTGTAGGAATTATATTTATGAACATAAAGTCACTCTAAATCCTGGCAAAACAATCTTCATACTGAAGATTTTTGTAAAACATGTGATAACTGTTATATTCTTTCATTCACAGATTCACAATGAAAAGCATTCTTTTAGGAATTACTTTCAAAAGGGAGTAAAATTGTTAACAATAAGTCCTGATTAGTTTGTAAGTATTTGCAATGGTGACTAAGGTAAGGGAAATAAATGAAAATGAACTGGGATTATTTTGTGTAAGAGGACGTAAAGAGATACCAAGTACCACCTTGGTTCCTGGAACTTGCTTGTATAAGAAACTGAGCCTTTTTTTTTTTGTAATAACTTTATCAGGTGCTATCTTGTGGGCTCAATTTACCCTCCCATAAAATGAAGCTATATAATAGCACAACAGATTTATTTAAACTGCATTATTAATTGAACTGATTCTCATTTACTATTTGCTGCTCTATGGATTCATATAAAAGGAACAGTTAAGTTAAATTTTCATTATCTCTCTAAATAAAAAGTTGAAAGAAAACATTTTTATGCCAAATACTAAGTAGGTAGATGGTAAGAGGAAAAAGCTTTTCTATAATTGATATTAATCTGGCCAGCTAAAAATGAATAACAAATTTATGAATAATAAAAACCCATCTTAAAAATCAATAGTCTATGACAAAATGTTTGTTAGGCTTCTGTTACTGTTACTATCACACGAAGACCAACAAAGGAGCAATGAAATGCACAGTGCTCCATATGTTAAGCATGTAGCCTAAAATCTAAAACTATAAATATATATCATATATCAATATGTATATATCAAACATATATATAAAAATATATCAATCCCTTGCAGGAAAATATTAACATAACAATTGATTCCATTTAAATCTTAAATGACAATGCATTCATTCCGGTAAGCTCCAACTAGTACGTCAAATATCAAAACCATCACAAACTACATAATAAATTGCTCTGCCACACTGAAACACTAAACTTTACTGTCTTTTGTAGGATCAACGTATACACACCCTGCAAATTGGTAAAAATGACAAAAGATGAGAATAGACAATGGTGGAGTTGTTGTCAGAAGATAGGCACACTAGTATATTGTTGGTAAAGGTATGAATCAGCATAATCATTTTGGAAAACAATCTGGAATTACATGAATAAAGTAACTAAAATGTACATAAGCTTTGACCCAGAGATTCCACTACTGGGTTTATACTCCAAGGATTCCATTTGTAAGGAGAAATTGTCCATATACATCAATATACCAATAGAAGCACTTTTTGCGACAGCAAAGAACTGGAAACAAAGTAGGTGCCCATCTACTGGTGAATTACTAGCCACATCATGGTAGACTAAGGTAAGAAATATTATTGAGCTGTAAGAAAAAGAATATGGTAAATACAGAAATACATAGAAAGAATGACATGAAATGATAGAGTTAAAATGCAGAGCTAAGAAAACATCATACATGATGACTACAACAATGTAAATAGAGATACCACAAAAAAAAAAATCCAAAGTGAATGATGCAAAATTACAAAGAGCAAGTATAGCTCCAAAGAAGATATATAAGAAGATATCTCCTCACCCTACTCCATGCTTCAGTGGCCAGAGGTCCACAAGTATGGCACACTGCACATTATTTTTAGAGTCTTTCTATGTACTGATCATCTATGTTGATCTATGTTTTCCTCTTCTTTATTTTTTTTTATTTTTTTTTCTTTAAAAAGTTATTTGTTATATGTAAAGGCTCTTCAAAGAGACTCACTCTCAACCAGTCCATTACTATCTATCCTGACTCCTGCCCATGTCCACCCACAAATCTGCAACAAAGGTCCACCAGACATTCCAAGAGTGCAAGTGTTGATTGTCCACTTGCCCTCCCTTTCTCACCACATGACCAAGCCATCTTTACTATCATAGAAATCCCTAAGGGCAATTTTTACTTCTTCAATGGTTCTCAATACTTATACACTACAGTCTGCTCACACCATGTGCCTCTCCATTGCCCTAACTATAGGACTCCATGTCTAGGAGTGAAGGCATAGTAGATAAGAGCACTGGGTCTGGAGTCAGGAAGACCCCTGTTCAAATTTGGCCTCAAAGACTAACTGAATGACCCTGGGCAAGCCACTTCACCTCTGTTTATTGCAGTCTCCTCATCTATAAAACAAGAATAATAATATAGCACCTGCCTCTCCATTGTGGGAATTAAACGAGAAAATATTGTCAATTGTTTAGTACAGGGTTTGGTGCTTGGCAAGTGCTATATAAATGTTAGTTATTATTATCACCTTGCTGCCATAAAGCAACCCCAAGAGAATATCAACTACTTCCAAACTATCAACCTACTTTGTCACCTATATAAAAATTTTATGAGTCATCTATAATCGTATCTAGGGAATCATCAAACATGGCATTAGCAGGAAATCAGGTTTTATTCAAACAACATTCAACATCGAACTATATCATTGTAATTTTGCAAGTGAATGAAAAATGCAGAGAATAGAAGATCCCATTCTGCTTGTTTCTTGTTGATTATGAAAAAGCATTTGTTTCAGTACAGAAAAACACTGTCCGAAGGATTCATTTCCAATTAGGTATTTCTCAGCTATATACATCAAAAATCCTTCAAGATTCCATGAAAGATGTAATATCAGAAATAACTGTTCAAAGAACATGTGAAAACCTCTAGGCACCTCAGACAGACAACACAAAGAGACAATGAGCTGGGCCCAGAGCAGAACAGGAGAAAGAGAAAAAGTTAGATTTGGACTGTCTAGGGGAAATTGTAAAACTGTTTTAAGGACCATAAGTTTCCTATGGAAAAAAAGGAATCTTTTTTAAATGCCAACAAATTTTACCTGTGTTGCTATCTAGCAAAGAGATCAGGAATATGACAATTTCTAAAGAACTGAAGGAATATACAGGGCATCCCCAAGTCTTAGCACAGTATTCAGCTCCAGTTTAAAGCTCTAGCTTAAAACTAGTCAAAGGCTTTTGCAGATACTTTATGCAATCCAATCATTGCTCTACATTAAATGTTTTTTTTTTTTCCTGAAGCCTTAAAGAAACCCTTTCTCAAACCTACTGTAAAAAGAATCAAATATACTTGAGGGTAAAATGAGAAAAGGCTAGAATATTTATTTCCACAGAACACAAAGATATTACTTAAGGACATTAGGACAAAATTGTTTTAATAATTCAAGAAGCATTTTGGTAAAGGCTTATTAGGATAGCTGAAGTTGTTATGAGGTGATATATAATAAAATTGGTTGTCAAAGCAATTAACTAAAAAATGAAAATCTAATCAACAAGTCCAAACTTTTCTTTTAAAAAAAATGTAAATTAGACTGGAATTAGAAGCTCACCTAATTATCAGTGAGACAGCTTTTAAATATTAACAGTATTAAATGGGAATAATATCCTAGAGTATATCTAGATATTTTAAAACTACAAAGATAAAACAGAATTCCAGCATAGTGACTCTATAACGTTTATTGACCTCTTAATGTCACATTATACAAATAGTGGTCTCCATTCTATCATCACCTTCTGTCCCTCTGATTGGAGGGTGGAGCCATGAACTCCGAAACCTATATTTAAGAAGAGAGTTCATGTGAGAAATCATTTCTCATCTAGCTGCACTACTTTGGGATTTCTCTCACTTTTTCATCATCTCCCCTAGTTGGGTACCTTTGCTAATGTCCCACCACCACCCTACTCTTCACCTTCTTTCTATGTGTTGTCTTCCCCCATTTCACTGTAAGCTCCTCCAGGCCAGGGATTGTCTTTTTTATATACTTATTTCTATCTGTGTGCTTAGCACAGTGCCTGCAACAAAGTAGGTACTTAATAAATGTTTACTGACTGACTGATAGTATTCACCCAAACTAAAGCTCTCTCAATCAAAGACATAAGAATAATTGTGCAGAAGGAGCTATCTTTCAAAATAAATAGAAGTTAATTTTAAGGCAAAACTCCTATTTTTGAGAGAAAAGAAAAAGAAATAACTTAGTCTTCATTCAACTAACCTCACTGAAAGGTATCACAAAATCTTGCCGAACTACATCCTTACCTAAACATAATGTTACTAAAAACAAACAAACAGACAAAAAACCATAGGATAATAATCTCAAATAGTATATTTTATACATTGAAACACTTTCTCTGGAGCAATTTTCCCCCAATGTCAATTTTAAGAGAAAATATTTAAAGGTCTAAGAATGCAAAAAATAAGTGTGTGAATAAATATTAATAACTTTTTTTATTAAGACTTAGTATTTTTGTTGTTTCTTCTATATCTGAATGTCTTCCCAATGCCTCAAATCATCCAGCACAGAAAATAAAATTTAAAAACAAAAAATTAAAAAGGATGTATAATAGGATGTATGTTGGGAAAGATGGAAGGCAAATGGAAAAGAGGACAGCAGAGTACGAGATGGATAGAGAGTGTCACAGAAACAACGAACATGAACTTGGACAGGCTTCAAGAAATTGTAGATAATAGAAGGGCCGTGGGGTCACAAAGAGTCTGACATAACTGAACAAGTCAACAACAACTAAAACAACAACAAAATAAATTTGTAGAGGAACTAGTCAACTTAAGTTCATGTTTTTTTTTTTTTCAGCAGCTTATCTGTAGAAGTTAAGACAGTAGATAGTGAAAGTAATCCAAAGGTGAAGCTAGAAAGGGCAAATTTTCTGATAGGCTAAAGGGGCAAGAAACTCAAGAGAAGGCAACAGTAGAACTGCACTAGTTCACCAAGGGATCAAGACATGGAAGGGGAAGAATAGAACCAGTGCCAAAGTGATGTCCTGGGAAAGAACCAAGGGATAGAAGGGTTGGAGGTCATGGTGAGGATGAAGATTATGTTTTGGGGTTACAAGGCAGAGGGAGGGGTGGAAATGACAACAGAGAGTGACCAGATATAAGAATTTCAGAGTTCATGATAGAAGTGGAATACTTGTGAATAATGTCAAGGTAAAGGGCGACTACCTTGGGGCAGCTAGGTGGCACAGTGGACTGAGTGCAAAGCCTGGACTCAGGAAGACCTGAATTTAAATTCTACCTCAGATACCTGCTAGTTGTGTGACCCTGGCAAGTCACTTAACCCTGTCTGCTTCAGTTTCCTCATCTGTAAAATGAGCTAGAGAAGGAAGTGGCAAACTTCCAATATCTTTGCCAAAAAATCCCCAAATGCCATGAAGAACTGACCATGACTGAAAAGACTGAACAACAACTTCCTGACTCCAGGTCTAGTACTCTATCTTCTATGTCACTTAGCTGCCTTAAAAGAAAACTTTCTAGCTGTCTGTTTGCTTGTTTACCATGACAAAATAATATTTAAGTCCTAATGACTAATCTAAAGAAGTTAAGTGACTTGCCAACCCTATAAAGGTAGTAAGTGCCAACATTGTGATTTAAACCTACTCAAAGGTGTGTGGGATAATATGTTAAAATTTTAATTCTCACAATTCTTTATCTATATCTACACAAAGATGTCACAGAACAAATCCCTGGCTTAAAGGATGAACTAAAATTAATAGGTATATAGAAGTTGAATGAGGGGGAGAAACACTTTAATTAGAGATATGGTAGTAAACAAGTCATTCCTCTCTGGGCGTAAGTTTTCTTATTTTATAAATGAAATCTGAGTAAAGGGAATTCTTTTTTTTATGTATTAGTTGAAATTGTTGTCCACTGAGGCATGTCCACTTTAGACACGGTCTCTAAGATGCCCCTTTCTTGCTATAAGATACTATGAATCCAAGAAATACTTTCCACTTCCAAGAGGCATATACATTAATTATTTAATATTATTAATTTCATCATATTAGAAAAAAATAATACTAAAGAGCAATCAATTCAGCAGTAAACATTTACTAAGTGCCCACTAGGCAAAAAGGACTGTGCAGGGAAAGCAATGAAAGCACAAAAACAGAAATGAAAAAATGGTCTGTACTAGTACTGTTACATATTTATATATGAAATTCTATAACCTTTCTTTATCCTATTTCATTAGTGACCTTTATTTAACCCATATATCATTAAGTAATGTCTATCAACATAAGATACCAACTTTTACATATTGTCAGTTTTAATCTTTAACTACTTCCAAACTAAACAAAGGCTGCCACCTTGTGGACTTATATTATTAGAGATAAATAGATCAAAGAGAGAGAGGGGCAAATTTAATAAATGGTATTTTCCAAGACTGCTGCTTCTCAGTGTGCTTTGCAATGCTTTTCAGGTGAATAATTAATAATTCACATTCAATTCTGTATACTTTGTTTTAATTGTGCAGTCGGAATTCTGAGGATAGTTATTCTTTTCCTGACAAAACAAAGCCACTTTAAAGTATTTTAATATGTTTTTTTAAAAACAGCAGTAACAGAAAGGGCAGAGCCAAGATGGCCAAGTGATGGAAGCACTGTGTTAATCCCCGCTAGACGAACTGCTCTAAACAAATCTAGAAAATACACCAGATCAAATAATGACGAGGAAATCCAGAAAGTCATTTGTCCAACTCAGCTAAACATAGGGAAGACAGGGCTCTGTGGATACTGGGGCCAGGGTTGGGTCAGCGCATGCCACCCAAAGAACACTCCAGTGCTCAGGGAGCTGCTCATCAGGGCAATAGGAGGTCCTAAATTTACATGGGACACCATCAGATCTATACAGGGTCACTGTGACAGATGGAAATTGACAGTCTTCTTTGCCCAACACCCAGTTCTGGGTCACAGATCCAGAACAGACTGAGAAGGGGACCTGCACAGGAGAGTAGCATTCTCTGGGTGGGGAGGCCCTGGGTATGTACTGAAAAAGCAGGAGGTTCAGAAGGCAGCAGAAGCACGAATTAAACTCAAACTCTGAACAGGGTCTCATTTCTAGCGTCTAGAGCAGCCTATAGAACAATAACAAAAGCAGGAAACTCAAACTAAAGGGGAATCTACAATTCTGCCACCATGAACCAAAAGAGCTTTCCAGTTGGCTGATAGGGACAGAGTCTAGCAGCAGTCTCCTCCTGCACAGACAGGAGCTCAGACCAGGAGAGCAGCAATCAGATTTTGCCTTGGATCAGACCACTTTGGGAGTATGGAAAGGTTGCAGGTTCCCAGCTTATCTCTGAAATCCTGGAATAACACAACACTAAGAAAGCAACAACAGGACCAACCCAGACCTTTGCTCCAGAAATGTGGCAGAACCCAGGTCTAACATCTAGTCTCAAGTCAGGAAGTAGGCTGGAAAAAAAATAGGCAAACACAAAAGGAACCCAATCATAAAGAGCTATTACGATGGAAGAGATGCTCAAGACAAACACAGAAAAGACTATAAAACATCTACAAGCAAAGACTCAGAGAAAAACATACCTCAGGCAAAAACTCAACTAGAATTCCTGAAAGAGATAAAGAATTTTTAAAAAGTTTTAAAATGTTTTATAAATGGAATGAGAGTGGCTTGAGAAAAAAAAAATTGGAAAAGAAATGAAAGATATGAAAGAAAGAATTTAAAAGAGAATAAACAGCACAAAATACAAAACTTTTGCCCACGCAAAAAATGCCCCTAAATGGGCCAAATAGAAGTCAATGACTCCAAGAGGCAAAAAAAATCTTAAAGCCAAAAAACTGAAAAAATAAAAGAAATAAAGTATCTCATAGAAAAAAAAACAATAAGCCGGAACACAAATCAAAACAAAAAAAAATTAAGAATCATGGAACACTATGACTAAAAAAAAGAGCCTGAACATCATATTTCAAGAACCAGAAAGTAAATAGGATCCACAGGTCACCTCTTGAAAAAGAAAAAAAAAAATGAAAACTCCCAGGAAATCAGAGGAAAAATCCAGAGCTTCTTGATCAAAGAAAATATACACCAAGCAGCTAGAAAAAAAAATTTCAACTGTCAAGGAATCCCATTCAGGATCATCCACGATTCAGTAGCCACTGCTATAAAGGAATGGAAAACCTGGAAATACGATATTAGAGAAAGCAAAGGATGTAGGCTTACAGCTAAGAATAATGTCCCTACCTATATATAGATAAATACGTGTGTGTGTGTTTGGGGGGGGGGGGGGGGGTATAATGCTACCAGGGAAAAAAACTGGACCTTTAATAAAATACAGGACTTCTAAACATTCCTGATAAACTGATCAGGGAAGAAAAGAGACTTTGAAATTCAAACACAGGAGTGAAGAGAAACGTAAAAGGTAAATATGAATGAAGAATGATAATGAACTCAACAAGGATAAACTGCTCATATTCAAATATGATCAAAGAGGACACGTGTCCTCTTCTGAACCTTACTGTCATTAGGGTCCACAGCAGTGTAATTAGACAAGACCTAGGAATGTTTCTGATATGTCTCGATGATCTTAAGAATGGAAAGAAAGGGGAAGAGGAATCAAGGAATCCACTGGGGTGGGGGGTGAGGGTGGGGGGGCAGTTGGGGGATGGGGAAGGAGAAATTATCTCACATAATAAGAAGACTTCTATGCAATCAAGAAGAATGTGGCGGTGGGAAGAGTTAACGCTTACACCTCACTCTCACTTGAACTAGCCAAAAGAAGGAAGAACACATACACAGAGTTGAATTCAGAAATGCATTTCAAACATGGAAATAGGAAAGAAAGGCAGATGGAGAAGGAGAAATTAGAGGAATGATGGATTAAGGGGGGATTGGGTCTAAATAAGGATATAGAAAAATATTTATAGCTCTTTTAGAGGTGGCAAATAATGGGAATCTGAGGGGATGCCCATAAATTGGGGAATGGTTGAGTAACTTAAATGAATTTGATGTAATACTACTGTGAACTCATCACTCATCAGTGTAACAATGAAACAGGACTCTAGAGGCTTAATGATGAAACATGCTACCCACCTCTTGATAGGGAAGTGTAAGAGGAGAGAGATATTATTTTGGACATAGCCAAGGCAGAAATTTGTTTTGATTGACTACACATATTTGTAATGGGTTTTGTTTTTCTTTGCATTCTCAATCAGGGATAGGAAGCTGAGACTGGGGTGGGGGAGTGGGGAAGATCATGGGTTATTAAAACAAATATTTTTTTTAAATAACAATACCATTAAAGAGGGCATCAAAGTAATCCAATGCTAATTTATCTCTCCTAATTAAAGAAAGCTTTCACTGGTTTCCTTATTTTTAAAAAGAGCAGAAAGTAAGCATTTCTAAGATGCTACCAAAAAGTTAAGTGTTTGGGGATTTGGAAGGGCAAGAGGAGTCCATGGCTTTTAGTTCCCAAAACTTTTTTTTAATTGTTTTAACAATTTTAACAATTTTAATTGTTACTACCCTAATGACTGTCCTCCTCTTCTGTCAATAAATGCAGAGATATAAGAATTTCTCAAAGTGGATATGATCGTCTGGAAATTCTAATTCAATCCAATATGAAAAGAGAATGGGGTTCTGGAATATGAAGCCAACTAAGCAATAATTTTTGAAAGTTATTTACGTTACTACTCTTGGTTGCCAGTATCTCCTTTAAGACAACAATTTGGACAAAGTCAACTTGGTTCTAATTAGGGGACCATACTTTCTTCTTAATAAAATACAGTCCACTAATGTAAATTCCTCAGCAGGATGATGTTTTAACAGTAACAAAAGTCCATCTCGTGATATCAGCCCAAAATTAACCCAAGATTATTTAAATTTTCAGTAATAGCAAAAAAGAAAACTTAACACACAAATGAATTTTACTCTCCTCTTTGAAAATACTAAGAGATTTATTGCTCTTCTAGCATTTTCTAACCAAATACCACAGAAGTGCTGTTCTTGCAATAGATCAAGAAAGGAAATAACTTTTTACAAGATCAAAACCAATTCAGGCTAAATTCATATCAATTACCGAAATTCATGTCCACTGTAGGAAGCATCTGAGCTGCATTTAATTGGCACTGGGGTGAACTCAATCAGTATAGGTTAAATATGGGTCATATCTGATGTGTAGTCTAACTTTCATGGGTAATTTCATAATTATAAATTTTTGCTAAGAAATACATGGCTTAATTTTTTTTATTGTTTTATAAGAAAATTCTTTTGATTCTAAGAAAATGGCAATATGTGAAATTTCTTAGAATGGTTACATTTTTGTGAAACTTATTCTCATTTTTATTAATGACATAGTTTTATATGCGATTTATGTGATGCTCAAAGTACTTTCGCCACAAGGTTAAAGATACAACAACTTTATCAAAATACATATGAAGTAATTGAATGATAAGTTTGTAACTGACTTTCAAAGATTAAGATACAACTAGAGTTGATGATGGAATTAGAACTGTGGCTCTATGTGGCTTAAATTTCAACGTCAGTCACTAAAACAGGTATGTATATTGATCACTTCATGAAAAAAAGTTTACATTTTCCCAATATGTGTAAGAAATAATTATCAGAATAATTAAATCCAGTTATCAATAAGACATTGCTAATTAGAAGAAACCAAATGAAAGGCCTTGGAAAAGGAAACTATAACCATAACACAAGGTTTTCCAAAAACATTTTGACAGGCCATTATCCTATGCTAAAAACATAAACACAATGACCTTTCACATGCTCTCACAACAAAAAACAGAGATCGTATGCTTGACGTACTTCTCCACTGATGCATAATGCTTACCTGGAGACTATGCTTGAACCATTATAGAGGTCACTAGCATAAGACAAGGTAGCCAAGGGTCGGACTGAATTGTATCGAGTGAACTTGGAAAGGCACTCTTGAAACTCATCCAACTGGCTTGCAGTTCTACTGTCATCTAAAATGAGATAACAAAGACCTAATGAAAAACAGTAGAAATGATCTGGAAATAAACAACAAAGTAACATCCATTTTTTTTTAAACGGTTAACTTCATAAGTTCATAAACTATTTACTGGGCACAGCATTTGGAGACAATTACTATTCAAAAATTAATTTTCTGATCTCTTATTCAACACCCCTTAAATACAATGTCATACCAAAGTAAAATTATTTCACTCTCCTTTTTTATTAAGGAATAATTTCATATATCAACCAATAATTTCTTGAAATGGAAAGCTCTCTTGATCTAGATCAGGTTAAATAGCTTTATTAACAAAATTTACATCAGGAAAAAAGTATCAAAAGAAACATCTGTTGGTCTTAAAGAACATTTTACAAAAATTATAGTTATATAGTTTTATTAGATTATTATTGATATTATATGTTATATATAATACACATTATATGTAATATGTTATATATAATATATTAGATTATTAATAGTTTTATTCTCAAATCATGTTTCACATTAAATTTCATTTATTTAAAAAGAGAAGTCTCCTTTTACATCATACTTTTTTGAATGGCCAACTTAATGGGAGAAGTTATCAGAATTATAGCGGAACAGTGATTTTTAAAAGTCAACATTTCAATGTCTTCCAAGGAACAAAATAACACACACATACACATACATAAAGTCTTGATGGAAAATTGAAAACAATTCAGTACAATATCCATCTGTACATTTGTCCAAGATACATTTAATGATTAATTCAGCAGGCTATCCATCATGATCTGGTAAATAGCATTTTCAACCATTTTATTTTTCCAGAATGGATGGTTAAAAACCTGAACTAAGCCGACATAAATAGGAAAATGTAACAATTAAAATTGGCTGTGAAATGGAATTTCTCTTAAAGTTTCTACTGGCAAAATCAGATATTCTTTCAAATGAAGAAATTAGTCTTAATCAGAGCTATTATCATTTGAAAGTATATTTACTGAAAGCATATTTATTGAATTATTTCTATGGTAGGAAATCTAAAGCTTAGGAAACTGAAGCACACTTGTGAAATTCCAAATTGTTTCATTTGCTAATAACTATTAAGTTGGCTAGAAGTACCTACTTAAACAAAGGGGCAAGGTAGCTTGGAAGGGGATGGCTAAAAGGAAACACGATTCACTAATTTTTTTTTCTAAGTATGATGTAAAACCATGTTAGGCTTGAGCTACAATATAAATATATTCCTATAGAGGGAGACATGGAAACACCCAACTTTTGTCTTAAGCTTGATCTGTTTAAGAAAAAGACAGGGACCTTTTTATAAAATTATGCATGAGTAGCAATCAGCGTACAACATCCAGAGAAGAATGGCTAAACAAAATGTTATACAATTCAGAAATGTCAAATATGTGGCCTGCAGACTCAACACTTGATGGGGGCGGTTAAACCAGGGTAAAATTAATTGGGAAATATTTTTAAAAATAAAAACACAAAAGAACATAGACAAGGTGGTTTTTTAAATTAAAATACAGTCTACAGAAATCTTCATATATAAGTTCAGGGTTCCCAGGGAAGTACTCAACAAGTACAAAACTGAATTCACTATTTTTCCCACCAAACCCTCCCCTCTAACTTTGTCACCATCTTCCTAGTCATTCAGGCTTGCAACCCCATTGTCCTCCTCGACTTCTACTCATCTCCCCTCTCACATCCAATCAATTGGCAACGTTAAAAAGTCCTGCTGATCAACTAGTTTCTCTGATAAACGCCTCATTTCTAAAAGACATATAGAGAACTAAGTGAAATTTACAAGAATACAAGTGATTTCCCAATTGATAAATGGTCAAAGGATATGAGGCAGTTTCAGAGGAAGAAATTAAATTCAGAGTCATATTTTAAAAATGCTCTAAATTACTATTGATTAGAGAGATGCAAATCATAACAACTCTGAGGTACCACATCACACCTACAGGAAAAGGATAAATGTTGGACAAGATATGGGAAAGTTACAACACTAATTCATTGTTGGTGGAGCTGTGAGCTGATCCAACCATTCTGGAGAGCAATTTAGAACTATGCCCAAAGGGCTATAAAAAAGTGCATGCTCTTTGACTCAGCAATACCACTTCTACGGCTATATCCCAAAGAGATCATACAAATGGGGAAAGGACCCACATGTACAAAAATATTTATAGCAGCTCTCTTTGTGGTGGCCAAGAACTTGAAATTGAGGGGATGTCCATCAACTCGGGAATGGCTGAACAAGCTGTGGTATATGAATGCAATGGAATACTATTGTGCTATAAGAAATGACAAACAGGCAGACTTCAGAAAAACCTGGAAAGAGTTATGTGAAGTGATGCTGAGTGAAGTGAGCAGAACCAGGAGAACACTGTACACAGTAACAGCCACAGTGTGCAAGGTTAGATTTAGCTTTTCTCAACAACGTAAGGGCCTAAAACAATTCCAAAGGACTCATGATGGAAAATGCCATCCACATCCAGAGAAAGAACTATGGAGTCTGAATGCATCGTGAAGCAGACTATTTTTTTGTTTTGTTTCTTTTCTTTCTCATGGTTTCTCCCATTAGTTATAATTCTTCTATACAGCATGACTAATGTGAAAATGTGTTTAATAGAAACATATATGTAGAGCTTATATCAGATTACAGGCCATTTTGGGAAGGGATAGGAAGGAGGGGGAGAAAATTTATAACTTATGGAAATGAATGCTGAAAACTGAAAATAAATAAACTTAAAAAAAACCAAGGAAATGATGAACAGACCTGAGAAAAACCTGGACTTATATGAACTGATGCTGAGTGAAGTGAGCAGAACCAGGAAAACATTATACACAATAACAGCCACAGTGTACGATAACTGACTTTGAGAGACTTATCTCTTCTCAGCAATGCAAGGACCTAAAACAATTCCAAAAGACTCATGATGGAAAATGCCATCCACATCCAGAAAAAGAAATGTGGAGTCTGAATGCAGATCAAAGCAGACTATTTTCTTTTTCTGTCTTGTTTTGCTTTGTTTTATGTTTTTCTTTATCATGGTTACTCACATTCATTCTAATTCTTCTATATGACATGAGAAATGTGAAAATATATTTAATAGGAATGTATATGTAGAGCCCATATTGGATTGCATGCTGTCTTGGGGAGGGGGAGAAAATTTAAAACTTATGGAAGTGAATGCTGAACACTAAAAATAAATAAATCAACTTAATAAAAAAAAAAAAGTCCTGCTGATGCTATCTTCATAACATCTCATTATCCCTTTGTTCATCTGACTCTACCACCATCCTGGTACAGGTTCTCATCATCTCCTGCCTGGACTATTGCAATAGCCTGTTAGCTGGTTTCCCTGCCACAAGTCTCTCTCCCTGCTCCAGACCATTCTCCACTCAGCTGCCAAAGTGATCTTTCTAACCACGTCACCCTTTCCCCTCCCAAATCAATAAATTCACCTCCAGGATCAAATATGAAATTGTGTGTTGTTCAAAAGTGTTTATAATCTACCTTCCTCCCACCTTTCTGGTCCTCTTACACTTTGCACCTTAGCATATATTTTGAAATCCAATGACACTGGCCTCCTTGCTATTTCTGAAACAAGACACTACATCTCTCCAGTAGCATTTTCTCTGGCAGTCCCCCATAATGTCTGGAATGCTCTCCCTCTTGATGTCTACCTTGTCATCCCTAGCTTCCTTCAAGGCTCAGTTAAAATTCAACCTTCCACTGGAAGTCTTTCTTCATTCTCCTTAATTGTAGTGCCCTCTCTTGGTGAATTTTTCTAGTTAATCCTTTATATAGTTTGTACATGGTTGTTTACATGTTCTTTCCCCTAGTAGACTGTGAGCTCCCTAAGAATAGGGACAGTGTTTTATCTTTCTTTGCATCTCTAGCAATTAATACAATGCCTGGCACACAACAGGCACTTAATGTTTATTGACTACCACTGTATGTTTGGACCAGCTGCCCCAACACCTAGAATGTTTAACCCCTTCACCTCTGCCTTTTAGAATCCCTGGCTTCCTTTCAAGGCTCAACCTGTCATCCTCTACAGGAGAATTTTTCTGCTCTTCACCTCCCAAATATTGGAGCATCCCTCTCTTGGGTTTCCTTCTCTTACTCTGCATTTAACTTGTATGTACCTATTTATATACATGTTGTCTTTATCTGTCATTAGAATGTAAGCTCCTCATAGGAATGAACTTTTTTTTTCTTTTTTTTGTAACACAGAACCTGGCATATATAATAAGTGCTGTCTTACACCTCTAGAAAGTAAGCTCCTTGGGGGTAAGGACTGTCTTCCTTTTTCCTTATAGTTGTATTTACAACACTTAGCATAGTACTTAATAATGTCTTATCAATCTAAAAACATTTGGCATTTGAAAATATTTACAAAAATATAGAGGGTGAGTGGAACAAAAAAGATAATGGGAAGAAATATAGTGGAAGGAAGTGATAAGTTATAAATATCAATACCCTGAATGTTGTCTCCTTTGAGTAACTACTTTTACTGCTTAAAGGAAAATTCGTGATAAATATTATAAAAAAAAATTAAAACAAATGTGCATGAAAATGTACTGGCATACTGAAGAAATCATAAATGATAGTTTTCTTCAATGAACTCTCAATAGTTTAATCACTTAGGTAATTAAATTATGAATTTATAGTTTAAGCAGGGACCTTGAGATATCAGTTCATTTTCCTGTACAGTGAAAGACGTACATATACACTATTGATAAAGAGTTATTTGTTATTTTTCAAGATGAAGCAATATATAGAATTATATTTGGATTTCCAAGCAAAGGAAGAAGATGTTTTCTTTAGCATCCCAGAAAACAGCTATGGGTGATACTATATTTTTAATATCATGTCTCTTGCTCTAGGTTATAGGCATATAATTTTCTTTCACAGAAACAGGTAACACTAAAGCAATTCATTAATCAATCAGCCAACTACATGCTAGGTAATAGAGATGCAAATACAAAAGCAAGACAATCAAAGAGACAGGATACTCATTAACTTGTTATCCTTTAAGCATTAAGTTTCTAAGGAAAGAAAAATTTCAAATTGGGGGATAATTTTCAAGTCAACCTCTTAAGAGTGAAGATGATAATACTGATAGTATCTGACATTTTTTAGCCCCTTAAGATTTAGAAGACACTGTGTGACCCTGGGCAAGTCACTTAACCTCTGCTTCCCTTAATCCACTGGGGAAGAAAACGGCAAACTACTTGTAACAACAATGCTACCTGCAACTGCTGTGGGAGTGTAAGATCAATAACACCAGCACACAGGAGGGCTGCTAGCACAGGTTCTTTGATCTGATTTTCTAAAGGAAAGCATCTTTAAAGGGGTCAATAATCTTACTTTAATCAAACATACATACATATATATGCATATACATATATACATATACATACACACACACACACACACACACACACACACACACACACACACATATATATGTATAAAATTCACTTAGTTCAGGGGAAAAGTCAGCACCCTGAACTTCAGAGAAAATATAAACAGAAATTACAAGCAGAGCAAATAAAAACAGCAAAGACCAACAGACAGGGCTTCCAACTGTTTGACCAAAAGCAATACATACATAGTTACCACAGAGAGACGCACCAACATTTGGGTTTTTCAAAGCCAGGGGGCTCCTTAATGGCTACCCAGAGTTTCATCTGGCTAAATCACACAAACACTCTTCCACTGAGTGAGCCCCAAAGCAAAATGCTAACCTCAGAGTATATATACTCTTCTTCAGGGCCAGAGGGCATCACCATCCTCATGACCCAGGCTCATGTGATTCAGGTTTCCATGTGACTCAGGTTCAAAGCAGGTCACATAGGCCTATTAAGGGAAGGGGAGGTCTTCAAATTATATTAACATTATACCACTACAGTATCTTTGTCAAGAAAACCCCACAGACAGCACTGGCATGTTATGGTCCATGGGGTAAATAAGTGCTTGTAACATAACTGAACGACTGAACAACAATGAACAACAAGAATATTTTTAAATTCTATGTAGATATCTTATTTAAGCCCTGCAAAAATCCTATAAAGCAAGTACTGCAATTATTATCATCACTGTTTAATATAAGAGGAAACTGGAGCTCAAAGGTTTAAGCAAATAGACAATGAACAATGAGCACTGGAGGCAAGAATCTGAATCCAGATATTTCTTCCTCCAGATTCACACTCTTGTCAACTATGCTATACTGCCTCTCATATAAACTCAACATATTTTAATTAACAATGAGAAACTTCAATTATTTGGACTACTGCTAGAATTCCTTTCAAGAAGCCAAAAGGCTAATAATGCGATTTCCATTAATGACAATTTTATCCTTCAAAAGATGGAGGAAGTAAAGAGTGGAAATTCTATCTTGGATCTAAATTTCACAAATAAAAGAGACTTGGTTGATCAGATGGAAAATTACGAAGCTTTGGAGAAATGGTATACTAAATCTTAGAACTGATGACAGAGAAGAAGAGAAACGCCAAGAATAAAACAATAAGCATCAGAAAAGAAGGGAGGATCACTTTCAGTTCTCAAGGGAAGCTCTCAAGAATGAAATTCAAAAGACAGAAAGAAAAATAATTCCAATGAAAAATAGGGAATCATCTAAAATAAGACAGTGTAGTTATAAATGGAAGTCAGTGACTAACTCACATCTTTTAAAAAATACATTGAAAAAAATAAAAACAATGGCAAGTAAAAGAAGATCAATACAAAAGCATTACAAAATCCTTTAATAACAGGACAGCTCCAGTTTCAAATGAGCCAAGACTGACATGACCTCATCAACCATCCCTAGTCAGTGGCCTTCCCATTGCACATCTACCTCATCTTCACCATTCTAGCCATCTTTTGAATCTCACATCTTCCCAAAAGCTGTTCTTTAATCATACCAGTACTTATCAGCTTCTCTCTACTAACACTTCATTATCACTAACTACTGTGACATTCCTATCTTTCAGTAATCAAGTATTTCCTATGTCCTAATTTCTCACACTTAAAACTTCTAAAGCACAAGAAAGTCTTGTTTATTCTGGATGCTTTATTGACCAAAGGACATGAGAGCTATTCATAAGATCAAAAAAACGCTCATGCAAAAAGAGATGACTCAGAGATACAACAAAGGGTCTAACCTCATCATTTCAGAGGTGAAAAATCCAAAGAATCAAGCAGGTGAAATGACTTGCCTGAAGTCACACAGGTATTAAGGACAGAGCTGAGATTCAAATGAAGTTTTTCTGGCTGAAATCTAGTGCACTTTCCACCATACCATATGCTTGCCTCTTCAAAACCCTCCATCTTTACAGATTAGGAAAATTAGGCACAGAAGAGTCGTACAACTAGGATTTCAACTCAGGCCTCCTAATTATCACTTCAGTACTAAAAAACAAATACTATACCCCTACTGCTTCTTCCAACCCATCCCTTAGTAAAAGCAAAATAACTTTTTTATTCAGAAAGTGTCATTATCAAATATCTGATGTGAAAATTTTCCTAGTTCATGAATCCTTTTCCCATTTATTGAGGAAGATATAAAAAATGTGTGAACTGGTCAACTGTTCATAAAAAAGGTTAATATGGCCAATGGGGGGAAAAATAGAAGTCATCTCAGCTCCCTGGGGCTCAGCTTCCCCACAAAGAGGTTGGTCAAAACAATCTTTCAAGTCCCTAATAGCTCTAGATCTCATAATCCATTAAAGCAACTTTAAAAATCAATTACAGTCCTTTCTTTTCATTTTATTTTGCTATAATAGAACTCTTCTAAATGTCAGTAATCCTCCATTAGTCTGTTTCAGTATGCTACATCTTTTATTTCAATTTAACCTCAATGTGATTTCCTTTCTCTCTCCTTTCCTTACAAATGCTTTTGCCTTAACCACGTATCTTATACTATTAACTTGCTTCTTATGATTTGTGGTCGAAAAGAAATTTTCAGGTGAAAATTAACATAATCAAGAGGATGAAATCCTACTTGGAGTTTTGTCAGGTGATGATCAAACTGGCATAAAAGTTACAAAGAGCTGAAAGAATTATTCAAATTCATCAATAGACCTTTTACAGACTAGTTTTTTGTGCATGTTGTAAAATGTCTTTGTGGTTCCTAAAACATAAGGAATTAATATTTTCTCTTTAAATCAGTTGCTCATTCGACAACAAGGTCACCAGGCCCCAATTTTCTTACCCTTAAAAAATTGTTAAGTCTACCCTCAGAGAAGGTATACCCTAGTAAAAACAAATTAAGTTAGCATAAAATAAATTAGCCTAGTTTATAGGGTTAAGTCGTTTGTTATAATGTATAGAGGGGTCAGTCTTGAAGTAAGGAAAACCTACCTCCTCAGATAAATATTAGTTCTATGATAATGAGAAAGTCATTTAGCTTCTAAGTGCCAATACTCTGCTCCCAAGCAATTGCCTGACTAGGAATCACAGATAAATTGTCAATTTGCATGAGTGGAGGGAGTTTCTACAAAAGGGAGTTTCCTATACTGAAGACAATACAAGTCTAGCCCCTCTAGATGTACCACCACCACTACTGCAACTACTATTACTACTACTAATAATAATTAACTCTTCTTTTTTCTATTTTCCTATCTCTTATTTTCACTGTTCTGCCATTTCTAATAGATGAACATCAGCATCATGGAGAAAAATAAAGTATAAATAAGTTAACACAAGTTCCCTGGAGGGAAGAAGGCAGGATTTGGGCCACTTTCAATTCATCAACCTTATGATATAGTTCACAAACATCTGGCAGAAGCAATGGGTTCAAGGTTTCACTCCTAAGCAGCAAAGAAAGTTCTTCATCAGATAAAGAAAACTGTTAATCATCAAATTCAAGCAAACCTATATACCATTATTGGCTACTTTCTTAAAATCATAAGATATATGTATAATATGTGTGAGAGAATAAAATGAAGGGAGGAGGGCAGATCTGTGACTTCAATGTAGTAGGAATTCCTGCTGAATAAATGGTTTCTCCCGGTGTAGGTAGACAACTACTCTACAATGTTTTAAAGAATCACCTCAGAGACTGTGAGAGAGAATCTAAAGCCAGGCTTTCTGACTCTGGGACTGGCTCTCATTCATTCCACCAGAGGTATCCAACACAAGGCTCACTTCAAAGTGCTGCACAAACCAGATAAAAATGTAACCGGGAAACAGCAAAATAAATAAAAATAAAATAGAACATAGATAATGCTCATATGTCACTTTCAAGTCAAAATGTAGCCCACTGGGATCCTTAGGTCTGGTATAGTGGACATTTCTATTTGGGTCTAATACCACTGTCCTCTACCATTCTGCCTCTACCTACATTCTAAATAGCCATATCCTAGGGTTTCAAGGATTTTAAACAGAACTACTCAAAGGAAAATTTAGGTCCCATTTCAATGACTTGCCAAATGACAAGCAGAATTAATCCAGAAAATCCAGTCCACGATAATTTATTATGAATGAGGATTTCGGTATCCTGAATATGTTAAGTATATTTAAAGCTAGACGTCACACCCCTTTCATTTTTTTACAGATGAGGACAGTGAGCCTCAGTGGAATTAAGTTACCTATACACAGTTCCACAGCTTAGTGTCAGAAGGCAAGATTTTAACCCAAGTCAAAGGCCATGCTGCCTCTTCAATGAAAATAAAGGAATTCCATTTTTGCTGGGCACATATGTACTTATGATGGCTTTTCTTTTACATTCAGTACTTTGCTTCTAAAAACTAGAAACCCCCCCCCCAAAAAAAAATTTTTTTACATATCTTTCCAATCCTATTTCAAGTTATTTTTCCCTACAGTCTTCCCTACTCTCTGTGCTATTGTTTAAGCTGGCCTCCATGCATGAAACACACTTATTCTTCATCTATCCCCAGAACTTGGCATGGTACCTGGCATTTAATAAGAGCAAAATAAATGCTTCCTGATTAATGATCTATGTCTGTTGAAATTCCTCTCTTCCCAGAAAAGGGAATGCAGGTGCTCCTGTCTTTCAATTAAGTCTTTCTGAAAACACTAGCTATTTGAAGTTACTGTCTGGTTTTATTTAAACTAGTGTTTTCCATCCCCAACCATAAGGAATATTTTTCAACAAAACAGGCTTAACAAAGTTGCAAAGTTCATCCAACCCTTAAGCACTATATTTTAGGCACAAATAGAAAATGTACCTGAGACCCGAGACATCCTTGTAGAAAAGTAGCACTGCTCTAAGTCCTCAAAATGAGCAGTGAGGCGTTTCCGTCGTGATGCTAATGTGCTGTTGTACCAAGGCTGCTTCTTTGTCTGAGAAGGGGATGACAAAGGACAGATTTATTTAGAATACAAAGCAAACTACATAAATCAGTATTTACCAATGCATTATTACTTGTAAGTTCAAACTTATACTTGGATTTTAAAGTAAACAATTAAAATAACTACTTCAGATTTATTAGTGGCTTTTATACTACATTGACCAAGTATGATACTTTATCTTTTACAAATTTAAAATCCTCTGTAAGCATATAAGCTCTTTGAAAGTAAAGATTATTTTGTTCTTTGAATTTGTACTGCCAGTGTCCAGCAGTGTCTGGAAATAGCAGGGACTGAATACTTTATTTTTTTTTAACTTGTGCGTGAAAGACAGATTAGTAGTAATGATTAAAGACAATGAAATTTCCATCTATGATTCAAAATCGATAGAAAGAATATCTGAAGTCTGCCTTACTCAAAGTAAAATGCAAGAAAGAATCAGCAAACTTTCACAATAAAGTAAGCCTGCGAGTTGGAATCCACTGTTTGAATTGGTGTCTTGCAAAGAGGGTCCAGGCCTTCAGGTAAGCACGTGAGCACACATGTACATGCTTAAACAACACACAGATCACTTAAAACTTTAAAAAATAACTAATTCCAGGTCGTCACACAGCACAGAGGAGAGAAAGCTGGCCCCAGTAACAGGAAGACCAGAGTTCAAAGTCTGTCTCTGACACATATTAGCTGTGTGACCCTGACTAAATCTTCTAGGCTATACTCCAAGACCACAAATGCATTGGTAGAACTTGGTTCTCAGCGTTTTCTACATAATGAAATCACAAGTCCAGACCCTATCTTTATTAGGAGAACTATCTTAAATAGTTTAACAGTCATTATAGGAACATTATTAATTAATTGGAATGGCATATCACCGCACATGAACTCTGCTAAAAGCAATGTCCACCAAACTATATTGTGATTTATATCATGGCATTTTTGGTCTATAATGAACAATATAGTTTCAAAATCACATGACAAAAATAAGGGGTTTTTTTTAAGTGAAAACTTGCTATCCCAGTTTATTATTTCTGTTCCAAAGTGGCCACACTTAATTTATCTATAGAATTAGGACACAAAATCACTGTGGGATAAGGAATGTTATTAGGATATTCCACAAATAATACATGCAATTAATCCTACGTTATATGCACTGACAGGGAATAATATATATAGATAATATAAAACAGTAATTAATCATATATATTTTTCTTTCATTTTGCTTTTGCTCATGATTTTACGTGACAAATTTACTTTCCAAATCATATTTTACTCAAGCTACCAGTATCCACTTGCATTGTACTGTGTCCAAATCACTTCCACAGTAGTCTCTTGCTTTTTAGAAATTGTTAGCTTTTTTTGGTACACACTCATTTGGCACTTCAAAACTATATTATTAATCAACTATTCACATGTTTATATGCTTTTCCAGCTAAATGGTACAATGAGGCAAATGGCTCTACAACTCAAGAAAATGCTTGGTGGCAGAGGAAAATACAATACAATTTCCAAGTGAAGTTCAACAAACTTATATTAAGTGCCTACAATGTGCAAGGGAAACTGCTAAATGCTGGAGATACAAAGACTTGTACTAAAGAAACTTCTATTACACTGAGGAACAAATCTAGTCAAGTCAACTGGCATTTGTTCATGCTATGTCCCAGGCACTTCGTTAAGCTCTGCCAAGGAGCTCAAAGTCTATTGCAGGAGACAACACAGAAACGTGCAAGATAAACTGGAGGCAGCCTAAGAGGGATTAAAGAGGATGGGGAAAAGCTTCATCTAGAAGGTGGGACTTTAGCTGAAACCTGGACAAAGCCAGGAAAACTAGGTATCCAAGAGGAAGAGAAGGTGTTCTAGAAATGGAGGCTGGCCAGGGAAAACACTAAGAGAAAGGAGATGGAGTAACATGTTCAAGGAACAACAAAGAGGTTGATGTCATTGGCTCAAAGAGTATACAGAGAGGAATAAGGCATAAGCAGACCAGAAAGGTAGGAAGGGACCATATTACAAACACTTTTAAAATCAAAATAGTATTTGATATTTGATTCTGCAGATAACAGGCAGCCAATGGTGGGGCTGAATGGAAGTGAGCGGTAGGGGGAGCAACATGGTCAGACTTGGGCTTTAGGAAGATCAATTTGATAGCTGAGTGGAATGGGGCAAGTCTTGAGACAGAGAGACCAATCAACACAGGTTCTTGCAATAGTCTAGATGGGAAGTGACAAGAGCCTGTACCATGGTGGTAGCAGTGTCAAGAGGAGAAAAGGGTTAATGAGCGATGTTATAAAAGTAAAGAAGACTTCTAAAAATCAGCACCTGACCGGATGGCGGGGAGAGAGTGAGGAAGTAAGGATGACACAAGTTTATGAATATGAGTAAGTACAAGGACAGTAATAAAAAGTAAGGTGGTAAGAAGGTTTAGGAGAAAAGAGAATGAGTACAGTCTTCAGTGTAATGAGTTTAAAATATCTATGATGCATCTAGTTCAAGATCAAGATGTTTAATACAGATTGGTGGTTGGGAGAGAGGTTTGGGCTAGACAAGTAGATCTGAAGGTCATCTGCATAAGGATGAAACCATGAGAGCTAGGGAGATCACCAAGTGAAATATACACAACATATACAGACATGAGAAAATGCATAACAAATAAGATAAGAAAATACAACAAACATAAAAAATGATACAAAGTAATTCCATGAGGGAAGAGAGCATGAGGATGGGGGACGGGGGGAAGGAGAGAACAAAAGGAAGCATTAGGGAAAAACTCATATAAGAAGTGGCACCTTGGCTGGGTGCTACAGGCTAGAAAGGATCCCAGGGGGAAAGTAAAGAAGGAATGTATTTCTAAAAGTATAGAAGCAGGAGATGGAATACCATATATAGGGATGAACTGTCAGGCCAGGTCTGAATACAACATACAGTACTTAAAGGGAGTTATGGAAATAAGACTGGAAACAGAGGTAAAAGCCATTCTGTGGTACGATCTAAATACCCAGCAAAGAATTTTTTTTTTATTTTATCCTAGAAGAAATTGGTAGCTATGGCGGAGCAGGAGGGGAGTAATGGGAGCTGAAAACATGAAGTCTGACTCCTCCCGTCTAAAGGAGAGAGGAGGAGTAAGGACCTCTGGAACTGCGAGATTAATTACAAGAGCCCTGGCAATAGGCAATGATGTGCTAAACAAGGAAGGCAGCTGTGAGTAAGAAGGGGGTGAGAGAAGCAGATAAACCTTGACAACAGGCACGAATGAGTAAGGAAGATGGAAAAGCCAAGGATGCCTCCAAGGATGCAAGCCTGGGTGAACGATATGCTCAAAAGAAATAGGAAGCTTGGAAGATGGTTAGGTTTGGGGGGAAGAATTAGTTCTGTTTGGACATCCTGACTGTAAGACGCCAGAGGAACACCCGAGAAGAGATGCTGAGTGAGCAGTCTAGCAGCTTCTCCCTTTAAAGCACCACAAGAAGTTTAGAGGTCTTCACAGTGCAAGCACTTAGATAATGAGCATAAAATTGCACATTAGCAACAATCCTATTAAGAAGTACACAAACATTTCCTAGCAATCTCTTAACATTTTTATCAACTTTATCTTTTAAACTTACTACCAAAGAAATATAACAATGTATCAACTACATGTTAGATTTACAAATTGCTAAATATTTTAAAAGAACTCCAACATATCTCTACCTCAGATAAGACATCTATGTGTGCATGCACTTTTCAAATCTTGAAGCAAAAAGCACAAATGAAAAGGTATACAGTGTTATGAAATTAACCACAATAAGCTAAAATAATTATAGAACAAGTCACTAATAAGAAGGCAATTTTGTGCATGATTTTTGAAAAAAGAAACTTTCAAAAATCTCATGACAACAAAAACTGATTCTCAAACAGATTAAATTGAAAACAGAGGCGAAACACAATGAAGAATATTCCATTACATATTCTGTCTGAGCAATTTGCCAAGAATATAAAAGCACTGAAATCATTTAAAGATGAATGCTTCCAATTGTTGGTACAATAAGAAAATAACAAATAATGACATCATAACAAAGCCCTTATTCTCAAGTCCAATAATTAATGTGTCAAATCTTACATTAGAATGACAATAGTTAATTATGCTGTTGATATTTAGAGAATGTTCAAGATATGAATGAATCCTACACTAAATTTATTTTCTAAGTAGAACTGGAATGAAAAGCTAATAAATTTATTATGTTATGTTGTACCTTCCAGAGCTCCATCAAAACAAACTAAACCAAAAGTTAGGAATACATGACTTTTAAAGACTACCTTTAAGACTTAAAAGTAAACAATTGTAAAGAGTTATCCAGACACAAACAGAACATCCAAAAGATTTCCCAAAAGATCTCTGTCGAGTGTAGAAAGGAGGCAGGAAGGAAAAAAAAGCTAATTTAAAAAATATATAAGAAGGCCATGAATTAAGAAAGTTTAAGTATAAAGTAAAAATCTTAAAATAAATCTTCCAGCTAAGAAATAAACACAGGTTTGTTATTTTTTTTTCTTTTCTTTTCACTGTAACATAAGAATAATGAAAAACAGGGAGCCAATCTTGGAAAGTACAAAGCAAATCAACTAAAAATTCAGTGTGAGTCGGCATTACAAACTCAAATGGCTATCACGCCTAGTTTATTTTTAAATGTCTTAAGTCTTATAAAAAAAAAACCTGAAAATTACAAACGATCTGATTAATGAATCCAAGATGTAAGTCAAATAATGTCAGACAAACATCACAGACAACATGCAAGGCTACTGGCTAAGGTTACTGGGTACGACCTGAATTAGTTTCAAAAAGACCCAGAATTCATAATAAGTATGAAAGCAATATGTCCTGTATAAACAGATGCATACTGGTGCACTGATTGGTATACCTAATTAGCAAAAGTTTTGTTTTTGTCTGTTTAATGTCAGGAAATGTGAAATATCTTCACAGAAAATCCAGCCATGACTCTATCACAAGAAAGAAGGATACATTTACAAATTGTCAGGAAAAAACAAAAGATTATTGATATGAAAGCCTGAGAGTAGAGCCTACACTTCAGGAGACAACCCAGGCAATCCATCTCTTCTTCCCCCACCCATATGCATCTTCTCAACATCTCTGTCATGATCCAACACCAGGCACCTTCTACCGCCTTAACCCAATGCTTCTGAGCTTCCTTTTATGGGTTGGCCTCCTTGTGAAAATGAAAACTCTTTGAGGACAGAGGTTAAATTTCTCTTTGGTTGATACTTACATTCCCAGTACTTAATACAGCGCTAGGCACATAGTGAGTGATTAATCAGTTTGATGAATGACTGAAATATGGAAATCAAGTCCTGGATGACAATATTGTGGAAGTAAACTAAGACCTACTCACCCCTTCTCTATTTAGGTTATCTATTCCAAAATTATATTAGGACAGTACTTACCTCTAAAGTCTTTGGTCTAACCTGAATGAGAAACTTTTTCAATCTTCCTCTAAATATCAATACCAAAATAGTTACATATACTTAAATCTTTTAACATTATTTTAATCTAAGTCTTGAGTTTCTAAAAGGAGAAACAGCCTGATCAGACCAGTAAAGCAGTTCAGTTTTCTGATGTGGTGCTTGTAGACTGTCCAGGTTTCACAGGCATACAACAACGAGGTCAGCACAATGGCTCTGTAGATTTTCAGTTTGGTAGGCAGCCTAATATCTCTTCTCCCACACACATTCCTTCAGAGCCTCCCAAACACTGAACTAGCTCTGGCAACGTATGCATCAACTTCATTATCAATGTGTACATCCTCGGAAAGTATACTGCCAAGGTAAGCGAACATATCCAGAGTATTCAAAACTCCATTTGCTGTAACCAATATTTCCAGGTATGGATGGTGTGGTGCTGGCTGGTGTAACACCTGTATTTTCCTGGTATTAATCGTTAGGCCAAAATTAGCACAAGCAGCAGAGATCTGGATCCATATCTTGTTTTATCTCTGCTTCAGAGGCTGCACAGAGTGCACAATCATCTGCAAACAAAAAATGCATGCACCAACTCTCCCTCCACTTTAGTCTTGGCTTGTAACCTTTTCAAGTTAAATAATTTACCATCACTGTGGTAACTAAAAATGCTGTGTTCATTCTTATTGATGGCATATAACAACATTGCTGAAAACATCATGCTAAAAAGCATGGGAGCAAGCACACAGCTTTGTTTCATTCCACTGGTGACTGGTAAAGTCCATTATCCTAAAACTGGGCAAGCAAGCTGTCATGAAACTGATGAACTTCTCTGGGCAACCAAATTTTTCATAAGCCCTCAAACTGAGAATTGGAGGTCTTGGTAAGTTCAACAAAGTTTGTATACCAACCTATATTCTGCTACTGGCATTTCTTCTGGAGCTGTTAGGCAACAAACACCATATCAACCATTCCCTAGCCTTTTCCGAAGTCACACACGCTCTCAGGTAAATGACCATCCTCCAAGTGAAGGATCAGCCTATTAAGGCGGACTCTGACAAGAATTCTGTCATCAGTGACTAAGAGAGAGACCCTCCTGTGATTATCAGAGGACAATCTATTTCCTTTACCTTTATAGAAATGGACAATGGAGTCATCCTTGAACTCCTAGGGGACAATCTCCTCTTGCCATGTAATCTGGAAAATTTCAGCTAGCTTTTGTATGAGCAATGGACCCATCTCTTTGTAAATCTCAGCTGGAATAAAATCAGCACCAGCTGCTTTGCTACAGGAGAGGAGCCTAATGGCATTTAAAACCTCTTCTTCAGTAGGAAATTTGGCTATAGAGGGACTGACTTCAACCTGAAGTATATAGTCAATGGCTTCAGTATTGATTGATGACAGTCTGTTAAGAACACTATGGAAGTGAAGTGTTCGGCCCATGTCTCCAGGATCATGTCCTGGATCATTAATCAATGTGGCTCCATCAGCACTGAGTAGCTGAGATGCAACATACACCTTTGGCCCATAAACAGCCTTCAGGGCATCATAAAAGCACTTTGGATTACTGCTATCAGCATACAACTGAATTTCTTCTGCCCTCTTACAGAATCCCGACTCTCTCTAAGCTTTGCTGGTAAAGTTTGCTTTTGGTGGAATTAAATGCTGCCTTCATAGAGATGGATGAACTATCCTGTTGGTAAACCCTGTGGAGTCCTTCTTTTTCAATTAGCAGCTTCTGAATTTCCCCATCATTTTCACCAAACCAGTCTTGGTGTTTGTGAGTGTTCTAACCCAGATGAGTAAATGCAGTGCTATACACCAAATCTCTGAAAGCTGCCCATTCCTGTTCTGTCACACTGCTGCCAACCCATGTGTTGACTCAACTTTCCCTCCAAGTTAGCTCCGAACTGTTTACACTCAAAGAAGTGCTCTAAGCCGTTGACATTAAGTCTTCTGCTCATGGTCTTGCCCTTGTGGTCACCACTTTTGTTGAATGTGAATATTTAGCTTAGAGACAGTAAGTACGATCGGACTAACTTTCTGCACTACACGTTGCCTTCATCACTCTCACATCCTGTCTCTTCTCCTTACAATTAATGGCACAGTATATTAAACGCCAACATTTGGTGCATACCAAGGGTGCATCTGTGAAATTTTATTGCATTTATGTAAATGGAAGACAGTGTGGGTGATAAGAAGGTCATGAGATGCACAAGTCTTCAGTAGTTAAGTGATCATTGCTGAACCTCGTTTAGCATGTCTGCTGAAATGGTTTACCGGACATTGGACACTGCATATCCTACAACTCCTTGGAGCCACAGGTTAGAGTTAGGTGGGTACACCAAAGGCAGAAAGCAGCCCTCGCACCAGAGGTACTAGTATTCCCTGAACACACCCTACACCCTGCAGAGAATGAAAGAGGAGTGAGACACAAGTGAAGAGGAAAACCTTTCTCACTGTTTACTGCCCCAGGGTACAGAGATGCCCTCTAAGGAGTACATACCCACTGGATGATCAGGAGACCTTGGAATCAATATGCTGTGGCCAAGGGGAAGGAGAATTTTCCCAATGGTGTTGAGGCACACCAATTTCTGTGTGAACTCAGGGAGTGGGCTTGGTTCAGCAGTGGAGGAGTACAAGACAGAAGAGGCTGGGAACTTTCACAGTGAAGGGAGTGGAAAGGAGTGAGAAAATGCTAGCTGTATAAAAATAGGTGTGGTCATACTGGAAACAACTCTACTACCGTCAACCATGACTCTGAGTCAAGTCTGGTCCTCCCAGAAGGGTTCAAGCTCAACTGTGGAGACAACTGTCCTCAGGGAAAAAAAAAATCATAATATCTGCAAATAAGAGATATTTTAACCTCCATTTTGTCTATAGTCATTCCCACAATTTATATTTCCTGTGTTGATACTATAACCAGCATTCCTTATACAATATGGAATAACAGTGCAGACATGTGATATTCATGATTTACCACTGACCTTTTTTGAGAAAATTTCACTGTTTTTGCGTAAAAAAATAACACTAGGGAGTAGCAGAACCAGGAGAACATTGTACACCACCACAGATATATTGATTCTGTGAGGACTAACTTTGATAGACATGGCTCTTCTCCGCAATACAAGGTTCAAAGAGAATTCCAAAGCACTCATGATGGAGAAAGCTCTCTACATCCAGAGAAAGAACTATGGAATTGAATGCAGATTGAGGAAAACTATTTGCTCTCCTTTTGTTTTTTCTCTTTTATTTTGATTTTGTTTCTTCTTTCTCATGATTCATTCCACTGGTCATAATTCTTCTTTACAACTTGACTATTGTGTAAATAAGTTTAATGCAAAGGTACATGTAGAAGATATATCAGATTCCATGCCATCTTAGAGGGGATGAGGGAGGGGAAGAAAATCTGGAACTCAAAAACATGCAGAACTGAGTGTTGTAAACTGAAAATAAAAATCTTAATAAAAAAATAAATCATTATAACTAATAAAAAAACCACTGGCTCTTGGTTTTATATAAATACTTTTTATCATTCCTTCAGATAAGGGATTTTTTTCATTCGTTGTATTTGTATCTTCACAGCCTAGCACAGTAACTGGCTCATAGTAGGTACATAACACATGTTAATTGATACTAAGGAAGAGTTCTTTTAGTATTTTTAACACAAATATTGTATTTTGTTCAAAGGTTTTCTGCAATGATTGATAATAATGCAAGTGAGCAATGCTCAGGCCATCTGTGGACTTTCTTGATTTTCATAGTTATTAGGAATGCTTACCTCTTAAAATTTCCATATTACCATGTATAAACAATGTATTTATTTAGGATCAAAGACTTCCAGCTAGAAGGATCTTCAGAAGCCATCTACTTGAATTCCATCAATTTACAGAGAAGGAAATCAAGGCCCAGGAGGTACAATGATTTGCCCACAGTTATCACACAACCTGTAATCTTCATGAAGGATTTGAACCTAGGTTCACTGATTTTGGAGTGACAGCCTTCTCTCTACTGTACCATCTTGTTTCTTATATGGGTCTATGTTGTATTTCTCCTAGCAGAATGTAAGTTTTTTAAGAGAAGAGATGGTTTTTGTGTTTTTGCAAGCAGTGTTAATTCAAGTTTACTAAATTTGTGTTTTCATTATAAATTAATGCTATTTCACTTTTTTTTCCAATTTTCTCAACCACAGAGAAGAATCTTTAGACAGGAAAAAAGAAAGAGAATGTTAATAAGAAACTGAAAAATAAAGAGGATAAGGAAAGAACACAACCGTATCTTCTATGAACACAAGTCACCAGACCCCACAAACTACATTCTGAGATCCTGAAAGAACTTGCAAGCCAAACCAATCAAACTTTAAACGGATTTCTTTTGCAGAGCTAGGAAAATCACCCAGAGGGACAAACATCAAAAATCTAAGGGAAATAAAAAAAAAAGGAAAGAAACAAAGCAGGATCCTGTATCAAATTATACCACAACTCATCAAAATATAGTAATCATCAAAATGATTTAGTGGGGTAGCTAAGTGGCCCAGTGGACAGAGCACAGGACCTGCTATCAGGAGGACCTGCATTCAAATCTGGCCTTACTAGCTGTGTGACCCTGGGCAAGTCACTTAACCCCAATTGCACGTGCATGCATGCACATGTACGCGCGCACACACACACAAACATACTGCTGATTAAAAAGTAGATAGGTCAATACAACAGAAAAAAAAACCAATCAAGTTGGCTAGTTTTACACATTTAAAGATTCCAACTACTGGATAAGCACTCACTATTGAACAAAAACTACTGGGATCTGGTAAAAATTAGGTTTAGATAAACACCACGAACCATAAACCAAGATAAGCATTAAATGGATACAGGTCTTAGATATTAAAAAATCATCACCATAAAGTAAATTACACAAAAGGGGGGGCAGGTCAAATTATCAAGGTATTATCAAGATATTTGCCAGAACTCTTGCCAAAAGCAAACTGTATAATAATTCCTTAACTTATCTTGAAGATAATTTCCTAACCCAATAGCGAAGAAAGAAAAGAAGAAAAAAAAAACCAGAGGGGAAATTCTCCTTTGAATCTAATTCGTTACAACAGAAAAGAACTAGGTGCTGGAATTAAAATGATGGAAAATGATTTGACTATTTCTTCACAAAAGATGTGACAGAGAAAAAAACACATAGTCTGACATGCATGTTAACTTTTGGGAAAGCAGATTCCAAAGGATTCCTAGGAAAGAGAGATAGGATGCCCTGGATTAAAACTGTAAAGGGCATCAGCTCAGAAGAGATAAGAAGCTCTCAAGAATCAAATTTTGAAAACACAAAAGGATATTATTCTAATAAAGAAAAATATGAATTTTCTAAAGATGGAGATGTACATGGAACTCATCAATCAACTTAAAATTTTTAAAAATATGGAAGATAGAAGAAAAGTCAGGTAACAGATGAAGTGTGGCACAATATTGTGCAAATAATATCAAGAGTGCAAAGGCTCAGAATGAGTTGAAGCTAATGAGTAAAACCAAGGCCCACAAAAAAGTAGGGGATTCTTAAGCTACACTGGAGGAGGGATAAGAGGGACCATTTGGTATGGACAGTATGATGATTACTGATTTTAAAAGGGCAACTATACAATGCTTATTTTGCTTCTCTTTTTTCCCTCTAATGGGAATGATCTTTGGATTGGAAAAGACAAAAATAATGAAGTTAAACCTCCGATTAAACTTGATTGTCTCTAGTCATGTGACTTGGGTGAACTGTCTGTCTCAGGATACCAAAGAAACTAGCAAATTTGGTTACTGAGTCACTGTTAAACTGATGGTGGAAATATGACAAACAGGAGAGTAACCACAAGTCTGGAGATATGTAAGTTCAACAACAATGACATTAGCTAGAACGTGCTGAAAAGAAGAAATCATGGTTCACTGTTGATCTGAAGGGTTACTACTGGACTATTACCGAAATTTATTCTTACCTACAAGCACCTGAACATTTTTCTCAATTACTTGGCTAAAATAATAGATGGAAGGTTTTCAAATTTACATATTCACATTCAAATGACCCGGTGCACTCTATATGTGTATATATATACAAACACACACACACACACACACACACACACACACACACACACACACACATATGTATATTCCCTTTAGCTACCCTAATACTGAGGTCTCATGAATCATATACATCATCTTTCCATGTAGGAATGTAAACAAAACAGTTCAACTTTAGTTAAGTCTCTTGTGATTTCTCTGTCTTCTTTACCTTTTCATGATTCTCTTGATTCTTGCGTTTAAAAGTCAAATTTTCTATTCAGCTCTGGTCTTTTCACTGAGAAAGCTTGAAAGTCCTCTATTTTACTGAAAATCCATATTTTGCCTTTGAGAATTATACTCAGTTTTACTGGGTAGGTGATTCTTGGTTTTAATTCTAGCTCCAATGAGCTCGGGAATATCATATTCCAAGCCCTTCTATCCCTTAATGTAGAAGCTGCTAGATCTTGTGTTATTCTGATTATGTTTCCACAATGCTCAAATTGTTTCTTTCTGGCTGCTTGCAATATTTTCTCCTGTATGTGGGAGCTCTGGAATTTGGCTACAATATTCCTAGGAGTTTTCGTTTTGGGACCTTTTTGAGAAGGCGATTGGTAGATTCTTTCAATTTTTATTTTACCCTCTGGTTCTAGAATATCAGGGCAATTCTCCTTGATAATTTCTTTTTTTCCCCCTTTTTATTGATTTATTTATTTGATATATTTAGTTTTCAGCAATGATTTTCACAAGAGTTTGAATTACAAATTTTCTACCCATTTCTACTCTCCCCCCCCCACAAGATGGCATATATTCTGGTTGCCCTGTTCCCCAGTCAGCCCTCCCTTCTGTCACCCCACTCCCCTCCCATCCCCTTTTCCCTTCCTTTCTTGTAGGGCAAGATAAATTTCTACACCCCACTGCCTGTGCATGCTATTTTCTAGTTGCATGCAAAAACTTTTTTTTTTGTTTTTGAACATCTGTTTTTAAAATTTTGAGTTCCAAATTCTCTCCCCTCTTCCCTTCCCACCCACCATCCCTAAGAAGTCAAGCAATTCAACATAGGCCACATGTGCATCATTATGTATAACCTTTCCACAATACTCATGTTGTGAAAGACTAACTATATTTTGATCCTTCCTAACCTATCCCACTTTATTGAATTTTCTGCCTTGACCCTGTCCCATTTCCAAAGTGTTTGTTTTTGATTACCTCCACCCCCATCTGCCCTCCCTTCTATCATCCCCCCCCCTTTTTTTTTATCTTCTTCCTTCTTCTTTCCTGTGGGGTAAGATATCCAATTGAGTATGTATGGTGTTCCCTCCTCATGTCAAATCTGATGAGAGCAAGATTCACTCATTCCCCCCTCACCTGCCTTCTCGTCTCTTCCTACAGAACTGCTTTTTCTTGCCGCTTTTATGCGAGATAATTTCCCCCATTCTATCTGTCCCTATCTCCCTCTCTCAATATATTCCTCTCTCATCCCTTAATTTGGTTTTATTTCTTTTAGATATCTTCCCTTCATCTTCAACTCACCCTCTGCCTGCGCGCTCTCTCTCTCTCTCTCTCTCTCTCTCTCTCTCTGTCTCTCTCTCTCTCTCTCTCTCTCTATATATATATATATATATATATATATACACACACACACACACATACATATATACACACTCACATATATATACATAAACATATATATACATAAACATACATATATATATGCATATTCCCTTCAGCTACCCTAATACTGAGGTCTCATGTATCATACACATCATCTTTCCACGTAGGAATGTAAACAAAACAGTTCAACTTTAGTAAGTCCCTTGCAATTTCCTTTTCTTGTTCTTTTTCTTGATTACCTTTTCATGTTTCTCTTGATTCTGGTGTTTGAAAGTCAAATTTTCTATTCAGCTCTGGTCTTTTCACTGAGAAAGCTTGAAAGTCCTCTATTTTATTGAAAATCCATATTTTGCCTTGGAGCATGATACTCAGTTTTGCTGGGTAGGTGATACTTGGTTTTAATCCTAGCTCCATTGACCTCCGGAATATCGTATTCCAAGTCCTTCGATCTCTTAATGTAGAAGCTGCCAGATCTTGGATTACTCTGATTATGTTTCCACAATACTCAAATTGTTTCTTTCTGGCTGCTTGCAGTATTTTCTCCTTGATCAGGGAGCTCTGGAATTTGGCGACAATATTCCTAGGAGATTTCTTTTTGGGATCTATTTGAGGAGGTGATCAATGGATTCTTTCAATTTCTATTTTGCCCTGTGGCTCTAGAATTTCAGGGCAATTCTGCTTGATAATTTCTTGAAAGATGATATCTAGGCTCTTTTATTGATCATGGCTTTCAGGCAGTTCAATAATTTTTAAATTGTCTCTCCTGGATCTATTTTCCAGGTCACTGGTTTTTCCAATGAGATATTTCACATTGTCTTCCATTTTTTCATTCCTTTGGTTCTGTTTTATAATATCTTGATTTCTCATCAAGTCACTAGCTTCTACTTGCTCCAATCTAATTTTGAAGGCAGTATTTTCTTCAGTGGTCTTTTGGACCTCCTTTTCCATTTGGCTAATTCTTCCTTTCAAGGCATTCTTCTCCTCATTGGCTTTTTCGAGCTCTTTTGCCATTTGAGTTAGTCTATTTTTGAAGGTATTGTTTTCTTCAGTGTATTTTTCAGTATTTTTTTAGGTCTCCTTTAGCAAGTCATTGACTTGTTTTTCATGGTTTTCTTGCATCCTTCTCATTTCTCTTCCCAATTTTTCCTCTACTTTTCTAACCTGCTTTTCCAAATCTTTTTTGAGATCCTCCATGGCCCGGGACCAGTTCATGTTTTTCTTGGAGGCTTTTGGTGTAGGCTCTTTGACTTTGTTGACTTCTTCTGGCTGTATGTTTTGGTCTTCGTTGTCACCAAAGAAAGATGACAAAGTCTGAGACTGAGTGTGAGTCCGTTTTCACTGCCTGGCCATGTTCCCAGCCAACTTATTTGACCCTTGAATTTTTCTTCGGGGTATGACTGCCTGTAAAGAGTACTTTGTTCCAAGCTTGAGGGGCTGAGCTGTTGTTTTCAGAGATATTTCTATACAGCCAGCTCTGCCACACCAGCATTCCTCCTCCCCCAAGAACCACCAACCTAGACCGACTCAGATCTTAAGCAGGCTCTGCACTCCTGCTCTGATCCACCACTTAATTCCCCCCCCCCACCAGGTGGGCCTGGGGCCAGAAGCAACTGCAGCTGTAGTCCTGTAGCTGCCCCGCCTTTCACTCTGTCCCCCGCAGCTTTTTCCACTAACTTTCTCTGTTGTCTGTGGTGTGTGTGGGTTGAGAGGTCTGGTAACTGCCACAGTTCACTGATTCAGGGTGCTAGGGCCTGTTCCACCTGGCTCCTGGTCTAGTTGGTCCTGCCGCCACCCATGCTGGGCTCTGCTCCCCTCCGCTCCCAGCTCCATGAGCGACAGACCTCACCCAGCAACCATCCAGGCTGTCCTGGGCTGAAGCCCTGCTTACCTCTGTTATTTTGTGGGTTCTGCAGTTCTAGAATTTGTTCAGAGCCATTTTTATACGTGTTTGGAGGGACCGGAGGGGGGGAGGAGCTCACGCAAGTCCCTGCTTTCCAGCCACCATCTTGGCTCTGCCCCCACCATTAAATATTCTTAATGAATTAATACTTCCTACTAGTGATCATTCCTTCCCTTTTTAAAGACTCACAAACCATTGTTTTAACATTACATGCTAGAATTTTGTCAGGAATTGAATTCAAGTTTATCAGTCAATAATGTGGTGGGGAAATTTTTATCTTCTGCCTATCTTGGAAAGAAATGTGGTTGCACTTTCACTGATCCATATAGTATAGGACTCCCTAATACACACATTCCAACCTGAACCATGTGAAGTTTCCTCTAAAAAGTTGTATATTCCTATCATTATTCCTACATCCTTTGCTCTCATGTTGTTCTCTAAACTTAAAATTCTCTCCACCAATCTCAGGCAACTGAAACGATACACATCCTTCAAAGCTTGGTTCAAATGCCACTTCCTTTATTATGTCACCCTTATTTCCATGAGGAAAAGGACCATTTCTTAGTATCTGTATCTTCTGTAGCACTTAGCACAGGACATTACCAGAACTTAAAATATGTTTTTTGAACTAATTAAATAATACGCAATATAGTTCATGGAGGATAGAGGTCAAACAGTCCTGTGCTTAATTATGTTCACTATATAACATAGTAGATTTGTTTGCTGGAATCACCTCAACCAACGCTGATACACCTCTGCACTATATTAACTAGCAATGAACTATTTTAACTTATTTCAAAATGTGTAAACTAAAGACAAATTCTCATTTAAACTTCGCAAATCCAGTTACTAAGATTTCAATTGAAAAGCAAAATAGAAACTTACCAAGTAACTATGGAACCAGGTTCCTCTCAATACAATTGAACTCTGTGAATAAATCCTAAAAAGAGTCAGAGTACTTAATGGTTTGTCTGAATGCATACAAACCAAAAACTGCAGGACAACTCACTCTGAAGCTTATTCACAAGATCCTGTTAAATAGTATACTTAAATATTGATCAACAAGTAAATCCTTAACTAGAGAGTTAGTGTGTTAAGATTAAAAATCCAGGTTCTAGTATAAAGTTCCACATTAAAAAAGAAAAGATGGAAAGAACCTGAAAGTGTTTATTAAGTTCTGAAATATATCCTGTTCAAAATGTATTTCAATATAATCTTTAGCCTACTAGGATACATATATATGTAGTTAAGAGTGGCACATTCTTAACTTTTTGAAAGTCTAGTTCAATTTATGTCTGACCTCAAGCATTCAAAAAATTCCCGATTCTGAAATTAACAAACACCACAGGGGACTGAGCAGTCTATGGTTAAGTCAATTAAACTCCTTAAAACGAAAAGGAGAGAAAAAGAAATTCCCAAAGAAAGATGATTCAACGTGGTATTCAATTTACTATCTATATTCTAAATAAAATGGTCAATCCAATAAACATGTAAAAATCATAAAAAACAACCATAAGATTAACATAGATACACAAAATGATCAAAGGCAAACAATTCTCATCATCTCTAAGACAATACATCTTGTATCTATGCATTTATTACTTTCAAGTCTTTTCAGCATTTACTATTATTATATTTTCACAACAATCCAATCAGATATATAGTGTGTTATCATCCCCATATCATAGATGAGGAAAATATGGTATAAAGAAATTCCAAGAGATCAAACTATAGTCTTCCAACACCAGCATAAGACTCTGCAAAATGTTTCCCATAGTTAAGCTCACCATTTAAGATGACAAATATAAAATACTATCTAAATAGTGGAGTGAGTATCCCAACAGTTTTAAAGCAAATTTTATCGCTAGCATTCAAATTTCGCTATTTAATGGAGAAAATCACAACCTGATACATTACACAATTCTCTTATGTGCAAATTCAAAACTCCTTTATCATTGTTAGAGAGTCAATGTAAAAACTAGACATAACAAGATAAAGACTGCACAGATGTAAGAGGTGCTTCTTACTTTATAAAGTTTAATAACATATTTGGCAGGAACCAGAAGTATAATTTCATTATATTGCCTCACTATCCCATACCAGTTGTTCAGGAATACAAAAGTTCAAATTTTCAATTTATCTTAGAATATTTTTTCTTAATCTTTGTCGTCTGATCCTGTCACATTCTAATTTGTATAATATTTCTTAATGTAAATGTCGTATTTCCCTTACTGGAACTGTAGAAATTCCCTGAAGGTAAGAACTACTTTGTTTTCCCCATCTGTACTCCTAAAGCCTAACAATGTACTGCTACACAGCAAGTAATTTATAAAGATTTATTGAGATTTGCTGTTGAAACGATATTACCACTTTAAAGGGAGTTTTATTAATGTAATCAGACTTCTGAAGGAGTGTTCCAAAGCTCTTAGATTCAAGTGGTTACTTTCTGTCTCTTCTTTGTTAAAAAAAAAGGAACAATTAACTTAGCTTCTTACCTGAGAGCTCCCACTGAAACCTGGAGGCTGACTGTATTCCGTGGAATCAATAATACTACTGCAAAACAAAGAGAAAGAAATTTGGCTTTATCAATGGTGCTAATATTATTTTCTCAATGGAAAATTATCAATGGAAAATCCCAATAGCAAAGAATCCTCTAACAACTTCAATTTTACATGACAGAAAAAATTCACTACCTGAAATGCAGTAATAACCTGTTACCACCTCTTTTTTCCCCCACCCCAGATATAACAAACACTGTCCTGAAAAAATCCATATCAAATATCAACCATTAAAAAGTATCAGATTGATTTCACTAATTTATAAAACAAACCAAGGCATTCACTCCTGATCATCCTCCAAGAGAATTAACTAAAAGGAAACACCAAATAGATGAGATTTTGTCCCATCAAAGAAGCAGGTTTATTATTTTCACAAAGAGCCCCTCCTGAAGGCAACTTACTAGGGCAAGAGTTTATTTCTTCTCCATTAGACTCAGGTAATCATAACTGGTCTTCTGGACTCTAGTCTATCCTCTCTCAATCCACTCTCCACACTTCTACCCAATTCTCCCTTAATGTACCACTATTTCATCACTCCTCTACTCAAAAACTCTGTATTGTCTACAGAATCAATCTGGCTCCAATCCCCCTGTCATGTCTTCTCTCACACCTTTCTTCACACACCACTACACTTCATCTTCTACTTTCATTCTACTTTTTCTCAACTTTATGCCTTTAATGTCAGTTCTTATTCCTTCAAGGGCTATGCTCCATCTCATGTCAGAAATACCTCACCCTTTCCTTTAAGGACCAGAATCCTACAATATGTGGTTTACAAGAAACGCATCTGAAGCATAGAGATACACAGAGTAAAGATAAGGGGCTGGAACAGAAGCTATTATGCTACAGCTGAATTAATAATAATTAAAAAAAACACGGGTAGAAATCATGACCTCAACCACAAGAAAAAAAAATCTAATTAAGAGACAAGGAAGAAAACTATACACAATGAAATAATATCAATACTAAATATCTATGCACCAAATACTATAGCATCTAATATTTTTAAAAAGTGAAATGAGATAGTCTCAGGGCGGAGCCAAGATAATAGCTGGAAAGCAGGGACTTGCCTAAGCTCCCCCCCAGGTCCCTCCAAACACCTATAAAAAATGGCTCTGAACAAATTCTAGAGCTGCACAACCCACGAAATTATCAAGGAGAACTGCCCTGATATTCTGGAACGAGAGGGTAAAATAGAAATTGAAAGAATCCACCAATCGCCTCCTCAAAAAGATCACAAAAAGAAAACTCCTAGGAATATTGTAGCCAAATTCCAGAGCCACCAGACCAAGGAGAAAATACTGCAAGCAGCCAGAAAGAAACAATGTGAGTATTGTGGAAACACAATCAGGATAACACAAGATCTAGCAGCTTCTACATTAAGGGACCAAAGGGCTTGGAATATGATATTGCAGAGGTCAATGGAGCTAGGATTAAAACCAAGAATCACCTACCCAGCAAATCTGAATATCATGCACCAAGGCAAAATATGGACTTTCAATAAAATAGAGGACTTTCAAGCTGTTTTTGCATGCAACTGGCAAAGAAGATATACAGGCAATGGGGCATAGAGATCTATCTTGCCCTACAAGAAAGTAAGGGAAAAAGGGATGGGGGGAAGTGGGGTGACAGAAGGGAGGGCTGACTGGGGAATGGGGCAATCAGAATATATCCCATCTTGGAGTGGGGGGAGGATAGAAATGGGGAGAAAATTTGCAATTCAACATCTTGTGGAAATCAATGCTGAAAACTAAAAATATTAAATTAATAATAATAAAAAAATAAAAAAAGTTAAATGAGTTACAGGAGGAAACAGACAATAAAACTATACTAGTGGGGGACCTCAGCTTCTCCATCTCAGAACTAGATAAATCTAAACAAAAAAGAAACAAGAAAGAAATTAAGGAGGTGAATAGAATTCTTGAAAACTTAAGATATGATAGATCTCTGGAGAAAATTGAAAGGGAATAGAAAGGAATATACCTTTTCCTCAACAGTACATGGAACCTACACAAAAATGGATCATGTATTAAGACATAAAAACCTCAGAACCAAATGCAGAATAGTAGAAATATTAAATCCATTCTTTTAAGATCATAATGTAATAAAAATTACAATCAAGAAAAGGCAGTAGAAAGATCGATTAAAAATTAATTGGAAACTAAATAATGTAATCTTAACAAATAAGTATGTCAAAGAACAAATCATAAAAACAGTCATTTCATTAAAGAGAATGACAACAATTGGACAACATACCAAAATTTATGGGATGCAGCCAAAGTAGCACTTAGGGGAAAGTTTATATCTCTAAACACTTAAATAAATAAGATATAAAGAAAGAGCAGATCAATGAACTGGGGATGTAATTTTAAAAAATGAAGGAGAAATTAAAAATCCCCAATTAAATACCAAATTGGAAATCCTGAAAATCAAAGGAAAGATTAATAAAACTGAAAGAAAACTACTGAAGTAACAGACAAAATTAGAAGCTGATTTTAAGGGGAAAAAAGTCATAAAAGAGATAAATCATTTGTTAATTTGATTAAAAAATAGAAAAACAAAAATGAAATTGCAAGTATCAAAAATGAAAAGAGTTAACTCATGGTGAATGAAGAGGAAATTAATACAATTAATAGGAACTATTATACTCAATTATATGCCAATAAATCTAACAACTGAAATGAAATGGATGAATATTTACAAAAATATAAATTGCCTAGATTAACAAAAGAGAAAATAAAATACTTAAATAACTCAATCTCAGAAAAAGAAATTGTATAATCCATCAATGAACTCCCTAAGGAAAAATGCTTAGGACCACATGGATTCAGGAATGAATTTTACAAAACATTTAAAGAACAATTAATTGCAATACTATGTAAACTACTTTGAAAAACACTCTTTTATGACACAAATATGATGCTGATACCTAAACCAGAAAGAGTGAAACAAGAAAAATAAAACTACAGATGAATTTTCCTAATAAATATTGATGCAAAAATTTTAAATAAAACATTAGCAAGATTATAGCAATGTATGACAAGGATCACATACTATGACTGGGTGGGATTTATGCCAGGAATGTAGGACTGGTTCAAAACTGGGCAAACTATCAGCATAACTGACAATATTAATAACAAAAACAACAGGAATCATATGACAATATTAGTAGATGTAGAAAAAGCTTTCAATAAAAGATAATACCCATTCCTACTAATGCCATTAGAGTGCACAGAAATAAATGGAGCTTACCTTAAAACTTATAAGTAATATTCATCTAAAACCACCAACCAGAATTATCTGTAATGGGGATAAGCTAGCAGCCTTCCCAATAAGATCAGGGGTAAAGAAAAGATGCCCATTTATCACCACTATTATTCAATACTGTTCAATATTGTAGTAGAAATGCTAGCTATGACAATAAGTAAAGAAAAAGAAATTGAAGGAATTAGAATTGTCAATGAGGAAATAAAACTATCACTCTTTGCAGATAATCTGATGGTATACTCAGAGAATCATAGATAATCAGCTAAAAAGGTAGTTTAAATAATTAACAACTTCAGCAACATTACAGGATATAAAATAAACCCACATAAATCATCAGCATTTCTATATATTACCAACAAAGTCCAGCAGGAAGAAACGGAAAGAGAAATTCCATTTAAAATAACTGTAGACAATATAAAATACTTGGGAGTCTACCTGCCAACACAAACCCAGAAACTATATAAACACAATTACAAAACACTTTTCACACAAATGAAGTCATATCGAAAAAATTGGAAAAGTATTAATTGCTCATGGGTAGGCCCAGCCAATATAATAAAAATGATAATTCTACTTAAATTAATCTACTTATTCAGTGTCATACCAAACTACCAAAAAATTATTTTATAGAGCTAGAAAAAAGAATAACATTCAGCTGAAAGAATAAATTGTCAAGAGAATCAATGAAAAAAATGTAAATGAAGGTGGTCTAGCCACACCAGACTCTAACTATATGATAAAAGCAATAATTATCAAAACAATCTAGTACTGGCTAAAAAACAGTGGGAGATCAGTGGTATAAATTAGGTACACAATATAGTGTAGGCAATGACCACAGTAATGTAGTGTTTCATAACCCAAAGATCCAAGCTTTTGGAACAAAAACTCATTATTTGACAAAAATTGCTGGGAAAACTGGAAAACAGTATGGCAGAAACCAGGTACAGAGCAACATCTCACATCATATACCAAGACAAGGTCAAAATGCCTGTATGATTTACACATGAAAAATAATACCATAAGCAAATTAGGAGAGCATGGAATTGTTTACCTGTCAGATCTATGAATATGGGAAGATTCAGAACCAAAGAAAACAAAAAGAACATTACAAAATATAAAATAGATAATTTTGATTATATAAAATTTAAAAGTTTTTGCACAAACAAAACCAATGCAGTCAAAATTAGAACGAAAGCAGAAAACAGGAGAAAAAAATTTTATAGCAAGTATCTCTGATATAAGTCTCATCTCGCAAATATATAGAGAACTGTCTCAAGTTTATAAGAATACAAGTCATTCTCCAATTGAGAAATACTCAGAGGATATGTACAGGTAGTTTTCAGAAGAAATCAAAGTTAACTCCAGTCATATGAAATAATGCTCTAAATCATTATTAATTAGAAAAATGTAAATTAAAATAACTCAAAGATACCACATCGTGCCTATCAGATTGACTAATATAACAAAAAAAGGGAAATGACAAATGTTGGAGAAGACGTGGGAAAGTTGGGACACTAATGCACTGTCCGTGAATTTGTGAATTGATCCAACAATTATGGAGAGCAATCTGGAAATATGCCCAAAGGGCTATAAAATTGTGCATACCCTTTGATCCAGGAATACAATGCCACTGCTAGGTTTATATCCCAAAGAGATTTTTCAAAGAGTGAAAAGAACCTATTTATGTAAAAATATTTATAGCAGCACTAGTGGTAGCTAAGAATTAGATATCAAGGGGATTCCCATCAACTGGGGAAATGGCTAAACAAGTTGTGGTATGTGATTGTAATAGTATACACACACACACGTCTTCAGGGAGTGGTAGTATATTATAAGAAATGACAAGCTAGATGATTTCAGAAAAACCTGGAAAGACTTATATGAACTAATACAAAGTGAAGTGAGCAGAACCAGGAGAATGTTGTGAACAGTAATAGCAATATTGTATGATGGAGAACTGTGAATGACTTTGCTATTCTCAGAAATACAATGATCAAAGACAATCCCAAAGTGATGAAAAATGCTATCCACCTCTAGAGAAAGAACTGATGTTGTCTGAATACAGACTGAAACATACTATTTTTCACTTTTTTTGTTCGAGTCTTATTGCACAAAACAACTAATATGGAAATGTTTTTGCATGATTATACATGTATTACCTGTAGTGCTGATTGGTGGTTGTTGTCCTTTGCTCTCAAAGATGACAAAAATGACATCACTATGCTAGAGTCAAGTTTTGGTGTGTCCAGCTGTGGCTGATCAGACCAATATGAGCTCAGAATGTTCTACCACAGGTCAGGCACAAATAATCCATGTAAACATTTAGGGTGGATACTCTAAATCTGCACATCCTGTGTTTCCTTTGAGCTGTTTCAATCTGCTTTGCTCATAGAGCACAGCACCTTCTCTGATGTGGACATGCCATGCTGAGCGGTCCTGTGCCAGTGTCTCCCATGTCACACAATCAATTCCAAAGTTCTTAAGAGAGACCTTGAGAGTGTCCTTGTATCACTTCTTCTGATTATGATGTGCATGCTTGCCCTGTGTGAGTTCTCCATAAAATGGTCTTTTTTGGCAAGTGTACGTTTTGCATTCAAACAATGTTGCCAGCCCATCAGAGTTGCATTCTCTGAAGTAGATTTTCAATGTTTGGCAGTTTAGTTTGAGTAAGGATCTCAGTATCTGGTACCTTATCCTGCCAGATGATCTTCAGAATCTTCCTAAGACAATTCAAATGGAAGTGATTCAGTTTCCTGGCATGGTGCTGGTATACTGCCCAGGTTTCACAAGGCATATAACAATGAGGTCTGTAGACAACAACAATGGCTCTGCGACCTTCAGTTTGGTAAGTCAATCTAATACCTCTTCTCTCCCATACTCTCCTTTGGAGCCTCCCAAACACTGAGCTAGCTCTGGCAATGCGTGCATCAACCTCATTATCAATGTGTACCTCCCTGGAAAGTACACTACCAAGGTAAGTGAACTAATCCACAGCATTCAAAACTTCTCCATTTGCTGTAACTGCTGGTTCTACGTATGGATGGTGTGGTGCTGGCTGGTGGAACACCTGTGTTTTCTCAGTGTTAATTGTTAGGCCAAAATTAGCACATGCAGCAGAGAACTGATCCATACTTTGTTGCATCTCAGCTTCAGAGGCTGCACTGAATGCACAATCATCTGCAAACAGAAAATCATACACCAACACTCTCTCCACTTTGGTCTTGGCTTGTAGTCTTTTTAAGTTGAAGAATTTACTATCAATACAGTAGCTGACCTTGATGCCATGTTCATCCTCATTGAAAGCATTTGCTGAAAAATGTCATGCTAAAAAGCATGGGAGCAAGCACACAGCCTTGTTTCACTCCATTGGTGACTGGGGAGGCACAAGCACATTGTTGATTATCTAGAACCCACGTAAGCATGTTGTCATGAAACCAATATATAATGCTGATGAACTGTGGGCAACCAAATTTTGAAATAATTTTCCGTAAGTTCTCACAACTAACAGTATCTAAAGCATTAATCAAATATATAAATGTTGTGTATAGACCTCTGTTCTGGTCCTGGCATTTCTCCTGGAGTTATCAGGCAGCAAACACCATGTTGACTATTACTCAGCCCTTTCTGAAGCCACACTGGCTAGATAGATTACCATCTTCCAGCTGAAGGATCAGCCTATTAAGGAGGACTCTAGGAAGAATCTTGCCAGCAATGACTAAGAGAGAGACCCTCCTGTAATTGTCACAGGACAATCTACTTCCCTTACCTTTATAGAGATGGAAAATGGAGGCATGCCTGAACTTCTAAGGGATAACCTCCTCTTGCCATATAACCCGGAAAATTTCAGTCAGCTTTTCTATGAGCAATAGAACCCCTACCTTGTAAATCTCAGCTGGAACAGAATCAGCACCAGGTGCTTTGCCACATGAAAGGAGCCTGATGGCATTCAAAACCTCTTCTTCAGTGGAGATTCAGCAAAGGAGGGATTGACTTCAACCTGAGGTAAATGGTCAGTGGCTTCAGCATTGATTGATGATGATCTGTTAAGAACACATAGATGTGTTCAGCCCATCTCTCTAGGTTCATGTCCTTATCATTAATCAATGTGGCTCCATCAACAGTGAGTAAATGGGATGCACTACAGTTCTTTGGCCCATAAATAGTCTTCAGGGCATCATAAAAGTGCTTTGGATTGTTACTATCAGCAAAAAATTGAATTTCATCTGCCTTCTTACCGAGCTAAGAATACTGCATCTGTCTAAGCTTTGCTTGTACTTTACTTTTGATGGAATTAAATTCTGCCTTCTTAGAGATGGATGAACTATCCTGCTGGTAAACCCTGTGGAGTTCTCATTTTTCATTCAGCAGATTCTGAATTTCCCCATCATTTTCATTAAACCAGTCTTGGTCTTTGCAAATATTCTGACCCAGATGAGCAAATGCAGTGCCATACACCAAATCTCTGAAAGCTGCCCACTCTTTTTCTGCTCCATCATTGCCAACTGTGTGTTGGCTCAACTTTACCTCCAAGTTATCAACAAATTGTTCCCAATCAGAGAAGAGCTCTAATTTGTTGATTTTAATACTTCTGGAAGTCATTTTGCCTTGGGGATGCCACTTTTGTTGGATGCAAATATTCAGCTTGGAAAAGATAAGTCTATGATCAGTCCAGCACTCTGTACCACACATTGCCTTAGTCACTCTCACATTCTGTCTGTCTCTTCTTACGATCACATACATAGTCTATTAAATGCTAATGTTTGCTACGAGGGTGCATCCATGAAGCTTTATTACATTTAGGTAAATGGAAGACAGTATTGGTGATGAAAAGGACATGAGATGAATAAGGCTTCAGTAGTAAGTGACTACTGCTGTTGCTGTTTTTAATTCCATTCCTTCTAGGACTCCCTGCCAAGTTTGGTAGTCTGAGCCTACTACTCTGGCATTAAAGTCACCCAGAATTATAAGCTTGTCTTCTTTTGGCACATTGATGATAAAAGTCTCCAGGTCTTCATAAAATTTTTCCTTCACCTCATCAGGATTTGTCATTGTAAGAACATAAGCATAGGTGTCGGGTGTGTTCAGGGAAGGCTAGTACCGCTGGCGTGATGTCTACCGAGACCTTTTCAGGAACGCTTTCCATCTTTGGTATCCACCTGTTTCACCCAACTCTCACCTGTGGCTCCAAGAAGCTGCAGTATGCACAGTGGCCACACCCCAGTAAATCATTTCAGCAGACAGGCTAAGCTTGAGGGTAATCAAGGGGTCTTAAACCCATTGGTGAGTTAGGGGATGTCTACCACAAGCATGTGAAGACTTCCCCTAGCAGAATAGGTGGATGAGAAAAATTTGTTCCAACAGCTAGCAAGGCAGCTGAAGTAGGCGGTGTGGAGCACTTAGAGCTGGGTTACACGTCAAAGACGCCAAGGATATCCATGCATCTTGAGGTATTACCAGTCATCTTGATTCTGTCCTGCCACCGGACTGTGATGACTTTGGAAGAGAGAGTGAGGCTGATGACTTCATACAACTCTGCGTCACTTAAATCCAATTTATGCATAAATCAAAAGACATCACACATACCATTTTACCATTATACCTATCTCAAAGTCCTGTGGCAACAGGCAAGTGACAAAGCAGCAGGTACAGATACACTAGGACCTATAGTCACAATCCTGCACACAGGTGGCCCAGGCCATAGGGTCATTTCTCACTGGAAGCAGCAGTGGGCTTCGGCAGCGCCCTGGGTGTCTGAGCAGCCTTTTAAGGATCACACTGCTCACCTCCTGATGTAAGGAAGGGGCTAGAAAAGGTGCACTAAAAATTGCCTGCTTACCCAACACTGGCCTGATTACTGCAGCAGACAGGGAATCCCACTCTGAGGTCAAAACACACAAAGTTGTACAAAAAGGTCTGCGAAGACAATTCCACTCACTATTGGCACGTGGAATGTGTGCACACTTATAGGCAATACAAAATCCAGTGGACCTGAAAGAGGAATAGCTCTTGTTGCAAGAGAACTCAGCAGATATCACATCCGTACAGCAGCCGCAAGTAAAACAAGACTGGCAAATAGAGGCCAGCTTGCTTAAGATGGAGCTGGATACACAGTTTTCTGGAGTGGCCACAGTGAAGGGGAGTGCTGTTAAACTAGCATAGGTTTTGCAATCAAAACTAATCTAGTCAACAAGCTTGTATGCCTGCCAAAAGCAGTGAATGACTGGCTGATGACAATCCGATTGCCACTTGCAATAAAACATTACGCCACCATCATCAGTGCCTATGTATAACCTATTTCTGTTTGCTTACCATCTCAAGGAGGGGGCAGAGTAGGGAAGGAAGGATAGAATTTCAAACTCGAAATTTTATTTTTTAAATGTCAAAAATTGTTTTTATATGTAATTGGGGGAAAATGAAATATTAGTAAGACAGAAAAAGAAAAATGCCTCAAGCAACAAGTATATTTGATCTCCTGGCTAAGCAGAGATATTTCAAATCCAAGGGCAAAACAGGTTTAGAAAATAAATTTGTGTAAAATCTTAGGGAGGAGTACAGTAGAATATAACGGGCAAAATCGACTTCTAAAATGAGCAGAAAGTAGAAGAGGGCAAAAGAGACAAATAGTTTAGCAAGGGATCCAATTAAGTCAGATCATCCCTAGAATATTTAAGGATAAAAATGAAATAACAAGGAGACAAAAAACGGAAAAGATCTACAGATATTCTTATTAACTCTTTTCTCTTTTAGTAAAAGTACAGCTAACACATTTTAATATTGGTCCCTAAATATATTGTGCGATGAAGTAGAAATGGAATTTTAATAAAAAGGTAGTTAGACTGAGATGGGAAGACTGAGTATACAACGAGGAGAGTTCTGTGCAATTCTTAAGATGCATGAAAGAGGGAGAGATAACAAAAACTCAGAAAAAAAAAATCCAGGATCGTATATTGCCAAAATGAGGCAACCAGAAAATATCAATGAGGCTATAAAAATCTCTGAGATAATTTGTATGTGCATAAAAGAAACAAATATTAAATTCTGAGAAATGAAACATGGCTAAATCTACTATTTCATTGCATTTGGAAATACCAATCTTGGAAAAATTTTTAGAAAGAGAGGGAATAATCAAAGGATTAAGCACAGCAAGTCTGATCTGCTTTTAACACTATTACAAAGGTAAGAAATTCCTAGAACATTATGTAGAAGTACTTAATTTTAATGTTTTATTTACTTCATTTACTATTTACTATTCCACCATAATAGAATATTAAGATAACAGGTTATTTGTATATTATGAAAGAGAAATACAGAAATCGTCAAGGTAATAAAGTTAGCTAAGATGGGACTCTTACAAGGACTTATTTTGAATATGCTCAAGTAAAACTTGGAATGAAAAAATTAGAGGTAACTTTCAAAGAAAGCTCGAAGAATGATTTAAAAAGTGGGATTTGGGCAGGGAAGGGACAATAGAAAAACCAGACAACTGGAAAAGACACCACCCCCCCAAAAAAATAGAAAAAGCCTGTCAGTAAAGATTCTGCACAGATTCAACAAGAATTCATTCAAGAATTCATTCAAGAAATCCTGTAACACTAAGCTTTAAGGAATTTTTAATTTTAAAGGAGTTTTCCTAAGAGTGATAAAAGAATATAACAATTTATACTATACATAATAACATTTAAAAGATTATTCTAGGATGAGAGACGATAAATGCTGAAAATATAAATACTATAAACACATGCGTATTTCTACTCACTATCTTTCTCTCATCTAAAGTACTGTATCATCAAAACTAGTGGTCACAGTAATGACACTATAAATCAAAGAAAAGATACTAGATCAGAGGGATGATCAGCAGTAGATGACTTAACTGTGGAGATGCAGCCTCATATGCTTTTTTTTAACTACGCTTTTATGAACATGTCTTGTTCAAATGCCCAAACTAAGAATAAAAATACAATAAATAATACCTAAGTTTCCCATAACTTTGAAAAAATGATAAAACTTATAAATCCACTAAATATTAAAAACAAATGCAGTAAATATGGCTTTAAGCTAAGTATTTGAGGTTTTCTAGGACCCAGAGATGGACCCTCCCCCTCTTTTACCTTTCACTATACCCCCCCACTATTTATTTGCATCTCCTAAAAGTATATAGCAAAAATTAAAAGAATAACTTATATTTTCCACTTTTTACTCCAATAAGACTCAGAAAATGAAGCAAAAGACAAAAATATTACATAAGTAATTTACACCCAACATGAGTTGTAGAAATGCTATTGTAATTAAATATAAGACAATTTTGTATGATTTAGGGAGAGATCCCAACAACTCAGCAGAACCTACCCTTCATGTTCAAACCCAATTTCACTTTAGGAAACAAAGGTATTATGAAAATTAAAAACTCAAGGAATTTTAAAAATCCTATTTATGTCAAACCAGACATAGCCCTATAATATTAGGAAGAACTTCAGAATGCTTATCCAGATTGGTATTCTACTAAGATTCCTTAGACAAATCACCTTTTAATCTCTGAAGACAGATTTAATGAAATAATTGAGATTATTCTAGAATATTTTTCTGAGTTACAAAGATAAAAGAGAAAGCAACATGGGATAATTACATATCATTTAGAAATAACATTAGAAACAGGGTAAGGAAGGCCACAAATAAGAAGTATAAAAAATATTCTAAAATTAGAGAAGCAAATGCCAAGGCAGTTTTATAGTATCAAATCTGAAAAATAATCATATATAATATGCTAAATCAAAAGAACAACAAAAGCAGGTTTACACTAAGTTAATAACTTCTTAGTCCAATGACAATTTGTCAATTTTGTTTTGCTTTCTAAAGAGGTATTTATTTGTATCTTTTATAAGAAAGAAATATATCATTTATAAGGATCCTAAATAAACTTTGTTAACCTGAAGAGATTAAATTCCAACCAGTATAACTGTACCACCCAATCACAAGAAATTAGTTTACTCAAAAACACCTATTTTCCAAGTGCTGTTTTGTCCCAAGAACTGGTTTTTTTTTCATTGTATTAGGACCAAAAAAAAAAAATGGGTTTATATCAAACTTTCAGGGGAAAAAAAACCACTACAAGTAATTTCAATTTTGTTTTGAAAAGTAAAACCCCCCAGTTTCAGCAAAAAAAAAAACAACCCTATTTCTTAAATTCCTTCTTAAAGAGTATTAATATTACTCTGTAACATTATTAATATTAGTAGTACTGTTATTATTCTGGAAGAGGAGAGTAGGATGTTTATGCCCTAAATTAAACATTTACCTAAAAGCTATAAGCATAGATTTCATTTAACAATAAAGTCAAAAAGTTACTTTTCTACCCTTCGGCCCACTCATTTAACACAGCCATGTACTGTATTGCTTATGCAGCACATAAAAGAAAATCAAAAGTCCCTTAAAACAGGAAGTCTCATCCTAAACATTATGATGAGGGCTTAGGAAAGATAAGAGGCTGGAAAAATTAAGATTTAGAGTCATTAGAACTAGCCTGAAAACTCTAAAACATTAACAAATAACCAAAAAAATGCTTGTATTTTTATAGTAGGGTGACAAAATGAGAAGGCCAGTGTAATATAAGAGCTTATGTATATAATGTTAATGTAATGAGATTTAAGATGAAAAAAAAATCTGCTAATTAAGTACAGCAGATGAAAGACTGAATTGAATCCTCCAATCTCCATAGCATATGGTAAAGGATCCGTGTCTGCTCCATCTAACAATAAAGATTACAATCTATCCACTTCCCAACATGTGTGATTCTTGTGTATGTCCTCTCTTCATTTTTTTAACAAAGGGTCAACCCAATCTGTTGTTGTTCAGTTGTTTCAGTCCTGTCCAACTCTTCAGAAACCCATTTGGGGTTTTCTTGGCAAAGATACTGGAGTGGTTTACCATTTCCTTCTCCAGTTCATTTTACAGGTGAGGAACTGAGGCAAAAAGGAGTAGTGATTTGCCCAGGGTTACACAGCTAGTAAATGGCTGTGGCCAGATTTAAATTCAGGAAAATTAGTCTTCCTGACTTCACAGCCACCACTCTAGCCAGTGTGACACCTAGCAACATAATGTAACCAGTACTTTTTTCTTTACAGTGGGTGAAAACAAATGGAACATACAGGTTATTCATCATTTATCCATCATTCTCACTACATGACCAACTCATAATCTTCTCTATCTAGCTAAAATAGTGTCTTATTTAAGGTCTTCAAAAGGATTTCTCCCAACAACTTTATGAGACAGGTATTGCAAATATTATAATCCTCATTTTGTTGACAAGGAAATTGAAGCTCAAAGACCTAAGTAACACGCCCAAAGTCATATAACTCATAACTGAAATTGCAATCCAGTCTTCTCCTAACTTCAAGCTCAGGGCTCTTTCTACTACATCAAGCTGTCTAAGACAAGAGTGGCATTTCAAGATAATCATACTAGAAAGAATCCATAAGTATACTAAAATTAAGACATCAAATTGTATGAACAGGAAATCCTAAACCCATATGCATGATGAAATGAGTGGCAAATTCAGCAGGCAGACCAAAACATAACTTTGCACCTCAGTTACAGGAGATCCTGCCTACTGGACTGGGAAGAGGTAGAATGAGTTAAAAAAAAAAAAAAAGCAGAAGGTGAGTCACAAAACGCCTAGGCCTGTTGGACACCTTCCAAGTTTCCAAATAAGCTACTATGGAAGTAAAACATTTAAGTGTACTCCACACTATACTCTACCAAGAAATGTAGTCATTCAAATGCTTATAGGCATCTTTTGATTTAGCACTTCTCCTGATAACATAACAGGCTGATACAAACAGTTGATTATGGTCCTTCTATGAATGTCTTTCAATAAGCCACCACAGCCCTTAACTGATTTGTATTGTCAAGACAGTCATACATTCAATTCACGACAGATTGTTCTCTCCCTGTTACATATGCCAAGAATAAAAGTAGTCAACAATAAGAAAAACATAGCCAGTATAGTGTGTATGTCATGTGCTGCAAATTGAGTTTTTTATTTGCTGATTCTAATTCACTAAATAGTTAAAGAAACCAATATTGCAAGATACTCAGTAGTCAAAACTTCAATCCAGTTGTGGATACACAACATTATAGCAGTCTCTTCACCAATTATCCTGGCATGGAAATACAGAACTTTAAGAAAAAGGATGGATTGTCTGAATCTAACTTTTAAACCATATTGAAATGTAATTTCTATAGGGTTTGATACACTATAAAGGGCTTCCAAACACTACTGCCATATGTGTATTCTAACATAAATCCCAAATAATGAGAACTTGAAGCTTTACCTGTGTGATGGAGACGGAGCTTCAAACTGAGGCACTTTACTATCCTCACTGACAGGGGAGTACAAACCACTCATTTCCTGAAAAGACAAAAAAAAGTTACAGATAAAATATAAGTTGTCAAGAAAATGCAAGGAAAACCCCCAAAGAATATCAGATGAATTCCTTAAGTAGACTTGCAGTAAGAAAATGGCAAGAGTCATGCTGTATGGACACAGATGACTATGATTTGTATCACTGGAAAAAGTACACACATCAATAAGATTACAGCCCCATTATAATATAAAATTTCACAACAAAAACAAAAAAAACAATTAGATACTTCTTTAAAACAACATTTTCTGCTTTTCATTCAATTTTGTGCAGTTGTTTTTAACTTGGCATTAATTCAACAAGTATTTAGTGACTGCTTACTTACTATGTGCTAAGTGCTATGAGGGAATATCAAGAAACAGACCCTGCTGTAAGAGAAGTTTCAGTCTGTTAAGGGAGGTAATGCATGAATTTAAGTAAATGAAATTGTTATAATTGATGTGAAAGTGTGATCAAGAGGGACAAAGTGTTGTGGTTGCTCACAGGAGAAAATGATTACTTCTGGCTAGAAAGATTAGGGAAAGCTTTGTGGGGGGAAAAGAGTATTTGAATTTGCCCACAAAGGATGGGCAGAAACTGGGATGTAAACAAGATGGGGGGAACAGAACATTCCAAGCAGGGAAAAAAAGCAAAAGTAGCCTACTGATAGTTTTTGTTGTTGTCTTTAAAAAGAAAAAATTTTCAGTTACAGCTAAAAAAATTTTTTTGCTTCTTATACAGTATTAATATTCCTCTGTAAGATTATTAATATAAGTAGTATTAATATTATTTTGAAAGACGGAAGTAGGATGTACAGTAGCATGTAACTGAATTGAATAACTAGCACGAGGGAAACAGAAAAGGTAAAGATAATGTAAAAGTTATGAATCTGGGAGGCAGAAACAATGGTGGTAATAATAATATAAATTGGGAAATATGGAAGCTGGATGGATTTGTAGGAAGAGATAATATGTTGAGTTTTCAATATATTAAGTATATCCCTGGGCCATTCAATTTGAGATATCCAATAGGTTATGATACAGGACTATAGCTCAAGGGAAAGATTAAACCTGGATACATAGATCTGCACGGAGATGAGGTTACCAAAAAAGAAAAGAGAAAAGAGCAGAGGGCCGCCAAAGATACAGCTTTTGGAAATGCCCAACAATTACGGGGCATAATATAAAAAAGCCAGCAAAAGAAATGTGAAAAGAAGTAGTCAGACAAGCAAATTAAGAACAAAGCAGTTTCACAAAACCCAGAGAGGGTGATAAACAGTATCTAACTTGGGTTGAGAAGGATAAGGACTGAGAAAAGACCATCAGATTCAGCAATTAAAGACTGTTCAACTGAGCGATAAAATCAAAAACCATATTGCACAATGCTGGGGAGTGAGAAAAGAGGAAAGAATGGAAAGTCTGAAAAGAGGAAACAGAAGCAGCGAGCATAGATAATTTTTCATTGTTGCTGTTGTTTTTTAAATAATTTTGATGGAGCAAGAGAAAAGAGATATCAGTAAATAGCTTGAGGAGACAGCAGTGACTAGCGAAGGTTTTTTGAGGATGGACTAGACAAAGACATATCTGAATACATTAGAAAGGAATCAGTAGATAGGCAGAGGTAGAGCACCAGAAAGAAAGAGAAGGGATGACTGATGTTGCAAAATGCCAGAAAATATAGAAGATGGGATAAAGGAGTTGACCAGGGCAAGGAGACAGGCCACCTCCTTATCAGAGATACTAGAGGAAACAAAAAGAGACAGAGGTATGATGTCAAAGAGTTTTGAGATGAAGAAAAAGAAAAGAAGGAATTCATCTTTTTTTCCTCAATAAAGATGTGTGGTCCTCAAGCTGAGGAGTGGTGGGGAAAAGAATTTGTAGAAGTTTAAATAGAGAAGTCTCTTCTATCTTCAGAACAGATAGTGCGGAGAATGAGATAGGGATTCAATTAGGGAAGAATAGCACTGTCTTGCTGCAGCGAAGGCCCACTTGAGGTAAAATTATATGGATTTGTAATGTACCCTATCAGCACAGCTGTATGACTTCCTTGTATGAGAGGAGGGAGATGGTGAGAGTAAACCAGGGCTAAGATTTGCAAAGACGTGAGTGGACACTGATAAAGGGGGAAAGGGATTCAAGAGCTGAGGGCAACATGAAGTTGAATTGCCTAAGACAAGACTGGAAAGAGGAAAGTGAAGTTACAAGGAAGGCTAACTAAGAAAGTACTAAAATGTATAAGAATTAGACATCTTAATGAGGGCAACTAATAGGTTTAAGAAGGGTGGGGAATACAAAAAGATAGAATAATAGGTGACTATGGCCAGTTAGAGGAAGATCAAAATTTTTCATTAAAGTGGAACACATGTGAATGGAGTAGTGAGATGTGGAATGTGAATACCCCTAAGTGCGTGGCTAAAATACAATAAAGAAATTGGTCATGAGAGTCAAAGAAAGTAAGAAATTAGTAAATTAGGAAGTTTGAGAGAGCACTGTGGATCATGAAATGCCCTAGGACAAGAGCAAGAGCTATGGAAGAAAAGACTACAAACTAGGTACTAAACTCCTTGAGAAAGAGAAAATGATCTGGAAATTGCAAGTTACCTTAATCTTCACTGAGTATGAATGAACTTCAAAGGAAGAGAGATTGTTGCATGATGGTGAAGGTAGAGTGTTAAAGTGACAATAGGAGGCTGAGTCAAGGACTAAACCAAAGTAATTTTAATAACTTAAAGAGGGGGGCAGAGCCAAGATGGCAGCTGGAAAGCAGGGATTTGTGGTGAGCTCCCCGCCAGGTCCCTCCAAAAACCTATAAAAAATGGCTCTAAACAAATTATAGAACTGCAGAACTCACGAAATAGCAGAGGGAAACAGGGTCCAGCTCAGTACAGCCTGGATGATCACTGGGTAGGTCTATCGTGCGTGGAGCCAAGAGCCAAGCGGAGCAGAGCCCAGCATGGGCTGCACCCAGACCAACCAGACTGGAAGCCAGGTGGAACAGGCCCTAGCACCCTGAATCAGTGAGCTGTGGCAGTTACCAGACTTCTCAACCCACAAACACCAAAGACAACAGAGAAGGTTAGTGGGAAAAGCTGCTGGGGATAGAGTGAAGGGGGTTCCCTGTTCGGCCACTGCCCCAGGGGAGCAGAGGTGGTGCAGCTACAGAACTACAGCTGCAGTTGCTTCTGGCCCCAGGCCCACCTGGTGGGGAGGGGGGGAATTAAGTGGCGGATCACAGCAGGAGTGCAGAGCCTGCTTAAGATCTGAGTCAGGTCCGGGTTGCTGGTTCTTGGGGGAAGAGGAGTGCTGATGTGGCAGAGCAGCTGTATAGAAATACCTCTGAAAACAACAGCGCAGACACTCAAGCTTGGAACAAAGTACTCTCTACTCTACAAGCAGTCATATCCCGATAAAAAACTCAAGGGTCAAGTAGTTCACAGGGAACATGGCCAGGCAGCGAAAACGGACTCAGATTCTTTCTTTGGTGACAAAGAAGACCAAAACATACAGCCAGAAGAAGTCAACAAAGTCAAAGAGCCTACATCAAAAGCATCCAAGAAAAACATGAACTGGTCTCAGGCCATGGAAGAGCTCAGAAAGGATTTGGAAAAGCAAGTTAGAGAAGTAGAGGAAAAATTGGGAAGAGAAATGAGAAGGATGCAAGAAAACCATGAAAAACAAGTCAATGACTTGCTAAAGGAGACCCAAAAAAATACTGAAGAAAACAACACCTTAAAAAATAGACTAACTCAAATGGCAAAAGAGCTCCAAAAAGCCAATGAAGAGAAGAATACCTTACTCTAATACGCTCTATTCACTCCAGTGTCTAGCTACTACTTCATAGTTTTTCATATATATTCTTTCATCTCCATGACTTTGTATTAGTTGTCCCTCAGGCCTGGAATTTTCTGCCCCCTCACCTTCATTTCTTGATTTCCTGGGCTTCCTTTAAGATTTGTCTCAATTTTCCACAATTGATAATGTCTTCCCCTCTCAGATTATCTTCCTTCTGTTCCAGATATACATATATGTGTGTGTGTGTGTGTGTATATATATATATATATATACACACACACACATATATATAGTACAAACCTGGTTATTTATATGCTGTCTCCCCATTAGAATGTATGTTCCTTGAAAGGAGGGATTATTTTTGCTTTTCTTTGTATCACCAGCAATTGGCACAGTGACTGGCACATAGCTAGAGCTTAACAAACACTTGCTGACCAACTGGCTGACTATCTTAAGGATTTAATCCCTGCTAAAATAACCCTAGAAGAAATAATGCATGCCACTATTAGATGTATTTCAGAATGAATTTAAGTTAGAATTAATTTATCTGATCTTTATTGAGCAAGATTTATTAAGAGTGAGACTATGCATATTCTGAGAAACAAGGAAGGTCAACAACCAAAACGCAAAAAGGGCAAAGAATGGAAAGTCTGAAAATACAGAAGAAAAACTATCTCCTTCATAATACAAAGGAAAGAACAATGGGTTGAGTCAGGAATCTTAAGACCCAGTCCTAACTTCACCATCATAATTAAGTTTATGACTTTAGCAAGTCACCTCACTTCTTACTTGATCTCATTTTCTTATTTGTAAAATAAGAGGTATAGACTACATGAGAATCTGAGCTGAGAGTCTCTGATAATTCATTCGATATAATGCCTACACATTATCTAATCTATAGGCAGCTATGGAATAAAGGGCAGAGGTCTGACCTTCATTTAAGTCCTACTTCTGACACACACTGACTGCACAACATTGAAGAAGGCACCTAACCTCTCTCAGTGCCCCTAGACACCTCGCTAAGCCAGCATCTCTTAACCTGGAGTCCACAAACCATATCTGTGAACAGATTTTAGGGGGTCCATGAATTCACATTTTCACTTCAATAACTGGTTTCCTTCATAATGGAACATATTTCATTTAATGCATATAAAAATGAAAGGATGGAATCAGTATTTATGTAGAGCCTACTATATGCCAGACACTGTGCTAAGTGCTATTTTACAAGTTTTATCTCATTTGTTCCTTACAACAAACCTTGCAAGATAGATACTGTTGTTATCCCCATCTTACAGTTGAAGAAACTGAAGTGAATAGAGGTTAACTAATTTTTTTTAAGTGTCTGAGGCCAGATTTGAACTCAGGACTTATTGAATCCAGGGTCAGTAATCTAGCCACTGCACCACCTAGCTATTATAGGAGTCGATCAGCTTCACCACACTACCAAAAAAGTCCATGACATAATAAAAATTAAGAACTGCTGCTCTAAACCCACAAATTGAGAAGTAGGTATTGATCACTGAAGAAAATTTACTACATGGACAAGTTTAAGGATCTGGCAGTCCCTTCAGAAAAAAAAAACACCTAGTACAGATTCATAAGAATATTTTTATGACAATTTTTATCTGTGTCCATCTCAATATATCCATCTTGGAATAGAAAACTTCTATAAATGAAAGAAAGGGATATTGACTGATCAATCACTACATTCATGGCCCTGTCACACTGAACGTACACTCCACCCCTGGTGCCCCTTCCTCTAAATGGTTGGTTCTACCCATTTTAAGGAAAACACCTAAGCTAGCTATGTCTTAATTTCTCTACAGGTTCCACTCTTGACTCAACTGATTCCTAATTCCAGCCCTTCAAATCCTTTTGTAAACTTCCCTTTTTCGTGTTCTCTTCCCTCCATTAGAATACAAGCTCCTTGAGGAAAGGCACTATTTGCTTAATGAATGCTTAATGACTTGACCTAACATAGCACTTCAATAAAAGAGCTATTGAACATTTTTATGCCAAAATGTAATGAATTTGATAACTGTGCAAAGTGGACTGATACACTAACTAAAATGTTAACAGCAAAAGGGAAATCTGAACATGCCCCCCCCCAAAAATACACCCAATTCCTACTAATGCCCTTTTATCTATGGCACATAGTAGGCATTTAAGGAATGCTTGTTCACTGATTACTAAAGAAAAAATTATGTTTCACTTTAATTAAAGGGAAATAAAATTTCAGGGCTGTTTCTATTTCCCCAAATTGACTAAACTGAATTGAAACATTAAAAATATATCAATGATTGATATATTCAATTCCAATCACTTTCATTTCATAAAAAAAGTTGACTAAATACAAAGAGCAAGGTTTTGCTTAGAGCTTAAATTATTACCAACAAAACTCAACAACAATAAACAAAAACCCCAAAACAGTACCAATGAATTCAGTGGAGATGTTGAAAGAGAATGCTCTAATTTAGATAGGTTATGAATAGTACGTATTATTAATATAGTATACACTGTGCATATGTATGCATTATTATTTAATTTATTCACCACTGGTGATAACAAAAAAATTATAGAAGATATAACTGAGGCAAAATAAACCCATATTAATGTTAAATGATAGGTAAGGATGCTTATTTCAGCCTACAGTAACATGTGAACATTTCATCCCTGGCTCCTGTTATCTAATCACAGAATTCCAGACCTGAAAGGGACTTCAGGGGCCATCTAGGCCCCTTTTTTGGGTCATGGATCCCTTTGACAATCTGGAAAAGTGATTTATACCTTCTCAGAAAAATGTTTTTAAATGTATAAAATAAAATACATAGGATTACAAAAAATCCATTATACTAAAATATAGCTATATATAAAAAAATTTTTTAAACAATCACAAGTTAAGAATTTCTGATCTAGTGTAACCTATCTATAAGTAAATAACAATCTCCACAAAACTGACCAATGGTCACTGAGCTTTGCTTCATTACATCAGGTAAGGGAAAAATTATTACATCTCAGTAAGTCAATAAATTTATTAAATGTCCATCCTTCCAACTGAGGCTAAGAAAGGTTAAGTGTCACACATACAACTAGTAAGAAAGAGTCAGAGGCATGGTGAACTCAGGTGCTCCTCACTCCAAATCCATTTACCCATCTCACTGCCTACTTAAGTACACTATGTTACAAGGTAAGGGTACAATTACAAAAATGAAACATTCTTTGCTCTCAAGGAGCTTACATTCTACTGAAGTAATACAACTTGTACACACAAAGTTATATGCTTAATAAATATAACATGTATTTTAAAACTGTAATTAGATAATTATGAATTATTTGTTCAATAATGCTAGAGAATGATAATTAGGGCCTACATTTCTTTTGTATCTCCCAAGCATAGTGGTTTCATATATAATAATCCCTTAATTATTCTTTGTTGAAGGAATTACTTTTATATTATTACTCAAGCTTTTTTTTTTAGTTTTCATGATGAAATTTAATTTTTCTCTATCCAGCTGTAAAATACATGGTAGCATGAAACCAAACATAGACCGTATACTGGTAGCCTGAAAACATATTCCAACCTTTTTTTCCCCACAAAAATTAATACTGGTCAGTAAATATACTCATTAAAGTGAGAATAACATCTGTTACTTTTTTCTTTAGAGAGACAAATCCCATGAAGTTAACATATGCAACAAAGGTGGAAATTTGATGGATATGAAAACTTTCCAGAGTTTCAACAATATCTAGATCCTCACCTCCACTCGTTTAATATCCTCCTCCAGAACACTTAGCTCCTTTTGGATCTGTTCCAGTTGCTGTGGATAAAAGGAGAAAAGAAAAGTAATTTGAATTGGCATCACCACAGCCACAAATTAACTCTTCTCCCTTAGGTATCAGCCCAACTCATACAATTGAAGTAATAAATTATAAAACAGTCCCCTCCTCAAAAGTGCTGATCAACGAGGGGGTCCCAGTTATTTCTGTTTTTAAAAAATGTTATTTTAAAAGTTTAAGGGAAAGGGGGAGACTTCTACAGGCAGGAAAGGAGTTACCTTTAATATGTAAATGTGGCCTGTGAAAACCAGAACAGAGAAATTATAAAGGGACGAATCAAGGAGTAGGAACTCCTTCTTCTTGGGCGAATCACAACTTATAGTCTGAGAGAGCTGCCTGAGGATCAGGTTGGTTAGGTGACTTGTCTACATTCTCATTGGTTAGCTATTGTCCTTCATGCTCAAAGAGGACCAAAATGACATCACTATGTTGGAGTAAAAGCACAATGTGTCCAACTGTGGCTGATCAAACAAACGTGGGCTCAGAAGGCTCTACCACAGGTCAAACACAAACAGCCCATACAAACATTTGGAGTAGAGATGTCTCTAAATTTGTGCATCTCACATTCCTTTCGAGGTACTGCAATTCTGCTTTGCTCATAGAGCACAACACCTTCCTTGATGAAGGCATACCATGCTGGAAGTCCTGTGCCAGTGTGTCCAGTATCTCACAACCAATTCCACAGTTCTCCGTTGAGTCTTTCAGTGTACCTGTATCACTTCTTCTGACCTCTATGTGAGTGTATGCCCTGTGTGAGTTTTCTATAAAACAGTCTTTTAGGCACCTCTATAAAGGAAAGGGAAATAGGCTGTTCTGTGTCTATGTTCACACAACTAATAAAAGTCACGGCAACAATCAAGTTCTTCCTTACTCCAAGTCCAATACCCTAATGACTATTTGTTGTTGTTGTTGTTCAGTTGTTCAATCATGTCTGACTCTCCATGACCTCACAGATCATAGCCAGGCCTACGGTCCTCCACTATCTCGAAAAGTCTGTCCAAGTTCATGTTCACTGTTTCCATGACACTTTCTATCTATTTCATCTTCTGCCATCCCTTTTTTGCTTCTGCCTTCAATCTTTCTGAATGTCAGGGTCTTTTCCAATGAGTCCTGTCTTCTCGTTATGTGGCCAAAGTACTTAAGCTTTAGCTTCACTATTTGACCTTACGGTACAATTAGTTTTAATTTAATTCATAAATTAATGCCTAAATTAATTTCTCTAAGTATTGACTGGTTTGATCTCCTTGCTGTCCAAGAAACTCTCAAAAGTCTTCTCCAGCACCACAATTCTAAAGCATCAATCCTGCAGTGCTCAGCTTTCCTCATAGTCCAACTCTCACAGATACACATTGCTACTCGAAAAAAATCATAGCTTTGGCTACACAGCAACAAAATGATATCTCTGCTTTTTCATATGCTGTCCAGATTTGTCAAATCTTTTCTTCCGGGGAGTAAGAGTCTTTAAATTTCATGGCTGCAGTCACTGTCTACAGTGATCTTTGGTTCCAAAAATAAAAAATCTGACGCTGCATCATTTTCTTTTCTCTCTTATTTTCCAGGAAGTTATGGGACCAGTTGCCAAGGTCTTAATTTTTCTGATATGAAGCTTCAAGCTAGCTTTTACACTCTCCCCTTTTGCCCTCTTCAAAAGACTTCTTAATTCCTCTTTATTTTCTGCCATTAGACTGATAGCACCTGCATATCTGAAATTGTTGATTACTTCTCCCAGAAACCTTAATTCTGGCTTTTGATTCATCCAACCGAGCATTCTGCAAGATGTGCTCTGCATATAAGTTAAATAAATACCACAATGCTTATCAATAATGGAACAAGATTAAACTTTTAGGGGTGGAATGATTAGCTAGGAGCCATGTGGAAGTATGGAAATGTTTTTAGAGAAAAATTACTGAGAAAAGGTAGAAGAAAAAATACAAGTTTGAATGCAATGACAAAGTATGACAGAGAAAGAAAAAGGCTCACAAAGGAGCTATGTTAAAGACCAAAGAAAAGAGAGAAGAAACATGAACTTCCAAGAATAGCACCATAGTTTTAACAAGTGAACTGATGAAGGGTGGCCGTGAAGCTCTAATATGACCAAATGTTAACAAAATTTGAATTCTTCGAGAAACCCAGAGACACTTTTATTGTAATAATACAATGGTGGACTAGAGGGTAGAAGTGAGATAAACTAAACAACAGAACCCTAACTCCAAGGGATAGGGACTAAACTTCTTGCTATAACCTAAATATGACACTAACTATGCTTTGCCTAAAATGAAACCAAGCTAGGAAATACCAATAATTTTTAAGTCAGCGAAATTTATATTTTACAACTATCAAAATACTAAAAAATTACTTTCACCATTAGACTCTATATCCAGTTCACTCCCAAGCCTCCCACCCCAGAACTTTCAAGAGCCCAGTAAGAACAGAAAAGGGTCATGACAACCTCAACCTTTGCAGAGCTGCTGTTCAGTTGGTACATCTTAAAAGTCTTACAGTGGGAAAAAAAGGGATAATACCTTCAGCTGGGGTGCTACCACAGGGCAGGGAAAGGGGGCGACCTGAGAGAATTAAGAAGCCAAAAGGTAATATCTGAAGTGTGTAGTAGTTGCATTCAATGAATCAACATTTTAGAGCTACAGAAAATCATCTAGTCCAATCACCTTATCTTACAAAAAAAAACTAAGGCTCCAGAGAAGTTCAATAACTTGCCGAAGGTTACATAAAGTTAGTGACAGAACTGAAACTAGAACACAGTACCCTTGACTCCTACTCCAATAGCTTCCTCCAAAAAACATAAGGACAAGGCAGAAATCAGATCTGTGCCTACCAACATCATAATGTGACCTTAAACTAGACGCCAAATACTCTTTACATCTTTTCTCCTTAAAGGATCATTAACAATCCTTCTGCAGACCATAGGAAATCCTAATATAGATAATAATTTGAGGTTGGGGATGAATGTTAATTGAGGAAAGAACTGTAGTGAGAAAAAGAATTAAAATAATTGTTTAAATGAATTTACTTCAAGTAAATGATTTAGTGTTTTAAATTTGAACAAGAGTCCTAGCCATGACAATATCAGCATTCTCTAAATTAACTGTTTCATAAAAAATGTGATCTTAGACAAAGCAACATTACTAGAGTTAGTTTCAAAGGAGCAATGCTCCTACGAATTTAATAAACAATTTAATAAAAACTATATATAAAGCTGGTTGGTTGGTTGTCCTTCATTCTCGAAGAGGACCAAAATGATATCACAATGCTAGAGTCAAGCTTCAATGTACCAGACTGTGGCTGATAAGACAAATAGGAGCTTGGACAGCTAGGTGGCACAGTGGACAGAGTACCAGCTTGGAGTCAATAAGGCCTGAGTTCAAATCTGGGCTCAGACACTTACTAGCTGTAACTAGTCCTGGGCAAGTCACTTATCCCTGTTTGCCGCAGTTTCCTCATCTGTAAAAAATGAGCTAGATAAGGAAAGGGTAAACCACTTTAGTATCTTTGCCAAGAAAATCCTAGATGGGATGACAGTGTCAGACACAACTGAATATATAAAGCACTGTGAGAGGTTAGACACACAAGAACAAAAACAAAACTTCACTGCACCCAAGGCTGTTAAATTCTACTTGGGGGAGTGGAAGAGGGACAGGGAAAGGAAGAAGGTGAAACATGTATACAGGTAAGTAAATACTACCAAGAAAAAGCATGAGGAAAAAACTAGAAAGGCCTCAAATAGGTGGTGGTGGTGGTGGCACTTGAGCTGAGTCTTGAGGGAAGGCTAACAATTCTTGGAGGCCAGGTGAAGGAGAGTATTCAAGGCATGCACAGACAAGAGACAAAATGTCATGGGGATAAGCAAATTACCTAGTTTGCCTGGAATATATGGTGCAAAGACAGTAATATAAGACTGAAAATGTGAACTGGAGTCAGATTCTATACTGCTAAAAACCCAGAGTCTCCCATGCCTGGAATGCCTCCCTCCCCACCTCCATCTCCTAGAATCTCCTTCTTCCTTCAAAACACAGCTCAATAATTTGGTACTATTCCCAAAAGGCTATGAAAATGTGCATACCCTTTGACCCAGTAATACCACTTCTAGGTCTATACCCAAAGAGTTCATAAAAATGGGAAAAGGGATACTCTGGCGGGGCAGAACCAAGATGGTGGCTGGAAAGCAGGGACTTGCCAAGGGCTTTTCCCCAGGACCCTCTAAACACCCATAAAAAATGGCTCTAAACAAATACAGGCCCTAGCACCCTGAATCAGTGAGCTGTGGCAGTTACCAGACTTCTCAACCCACAAACACCAAAGACAACAGAGAAGGTTAGTTAAGAGAAAAACTTCCGGGACAGAATGAAGGAAGCTCACAGTTCGGCCACTGCCCCAGGGGAGCAGAGGTGGTGCAGCTACAGAACTACACTTGCAGTTGCTTCCAGCCCCAGCCTCACCTGGTGGGAGGAATTAAGTGGCGGATCACAGCAGGAGTGCAGAGCCTGCTTAAGATCTGAGTCAGATCCAGGTTGCTGGTTCTTGGGGGAGGAAGAGTGCTGGTGTGGCAGAGCTGGCTGTATAGAAATACCTCTGAAAACAACAGCGCAAACACTGAAGCTTGGAACAAAGTACTCTCTACTCTACAAGCAGTCATACCCCGATGAAGAACTCAAGGGTCAAGTAGTTCACAGGGAACATGGCCAGGCAGCGAAAACGGACTCAGATTCTTTCTTTGGTGACAAAGAAGACCAAAACATACAGCCAGAAGAAGTCAACAAAGTCAAAGAGCTTACAACAAAAGCCTCCAAGAAAACATGAACTGGTCTCAGGCCATGGAAGAGCTCAAAAAGGATTTGGAAAAGCAAGTTAGAGAAGTAGAGGAAAAATTGGGAAGAGAAATGAGAAGGATGCAAGAAAACCATGAAAAACAACTCAATGACTTGCAAAAGGACAAACAAAAAAAAAAACTGAAGAAAACAACACCTTAAAAAATAGACTAACTCAAATGGCAAAAGAGCTCCAAAAAGCCAATGAGGAGAAGAATACCTTGAAAGGCAGAATTACCCAAATGGAAAAGGAGGTCCAAAAGACCACTGAACAAAATACTACCTTAAAAATTAGATTGGAGCAAGTGGAAGCTACTGACTTGATGACAAATCAAGATATTTTAAAACAGAACCAAAGGAATGAAAAAATGGAAGACAATGTTAAATATCTCACTGGAAAAACCAGTGATCTGGAAAATAGTTCCAGGAGAGAGAATTCAAAAACTACTGGACTACCTGACAGTCATGATCAAAAAAAAGAGCCTAGATATCATCTTTCAAGAAATTATCAAGAACTGCCCTGATATTCTAGAACCAGAAGGTAAAATAGAAATTGAAAGAATCCACTGATCACCTCCTCAAAAAGATCACAAAAAGAAAACTCCTAGGAATATTGTCGCCAAATTCCAGAGCTCCCAGATCAAGGAGAAAATACTGCAAGCAGCCGGGAAGAAACAATTTGAGTATTGTGGAAACACAATCAGAGTAACACGAGATCTACATTAAGGGATCAAAGGGCTTAGAATATGATATTCCAGAGGTCAATGGAGCTAAGATTAAAACCAAGAATCACCTACCCAGCAAAACTGAGTATCATGCTCCAAGGCAAAATATGGACTTTCAATAAAATAGAGGACTTTCAAGCTTTCTCAGTGAAAATTCCAGAGCTGAATAGAAAATCTGACTTTCAAACACAAGAATCAAGAGAAGCTTGAAAAGGTAAACAAGAAAGAGAAATCACAAGGAACTTACTAAAGTTGAAATGTTTTGTTTACATTCCTACATGGAAAGATGATGTGTGTAATTCATGAGACCTCAGTATTAGGGTACCTGAAGGGAATATGTGTGTATAGATATAGATATAGATAGATAGATAGATAGATAGATAGATAGATAGATAGATATAGACAGAGGGCACAGGGTGAGTTGAATATGAAGGGATGATATCTTAAAAAATAAAATCAAACTAAGGGATGAGAGAGGACTATATTGAGAGAGGGAGAAAGGGAGAGATAGAATGGGGTAAATTATCTCGCATAAAAGTGGCAAGAAAAAGCAGTTCTGTAGCAAGGGAAGAGGGGGTAGGTGAGGGAGAATGAGTAAATCTTGCTCTCAGTGGATTTGACCTGAGGAGGGAATAACATACACACTCAACTGGGTAGCAAACCCCACTGGAAAGAAAGAGGAAGGAGATAAAAAAGGGGGGATGATAAAAGGAAGGGCAGATAGGGGGAGGAGGTAATCAAAAGCTAACACTTTTGAAAATGGACAGGGTCAAGGGAGAAAATTGGATAAAGGAGGATAGGGTAGGAAGGAGAAAATATAGCTAGTCTTTCACAACATAAGTATTGTGGAAGGGTTTTGCATAATGATACACATGTGGTCTATGTTGAATTGCTTGCCTCCTTAGGCAGGGAGGGTGGGGAGAGAAAAGGGGAGAGAATTCAAAACTCAAAGTTTTAAAAGATGTTCAAATAAAAAAGTTTTTGCATGCAACTAGGAAACAAGATATACAGGCAATGGGGCATAGAAATTTATCTTGCCCTATGAGAAAGTAAGGGAAAGGGGGATGGGACGGGGCAGGGGGGGAGTGTGGTGACCAAAGGGAGGGCTGACTGGGGAACAGGGCAATCAGAATATATGCCATCTTGGAGTGGAGGGGAGGGTAGAAATGGGGAGAAAATTTGTAATTCAAACTCTTGTGAAAATTAATGCTGAATATTAAAAATATTAATTAAATAATTTTAAAGAGAAGAAAAAGAAAATAACATGAAGACCAAATTAAAAAATGGGAAAAGGACTATTTATATTTTTGTGGTGGCCAAGAATTGGAAATTGGAGTGATGCCCATCAATTGGGGAATGACTGAACAAGTTATAGTATATGAATGTAATAGAATACTATTGTGCTATAAGAAATGATGAGCAGGTAGACATCAGAAAAACCTACAAAGACGAATTGATGCTGAATGAGGGGAGCAGAACCTGGAGAACATTGTACACAGTTACAGACACATTGTGCAATGACTAACTTTGAGAGACTTAGCTCTTCTCAGTAATGCAAGGTTCTAAGACAACTCCAAAAGACTCACGATGAATAATACTATCCACATCCAGTGAAACAATTATAGAGTCTTAATGCAGATCAAAGCATACTATTTACTCTCTCTCTTTTTTGTTTTGTTTTGTTTCTTCTTTCTTGTGGTTCATTCCATTGGTAAAAATTCTTCTTTACACCATGACTAATGTGAAAATATGTTTAATATGAATGTATATGTAGAGCCTATATCAGATTGCACGCTGTCTTGGGGAGGGGAGAGGGGAGGAAGGGGGAAAAAATTTAAAACTCAAAAGCCTGTGGAACTGAATGTTGAAATCTAAAAATAAATTAAAAAAAAACCACAGTTCATGCACCACCATGTTCAGATCATAAATTGGAATAAAATGCTAACAATGTGAGCAAAAGTTGTAAACCACATGCAAACTAAGAAACAGTCTATTAAACAATGACTAGGTTTAAAGGAGAAATCAGAAAAAATGAATTTAAAATAAAATAATAATACCAAACAATAAAATTTAGGCAATGCAGACAAAACCATTCTTAGAGGTAAATTTGTACTAAATATCTAAGAAAAGTAGAAAATAAATGAAAGAAGATGGTACTTAAAAAGAAACAAGAAAGCATTAATGTAAAGAGAGAACATAAGAACAGAAAAAAACAGAAAATCAAAGAACAACATAGAATTGATAAAATCAGAATTTCTTTAAAGACCAAATATAAAGGACAAAATATTAGCTTCAGAAAAAGAGAAAAAATGTAAATCAGTCAAATGACAGATTAAAAAGTTGTTACAGGGCGGAGCCAAGATGGCAGCCAGAAAGCAGGGACCAGCGTGAGCTCCCTGCCGAGTCCCTCCAAAAACCAAACAAATGGCTCTGAACCAATTCTAGAACTGCAGAACCCACAAAACAGCAGAGGGAAGCAGGGCTCCAGCCCAGGACAGCCTGGATGGTCTCTGGGTGAGGTCTATCCCACACGGAGCTGGGAGCAGGGAGCTGGGAGCGGAGCACAGCTTGAGCAGCGCAGAACAAGCAGACCAGGAGCCGGGCAGAGCGGGCCCTAGCGCCCTGAATCAGTGAGCTGTATCAGTTACCAGACTTCTCAACCCACAAACACCAAACACAGCAGAGAAGGTTAGTGGGAAAAGCTGCGGGAGTGGAAGGAGTTCCGTGGTTCAGGGCAGCACAGGTGGGGCAGCTGCTGTTGCTTCTGGCCCCAGGCCCACCTGGTGGGAGGAATTAAGTGGCGAATCAGAGCAGGAGTGCACAGCCTGCTGAAGATTTAAGCCCAGTCCGGGTTGGGGGTTCTTGGGGAAGGAGCAGTGCTGGTGTGGCAGAGCTGGCACATCCCCCCCCCCCCAGATGTGGAACATAGAACTCTTTAGTCTACTAGCAGTCATACCCCGCTGAAAAACTCAAGGGTCAAGTTAGTTGGTTGGGAATATTGCCAGGCAGCAAAAACACACCCAGATTCAGTCTCAGACTTTGCATTCTTTCTTCGGTGACAAAGAATACCAAAACATACAGACAGAAGAAGTTAACAAAGTCAAAGAGCCTACAACAGAAACCTCCAAGAAAAACAGGAACTGGTCCCAGGCCATGGAAGAGCTCAAAAAGCATTTGGAAAAGCAAGTTAGAGAAGTAGAGGAAAAATTGGGAAGAGAAATGAGAAGGATGCGAGAAAACCATGAAAAACAAGTCAATGACTTGCTAAAAGAGACCCAAAAAATACTGAAAAATACACTGAAGAAAACAACACCTTAAAAAATAGACAAACCCAAAAGGGCAAAAGAGCTCGAAAAAGCCAATGAGGAGAAGAATGCCATGAAAGGCAGAATTAGCCAAATGGAAAAGAAGGTCCAAAAGACCACTGAACAAAATACTACTTTAGATTGGAGCAAGTGGAAGCTACTGACTTGATGACAAACCAAGATATTACAAAACAGAAACAAAGAAACGAAAAAATGGAAGACAATGTGAAATATCTCATTGGAAAAATCAGTGATCTGGAAAATAGATCCAGGAGAGACAATTTAAAAATTATTGGACTACCTGAAAGCGATGATCAAAAAAAAGAGCCTAGATATCATCTTTCAAGAAATTATCAAGGAGAACTGCCCTGATATTCTACAGCCACAGGGCAAAATAGAAATTGAAAGAATCTATCGATCGCCTCCTCAAATAGATCCCAAAAAGAAATCTCCTAGGAATATTGTCACCAAATTCCAGAGCTTCCCAATCAAGGAGAAAATACTGCAAGCAGCCAGAAAGAAACAATTTGAGTATTGTGGAAACACAATACTCTACATTAAGAGATCGAAGGGCTTGGAATACGATATTCCGGAGGTCAATGGAGCTAGGATTAAAACCAAGTATCACCTACCCAGCAAAACTGAGTATCATGCTCCAAGGCAAAATATGGATTTTCAATAAAATAGAGGACTTTCAAGCTTTCTCAGTGAAAAGACCAGAACTGAATAGAAAATCTGACTTTCAAACACAAGAATCAAGAGAAGCATGAAAAGGTAATCAAGAAACAGAAATTGCAAGGGACTTGCTAAAGTTGAACTGTTTTGTTTACATTCCTACATGGAAAGATGACATGTATGATTCATGATATCTCAGTATTAGGGTAGCTGAAGGGAATATGCATATATATATATATATATATATATATATATATGTTTATGTATATATATAAGTGAATGTGTATGTATGTATATATCTATGTGTGTGTGTGTGTATATATACATATATATATATATACATATATATATAAAAGAGAGAGAGAGAGCAGACACAGGGTGAGTTGAAGATGAAGGGAAGATATCTAAAAGAAATAAAATCAAATTAAGGGATGAGAAAGGAACATACTGAGAGAGGGAGATAGGGAGAGATAGAATGGGGTGGCTTATCTCGCATAAAGGTGGCAAGAGGAAGCAGTTCTGTGGGAGGAGGGGAGAGGACAGGTGAGGGGGGAATGAGTGAACCTTGCTCTAATCAGATTTGGCCTGAGGAGGGAATACCATACATACCCAATTGAGTATCTTACCCCACAGGAAAGAAGAAGGAGGAAGATAAAAAAAGGGGAGGGGGGATGATGGAGGGGAGAGCAGATGGGGGTGGAGGTAATCAAAAACAAACACTTTGGAAATGGGACAGGGTCAAGGGAGAAAATTCAATAAAGCTGGATGGGTTGGGAAGGAGCAAAATATAGTTAGTCTTTCACAACATGAGTATTGTGGAAGGGTTATACATAATGATACACATGTGGCCTAGGTTGAATTGCTTGACTTCTTATGGAGGGTGGGTGGGAAGGGAAGATGGGAGAGAATTTGTAACTCAAAGTTTTAAAAACAAATGTTCAAAAACAAAATAAAAAAGTTTTTGCATGCAACTAGAAAATAAGATACACAGGCAACGGGGCGTAGAAATTTATCTTGCCCTACAAGAAAGGAAGGGAAAAGGGGATGGGAGGGGAGTGGGGTGATAGAGGGGAGGGCTGACTAGGGAACAGGGCAACCAGAATATATGCCATCTTGGAGTGGGGAGGAGGGTAGAAATGGGTAGAAAATTTGTAATTTAAACTCTTGTGAAAATCAATGCTGAAAACTAAATATGTTAAATAAATAAATTGAAAAAAAATAAAAAATAAAAATACCTTTGAAAGACTTAAAAGAAAGTTATTACAGCAAATACAAAAGCATTTTTTGGACATCACTTAAAGAAATGCTGTACACTATTTCTAAGAACTCGGAAAATTAAAGGAAGTAGAAAATTACCTGCAAAATATAAATTATACAATAATAAGAAAGAAAATTAGTAATATAAGCAAACAAATCTTTGACAAAAAAAAAAGGCAAACCATTTAACAGGAATGAAGGAAAGAAATTCCATTTGCAGGGGAATTTCTTCAACTTTCTAAAGTCAAATAATCCCCATGTTTAATTCATTAACATACAGATAAGCTCATTACTCTATACCTTTGTGCCATAAATATAGTGTTGCTTTTAAAATCAGCTAATGATCACATATGCACACATACTGAAACAAAATTTTGTACAATTTTACTAAAGAATATGAACATAAAAATAATAAATAAAAAATTAAAAATACTACTACATTAAGAATTCATTGTGACAAAGTAGGGTTTATGCCAGGCACAGGATCAGCATCAAAAAAGTATTAACATAAGAAAATATAAAAACCATATTATTACATCAATAAATGAAAAAAAGTCTTTCATGGGATCCAATAATCATTTATGATTTTAAAAAGCACTTAAAATAATGGGTAAAGAATAATATTTTTCAGCACAATCAATACTACCTTAAACCAAGTGCCAATAAATAACAGAGAAACATTAAAAGTGTTACCACTAAAAATAAGGATGCCTATTCTAACTACTTTTATTTGAAATAGTATTATGAATTCTAGTAATTGCAGTAAGAAAGGAAAAATATATTAAAGGGAGATTCACTTTAGAAATGAAGCTCAAAATTTTAGTTTCAGATGACATGTTAATACAAGAATCTCCAAAAGCTTCAACCAAAAAAAAAAAATGGGAGACAATAATTGAAGTTGAACAAAGTTTCAGAATATGAATCTAAGAGAAAAAAGATCTTATTTACTAGTAAAAAAAGACCAATATAATAAAAAAAGTTGATTTAAAAAAACAATCTTAAGATATTTGGAAATTAAAGTTTATTTACTATATAAACCTGACTAAAACCTTAATGATCAAAATGAGAAATACCCTAAATAATTGCAAAGACATTAAATGTTTATGGATAGGCCAGATTTATTTTTAAACTGCTCCCCAAATTCACACAAATAAAAATGCTTCTTGTTTTATCTATACAAGGAGGGAAAAATATCCCAAGGGTTCATTGAAACTAAACAAAGGTGGTCTTCACTGTCAATGGGCAATCACAACATCACAAAACTTACATTAAACTAGGTTTATTGTAAGGGAAATGAACATGCATGCAGAACCCAAAGCCAGAGCAAAGAGTTCACAATTCATACAGATATTTGCATATTTATGACAGTATAACAAAGGAAAGAGAAAAAAACTAAACTCTCATCCTAAAAGGGAGCAGCATGGGAAAGGGAAAAGGTGCAGTAAAGGTTGGAAAAGGACAAAACCCCTCCAGAAGAGAAGCAAGGTGATGTCAAAAGCAGCATTCTTTTCCCTTGGGAACTGCTAGACCCTGAAATCAGCTTATCTACAAAGGGTACCAGCTGCACAAGCAGTTTCTCTGCCTTAGTGATGAGGGCACAGTCTCTGGAAACCCCCTTGAATCTGGAATACAGTCTCTGGGAGCCCCCTTGAACTGTCCTTGAATCTTCCAACTAGATCTGGCCTTCCCCAGAGACTATAGCCTCACATTATCATTAGGCCTAAATCTTGCCCTCTATTGTTAACTATAGATATGCATGCCTTCAGTTACTTCCCAACCTTGATATTATCAGTATCCAAGCCTTCAGGAACTTCCTGCCCTTAATTCCATTCTCTTGGTTCCCCCCACGGGGTGGGGGGGGGGGGGGAAGGAGGAGGAGAAGAGGGAGACTTTGTCCTTGACACATTCAGGGCCTCCTGCATACTACGCGTCCAATGTCTCAGGAAAATATGGCAACTCAAGAAGACAAGCTCAGGGGACTCCTCAACATTCCTCAATATCACACACTCATTGAAACATATTACAAAAAGGAATGATCAGCAAAATTATATTTAAAAAAAAGAGCTATACCCCCTACATCACCAAATACATATCAGATATTTAAAAATGGATGAACTGGAGATCTCAAGCTCTCCATGTCCAAAACTGAACTCATTATGTCTTCCCTTCCTCCCCACACTCACCTCTAATGAACTTTATATTTCTGTTGAGGGCACCACCCAGGTTTGGTCTTCCAGATCTGCAACCTTGTAGTCATTCTCATCTCCTCACTCTCCCTGATCCCACACACCTAGTCAGTTGCCGAATCTTGCCATTTTTACCTTGAATACATCTCTCATATCTAAGTCCTACTCTTTATCCCCATACTCACTACCTCAGTTCAAGCTTTCATTACCTCCCACCGATACTATTACAATGATCTCCTAATTGGTCCCCTCACCTCAAGTCTCTCTCCACACCAATGCATCCCTCCACACTGCTACCAAAGTGAAAATTACTTAAATGTAGACCTGGTCATGTCACATGTCACTCCCTTACTCCAGCTACTTCCTCATGCCTCTAGGATTAACTATATAAACTCATATATAGTTTGCCTTCTAAGCTGGTCCACAAACTAGTCCTAACCTACCTCTAGGGTTTCATTCAATATTATTCCCCTTCCTATATTCTACAAAACAACCATACTAGCCTTCTTTTTACCACAGACATAGCACTCTATCTCCTACTTCCATGACTTTCCACTGGTCATCCCCCAAGCCTAGAATACTCTACCTTCTTAAGTCTGCCTCACAGAAGCTCTCAATTCCTTCAAGGCTAAGCTCAGGTACAACCTTCTACATAAAGCTTTTCTTAATTCCCCCCTCCATCCCCAACTGCTAGTGCCCTCCCTAAATATCTTGTACTTAATTATCTAATATTTATTTTGGAGCTATTTCATACCTATTTATTCTGTATATACTACTTATGTATGCACATGTTTTCCTCCCCAGTTGAATGTCAGTTCATTGAGAACAGGAGTTGTTTATTCCTTGGTCTTTGTCTCTCAGGTACCTAATAAGGCACCTGACAAATACTTACTGAAGAACCTAAGAACAATCTGAAAACTTATTTGAAATAATATAAAACAAAGAACAAGAAAACAGAATAAAATATAGAAAATAATCACAGAGATGTACAATTAGAAGAAATAAAAAGGTCAACTACTACTAATTATGGACATTTTATATAGAAATCTCTTCAAGTGGAAGCAGGTATAAATGATTATTTGGTTTTTTGTTTTAAAGTTAAGTGCATAATAAAATATTTGTAATATACCACAGAAACTCTTTTAAAAAATTTTTGGACAAATGTACTGAAGTAAAATAAACTTGCAAGAAGCTTATGTTTTATTATTTGAATTATGAAGACACAGTCCTCTAGCAAAACCTGTGGCAGGATATCCAAATTGCCAGTTTTCATTTTGTTTTGCTGAGATGTGTAAGCCTCTTTTAGGTAATGAAATCCTAATATAAAAAATTATGAAGCCGATAATAAATGCCATATATATTAAAATAAATCCTGGAAATAACCGCTACTGACCCAAAAGTCAGGATATAGCAAGAAAAATAAGTATAAATTTTAACAAATTTGATAAGCATCCTGTCAAATAATCAATAATGCTTTGCAGGGAATAGTTCATTTTCTCAGCAAAGACAATTATGTTAGACAATCTATGATAAGGAAAAAAGGCACACATTCTCTGCCCTTTAATTTATATGGATAGCACATTTGTGCTATCCTTGAATGCATCTATGAAGAGGAAAACTGATACAAAACACAGGTGTTTTAGCAAACATGTTTGTCAATTACAGATAAAGGGCTGGCCAGCACCCAAGAGGTCATCTAGTTCAACTCCATCATTTTGCAATGAATACATTTAGGACTGAGAAATTGAGAAAATTTCCCAAAATTACAAAGGTACTAAATGAGAGGTGAAATATGAATCAACACTACCTGACTTTAAATCCAGGGCTCTTTTTCAGGGTGGTTTCATCCAAAGTAGAACATTATTCAATCAACAAAGTATTTCAAAAAAATACTTAAGTACCTCCTACATGCCCAGTACCATGCCCAAAAGCTAAAAACCACACATTAATCATTGCATTTAGGCCATCCTGGAGTTTGGAAGTAGCACCATCCCTTAACCCAGGACAAACAAAAGTTCCCCTTCCTGGATATTTCTTCTAATAAAGCTAGGATGAGATAAGGGGGACTTTTTCCATGGGGAGATGATTTAGAAGTTGTCTTTGCAGAAAGCACTACAGCCACCAACTGCAGGCTCCACAAAGTGCTTACTCCTTCTATTTCCTTAACACTAGCCAAGCCTTCAGCAAACTAGAAACCTCACATTGCCCCAAAGCATACTTCCTCTTGCTCTAAGAAGCTCTAAGAATGCTCTAAGAAGAATGCTAAAAAGAATACTACTTCAAGGCGACCACATATTCATCCCCAGCAGCTGGAAGGTCATCAGTGCCATAGAAACATCACGGTTCACCTTACACACTGGAGCTGCCATCTTCTCGCCAAATGCTGTATTCGAGAATAGCCCCCTCTTATCCATAAAACAAATATTACTAAGGGAGCTCAGCTTCTCTTCACCTGGTAAGGTTAGGATACACGGTCACAGAATCACACAAGTTTAGTTCAAAGAGTCCCCAGCAGGTACTTACTCAAAACCATTAGTGAAAAGAAATTCTCATATACTTGAGAAGCAGCCACCCAGTCTGTATGTAGAGGCGTCACTAAGGGGGAAACCATCACCTCCCAAAGTAGCCCATTCTACTTTTGATCAGCTCCAATTGTTAGAAGGTTTTCTTCGCAATAAAACTAAATTTCACCAGCTTCTGGACAAGATGTCTTGCCTGAATGGGAACCAGGTTACTCAGCTCTTGAGTACCTTCTCCAAAAATTTGCACCTGTCTGAATACTGATCAAGAAATCCATTGAGAAAATAGAATAAGTGTCTTTTCCTACCTCAGAAGTGTACAAGAAGTAAGACAGAAGCACAAAGGCAAAAGAAAAAGTAGTCTCCATAGGAGGAGATGCTACCAGGCATGACCAGGTTGCCAGGGGCCTAAAAGGCTGTGTCCAGAGGAATAATAAGTTTCCCCCAAGAAAGGCACAGTAGGGATTTTCAAAGTATAGAGAAACAGCACTGGGCAGTGCCAACAAGAGTGAAGCCCGGGAGCACTCAGACTGGAGCATCTTTAGTCCAAGGATCCTAGCACCCTATCTTGAAATGTCACAGAGGGCCCTAAAGATCAAGTCCTCTGACCCACAAAAATAAATGGAAGTTTAATCCCATGAGTTACTGGACAGAAGGGCCAGATAAAGACCCAGAAGGCCTGACCACCCCACCCATAAGTGCAGCAGGGAGCTGAGTCTAGCCCAGGGACAAAATCCCAATTGAGGAATATAAAGCTAGAGAAATAAACAGAAAACATCAGTAAGTATAAAAAATTATTGCAAATCTAGAGATACCTAGAAAGGTGAGAGTAACATTATAATAACTGCAAGCAGAGACTCGAAAGGAGAGGTATATTTTGCACCAGAAATACATGATTACTTAGAAGAAACCAAAAAAAAATTTTTTTAATGATATAAAAGCTCTGGAGTAAAGAACTAGAAGGAGAATAAACAATTTAGAAGAGAGAAGAGATAAACTTTACCCAGATAATGGCCTTGCTGATAATTAGAATACAGTAAACAGAAATCAATGGATTCATAGGAAAAAAAAGAAATATTAAAACAAAATTAAAAGACTGAAAAATAAAAGAAAATAGATCTGATAAGAAGCAATTTACCTGGAAAACAAGTTAAGTAGAGATAACTTAAAAATCATTGGATTCACGGGAAAACCATGACTTAGGGAAAAAAAAAGGGGGGGGGGGAGTGAAACAAGATCATAAATGAAAATTGCCCGATCTTTTCAAACCAGAAGGTAAAGTGAAAACAGAAAGAATTCACTCACCACCTCCTGAAAAAAATCCACAAAGGAAAAGTTCCAGGAATATCAATCGAATGCTGGAGTCCCCATATCAAAGAAAAATATAAGCATTCAAAAAGTAGTAGTACTAAAGGGCATGTCAAAGTCATATAGCTTCTACTATAAATGAGAGAAGGTCTTGGAAGATATAATTACAACAGGCAAAAGATACAGGAAAAAAACGTTTCCTGCAAAGCTTAATATAATCCTACGGGGGGGAAATGGACCTTTAATAGAATAAAGGCCTTCAAGAATTTCTGATAAAAAGACCAGAACTAATCAGGAACACTGAAATACAAACACAAGAATCCTGAGAAATGGAGCAAAGGAAATGTACTTGAAGTCTTGGAAGGAGCTGTGTGTAGTGCTAATATTTTAATTGGGAGTGAAAAAAAAATAAGTGTCTTTAGACCACTTATCAATTAGCGAATGACTCTTTTTATTATAAATTTATAGAACATTAAATCTATATGACATTAAGGCTCTTCATGTAGATGGTAAGGATAGTACAGGTTTTAGAAAGGGCATTTGTGGCAGAGCCAAGACTACAATCAAGATCTCCCAATTCACAGTTCAGCACTCATTATACTATATTTTTTTGCCTTTAGAAGGCAAATATTTTATCACACTATAGCTGAAGAAAAGAGAAGACAACATATCTTTTACTAATTATTTCATGGCATTCTTAATGCTGTTCCCTCAAGATAAGATTTGGTTCACAGCATTCTTAATGCTGTACCCGCAAGAAAAAAATTGGTTGTTAGGGACAACATGGTCAACCCTAGGTTTTCTAGTAAGCAGCACTTTGGATGTCCCTTGCTCTACAATAAGGCAAAGTGCAAAAACCCAAGTGGGAATAAAAAAAAAGAAAGCCAGGCTAAATTCCATTTATAAAAAGGTTGCACAATACTGAGAGACAAGACCTGGAGTCATAAAATAAAAAAAGATTCCAAGAAGTGATGTTTTGGAGCATAAGAAAGAAAAATCTGTACAACTGTATTGCCAATTTCCTGGATAGGAATCAATTGCAAACTGGCAATGGCAACAGACAAGCCACTGGATCAAATCTGAGTTAACAAGATCAGAATTCTGAATCTACGAAAAAAAAATAAGAGTATATAATATCTAATAACTAATATAATTGTTTTGGAGAGAGGGTAATCCTAGTACATTCATATCAAATGACATCAACTTACAAATAACTCCATCAAATGGAAAAAAACTAAATGAAAACTAAATTTAAAAAATTAATAAAGACAGTTTTATTACAATAGTTTCACAAACAAAGTAAATGTGGGGGTGGAATATAAAGTGGAATATAAGTTCTGTTACGTACTATTAATCTGAAAAGGCTATTTTAATAGCTCTGAGAGCTGTTAAGAACAATTTTTAAATGAAAAGAATAACTGTGATTGACACAGAACCACATCTGACTTCTTCTACCCCTCCTCCCAAAAAAACTCCTACATATACTCTCTGGATGCATACTGAAAAACTGAAACAAGACACCGACCAATAGTACTAAAATCTGTCTCTGATTACACAACCCACATGTATATTCTAACAGTTTTACACAGGGAAATATTTTTTCATAATCATTATAAAATTACGTTTTAGCATTTAATCCCTTTTAAGATTTTTTTAAAATTGGTTCAAAATCCAAGAACCTCAAATTCATCTACATTTTATCTTCAAATGTCCACAGCCCAAAAAAAGTGAGTTCCAAACTATGACTTTAAATTCTGGCTGCCAGTTTGAATGTAGTGGGGGATTCTGTTTGGTTTTTGAAGACTTGGTATCTATATAGGAAAGATAATTCACGTAGAGATGATTAGAGTAAATATGAGTCTGGCAAGGGGCTATCATCCAAGAATTAAAATAGCTAAGCTTGAAAGTCATCACCAAAAGGTCAGTCTCCAATTTATGGATTTTTTCCTTGATCCCGGCAATTCATGAATTCATTTCTAAGGAACAGAAGGTAAGTTGCCTTCCAATATTTCCTGGTAAAGGGAACAAACCAACTAAATTGCTTAAGTTTTAAAAATTGAAATGTCTCATTTAACTCCTCTGGAAAAGTATAAAAGTGAATCCCTCTCTATGTTTACAAGCATTAATCTAAACACTCCTGGCAGTCTTTTCTTTGACCTTTTAGGATTTTAACCAATGGTATGACTTCAGAGATTCTGAATGTATTATCTGTGTGAATACATTTTTTTAAAGAATTTAAAAATTCCAACAGCTCTTTAGTAGATTAGATGAACTAAGTTTGTGGAACCAGACTACAACTCTTTATCTCATAAAGATATATGTGAGCTAGGTAAAAGAATCCTATTTGTAAACTCTTTAAAGAAAACTGGTAAGCAAACATAAATTTTATTCAAAGGAATAACCACCATCAAAATGAATACTCTTATGTGAAATGACCTCAAGAAGTCTTTTCTGTTGTTAATAGATTACAATCATGTCCTATTTCATAGAAGGAACATATTCATGGAAGCTTTAAAATTCAAGTCATACATTAAAATGCAAACTTGATAAAATGTATACAAAGACAGGCTTACTAACAACAATATCAGACTTTTTAAAGAGTTACCAAAAATTCAATTGACATCCAAAAAGCAGATATTCAAATACTGATGCACCTTTTAAGTTTTCCATATAAAATACAATGCCCTATTTATTCATTTGAAGAAAGGAAAACTAAAATTTTTCATTCTCATAGGAGTAAGAAAGCCAATTGGGAAGGACAAAATTGAAGCATGACATAAAGATGCTATTTAAGTATTTTCCTTTATTATTTCCACTAGCATACTTTGTCATATCTTCCAAAGAAGAAGAATATCTACATTTCCTTAAAAATATCTAGAATACTCTTAAAGTCTATCTACTCATGAGCTAAAGTTCAGGGATTTTTAGTTAAGCCCCATCTCCCATTCACAAAGTTAAAAGTGTGAAAGTTAATAAATGTGCCAATAAATGTTTTCAATTTTTAAACTTGTTAAACCCCACTGCCTAGTCTTTTGTGCAACTTACAATGAAGTCCTAAAAACCACTATCAACCCCAAAAGTGTAGATTATTACACTTCTACACTGATGGGAGTAAAAAAAAAATCCAGAAAAACTTAGAATTTGCATGGCTGAATAGCCTACAAAAAGAAAATGAGACATAGTGATCTGAGTCAATCAACAGAAAGAACAAGGACCTTTCAAGTTGTATGGTATACTCTATAGTAAGGCTACATTTGTAATGTTTATTATCATTATATTACATCATATATGTTAGGTATATAAAACTAATAGTAATCATAATCATAATATCTACTTAATTTACTGATGTTAGGCCTAGCAGAGCACTGGTGAGCACAAGTAGCTATCTGAGAATAAAGGGCAAATCAGAGTCATCAAGAAAAGGTGTCTCATTGTCACGATCATTCCTTTACCTCAAGCATGAGACGGCTTGAAAAAGCTCAGTCTTAATAAATATCTTAAAGGACAACTAATTAATCTACAAACATTTATTAAGCACATACTACACGGTAGATTACACGCTGAAAATGGCAAAAAATAAAAATAAAAAAGACCCTACCCTCAAGGAACTTTCAGTCTACTATGGAAAATAACGTATATAGTACATAAGTATATGCAAAATATATACTAGGCAATTATGGGGGAAACCAATAGCCAGTCTTTTTTTTTTTTTTAAGGAAACCCTCACTGAAAATGACTTAGGCTAGGCCATTGTTTGCTTACATTCCTTAATAACTTTTTGTTTCAACTTCTAGAAAAAATTTCATAAAATGCAGTATTTTTTTCCTTGACTATTTGGGGGAAAAAAAGGAGACCTTAGTCATTTGCTTGCTGGGCTAAAATATAATTTTAAAAAACACAAATCTTCACCTGTCCAAAGTTAATTTTTATTTTGCTTAAAAAAGAAAAAACTGAAGCCACCAGCTGCTAAAGTTCTAAGGCTAGAATAGGAAAAAGACTCATATGTCATATAAGGAGATATAAACATAAACATCACAGCATATTCACTAAATAGCCCTGGCAAGAAACAACTCAAATGATGACAAAAGTAACATATAATCCAGAGATTAAAAAATCTGAACACGTGTAAAATGTTACATACTCAGAAACACCATCACACAAAGAAACACTTAAAAGTTTTGCCACAATATGCTTGTCTAAACAATAATAACAAAGAATTATAATGCTTTAATAATATTTAATAAATTTAAGAAGAAATAATTTCTTACCTTTATAGCCTCCATAAAAGGTAGAGACAGTGAACAAATACCCCTCTTAAACTAACTGTAAAGTATGAAAGGCTAAGCTTTGAAAAAAAGTAAGGGTTTAAATAAAAAAGATTTTCAATGGCAGGTCTTCACTTAATCATATTTTCCTCAAGCAGTAACATCATCCTCCATCATCATCATCATCATTGACCACATTGACTACATTTTTAAATACATTAAAAGGTTTGATGAATTTTACAAACTTTAAACAGGGAAATATTTAGCATTCTGAGTTTTCATTGTGAGTTTTAAAATTCTCTCTCAAAACACTGTTAACATTACAAACTTCCAAAGGTTAAAATTCCAATGAACAGCTATGATTTCACTTCACTGTACTCTGGGTGTATTACTCCGTTTTCTTCTCCGCAAAATATTTCCAATACTATTCCGCATTTAACGTTCTAACTTGCCTAGGCTTTATCTGGTTTCTTTACTATCCCTCCACTCTCCTTGAGATTGACTACAAATCTGAGTATTGTACTCTGCCTCTCTTTTCATTCACTACACATACGATCACAAAACAAATCCTAAATCATTTGATGAAGCATCTCAATCATCTCAATCTTAGGTGAAAAAAAGGTATTTACCCCATCTTTACACTCTCATTTTTTCTCCAAAGTTCTAGTGCAGCTTTTTAAACAACCATTCCTTGGCAAATTTTTCAACTCATCCAGAAAGAATCAATCAACTGTATCAACTGAGAAGTTAAAAAATGAAGCTATCAAGAATCTTGCCTTAAAATCTTGTTTTCCAAATTTATCCAATTTAAATATTAACACTGTGCCCACAGGGAAATTTTATTACAAAATAAGGAAAGGCAGCAATATTTTAAAAACAAACAAATACTTATTCAGTAAATCAAACACAAAATGATATACCTCTCTTTTATTTCTCCTTGCAACCTTGAGGAATTCCATAAGGATCTGTAGTTGGGCAGCATGTGATTCCTATAACAGAAAACTACATTTTAAAAGAAAAATTTATCACAAATCTATTGTTTTTAAAAAGCTCAGTGTGAATGTGATAAAAGAGATTCATATAAATTTTGAAGTATATTTACCACCAATTAAGCTATGTATCATTTTATATATTCATTTTAAAGTTTCTTATTTGGCAAAAGGTTTTTAAAAATAGTTTTCAAAAAAATATTCTGAAGATTACAAGAGTAGCGGTCTAAATTCAAAAGCAAAAGATTTAGTGTCAAAAAAGGCCTTTAGAGTACAACCCCTTCGTATTCTAGATTAAGAAACAGATCAAGAAATGGTAAGTAACAGAGGATAAAAGTATGAGAACTAGAAGGGACCTCATTAGATCATCTGCTTTGATCTGTTCAGGCCTCAGATGAAGAAGCCTGGAACCAAAGAATTGCAGAGAGGTGCCCAAGGTTCCACAGATAAGTCAGCAGATGAATCCAGGTCCTCAGACTCTAAATTCAGCATAATTTCTACTGCTCTAGATTTTAATGGAGTAAGGCAAATTTGAAACCAGTTCGTTTGGACAAGTTCAGTACTATCTTTTTAAAAAAACTTTGTTGACATCTATTGGTTTTATATCACTTTCTTTCCAAATATGTTCTTCCCCTACCCAGAGAGCCATCTTCTGTAACAATAAATAAAAAAGAGAAACTAATCAGCTCAACAAAATAAAAAACATACCAACTGAAGAGAAGGGAAAAATACAAACAATCCAAATTAGTGACTAGAATAAACCACAGGTATATTATCACTCAGATAGAGAAAAACTATAATTGCCTCTCAGATCAGACAAATCAACTATTTAAGTTTGAACTAGGAACAAAATCATTGTAGATAAAGTAATACATTAGACAGAAGATAAAAATCTTTAAGGTGTTAAAGGCACAGTGGCACAGGTATCATAACTAAATTTTAAAAAGATAACAATCTCTCTGAAATGAAAACACTGAAAAGAATAAGCAAATTTGAATCAAGACAAAATAAGCCCAGCAAGTCTCATTCTTCAGTTACAGAAGAAAAATAAAATGAAAGCTTCTAAAAAGCAACAAAACTGTAATACCCATTGACAAATGGTTGATGATAACCTATTTATCACATTAAAATATTTACAATAATTAACAAAATTCTGTTAAAGAAAAACAAGGTAACTTGAAGTTAAATAAGTAAAGTAGTTTTTCTTCTTTGTTGAATATATTGTGCTTTTAAAAGTAAATTAAAACCATCCAGTTTAAACTCTGAGTTGAGTCTCCATTTGTATGCTTCAAAAATTTTTTTCCACTATCCATTTGCCTTGCCAATGAATGTTCTCAGTTGTAATTAAAATTCCCACTGCATGTTTACTAACATTATTCTCCAAAAGAGTGAAAGTTAGAAAAGATGACCAAATATAAAAGAAAATACCCAGACACACTGCAGCTTTCTTGGCACTTAAGATATATTTCCATTCTCATATGATGTACTTTTATTTGTTTGCATGTCTCAAGATACTTTGTTCACTAGGCACAGGCTTTAACTCCATTACATACCGCAGAGCAGGATTTCTTAACATGGAGTCCCTGAAATTGCATTTTTCTATTTTGATAACTGTATTTGTGTGTGTGACATCCTTTGTAATTCTGTGTATTTTATTTATGCCTTTAAAAAACATGACCTAAGAAAGGATTCATAGGCTTCAACAGCATGCCCAAGAGGTCCATGACACAAATCCAGCCTCAGACACTTGACACACTTACTAGCTGTGTGACCTTGGGCAAGTCACTTAACCTCAATTGCCCTGCCTTCCCCCCTCCAAAACAACAACAACAAAAAAAGATTTAACATAACAATGTAGCTAACAACTATTCACCTGAGCAACATGTTCAGATAGCTCTGTTACAAAGTACTGGCCATGTTATCTTCAAAGGGGTCCATTTATGCACTTAAATTTCCATTTGCCAGAAACAGGACTTGAATTTGACTACTTAAAAAAAGTGACTGTGGATTATTAAATGTAGGTCAGTTCATATTGATTAGTTCCAATGACAAAGTAAGAGTCAGCATAACAAAATGAAAATACAGAAGAAAACAGGGTGGAATATAAAGAGAATAAAAGATTTTCAAAAACTGTATTAAGACTGAAGTAAGTCATATTAAAATGTTAATTAAGCAATACAGGAGAACATACTATAATGTTCTTCAGATTTAAGAATGGAGACCAGTGACATCTTTTGGCCTCTCATTAAAGGCAGGAATCAATGAGAGGCCATCATTCTTAGCAAATATTTATTGTAATTGCAGAATTTTATGAATGGAAGAAACCATAAAGAACATCCATTACAACCTGCTTGTTTTATAAACGAGAAAAAATAAAAGAGAGTAAGTAACTTGTCCCAGAATGCCCAACTAACTAGTTGAACAGGAAGACAAAACCCAGTTCTCCTAACTATGAGCTAGTCTATTGCTCTACTAAATCCTGATTCCTGGACATACTTTTACAATGTCATAAAATTCATGGCTTCATACAAAGAGACAGCATTAATATTACTTAAAATTAATTACAATTCAAATCTCTATAAAGTCACAAATTTATAAAATACTTCTCATTTAAAAATGATATCAATTAAGGCTAATAATGAATACAAAGTTCCTATTTACAAAATACTGGTTTCAAGATAATTTTTTCTTATTAACTAGTTTTTAAATTTTCTTTCTGCTAACATATATCCTAATGATATTAGCAAAAATGTCCCAAAAGAAATGAGACAATCAAATTTCAATTATAGAGGAAGACTATCTCGCTTTAGGCATTTTCTAAGTATTTTACATCTTCTCTTTCACCTTGCTAATGACTTCCACTTAGTTATCATTACTCAATGAGAAAACTACCAAGGGATGATTCATGGGAAGAAAATAAAACCTAGTACCCCTACTCAGTAACAGCAATACAAACATGACTATGCAATATTGCATGACAGCATAAGAATCTAAAAATTGCATTGATAATCTTAACTTGCAGACGCAAACACTGACCTAAACTTGGTATAATGCCAGCTGTTAGCCTAAATATTTTAGAATAGGTCATACTGAAATAGTGTTTTAAGGTTTACAAAGCACATTTCTCACAAGAACCCTGTGAAGTGGGCAATGGTAAATAAAATTTATTTTATTTATTCACAGCAATATGTGAAATATTAAATATTTATAACTGATACTGAAGAAGATCAATCAAGATTGATTTCTTAACAGCCTCTTATGCACCAACATGGTGCTAGGTGCCAGAAAAACCAAGAAAAATATGAAAGTCTCTGCCTTCACAGAGCTCACATTCTTTAGAGGGAAGACACCATGTACACATCATTAAATAAAAAAAAAAAGTATGTGTGTATGTCTATAAATAATACAAGGTAATTTAAGGTGATGGCTGTATGACAAGACAAAGAGAAAGAAATAAAGATACTGCAGAGATAGAATCAAGACTTTTATGTAAATCAATGCTCCTTCCTGGCCTCTACTGCCCTAAATAGAATGTAAATTCCTTGAGAGCAAGAACAATCTTTCTTGCTTGTAACCTGTATCCTCAGTAGTTAGCACAGTTACAGTTAACACAGTAAGCAAGAGCTTATACAGTCATTCGTGTATTCAAGATCTGGCAACTGATTGGCTATGTGGGGTGAGGAGATGGAGGACTTCAAGGTTAAGAATCTGGGTTACCTAATAATCCAAAACTAGTCCTTTTATTCATCCCCGCATAGCTATTAATTTTTTTCATTTTTATTAAATTGTTATTTATTGTATATTATATTATATTATATTATATTATATTATATTATATTATATTATTAATATATAATATATAATTCATTATATATTATATGTATTATATATTATATGCATATAAGACCTATAATCCATTATATAATAATGGACTAATATATGACATATATTATATTATTTATTAATTTTATTAAAATTTTTTTCATTCAATATCTTAATATCAAATAGTTCATTGTTTTCAACTTCATAGATTTAATTTAAGTACTGGCTTCATCAGTCAATGTAACTAGTATTTAAGTGCTTACTATATATCAGGCACAGCTAAGCACTAAGAATACAAAGAAAAGCAAAAGATAGCCCCTGCCCTTAAGGAGCTAAAAGTCTAATGGGAGAGACAACATGCAAAGAATTATTTTCAAACAAAAAACATGGGATAAACAAGATAATCAGGGAAGTCACCAACATCAAGGATGACCAGAAAAGGCTTCCTGTAGAAGGTGAGATTTTAGCTGGGACTTGAAGGAAGTCAGGTAATTCAAAAAGATGAAAATGAGGGAATTTCAGGCACAGGGGGACAACTAGTGAAAATTCATGGAGTTGGGAGATTCAGTGTCTTCTGCAAGGAATAGGAAGGAAGTCAATTATCACTGGATCACAGAGTATTGGGTGGCAACAAAGGGTAATGTAAGGTTCAAAAGACTGGAAAGATAAGAAGGGGCTATCAGATTTGAAGGACTGAATGCCAAACTGAGAATTTTATATTTATATTAGATTCTAAAGGTGATAGAGAACCACAGGAGTTTAATGTATAAGGGAGTGACATGGAAGATCAATTTTAAAAGCTGAGTGAAGGATGGAATGGAGCAAGACTTGAGGCAGGGAGGCCAACCAGAAAGCTATTATATTAGATGAGGGCCTGCACCAGTGTGGTGACACTGTTTTGAGGACAGAAGGAGGCATATACAAGAGATGTAATGAAAGAAAAACGAACAGTACTTGGCAACAGAATGGATATAGGGTTGATGGTAAGGAGGCAAGGATAAAGAGAAGAAACAAGAAGGTAAGTGCCTAGTATGTGTTAGGCACTGTATGGGCTGCTATGTGGCACATCAGATAGAGTGCTGGGCCTGGAGTCAGGAAGACTGCTCAAAACTGGCCTCAGACACTAACTAGCTGTGTGACCCTGGCCAAGTCACCTAACCCTGTTTCTCTCAATTTCCTCATCTACAAAATGAGCGAAGAAGGAAGTAGCAAACCACTCCACTGCATCTTCCAAGAAAACCCCAAATGTCTGCAAAAAAAGGCTGGAGCATAAAGGGCTTTAAACATCAGACAAGTTTATATTTGATCTAGAGCATAGGTTTTGAATCTTTTTTGTATGATGGACCCCTTTGGAAGTCTGTTGAAGACACTGAACCTCAGAATAATTTTTCAAAAGCATAAAGTAAATTACATACAAAGGAAATCAATTATATTGAAAGCAAGTTATCAAAATGATTTTTTTAAGTTTACTAAAACACTCCTCCCACCCCCATCAAAGAGGGAGTCACTGAAGCCTCCACTGGCAAGCAGTCATATCTATCTAGGCTTCAAAAAGATCACTCTGAAATCAGAGTAGAGGATAGAAGGGAGAGAGAAGACTTGAAGAAAGGGAACCAACTAGAAGGTTTTTACAATAGTCTAGAAAAGAAAAGAGCCTGATCTAGGGTAATGGTGATGGAAGTAAAGAAAACAGAACCAATAGAAGAAACATGGTCTGGAGGTTTGCCAAGCCTTTATTTGGAGGAGTTCATTAGTCCACAGAAATGGAAGGCTAGAATTGAAAGAAAGAGATCTGGATTGAATATATAGATTTGGAAGCAATCTCTGAAAACATGGAGGGAAAAGAGGAGAGATGTCAGATTCTTGAGAGCAATCATGTTTAAGAGGCAGTAGATGAGAATATTCCAGCAAAGTAGACTGAAAAGGAACAGTCACACAGGTAAGAGGAAAATGAGAAGACAGAAGTATCACAAAAGCTAAGGGAAGAGGAAGTGATCAAATGTGTCTAAAAAGTACAAAAATGAGAAGGATGAATAAAAAAATGAATATTTGTTGACTGACTATATTCTGAACCTAATGATAAAAGCAGCTTACTTACTGGAAGGACAGTTTAAATTTTCTTGTTTTAAGATTTCAACGTGCTTTAAAAAAATATATGATGGCCATGATACGATTAAGCATATATACAAAAATGTAGTTCTCAAAAGCTATCTTTAAATCAAATTTAACTTTATCTTAAATTTTCTCACTAATAACAACTACTGCATTGTTCAAAATATATTTTTGCAGGTGTTAAAATGAAAACTTTTTTCAATTGGAAAATATATATATACGTATATACTGAAAAATAAGACTAAATACAGGTAGTACTCAGATTTCATGTAGGCAATATTTCAGGCAGGGAGGTTGGGAGGGAGGGAATAGCTTTTATTGAGGCTAATATGGAATATAAGCAATTGAGACATGTAACTACCAAAAAAGACTTTGTTCCTAAGACACAATCACATTTCCTAGTTGGAAGGTACTTCAGTGGACATCTAATCTGACCCATACTCCAAAAAGAACCCCTATTACCATATATCTACCAGGTGGTCATCCAGCCCTTGCTCAAAGACCTCTGATGACTAGAAATCCACTAGCTCCAAAGGCAACTCATTCAACTTTTTCATAGTTAAAAATGTCAGGAGTTTTTTTCCTTATGTTGACCTGCAATACATTTTTCTATTAACTTTTACCCTCTGAGCCTAGTTCTGTCTACTGGGATCACAGAAAAACGATTTAAATGTGCTTTTATCTATCAACCTTTTTAAAGACTGCATTCATGTCCCCTCTTCAGTCTTTTATTCCCCAAGCTAAACATCTATCTCCAGGTCCTTTAATCAATATTCTTCATGTAGCATTGTTTTGAGACTCCTTCACCATTGAGGTTAACCTCCTCCAAATCAGTACAAATTTGTCAGGGTCCCTTCTGAAATGTGGCGCCTATCAATAGCAGACCCAATAATCCAGATGTGTTTAATTGACACAAAGTACAACTGCCTTGTTTACTTATTCCATTTATTTTCAGCAAAAATGAACTTAATTTTAATAACTGACCTTTGATTCAAAAAGGGGTGCTAATGAAAATGAGAAATGATCTTGCCTGCCTTAACTGGAAAAAAGGTAGACTGAATTACACCATCTTAGTACTTCTATAAGTATTGTCATACCTGTTTAAAAACATGCCTGACACAGAGCAAGATCAAAATAAAAACAACAAAAGAAACAAACAAAAAACCTTCCACTTACTGCCTCCAGCTGTTTTTTCTTTTGCACAAGTAGTTCCAACATCAGGTTGACATTGGGTAAATCAAGGTTATCTTGATCAGTTCCCAATAAATCTTGAAATATTTGCCACCTGTGGCCATTCTGAAATAGAAGAAATGAAAAGAGAGAGGAAATACAAAACCTTAACTAACAAAAAGCATATTCTAGATGCTTCCATAATACATTTTTAAATTATAAGATTCTATTATGTATGTTATTCTATTATGTTATGCCTTCAAAAATATATTACTACCACATTCCATGCCACTGATTTCTTGCCAACAGCTCAACACTGCCTTCTGGATGAAACTATGTCCTTCTACCTTTCATAGAAAAAACCTTCCTGACTCTTTCATTGGACTTTCATGCCAAAAATAATCAAATTCATCATTCATTCTTAAATAAAGTGATAAACTGATCATTACTATTCTGGAATATACACACACATAAAACAAAACCAGATGCATTAGTTAAATCTCCAAGTTAAGAGAGCTATTTTAAGATGTCTATATTTTAATGAAAAGTGTCTTTAGGACTCTCAGTTCCTTTGAAGCCAATAACAGAACTTGAGCATTTTCTATAAGAATCTAGGAGGGATATTCTCTCCTCCATCCAGGAGGGCTGTAGCTCTGATCCAAACAACAGATTGCCCTTCCTCTTCCCCAAGAGTCTCCAACTCCCTTAAGTAAAAGCCACACATGGCTCATTGCCTTGGCTTATATATGTCTAACCCATGGCAAGTGATGGAATGTAAATCTTACATCAGCTAGAGTTTAAGGCTCTGAAGACAGAAGCCTGTGACTAAGACTCTACCAGCACTGATGTTAGCAGCAAAGAAACAAAAAAACTGATCCAATTATCATCCCAGAAACAGGCATATACCTAGGCCCAACTACTTAATAAGCATTTCAGTCTCTGTGTTGGTAAGCAAAATGGGTTCTTAGCACTTAGTTGGCCTTGGTTTCCTTTGAGTAATTCAGTGTATTTCATTGAGCCTACTAGGTGCTAAGCCCCAGGCCCAAACCCCATTAGGTGTGGAACCTATGTGGGTGTGGATTAGAGCCTGGGGTGGGGCCCAAGGTGGGGCTGGCTAAGGGGAGGTGCTAACTCCGGAGCCATGCCCAGTCTTGAGTCTTCCTAAGTGCTAAGCTCCAGGCCCAAACCCCTATTAGGTGTAAAACCTATGTGGGTGTGGATTGGTAACTAAGGTGGGACCCAAGGTGGGGCTAACTCAGGGGAGGGCCTAGTTTACAAATGAGTTTGAGTGATAGGTTTGGGACATCAGAGGCTCTTAGACCACGTGGGTTTAAGTCGCCTCTTTGTGACGATTTTAGGTCACGTGGGTGAGTCGCATGTGTGACTCACTCCTGACGCTAAAAAAGATATAAAACCAGGGGCTGGCCTTTTTTTTGGAGCTCTTACACACAGCACTGGTGGTACGTGTGACTCTGAGCCAGCCCTTGTTCTGAGCTCCTGAGCTGAACCTAGATGTTGGTAACTATGAATTGTATTGGGTCTGTCTGTTTGTAATTTGTAAAGGGCTCTCATTCATGGTGGTGCTGAAGTGGAGACTCCAGGCAGCTATAGCTAAGGGCCCTCCAGTTTGTAACCCAGATGCTGAGACTTTGTTAAACTCTGGTAACTATGTATTGGGATTTGAATCAGACAAGGAATGTCTGTTGGTGTTTGTGATTTGTTTGTATTTTATTCTGAAGTTCAGGGTGCTGCCTTTTTCCCCTGAACTAAGTGAATGATATTTGTAAGCTGAATTAAAGTAAGCTTGTCAACCCCTTTAACCTTGCTTTCCTTATTAAAGCAGATCAAAAGATCCTGTGCTTTTGCAGCATGCTGGTAGTGTTGTTGTTGGGCTTTCACCCCCACAACATCTGCTAGTCTGACTGTTGAAACAGTCCTAGATGATTTTTATAGCATTAATTATTGTTTCATAAAGAATTATACATTTATATATACAAGATCTGTTGTAAAGTTTCTGTTCAATAGAAATGTGGGACAATTTCCATATATCTTTAAATCTCTCTCAAACTATAAAATACACTACTATGAGTAAATAATGTAAGACTCTAGTGAAATGGAATACAGAGGAATGAATGAAGTCATGAGGAAACTTTTTCATATGACTTGGGACTAATCTGAACAAAGTCTATGTTGGACAAAAATAAAATATTTTCTTATAGCTAAGGATTTTGTGTTTTTGATATTTTAATGTTACTAGTTAAAATCTGATATTATTCCAGTTTGAGATATTCTCATATTATGCACTGCTGTACAGCATTCATTCCAGAAATGTTTATCAGAAGGCTACTATGTGCAAGACATCCTATCACTATACAGAAAAAATAAGAAATGATATTGGTCCTTGATGAGTTGACACTCACCCAGGAAGCACATTCTCCCAAATTATTAGTAACATTAAATATAAGCAATGCTATTGCTTACACTGCCAAAAATACACAGTAAGGGGAACAGTAATTCGTTTTCACTTTCTCATCAAACTGACTGATTATCTGAAGGATTAGTGTACAAATGCAATGAGGAAGTTCTTAAAAATCCTCAACATTTCATTGCTTACTCATCTAGGAGCATGATTAGGACCATGTTTTAGTTTCATAGGCTACACTCTATCTAATAAAACAGGTTTAAATTCCAGACCAGATTACCTGAATAAAATATGTGAAAGGACTCCAAAGGGTAAAAATTACTTAACTCAGCACAATAGAAATAGTTGTATTTTTTTTTAAGTGCTTAAAGGGTAAGTCATTATTGGGATTATTATTACTGCTAATGATAATGGGAGCTCAAGTAGTTCTTTCAAGGGTCTATTTGGTAAGATAACATGTAGTTCCTTGACCAAAATGTAAATCAGAACCCATTTAGGACTAGTCCTCCCCAAACACAAGATTTTTGGAGAGATTATCAAAAATGCTTTCTCACAGTAATCTCATCTTCTTTTCCTCAATTCCCAATTCTATTCTTCAAAATCCCATTTCGTTCTCATAAGGCCTTATTCTAATCCAATTCAATACTTATTAAGTGCCTCTTACTGAAAGCACAACTGATTAGGCACTAAGGTAGATAAAAAAGGTTAACTAAAAATATGGTCACTGTCTTCATAGACTTTAAAGTCTAGGGAGCCTAACTTTACCCACTAATTGTTCCAGATAGTCATAGACAAAATAAGTATTACAAATAACTCTAAGTAGGTAATTCTTAAAATTTTATTTGGAAAATCCTACAGAGACCAAACAATTTCCTTTAGTTGGATCAATGATAAACTAATTCTACTTTTCCTTAAGATTAAACCGTTAGGTAAAAACAGAATGAGATATAAAATGTAATTAAAAGAGTTGAAACATACGGTGCTACTCACTGAATGGTCCAACTTGAACCTCTTTTCCTCAAATCTTTGCTTCTGTTTGAGAATGAGTTCATTCACTGGGAAGAAAAAGAATTTATTATATGTATCAGACTTGGCTATTTTAGTTAGCTGAATCATTTTAATCTCATAACATAAAACTTATGATAATTTATAAAAAGCAGAAAACATGGACTTTTTTCTTGCTTTGTTTACTATTAACCATTTTAAAGAATGGACAAACCTATTGAAATAAACATAATACCTGAAATATATATATACAGGGTTTTAAGATCTGAAAAATACTTTTTATACATTATGTCATTTGATCCAATGAGCATTATATTAACAGTCAAATCTGATAGCCTTTTCTCAATCCTAATCCTTTTTCATTTCTGTAGCTTCACATTGTTGACCATTTTCCCTTCCTAAATATTCTCTCCTCTTAAGTTTTAGTATCATTGCTTTCTCTTGGTTCTCCTCTTACCCATCTGACCATTTACTACTTCTCAGGATCATCAGCCATTTCCAACCCCCTAATTATGGGGCTTGTCCTGATCCCACTTCTCTTCTCTCTTTTTGATCTAATCAGCTCTCATGAATTCAAATATTATTTCTATCCAGATTTGGTCTCTCTCCTGAGCTCCAACTGCACATAACCAACTAGCTACTGGACATTTTAAACTGGATGTTCATAAGTCTCTCAAATTCAGCATTCCAAACAGAACCATTATCTTTCCCCTAAAACCCACCCCTCCTCTACACCTCTTTATTTCAGACAAAGTCATGATCAGCCTTTCAGTCTCCTGAGTTTACAACCTTAGTGTTTATTTCTCCCTCTCCCTCACCCCACAAATACAATCAGGTACAGCTGTGTCAATTCTATCTTCACCCATCTCCTTCTCTCCATTCAAAGAACATCTTCTTACCTCTTGACTAGACTACTGATGTAGTCTCCTAAATGGTCTCCATGCTTCCAGTCCATTCCTTTCCAATTCAACCTCCACACAATTGTCCAAGTGATATTCCAAAGGCACAATTCTGACCATCTTATTCAACAAATTCCAATGGCTCTCTAACACCACTGTAACCAAATGCAAACTCCTCTACTCAACTTTAGAGCCCTTTTCTCTCAACCTTGCTCCAGCACACCTTTCCAGATTTTCATGTTATTTCTCTTTAAGCATTCCATGTTTCAGCCAAAATGGATTTCTTGATGCTCCTCACACACAACATTTCCTCTCCTCCTGTCTCCTGCCTCTGCAGAGGTGGTCCTCAATACCTGCAACATACTTCTTTTCAACCTGAACTTTAAAATCCCAAGTTCACTTCAAATCTCAGCTTGATCACCACATCCTATGAGATTTTTCCTGATTCTTCCCAGATGCTAATATCTTCCCCCAGAAAATTATCTCGCATTTATTTTGTATATATTTATTTTGCACATACTTTTATGTGTCTCCTCCTAGGGAACGAAAGCTCTTTGGAAGGCAAGGACTGTTTCATTTCTGTCTTTGCCCAGCACATGGCAGCCCCTAGATGGAGTTGTCAGAGTAAGTGGGCCTTAGTAGGACATGACAAGGCATATGCCATCATAGACATCATTCTCATTTTAAAGATAAGGAAATTGTGGCTCAGAGACGTTAAATGATTAGGAACATCTTGAATGAAGGGATATCAAGAAAGTCAGAGGTTCTCCCGACTCTAAATTAAGCAGTCTTACTACAATACCAAAGTAGTCAGAGTAAGCTAAAAAATACCCATCTTCCTCTCCCAACTTCCCTCCCCAAAATTTTAAAAGTCTGCTCTCTAATTATGATGTAAAAAGCCAAATACTAACAAATTTTAATTTCTACTAAGAATATTACACAGGCATTTTCCAGGGGAAAAAGAGAGAGTAAGTACATTCCAGGAAGGCTGCCTATCAAGTGACCTTCTTTATATCATATACAGTGTCATTTTAAAGAGGAAGGTGTGTAAGCGGGGGAAAAAGTAATTTGAATCTTCTGTCAGCTTAACAGCAACCATGGAGCTTTGTCCACCTGACTTGGTGACATATGTCAGTTTTCAATGCAGTATTCTTTTGAGTGAAATATACAGAATTTCAATCTTAAAAAATAAAGCAGAAAACTTCCAAATCACATAAATGTATGCCATTAGATAATATATAGCACATTACTGTAATATCTTCAAACCTCCTATTTATTCACTCCACTACCATTTATTAGATATCTATTATATGCAGAGCACTGTACTAAGGTCCCAAATTTGGAAGACACAGGCTCTGGCTTCAAAGAGCTTATACTCTAATGAAGGAAATAAATGATCAATTAATATATAAGTATTAAGTAACTACTATGTGGTACCAGGCACTTTACTAAGACTTGAGAGATACCAAAACACACACATACTCCAGTCCCTGTCCACCAGGAATTCACATAATATCACAGGAGACAGCATGTAAACACATAAGTATATTCACAACATGTACAAAACAAATATATTTCAACTTAGCATGGAGGGAAATGAGAAAGGCACTTATGCGGAAAGTTTTAACTGTGAGTTTTAATAGAAAAAAAGGATTCTAAGGGTCAGAGATGAGAAAGGACTGCATTCTCAACATTGAGACCAACCTGTTGAAAGTCATGAAGACAGAAGATGGTACATCATGTGTAGCAGCAAGAAGGCCAGTTCAGATATGAAGTGTGGAGAGTAAAACATCACAAGGCTACAAAGATAAACTGGGGCTAGGCTACAGCGGACATTAAGCATCAACCAGAAAAGTTTATATTTGATCAGAGGCAATGGGGAGGCACTGGGTTCGTTGAGTGGGAGTGACATGGTCAGGCCTCACTTTAGTAGTTTAGTGGAAGTAGATTAGGGTAGGGAGAGACCTGAGACAGGAAGATCAATCAGAAAACTGTTTAAAGAGTCTACGGAGGGGGTGGAGCCAAGATGGCAGCTGGAAACCAGAGATTTGCGTGAGCTCCCCACCACGTCCCTCCAAAAACCAATGAAAAATGGCTCTGAACAAATTCTAGAACTGCAGAACCCACAAAATAGCAGAGGGAAGCAGGCTCCAGCCCAGGCCAGCCTGGATGGTCGCTGGGTGAGGTCTATCACGCACGGAGCTGGGAGCAGAGCAGAGCGGAGCAGAGCCCAGCATGGGCAGTGGCAGGACCAACCAGACCAGGAGCCTGGTGGAACAGGCCCTAGTGCCCTGAATCAGTGAGCTGTGGCAGTTACCAGACTTCTCAACCCACAAACACCAAAGACAACAGAGAAGGTTAGTGGGAAAAGCTGAGGGAGACAAAGTGAAAAAAGTTTGCAGTTCAGCCACTGCAACAGAGGTGGGGCAGCTACAGAACTACAGCTGCAGTTGCTTCTGGCCCCAGGCCCACCTGGTGGGAGGAATTAAGTGGCAGATCAGAGCAAGAGTGAAGAGCCTGCTTAAGATCTGCATCAGGTACGGGTTGCTGGTTCTTGGGGGAGGAGGAGATCTAGTGTGGCAAAGCTGGCTGTATGGAAATAGCTCTGAAATTAACAGTGCATCACCCCAAGCTTGGAACAAAGTACTCTTTACAAGCAGTCATACCCCGATGAAAAACTCAAGGGTCAAGTTAGTTGGCTGGGAATGTGGCCAGGCAGTGAAAATGGTCTCAGATTCAGACTCAGACTTTGGAATCTTTCTGTGGTGACAAAGAAGACCAAAACATACAGTCAGAAGAAGTCAACAAAGTCAAAGAGCCTACATCAAAAGCCTCCAAGAAAAACAGGAACTGGTCTCAGGCCATGGAAGAGCTCAAAAAGGATTTGGAAAAGCAAGTTAGAGAAGTAGAGGAAAAATTGGGATGAGAAATGAGAATGATGCAAGAAAACCATGAAAAACAATTCAATGACTTATAAAGGAGAACCAAAAAAATACTGAAAAAAATATTGAAGAAAACAACACCTTAAAAAATAGACTAATACAAAGGGCAAAAGAGCTCCAAAAAGCCAAAGAGGAGAAGAATGCCTTAAAAGGCAGAATTACCCAAATGTTAAAGGAGGTCCAAAAGACCACTGAAGAAAATACCTTAAAATTTATACTTAAAATTTATACCTTAAAAAAAATAATTTAAAAATTAGATGGGAGCAAGTAGAAGCTAGTGACTTTAGGAGAAATCAAAATATTATAAAACAGAACCAAAGGAATGAAAAAGTGGAAGACAATGTGAAATATCTCATTGGAAAAACCACTGACCTAGAAAATAGATCCAGGAGAGAGAATTTAAAAATTATTGGACTACCTGAAAGCCATGATCAAAACAAGAGCCTAGATATCATCTTTCAAGAAATTATCAAGGAGAACTGCCTGATATTCTAGAGCCACAGGGCAAAATAGAAATTGAAAGAATCCACAGATCGCCTCCTCAAAAAGATCCCAAAAAGAAAACTCCTAGGAAAATTGTTGCCAAATTCCAGAGTTCCCAGGTCAAGGAGAAAATACTGCAAGCAGCCAGAAAGAAACATTTTGAATACTGTGGAAAAACAATCAGGATAACACAGGATCTAGCAGCTTCCACATTAAGGGACAGAAGGGCTTGGAGTATGAAATTCCGGAGGTCAATGGAGTTAGGATTAAAACCAAGAATCACCTACCCAGCAAAACTGAGTATAATATTCCAAGGCAAAATATGGATTTTCAACAAAGTAGAGGACTTTCAAGCTTTCTCAGCGAAAAGACCAGAGCTGAATAGAAAATGTGACTTTCAAACACAAGAATCGAGAGAAGCATGAAAAGGTAAACAAGAAAGAGAAATCATAAGGGACTTACTAAAGTTGAACTGTTTTGTTTACATTCCTACATGGAAAGATGATATGTATGATTCATGAGACCTCAGTATCATAGTAGCTGAAAGGAATATGCATAAATATGTGTGTGTGTATACACATATATATGTGTGTATATGTGTGCATCTATGTATGTATATATGTAGGTATATATATATATATATGTATATATGTGTGTGTGTGTGTGTGTGTGTATAGACAGAGGGCACAGGGTGAGTTGAATATGAAGGGATGATATCTAAAAAAAAAAAACAAATTAAGGGATAAGAGAGGAATATATTGAGAGAGGGAGAAAGGGAGAGAGAGAATGGGGTAAATTATTTCGCATAAAAGTGGCAAGAAAAAGCAGTTCTGTAGGAAGGGAAGAGGGGGCAGGTGAGGAAGAATGAGTAAATCTTGCTCTCAGTGGATTTGACCTGAAGAGGGAATACCATACACACTCAATTGGGTATCTTACCCCACAGGAAAGGAGGAGAAAGAAGATGAAAAAGGGGCGATGATAGAAGGGAGGGCAGACAGGGGGAGGAGGTAATCAAAAACAAACACTTTTGAAAAGGGACAGGGTCAAGGTAGAAAATTCAATAAAGGGGGACAGGTTAGGAAGAAGCAAAACATAGTTAATCTTTTACAACATGAGTATTGTGGAAGGGTTTTACATAGCGATACACATGTGGCCTATGTTGAATTGCTTGCCTTCTTAGGGAGGGTGGGTGGGGAGGGAAGAGGGGAGAGAATTGGAACTCAAAGTTTTAAAAACAGACGTTCAAAAACCAAAAAAAAAGAAAGTTTTTGCATGCAACTAGGAAATAATATACACAGGCAATGGGGCGTAGAAATTTATCTTGCCCTACAAGAGAAGAAGGCAAAGGGGGATGGGAGGGGTGTGGGGTGAGAGAAGGGAGGACTGACTGAGGAACGGGGCAACCAGAATATACGCCATCTTGGAATGGGCGGAAGGGTAGAAATGGGGAGAAAATTCGTAATTCAAACTCCTGTGAAAATCAATGCTGAAATCTAAATATATTAAATAAATTAAATAATTAAAAAAAGAAAAAAAAGAAAATTTTAATTTAAAATAATCAAAATTATCCTTTTTACACTTCAACAATGCTCTCACCTCATAATATAGTTTAAGGTCTGACACTGCTGAATCTACTTCCTTTACATTTATTTTCCCCATTTTCTTTGAAGTTCCTGACCTCTTGTTCTTCCAAATGATCTTTGTTATTATTTTTTCTAATTCAGTAAAATAGTTTTTAGTAATTGGGATGACATTGAAAAAACAGGTTAAGTAAAATTGTCATTTAAAAAATTGTATTGACTTTACCTACCCCTGAACAATAAATAATTACTTCAATTACTTAAAAAAAAAAAAGAAAGAAAGAGTTTAGGGAGGTAGCGCAATGGAAAAGGTGTCAGAGATGGAAGGAATCAAGACCTGAAGTTGATACCTGCCTCAAAAACTGACTAGGTGTGACCTTGAGGACATCACTTAATCTGTCTCAATCTCAATTTCCTCATCCATAAAATGGGGACAGCACCTACCTCAGAAGATTACTGTGAGGATCAAATGAAATACATGTAAAGCACTTTACAAACCTTAAAGTACTTTATAAACTCGCATGCTTATTATTAGATCTAGGAACCATATTTTAGGAAGAAAAGTGATAAGCTGGAGGGCATTCAGAGACAGGAAACTAAAAAGTAAAGGCCTCGCGCTCATGTCCCATAATAATTGTTTTAGGGAATTAGGAATGTTCAGCTTGGCAGAGAAAACATTTCTAGGGACATGAAAATCAGAAGAGCTGGCCCACGAAAAAGGAGAGAGGCTAGTTCTGCAGAGCCCAGAAAGCAGAGCTAAAAGCAATGGCAATGAATAGAAATTGCAAAGAGGAAGATTTCAGGCTGGTTCTAAGAAAAAACTTCCTAACAATTTCTTCTGTCCAAAAATGAAACTAGCTGCCTCAGGAAGGTGTAAATTTTCCTCTTACTGGTGGTTTCCTGTAGGGAGTTAGTGCCGACCCCAGGGCTGCTCGGACCCTAGCGCTTGGCCTGTTTCCTGGGTAAAACCAGACAGGCTTAGTAGGAGTTGGAAAGGTAGGTGCCCAGAGGAAAGACTTTCATCCCTAACAGCCCCCCTCCTGCTTGCTCTGGTAGCCATCCTTTCTCATGCAGGCAGAGTCCATCCACCAAGGACTCACAAGCCCAGTAGGAGGAACCCAGCTGGCCATTACCGAATGCTCTTGAACCAGTGCCTAACGCAAACATGCTTTAATTAGTGAGAACTTCTTGGATACTTTACAAGGGCATCCTGCCCCGTGCCTCACATAGCTCATACAGTTCTGATAATCAGTTTGTATCCTGCCCGTGCCTTCCCATGCCTCTTTAGGTACTGTAGAAACAGCACTCCCCTCCTGTTCCCAGCCTTCCCTGTCACTGTAGAATAGCACTCCCCTCCTGTTCCCATACTCCTATGGAATCCACCTTACCACAACCCTAGTTTTCCCATACGCTTGTAGGCAATATAGTTTATAATAATCCAGATTCTTCCCACCAGATATCGCTACTTACATCTAATCTAAGTGCAACAATACATTACTGAAGCACATCTCTTTTTTCCCATGCCTTCACCCCCTTGAACACCTGCCCCTGCTTACGTAGTGCAAAAACCTATAAAAATGGATAATGGCTTCCAATAAATTGGAGTTATAACCATCTTTGCTCCCGCCTCATCATTGCGTACTGAGATAGGGCAACTTGCTGGTCAAGACCCTAGCAGTTTCCAAAGAAAAGCAGGATTTGTCAAATTATTTTATAGAAGGGGACCTTATTCTGGTACGTCTTGGACTGACTTAATTCCAATTCTAAGATTACATGATTGTAATTGTTATATTATAGTCTGACTTACTGCTAATTGCTAATGCAATTAGCAAGATCACCTTTCATAGAGTTAATTTGGAAAGATATCTGTTTATTGACTAGGTGAAGCCCTAACTATATATCATTAGTAATTACCAGTAAACTAACTTCTGCTCCTATTACAAATAAAGGTATCCCTTGACATGCAAAGGTCTCACATTTGTGGTTTTGGTTATTCAAGAGTTGGCCATTGATAATTAAATGGGAACGTTTGGAGATTTGAAGCATAGTGAAGAAAATTACAAATGATGCATGTATGTAAAGAAAACTAAAAAAATTCGGCAAGTCATAAATGCGTAAATACTGTATTTATCAATCAACTTTATCATTTACTACCATAAATATATATACATATATTTATTATGAAGCTAAATTTTGTTAAAAGTTTCAGAGAGCTAAAGAACTACAGGCTCCACACTCTGGCAATACCTCCTCTTTGTCTCTCTACCATCCAGACTCAGTCACATGATTTTCTTCAGCAATGATCTTTGTATCTTGTGCATAGAAGAAGGAAATTTGTGAAGCAGTTATTGTTGCAACACTGATGGCTGTGAAGACTGAATAGTACACAAAATACTAATCTCTCATAGAAACTACAACTTTTTATGGGTGCAATGTGTTGCTTTACTTGTTTTATTTGTTAAATATGATGAGGGGTGGGGCCTAGAGGTACCCATAGTTTTTCACAATTGTAGAGGTCTTGTGTCCCTAACCCCTGCAAATGTTGAGGGACTGTAAATTTAACTTTTAATCACGTGTCACACAAGAAAGCTCTTCTCAGTTAATACTCTCATATCATAACACCCCTGATTGATGCATAAGAGTTTATGTAACGTCAATTAGTTATAAGAATTAAAGGGTAAAAAGATAATTCAATATTTTAACTGTTCTTTGCCTACTGTGTACAGAGCACTGTTCTAGACATAAAAGTTTAAATAAGATATGCTCTTGTGGATCTTACAGGAGTATCAAAAGATATAACAAATAAGAAGATAAGTTTTTTTTTGAAACTACATTAAGTGAACAAGAACAGTATAAACAAAGTGCTATGTGAAGTTCCTAGATAAAATGCTCATTTCCACCTAAGGTGGTAGGTGAGAACAAGAAAAGGATTCTTAGAAGAGGTGTCATTTGAGTTAAATTTTAAAGGACTGGTAAAGAATTTAACAGTTAGGAACAAGTGTAATGTATTTCACAGGTATAGAAAGAACAATGTGAGCAGAGGCTGCTAAGTATAAGGTATGTATAGCAGTTCGGCTGGAATGTAGATTACCTGGTAGGAAAGTGCATGACAGAGTTAAAAAGAGCAGATGAAGGCAAGTTACTCAAGGTTTGGAATTTGGAATATTAAGCAAAGGTATTTGAACTTTATTCAATAGTTTAAAGCGAACCACTTAAGTGTTTTGATCAGAGGAATAACATAACCAGAGCTATATGTCATAAAAATTATTTCACTAACAGTATCAAGAATAGATTAAAGGAGGTGAAGAAAGAGATGGCTAGAAGATCTGTTACAAAGCTACTTCCAAAGTCCAGGAGAATGGAAATGAGTACCTATAAAAGAGTATTCACAGTGAAAATAAGGGGAAGAAAGATGCAACACATGTGCCTGGATAATATGACAAGTAGGCATATAATTCACAAAGAGTAAAGAAAAAGCGAAAGGATCCATATGTCTAAAAATATAGCAGCACATTTGGTTTAGCAAAAAAGTGGAAACTAAGGGCATCCCATCAACTAGGGAATCACTAAACAAATTACAGTCTATAGATGTAATGGAATATTACTGTACTATTAAAAGGGACAGAATTCAGATGTGGTCTGACCATGGCAAAGTGCACCAGGATTACTATCTACATGCTTCTGGACACTATGCTTCTAATGATGTAGCCAAAGATTGTATGACTTGCTTTGGTTGCCACATCACTCATTAACCTTGCAGTACATTGATATACCTAGGACTTTCTCATATGAACTGTTTATGCATGTCTCATTTTATCCTTTTTGAGGGAAGAGGAAGCCCCTTGAGAAGAGGAAGGAAAAGAAACTGTCTCCAACTAGTAGTTCAAGATCCTCTGATGGACCTCAAAATCCTAAAAGATCTCTAACATCATTAGATCTAACACCAAAGATCTCTAACATCTAACAACAACTCTAATATCCCAATCATGTGTCTTGACTTCATAGTAGTCATACTCCCAACCCCTTAGCAGATGTGTCAAAACATAAACACACATATGTGTACACACACACACAAACACACACACACATTCACTCACTCACCTCTATAATCCCAAGGCTTTGGACAAAAGAACAGTAACTACAAACCAAAAAAATGGATTCTCCCATTATATATTATCTTATTCTTGATTTGCCTACACTATATTACTTGGACTTATACAAGTAAATAATACTAATGCACAATTCTGTCTCTGTCACTTGTCTTAAGTCTTTATGTCTTTGCTTCCCAATTATAGGGTCCTGTCAATTTGGGGCAGCACACGGGATAGAGTGCCAGGCCTGAAGTCAAGAAGTTTCCCCCTCTAGAGTTCAACTTTGTCCTCAGACACTAACTAGCTGTGTGATCCTGGACAGGTCACTTAACCCTGTTTGCCTCAGTCTCATCTGTAGAATGAGCCGGAAAAAGAAATGACAAAACACTCCAGTATCTCTGCCAAGAAAAAGCCCAAACAGGGTCATGAAGAATCAAACACGATTGAAAAATAACTCAACAATAACAACATCCTTTGGACAAGGACTATTTCTTTATACAGCAAAACCATATTTATACAAACATATCAATGTCTCCTCATCTATAAGATCAGGGCATTGGGCTTCAAGTATTAAATCTTTGATCCTATGAACTGATGCGGAGTGAAATGAGCAGAACCAGAAGAACAACACATACAACAACTACAATACTATAATAAGGAACAACTCTGAAAGACTAGAATTCTGATCAGTGTGATGACCAACTATGACTCCAAAAGATCAATGACGATGCATGCTATCCGGCTCCTGACAGAAAAGCAATGGACTCAAGGTACAGAATGAGACATACATTTTCAGATAGGACCACTGTTTGGATTTGTTTTGCTTCACTGTGCTTATTTGTTACAAAGAAGGTTGAGGTTTAATTTTTTTTTTTTAATGAAGGAGTAGAAACAAAAGGAGAGCTAGTAATGATGATGGTGATAGGGGCAGTGATGACAAGACTTCCTGCCTAAAATGATGGCTGCCTGAATGAAAGTCAAGTAGGCAAGTTTCTCAACAGCTACTCCAGGAAGAAGAAAAAGAAAAATCACAACAGGCTGACTGATGCTCAAGAGATCAAATAAAGCCTTATTTTCAAGAATTGATGCTCCCTTGTAAGAGGATGCCTTATATTTTCTCTTATAGTCTGAGGAAAATGCTGGAGAGCATATGAAACTAGCAGGATGTTACTTTGCCATAAGAATGGAAGAGATAATTTCAGAGAATCCTGAAAAATATGAAATGATACAGAATGAAATTAATAGAATCAAGAGAACAATTTATAAAATGACATTGTAAAGAAACAAATTCTTAAAATGAAAAAAAATAGGAAATTTAAAATATTTACCCCATGAAACTAACTCAGAAAACAAGTGGAGGAGAAAATTTGAGAATCACCAAAATCCTTGAAAACAAAGACAAAGAAAAAGAAAACTTGTTGAGAAATCATAAAGCTTTCCAGATCTACTAGACCCAAGGGAACAAAATGAAAATAGAAAGAATCTACCAATCACCTATTGAAAGAAACCACAAACAGAAAAGCCCCAGGAATGTCATAGCAAAGATATTAATCTTGCCAAAAGGCAAAGAAAAAAAAATACTTCAACCTCCAGAAAAAAAAAACTCAAATAAAAAGGAACCATAGTCATGATCAAACAACTCTTGGCCACAACTTACATAAAGGAGAGAAAAATCATAGAATATAATATACAAAAAGGCAAAAGATAAACACTTAAACCCAAGAATAACTTATCCTGTAAAACTGTATAATCCTACAGGAGGAAAAACTGACTTTTAATAGAATAGGGAACTTTCCATAATTCTTGATGAAAATACCAAAGCTGAAGACACATTATGAAATGTAAAATTTATAGGCCAGGAAACACAGAAAGGTAAATACATGGAATTACTGGTGGGGACTAAAGAACGAAGAAGGGATGTGTTCTAATGAGGGAGTTCATTCTCCCTTCAGAATCTTATGTCCTCAAGGGTTACAGACAGAAGGAAATAAAACAAAAACAGGGCCTGAATGAGGGTCTTTTGGGTTTTGCTGTGTTTTTTTAGATGAAAGAAAATGGACAGAAAAAGAACACATTGTGGAATAAATGAGGAAGAAGACAGGAGCTTAGTATTGCAGATAAACGGGGCACATAGGGAGAAAAGCCTACAAACATAAAGAAAGAAAAGGGTCTGAGGAGCAGTATTATATCATCCCATTCTTATCTGAACAAGACAAAAAAGGAATGAAAATGCACACATATACACACAGAGACATACAAGGTCATGGAAAGAGACAAAGGAAAAAGCAACATCCGTTAATCAGATGTATACATTATAAAAAAAAAACCAGGATATCGCACAAAATACTAGTTTTAGGCTTAATCAGTTAAAGTATTGCTTTTCTAACAAGTATAGCCAAGTGTTCTAGCAATGAAATATTACAGTTATTTGTCTCTAACTTGGCATCTCTAAGAAAGTCAAAATCCTAATTATCAGGTCTACACAATGAGTGGCATCTAAAAGAAATCATTTCCAAATACTCACCTAAGAAGTTAGGATAAAGATGGTCAATATTATCCACAACATAGTTACACTTGGGACACCTATTATTGTCTTCCAGGCTCTGATGGATACATTTATAGCTATTGGTAAGGAAAGAAAAAAAGAAAAAAATTACATCAATGACATATGTTATATGTGCAAAAAAGTTATAGTCAGTTGTATGATTTTTTAAAATTTGTTTAATACTTTTTATTTTTCTCCAATTACACATGGAAATAATTTTTAACATTCATTTTAAAAACTGAGTTCCAAATTCTCTCCCCTTCTACCTCCCCACCCAGCCTCATTGAGAAGGCAAGCAATTCGATATAGGTTATACATGTGTAGTGATGCAAAATATATTTTCATATTAGTCATGTTGTGAAAAACACAGACACAAAAAAACCTCAAGAAAAAATAAAGTTTAAAAAGTATGCTTCAATCTGTATTTCGACACCATCAGTTCTTTCTCTGGGGATGGAGAGCATTTTTCATCATAAGTCCTTCAGATTCGTCTTGGATCGTTGTATTGCTGAGAATAGCTAAGTTATTCACAGTTGATCATCTTACAGTATTGATATTACTTTGTACACAGTACATATCACTTTGCAACAGCTTCTGTAAGTCTTTCCAGGTTTTTCTGAGAGGATCCTCCTCATCATTTTTTATAGCACAATAACATTCCATCACAATCACGTACCACAATTTGTTCAGCCTTTCCCCAATTGATGAGCATCCCCTCAATTTCCAATTCTTTGCCACCAGAAAAGAGCTGATATAATAATACTTTTTGCATATCTAGGTCCTTTTCCTTTTTGTTTTTTTTTTAAATGTCTTTGGTATATAGACCTAGAAGTGGCACTGCTAGGTTCAAAGGGTTTTATAGCCCTTTAGGCATAGTTCCAAATTGTTCTACAGAATGGCTGAATCAGGTCACAACTACACCAACAGTGCATTAATGTTTCATTTTTCCCACATCCCTCCAACATTTGTCATTTTCCTTTCCTAGCCAGTCTAATAGGTATAAGATAGGACCTTGGAATTGTTTTAATTTGCATTTCTCCAATCAATAGTGATTTAGAGCAATTTTTCATACAGCTTATAAATAGCTTTGATTACTTCATTTGAACACTGTTCATATCTTTGGATCATTTATCAATTGGAGAATGGCTCTTATTTTAATAAATGTGACTCAGTTCTCTATGTTTTAGAAATAAAGCCTTTATTAGAGAAATTTGCTTCAAAATTTTTTTCACAGTTATCATTGCTAACTGCAATTCCCTCCATAGTATTTCCCCATTTATTCTATTCTCTCTTCTTTCAACCTGTCCCTCCTCAAAAGTGTTTTGCTTCTGACCACCGCCTCCCCCAATCTGTCCTCCCTTCTATCACTCCATCTTTTGTTATCCCCTTCCCCTCTGACTTTCCTGTAGGGTAAGACAGATTTCCATAACCAACTGAATATGTATGTTATTACCTCTCTTTGAGCCAATTCTGATCAAAGTAAGGTTTATTCACTCCCTCTCACCTCCCCCAGTTTCCCCTCCACTATAAAAGCTTTTTCTTGCCTCTTTTATGTGAGATAATTTGCCCCATTCTACCTTTCCCTTTCCATTTCTCCCAGTACATTTCTCTCACCTCTTAATTTTTTTAGATATCATCCTTTCATATTCAACTCACACCTGTGACCTCTGTCTATACATAGTCCTTCTAACTGCCCTAATAATGAGAAAGTTGTATGTTGTAAGTATCATCTTCCCATGTAGGAATGCAAACACTTTAACCTTATTAAGTCCCTTATGATTTCTCTTTCCTGTTTACCTCTTTATGCTTCTCTTGAGTTTTGTATTTGAAAGTCAAATTTTCTATTCTGCTCTGGTCTTTTCATCAAGAATGCTTGTAAGTGCTCTATTTTGTTGAAATTCTTTCCCATTAAAGATTATACTCAAGTTTTGCTGGGTAGGTGATTCTTGGTTATAATCCTAGTTCCTTTGCCCTCCAGAACATCATATTCCATAAGCTCCAGTCCTTTAATGTAGAAGCTGTGAAATCTTGTGTTATCCCAACTGTGGTCCCATGATACTTGAATTGTTTCTTTCTGGCTACTTACAATACTTTCTTCTTGACCTGGGAGCTCTGGAATTTGGCTACAGTATTCCTTGGAGTTTTCATTTGGGGATCTCTTTCAGGAAGTGATCAGTGGAATCTTTCAATTTCTATTTTATACTCTGGTTCTAGATGGTGTCTAGGCTCCTTTTTTGATCATGGCTTTCTGGTAGTTCAATAATTTTAAAATTATCTCTCCTTGATCTATTTTGCAGGTCAGTTATTCCATCCAATAAGGTATTTCTCATTGTCTTTTATTTTATCATTCTTTTGGTTTTATTTTATTGTTTCTTGATTTTTCATAAAGTCATTAGCTTCCATTTGCTCAATTCTAATTTTTAAGGAATTATTTTCTTCACTGGGATTTTGTACCTCCTTTTCCATTTGGCCAATTCTGCTTTTCTTCTTCTCATTGGTTTTTTTGTACTTCTTTTACCATTTGGCCAAGTCTGTTTTTTAAGGTGTTATTTTCTTCAATTTTTTTTGTGTGTCTCCTTTACCAAACTGTTGACCCTTTTTTTTTATTTTCTTGTATCACTCTCATTTCTCTTCCAATTTTTCCTCTATTTTTCTCCCTTGATTTTCAAAATCCTCTTTGGTCAGAATTTTGTTTTTCTGTTGTCTGCTCATTTTTCCAGTCTATTTCTTGACTTTTAACTCTTTGTTAAAGTGAGGTTCTGCTTCCAGGGTGGAGGGTGCACTGTCCCAAGCTTCAGGGTTTTTATGCAACTGTTTTCAGAGATACTTCTAGGGACCTGTGAGTTTTCGGTTCTTCCAAGGTGTTATAATCTAAGGAGAGTGTTTACTACTCTCCTGGCCTTGTGCTCTGGTCTTCAAGTGACCACAAGCATTCTTTTCTGCCCTGGAACTATGAGGAAGGTCTCTGCTCCACTGCAGCCCACAAGCTCTAGTGTGCTAGTGCTCCTCCTTGCCCTGGGACTGCCACCTAGGACCACGACCCAGATTCAAGTACGGGCAAAGCTAGAGTGCCTGCAAAGAAACCCCTGTGATCTCCATCTGATCAGTTGTTCAACTCCCTTATTGTCTGTGGGCTAAGAGCTGCTGCTGCAGATTCAGTGGTTCCCAAGACCTGCTCGTGGTTTGCTGGGGCCCAGTCTGTACCAGAAAAGCCTGCGCTGGACTGTACTCCACTCTCACCCTAATGCGACCAACCTTTGCTGCTGACCTTCTAAGTTGTCTTTGACTGGAAAATTATTTCATCCTGTCGTTTTCTGGGTTGTGCTGCTACAGGAATTGTTTTATGGCATTATTTAAAGGTGTTTGGAGAAGTTTTGGGGAGAGCTCAGGCAAATTGCTGCCTTTTCTCTGCCATCCTGGCTCTGCTATAGTTGTATGATTCTGTCTTTAGGAAGCCAACATTAATTTTTGCATAACTAAGTTTTAATGCTCACTCACAAAGAGTACAGTTAAAATCACATATCTAGAAAATTACTGTTATTTATTTAGATGATTATCTCAAAGTTATCTCAAAGCAAAAAGAGGTATAGGAAACAGTGTTGGCATGGTAGAAAAAGTGATGGACTTCAACGTAGAAGCCCCCAGTTTAAATCTCAGCAGCATGTACAAAGGAGTGAAGGTGGCAGATGGTGAGAATAATCTAAGGTTAAGGTTTGGCAGGGGAAGATCAGCAATATGATAAGGGGCAAGGATCTTGAGAGAAAATGACAGTGTAGAGATGAAGTGGTTCACCAAGGGGTCAAGCTGAGGAAAGGAGGACAGTGGTGTCGCTAAAAGATTGATGCCTTGGGAAAGAACTGAGGGACTGAGAGACTGGAGGGCACTATGAGGACAAAGAATAGGGTATAGGATTGCAAAGCAGAAGGTGAGGTAAAGTGACAATAGACTGTGATCAAATAAGTGAATTTCAAAGCTCAAGGAACATGGAAATGTTGCATTTGTGGGTGACAAAAAGATCAAGGTATATAATTTGTGTATAGTTAAGGTAAAGTAGAGAAGTAGGTCATAAGAAATGAGTAAGCTGAGGGACTTGGAGGTTAAATATTTGGAGTATCAATATGTATGCTGAAGTACCCTGTTATGACAGCAGAAGTTGGAGAGGAAAGGCAATGTGCCAGGCGCTGAACTTAAAAGGTCCGTTTTTTAGCCCCTAAGGTTGCAGAAAGCAAAACGGTCTAGGGGAAGTAGCACCATTTCTGGAATCAAAGGACTTAGGTTCCAAAACTACCTGTGATGCTTACTATCTGTGTGACCAACATTCCTGGCTCTCAATCTACTCATTTATATATTGAGGGGATGGAACTAGATGTCCTCTGTGGTCCCTCTCAATTTTACATCTACGATTCTAAAATATTATTATGGATATGGATTATAGAACCCAGATCTCGTTATTCTTAGTAGTGAGTTCTACAGAAACATTCCAGATTTTTGCTTCTCCCTTGGACTATCATGATCTGGAAGAGCTAAGTCACTTAGGAATGGCATACCTCCCTTGGGACTACACGATCCTGACTGGCAAGAACCCTACTAATATTTCCCCTCAGCCATCTTCTGGCTCTCCTCCAACCGCACACTTCATACTTCTTGCTCTGGTATTCACCATTACCACTGCTTTCTAGAAATGACATATCAATCAACTGCTCCATTATTTCATTTACAACCCCTATTGTCTTACCTGACCAAAACACCTTTCCCTGACTACCATACTACCCTATATGTAATAGCAGGAATATAACAATAACAACAACAACTAACATTTATATAGGACTTAGTATTTGCCAAGCACTGTGCCTAACTGCTATACAATGCTATTACCTGCTCTTATTTGAATATAAGCTCCTTTAGGACAAGGATTGTCTCATTTTTTTATTTGTATCCTTAGTGCTTAGCATAGTTCCTGACACACAGTAAGTACATAATAAATGCTTTCGCATTCATTGATTCAGTCAGTCAATTCATTCAAGCTCCTTAAGGAAAGTACCCATATCATTTTTCATCTTTGAATAACCCAGAACCTATCACAGTGCCATGTACAGAAAAGGCACATATCTGAGTCAAAATATATGGCATCAACTGCCATTTAACAACAATAATAATGATATTAATAATAGCTAAAATTTGAAATGCTTTAAAGTTTAAAAGTATTTTACACATCTCATACTTTCCTTAAGAAATATAATCTAGGGGCAGCTAGGTGGTGCAGTGAGTAGAGCACCAGCCCTGGAGTCAGAAGGACCTGAGTTCAAATCTGGCCTCAAACATTTGCCACACTTACTAGCTGTGTGACCCTGGGCAAGTCACTTAACCCCAGTTGCCCTGCCTTCCCCCTGCAAAAAAAAAAGAAAGAAAAAGAAAAAGAAATATAATCTAAAAAGTGGCAGAAAAAAGATAAATAAAACATTGCAACAAATTAATAAACCAGATTATCATACAAACTAAAAGTAATTATGTAATATATATTATGCCAAAGACTTTCTTTATAAAGAAAACTTAGGCCATTCAACTTAAGTCCTCTAACCTCCCCTTCAGTTCAACCCAAAAGCCCATGACGTTATCTTTCACTCCCTCCATTGTCTCTGTGCCTTTGATCCCATTTCAGCCTACATGACTACAATTACAATCAAAATGCCTCCTCCCACCCTCTCTTCTTAACTCTCTCCACCTCTCTACCCCTTTTCTTCCTGTCTTCCCCCTCTCCCTCCTGGCTTTCCTCTCTATAGCTACTTCCCCCCTCATATCTTCTAACCTTTTCCTCTATACTGTTTCCTTGCCCATTACTTTAAACTGACCCATCTCCTTTAACCTTAAAGAAAAAAAAAAACCTTCACTAGGCTCTACCATACTCTCAAGATATTATCCTATATCACTCCTTTTCTTAGTCAAACTCTTAGAGATTCTGCCTCCATTTCCTCTCCCTCTTACTCACCCTTTCAAATTTGGCTTCCAACTAGAACTGCTCTCTCCAAAGTTATAAATAATCTCTAAAATGTCAAATGTGATGGTCTTTTCTTAGTACTGATCTTTCTTAATTTCTGCATGCTTCATTTCACTCTGCTCCTACTCTTGTCTCGGTTTTCCTAACAGTACTCTCCTTGGGTTCTCCTCTCATCTGCCTGACTACTCCTCAGTCTTCTTTTCTGGATGACATACAGCATGCCCACCCCTAACTGTAGGTGTTCCCCAAGGCTCTGTGGTAAGCCCTCCTTTCTTCTTTTTTTTTCTTTTCTCTAAGTACTATATCTTGGAAAATTCATTAACACCTATGATTAAATTCTCATCTTGACAATATCCCTAAGCTACGGAATTGTCTATTGAACATTTCACACCGGATGTGCTAGTGTGGAATCATCTAAAACTTAGTATGTCTAAAATAGAACTCATCTTTTTCCCATTCCCAAACCTACCCCTGTTCCAAACTTCCCTATTTCTTTCAAAAGCACCGTACCTATTCCAGGCTTCCAAGACTATAATCTTAACATTAATTCCTAACACTCTCACTTCCCATAACCAAGCACTTGCCAAATCTTGCCATTTTTTCCTTTACAATATTTCTTGCATCTGACCTCTCTGATCACACAGCTACTACCTTAAATTTAGGCCCTCAGCACTAGTCATCTAGAATCAATCTCCTAATTGATCTACCTACCTCAAGGGTTTCCCCACTCCAGGTCAACCTATATATTACTCTCAAAATGATTTTCCTTAAATGCAGAACTGATCTTATTACTGTCTTACCTGATGGACTCCCATAGATTCCAATTTCCTTTAGGATAAAATAGAAACTCCTCTGTTTCACTTTTAAAACCCTTCATAAGCTGTACTTATCTCTCCAGCCACACTGGGCTTAATTCCCCTCCTCTATTGTCAAGCTCTGGATATTTGCATAGGAAGTTCACAATTCCTGGAATATACTCCCTCCTCATCTCTACCTCAATCAATCCTTCTCTTCCCTCAAGAGGCAGGTTAAGCACCAACTTCTATAAGAAGCATTTCTTGATCCTCCAACTGTTTGTCTTTTCTCCCAAAATACCCTGAATAACTGTTTTGTATTGATTTATATTCACTCTCTCTATATTTATTCTGTATATACTTGCTGCCTCCCAATTAAAATTTAAGCCTCTTGCAAGTAGAGATTTTCATTTTTTGTCTCAGAATAACTAGTTCCTACTATGAGTGCCTGACACACAGTTAGGAATTACTAATTGCTTTTTGATTCTAGCTTAAAAGTCATCGGGGCAGAGTGGCACAGTGGATAAAGCACTGAACCTGGAGTCAGGAAAATCTGAGTCCGAATTTGGCCTCAGATGATAACAACTAGCTGTGTGGCCCAGGGCAAGTCACTTAATTTGTTTTCCTCAGCTTCCTCAACTGCAAAATGGAAATAATAACAGCACTTCCCAGAGCTGTCAAGATCAAATGAGATAATATTTGTAAAGCATTTAGCACAGTGCCTGACAGACAGTAGATACTAAATAAATGCTTCTTCCTTCTCCCCATCTCCATTCCATCTTGAATACTTAAGAGTTTTCAATTTAGCATTTAACCAACTTTAAGGAGAAGTGGTAAATTGATAACCCCAAACTACACTGCTATGGAAACAATGAGATCATTTGAGAATGCTATCAAGTTAAATCTGCAGAAAATTAAAATTCACTTAATAACCCCAAAACAGAAACTAAAGGTTAAAAACTCCAGGGTAAAAGTTCAAGTTGATAGAAAATAAAACAGGAATTCTGAAAGAACTATCAAAAAAAGCTAAATACCAGTACTTATATTCAAGCATATCTATATTGACTGCCTTGAGGTGAAAGACACGACAGGAAACTTTTTTAAATCAATCTGCAGGGTTAAGGTAAATCTAGTTATTTCAAAAAGATTTCTCACTTTAACTGGACTTTTACTTTTCTTTGAAATTGCTGAAATGTAAACAATGTGTAAGTTGGGAAAATGAGTGAATTCCGTTAGAAGTCCCTAAAACACTACTTCAACAAACAAAAGTATCTTACCAGAAACTGTGGCCACACTTCGTCATGTATGCTTCTTCAATCATATCAAAACAGATGGGGCTAAAAGAAAGCAAAAAATTAACATGACAAAAGTTTGGTTTTTTTTTAAGCAAGCACAAAACAGCACAATTTTAAAGAAGAATCAGTGACAATATCAGGAAAATAACAAAAAGCATGATTTTCAGGATGCCTATAAACTTTAATTAACTTCAATTTCCAAAGTTCACCTCTATAAATATAACTGATGTTCATGATGCTGATCCCAAAGAAGCATAAAAGCTTGAAATCCCTTCTGCATTACAATAAAGTGAATAATGTTTTCAGAGGCCATGTGGTATTCTGGAAGTAGTACTGGACACAGGAATGAGAAAAGACTTGGGTTCAAATCTCATCTCATATACTTAATAAGTGTCTGACCACAGACCTCTCACTCTAAGACCTTTCCCATCTGAAAAATGGTGATAAGAAGAAAACCAGTGATATATAATGGAAAAAGCACTGAGATGGTAATCAAGAGACACTTGGGTTCTAATTCTGACTGACAGTATTAACTGTGTGCCCACAAGCAAACCACTTAATCTCATAAAGCATCAGGCTCTACCTCTATAAGATGGGCATAAAAATAGCACCTACCTCAAAGGGTTGCTGTAGGATCAAATGGTATGCTAAGTTCTTTGTAAATCTTAAAAAGCATTATACTTTTGTTGTATTCCATTTCTTTGACCTTTAAGCCATCCACATTTATTCTAGCTCTCCTTTAGCTATTGCTTTGAGAAGCAGTATAAATAGTAGATAATGAAAGAACTAGATTGGAAGTCAGAAGATCTAGGCTCCATTTCTATTTCCACTACTCATTAGCAGTATGTCTTGACCCTCCTGAGGCTGGCTCCTCCCCCTGTAAAATGGGGAAAATAATATCTGTACAATCTTCTTCATAAGATTACTGTCAGTCAGTTGATCAAAGATCCTACTAGGTGCCAGGCACAATGCAAAACACTGGGGATATAAGAAAGACAAAAACCAGTCCCTGCTCTCAAGGAGCTCATGGTTCACTGGGATAGAAAACATCCAAAAAACTAGGTACAAACAAGATTCACACAGAATGAACTGGAGATAAGCAATAGTGGGGAAGAATTATATTTAAGGGGGGATTGGGACAGGATTCTTGTAAAAGGTAAGATTTTAGCTAGAACTTCAAGGAATCCTAGAGGAGGAGATTAAGGAGAAAATTCTTCAGAGAGGAACAGATGTGAAAAAGTATGGTGAAACTATCTGAAGTCAGGAAATGTTGTGTCTTACACAAGGAAAAACAAGGAGACAACAGTCATGGAACCCACAGTACCTGGGGTAAGGAAATAGGTATAAGGAGACTATAAAGGTAGGAGGGGTGCAGATTATGAAGGGCTTTGATACCAAAAAAATAATAATAATAATAATCTTACATTTCTTTGGAGGGAATAGAGAGAGCCACTGAAATTCACTAAAAAGGAGTTTGACATGGTCAGACCTTCTCTTTAGAAAAATAAATTAGACAGCTGAGTGAAGGATAGACTGGAGCAAGGAGAGATTTCAGGCAGAGAAACTAACTTGAAGGCTGGTGCTACAGTTCTGGAATGAGATAATGAGGGCCTGCACCAAAATGGCAGCAGTGCCCAAGCAGATAAAGAAGGATATAAAAGCAAAGCAAATAAAAGCAAATAAAGGGGCACACTGCAAAGGTAGAATAGACAAAACTTGGTAATTAACTGGACACAGAGAGGTGAGGTTGAGTGAGGAGTCAACACCTAGGTTATAATCCTAGGTGACTTCAAGGATGGTGGTCCTCTCAGACCATAACATAACAACATAACAGATATAGGAAAGTTCAGAAGAGGGGAGGGCTTGGTGAGAAAGATAATCAATTCCATTTTGGAAATGGCAAGTTTAATATATCTATGTCACATTCAATTGCAGATGTCCAACAGGCAACTAGAGATATAGGATTGAAGCCAAGGAGAGAAGTTAGGACTAGATAAGTAGATCTGAGAATTGTCAATGTAGAGATAACAACTGAATCCATGGGAGGCAATGAAATCATCAAGCCAAGTAGAATAGGAGGAAAAAAAGAGGAGATGAGGGCCTAAGACAGAGCCTCAGGTTAGTGGGTATGACCCAGACAAATATCCAACAAATCATCCTAAGAAGGAATGGTTAGCTAGGTGCCAACAGAAACAGGTGACAGCAGGGTTATGAAAACCTAGAGAGAAGAGAATATCGAGGTGAAGAAGGTGATCTCTCCAGTGTCAAAGGCTGGATGAGAAAATGCTACCAGGTTTGACAGTTAAAAGATCATTGCTAACTATGGAAAAAAATCATTTCCGTTAGATAAGGTTGGAAGAAAACTTCAGAGAACCAACAGTTAAGAAGAGGGCAAAAGGAGAAATAAAGGTATCAATTGTAGATGGCATTCTCAAGTTTAGCCACAAAAGGGAAGATTTAAGACAATAGCTGGCAAGGTAGGGGGACAGATCAAGTTAGGAGGGTTTTTTGAGGATAGGAGAGATGAGTGAGTAGGCAGTAGGGAAAGAGCCAACAGACAGGAAAAGATGAAAGATTAATGAGAGAGTGGAGATGATAGACAAGGCAATCTGCTAGAAAAGATGGGATGGAATTAGATGATTTGTTCATGTAGAGGGGTTGGCATTAACAAGAAGGGTATCCTTGTCATATGAGAAAGGGGAAGGAAGAGATAGTTCCAGAAGGCACATGAGTAAGGTGACATAAGCAGGAGGGGAGAAGAAAGAACTCTCAATTTTTTCAGGGAAATGTGAGGCAAGATTCTCAGCCTCAATGAATGAGGGGAGTGGGAGCCATTGGAGGATTGAGAAAAAAATGAAAAGGTTTGGAAAAGCCACTATTATGAATGTTATGAGGCTCAAATACCAGAATGATGGTAAAGGACTGTGCAAATTTTAAAGAACTATATAACTGACAATAAGTAATATATTTCAGTCAGTTATTCAATAAGCATTTATAAGCACCTACTATAAGCCAATTAAAGACAGTTCTTTCAAGAAGTTCACAATCTAATTGCAGAGAAAACATGGAAACAAGGTATACACAGGATAAATTGGGGGAAAAAAATCAACATAAGGAAGGCACTAGAGTTAAGGAGGATTGAGAAAGGCTTCCTCTAGAAGGTGAGATTTTATCTCAGACTTGAAGGAAGTCAGGAAGGTAAAGATGAGGGAGAATATTTCAAGCATGGGGGTTAGCCAGCAAAAATGCATACAGTCAGAAAATGCAGTGTTTTGTTTAAGAAACATCAAGAAGGTCATTAACCAGAACACTCCATTTCCTTGTCTTAGAAAATAGTTTGCTTGGTAATCAAATGTAAAGCACTTAGCACAATTCTTGGCACATAGGCAATAGATAAATACTTATTTTCCCTCATTAAAAGGCTTTGCTCAGGTACTGAAATTGAATGGTTGTTCTTCAAACACCTAAAATAACTACAGTTGCAAAAAGCTAGTTTGTTCTTTCTCAACAAGACACTGTCTTACTGTTGGTTTGATGAAACTTTTCCATTAAAACTGTTACCGCTCTTAGATGCAGAAAAATTTCCATGTTGTAAAAACAAAGTTTTTATATTTTCTTCCTGTTATTGTTTCATATCTTTAAATTTGTGCTAGGCATTCTTATTGTCAAAAATGTATCACTTATTTGTAAGTTGATATTGTGAATATTTTTATTCTTAATCTTTGTGGAACTTAAAAACCAATTTCACATAGAGTCTGTTTAGTTTGTACTGTGATATTCAGTATATGATGAATATGTGAAGTTTTCTATCTTGGATATGATTTAGTTATTTTGTGAATTGTTTTTCCTGCTGAATCTTTTAGTCTTACACCACATGAACCAGATGTTGATTATAGGATGCTCAAATCTAAATGCCATTGTAAATGACTTCTGGACATCTGAAGAGAATTGCTTTTTTTCTACTTGCCTCTAGGGCCTAAATATGTTATTCACAAAAAAAGTGTACAGAATTTGAATTGTGTCAACTTTTACTTTTAATATAGCAGTATAAAATTTGGAGCTAAAAGGAACCTTAAAAATCATCTAGACATTAGAGCTGGAATTAAACTTTGAGGTCCACCCTTGTTTTTTACCGATGAGGAAACTGAGGCCCAGAGAAATGAAATGACTTAATAGGCTTTGGCAAGTAGTAGCAAGTCAGAATTCAACCCTAGATCCTCTGACTTCAGGTCCAGGGCATTGGTTTATTGACCATTATTTTGCTTTTTGTAGCTTGAACAAAATCCATTACTTATCTCTCTGTCTTTTCATAGGGTGTCCAATATGTCAGGAATGCTTTCACTGTTCACCTTCACTTATAATTGGGTTCTTCCTCATATAAGAAGCCTTTCCTTGATTTCCCTAGTTATTAGTGCCATCCCCTCTCCCAGTTACCTTGTGTGTTTTGTATGTGTGTATGTATGTATGTATGCATATCTGTCCATATATATTATATATATATATATTTATACCATTTCATTATCCTACTTTTCCTCCTCACCTTCCCCTTTTTCTCCCCCAGCAGGAGATTAAGTACCTATAGGACAGAGACCTTTTACTTTTTGCTTTTATATTTGTCACCTGGCATGGTGATTGGCACATAGTAGTAGATACTTAACTGAATTGAATTGGTGAGGTGAATTAATGGTAATATAATTCTTATATAATTTTTTAAGGTTTATCACTCTAATTTCATGGTTTGGCTTCAGAGATTTGTTCTCTGAAATTATTTGACAAAGAAATATTCAAGTAAGCTCTATCTATTCAGGCACATTCATAATATTATTTCTAAACTTTCTGAAAGCCTTTTCAAATATGCTAACCTGATACCAAGAATTAAGTACGTAGGAAGAATTTTTATGGTGTACTGACTGTATCTCTTTAGCTCTCATCTCAATAACATTGCCTGTGACTTGCCTGGACATTTCCACCTTAACATCCTACCACTTGTTTATGTTCTATAGCTGACTATAAATATTTATAGTTAGAAAATTGACTCAAAGATACAGTTAGATGAGAATCCTCATTTATTGTTCGCCTATTTAAAAAAGACTTGCTGCAACAAGGTGTATCTTAAAATCATACAAGATTTCTTGCTAGACACAGCAACAGAAAATTTCATTGGTTCTGACTTTGGTTATACAGAAGGCATCCTGTTCTCTGAAGGAAAAAAAAATATGATTAGCATAAATTGGTACTGACAAATTGACAAAATAATTTTTGGAAAGAATCAAGATAACTATAAATTAACAAGCCTGTGTTTCAATTACGTGCTCAAAACTTAAGCTGTACAATTTTGAAATTGGGCTTTGCATTACTTGAGCACATTCATCTGCACTGACCATGGCATAAAAAAGGTAGGATAAAGTGACATATAAGGCAAATCAGAAACATAGCATTAATCAATCATGTGTTAGCAAAATTTAGCTCAGCTATACTTGTTGACCAAATGGAAGATTTTAGCGTTCCCAAAAAGAACTTGCAAGTAATGATCAGAGGAACGGTTTAGAGAATATAGTGTAATAGTACAAATGGTTTTCAGCAGCTTTTTGTCTCTGTGTCTTAAATATTGCTCTCTGTCCATATATCTAATAAAGCCAGAATGATGGTAATTAGGTATCTATTAAGAGCATAAACAACTTTTAAAAATTAATAAGCATTTATTTTCTTTTCTTCCTACCTCTCATCCCACTTTGGCGGGGGGGGGCGGGGATGGAAACCAAACCCTTGTAATAATGTGAATAGTCAAACAAAACAAATTCCTGAATTGGCCATAAGCAAAAGCCTATCACCTTACATTTTGAGTTTCTAATCTATCAGAAAAAGAACATGTTACCTCACTGATCCTCTGAAATTCTGATTGGTCATTACATTGATCAGAGTTCTTAAGTCTCTCAAAGTGGTTTGTCTTTACAGTGGTTCTGCTCACTTCACTCTACATAGTTCATAAAAGCTATACCAAGTTTATCTAAATCCATCCCTTCTATCCTTTTTTTTTTTTTGGTACAATAGCATCCCATTACTTCCATATAATTTGCTTAGCAGTTCTCCAATTGAGTACTCCCTTAGTTTCCAGCCTTCTGCCCCTACAAAAAAGATTTGCTGTAAATAGTTTTATATATGTGGATTCTTTTCCTCTTTCATCTCTATGAATACAGGTCTAGTTAGTGATATTTTTGAATCAGAGGACACAGTCTTAATTTCATGACTTTTGGTTTATAGTTCTAAACTGCTTTCCAGAATAGGTGGACCAGTTTATGGCTCCATCAACAATTCATTAGTCTTCCTATTTTCCTGCAGCTCTTCCGACATTTGCCATTTTTTGCCTATTTGTTGGGTATGAGATGGAACCTCAGAGTTCCTTTAAATTTGCATTTCTCTAGTTATTAGTGATTTGGAGAATTTTTCTATGTAACTGAATCTGATTTTTCACCCTTAATTTTTTAATTATGAAGATTTTGATCTAATTATCAAACTTCCTAGAGAGAACTATTTCCCTAGCACTAACCAGAGTGTCCTAGTGCCTTTCTTAGATGTTCACCCACATGCTTCAATATTGCAAAGATCCATGATATCACAGGCAAGAGAGCCTCACTGACCAGGGAAGATCAGAATCCCTCAAAGACCAAATAGTAAGCAAATTGCATGGATTGCTATGACCAAATATGTGTGTGTGTGCGCGCGCATGCTCACTTGCTCTCTCTTTCTCTTTCTTTATCTCTCTACACACATACATACACAGTTCTGGTGATGTTCCCGTATCAAATATTCTACATCTTTACAAACTGAAAAAAAAATGCCCCTCTTGCTCACAAAGTAACACACCAAATTTGAGGAACAATTTGTCTTTTAATCAGCAGTATCCTCACAGGTCACTTTTCTTCATGGATAATAGCAAAAACAAGTAAGAAAAGGTTTCAAATGGCCTAAGTCTTTATCCCAGTCCCAGGATCTACTCTTCAGTGGAGCCAATTCTATAAGGAAGAGATCAATCATCCCCACCAACTGACATTCACAGGACAAGCAAGCCAGCCTATCTAAAGCAGTGTGGTACCCTGAGAGAGGGAAAAGAGGCAGCAGGTACCAGGCAAGTCAAATCACTACCACCACTTGAGTATCATCTCACCTCAGAGTCTTTCGAGACAATCCAGGACCCTAGGCCCAAGAGTTTTTGGAATAGTAAAGCATCCAGTCCAGTGCCCACAATCATCAACCTAGGAAGCAACCCCTGTGAAGATACAGCCTGGCAATTGCTTCTGCAAATGCTATAGCCACAGCTACTAAAGACCAGGAAAGAAAGTTCTAGTCACTAAAATCTTTGACATTGTCAAATGTTTCAACATCGGAAAATGGTATGATTTTATCAGTGTATCTGATACTAAAGAAGAGGTATTACCCATCTGCTTTGCCACTGCACCCTCAGAAACAAGGGACCTTTCCATTTGATTTGCAGCTGAAATCTTCCATTTGTCAAGTCTCCCCCATTCCTTTTCCTTTTGTATTCCCAGCACAGTGCTTTTGCATGTAGAAAGTACTCAATTACTGCTATAATCATTCATTCATGTTATTCACCAGTGGCCCAACTCTCTCAGGAAGAGAGGCCTAGCATTCTCGTGTGTGTGTGTGTGTGTGTGTGTGTGTGTGTGTGTGTGTGTATCTGTCTGTCTGTCTCTCTCTCTCTCTCTCTCTCCCTCTTATCCTGGGATGAGCAAGCATCTCACCTGCCCCCTCCCTGCCATAGCACAGCCTCAGGGGAGTAATACTTCAAAAAGAACTTTCATTTAATCTTCACTGGCAACAGTCCTATGAGACGGGTGTTATTATCCCCTGGTTTACAGATGAGCACGCTGAGGCCCAGACACCAATTCTTTTCCATTGTAAAAGTGATGCTGAAATCAACAGGTGACTTTTTGAGGATCCTTCTAGCTCTAAAAATTCTGTAATTCCAGGTATCTTCAGGGTTCTAGAGCTCAAAAGTAATATAAGGACTCAGCTTTCACTTTTTAGAGTTCTAAGTAGCAGAAAGAAGCATCATAAGGCTGGGACCAAGGTCAATTCTGAGGCATGTAGGGTCCAATATTCATCTCAATTTCCTTAAAGTACCATGAATCACTCCTGGAACATACTGCCTCCACATTTCCACCTGTTGAAAGCTTCATTCTTTCAAGGACTAGATCAGATAGTACTTTCTCTATGAAGCCTACCCTGATCCCTACCCATTAAAGTGATCTAAGCTGTCAAATTATTTTTTAGTACTTTGCCTGGCACTCTCCTTTACCCCTTATCAAGTTCTAATTTTTGTCTTACTTACTTTTATACATGTAATATCCCTTTTATTAGACTATGTGACTCCCTTCTTGGTGGAAGTAATTATATTATTTACCTATTTGTATCCTAAGTACCTGGCATCATACACTGAAAATACCAAATATTTTAATAAATGTTTATTGAATTGAACTGAATATGATTTCTCCTATTATTATCTCAACTGCTTCCTGGCTTTCTTGGCATTTATTATTTTACAATTTCAAAAAAAACCCACACTTTAATATTCTACTGACCCCTTCTCCTGTGTTAGAGGAAAGCAACACAGGCTAGCAGAAAGAGCATTTTACTTCTTAGTCAGAAAAGAATAAGAGTGTAGCCCTACCCCTTTCACTGAATATACATGTGATCTCTAGAATAAGTGTCAATCCTTGTATCTTTAGATAGTTACCTTTAAGACAGAAACAAAACTGCCAGCTCCTTCCTAGTTCTGTAGGGTTTTAAAGGGAAATGTACAATATAGAAGTGGTATATTGTAGTGGAAAAAGAACTGGATTGAAATAACACCTGGATTCAAATTTCAGCTAAAGCACTTACTAGATGAATATGGTCAAGCAGCAATCTCTCTGAGCCTATGATACCACCCCTATAAATTCAGATTAATTCATTTTGGTCTTTATTTTTACCAAATGCCTACGCACAAGGCATTGTGCTCAGATCTAAAGATATGAAAACAAACAGTCCCTACTCTTACATTCCACTTCTGGGCACAATATATACACAATGAAATAGAACAGAATTTTGAGGAGGGAGAGGGCAATCACAGCAAGACGTCTGAGATGGACTTGAAAACTGAGCTGAACCTGGAAGGAAGATAAGGATTTCCAAAAGACAAAGCCTAAGTGACAGAGTATTCTGGTACAAATGTAAGAAGGTGAGAGATAGACTAACAAGTTCAAGGAATGACTAATAATCCAGTTTGGCTGGAACACAGAATGTATGAAGAGAAAGGCTAGAAGGATAGCCTAGGACCAGAGAGTGGAAGACTGTGAATGCCAAAGTATTAAGTACTTTGGATTTTATCCTAGAAACAATAGGTAGCCTCTGCAGGTTGGGGTGGCGGGGAGGGCATCATGATCACACCTGTGCCTTAAAATGGTTATTCTGGCAGCTGTAGTGAATAATGGATTAGAGAGGGGAAAGAATGAAAGCAGAAAGATCAATAGGAGGCTACTGCAACAATCCTGACAGGCAGCGATGAGACCCAGAATTAGGGTTGATACCTATATGACTAGAGAGGATACAAAAGATGTTGTGGAGGTAGATGTTATATAACTTGACAACTGACTAGACATGGAAGGGTAAAAGGAAAGAAGACTCGAGACTATCACAAAGGTTCCTACCTTGGGTTAGTAGGAAGGAAAGTAATCAACAAAAACAGGGAAGGAACTAGAAGGGACTAAGATAACTTATTTTGAACATTAATGAAAAAAACCATTTATGAAATACCATGTGCCAGGTACTGTGCTAGATGATGGAGATATAAAGATAAAGATGAAACAGTTCTTGCCTCAAGGAGATTACATTCTCAAGAGACAACATGTACATACAAGTATATAACAAATAAATATAGAGTAATTCTGAGGGAAGAGGGTACTAGCAGACGGAAGAATCAGGGAAGGTTTCATGAAGAAAGTGGCACTTGAGCAGAGTTGGAAGCAAGGGATTCCAAGAGGTGATAATTAGAAAGGAGTACAAAGAGACATGTGATAGAATAGTGCATAATAAAGCCAGAAAGATACACTGGGGTCAGTTTGTGAAAGGCATTGAATATGAGCACCCAGGCCAGTCACCTCTTCATTTCCCACCTGCTTAGACTCCCTGGACTGGACTCCACACACTTTCGTGCTACTTTTTATGTGTTGGTTCCTTCCCACCCTCACCCCCACCCCCATTAGATTGTAAGCTCCTTGAGGGCAGGGACTATCTTTTTCATATTTTGTTTCCCCAGTGCTGAGCACAGTTCCTGGCACATAGTAGGAATTTAATGAATGCTTACTGACTGACTAAGATGCCTACAAGTCATCATAGTAGAGATATGTGGGACTGGATAATACAAGAAATTAAGGCTGAATATAAAGATCTGGGAGCAATCTGTGTAAAGATAATTGATGGGAAACTCAAGTGTGAAAAAATCTTATGGAATTCTTTTTATGCTCCCTCCCAACCCTCCCTCCACCCTATTACTCTTTTTCTGCCAAAAGCAAAACAGAAAAGAAATTCTTGGTACATACATCAAAGAGTGGAGAAACCAAGTAGAGGGTACACCTATTCTAGACCTGATTCTGATCAACAAGGAAGAATTGACTTAGGAAATATAAGCAATAAGAAACCTGGGAAGGATGGCCCACTCTACCTTAGAATTAGTGGGAAATGGTTAAAGTGAAGGATGGTCTGACATGTACCTTAGATGTAAGAAAGCAAATTTCAAAGGGTTCAAAGAAATGTTATCCCATGGCCTAAAATTTTGCAGATGAGGAAGCCCAAGAGGGCTAGGAAGTACTTAAGAATGAAATGCTGAAGAAAGATCTTTTGTTAAAGTTCCGAAGAAAAGAACTGCTGCTAAATGGATGAGACAATGATAGTGGATGATGGGGAGAACTACCCAACACCTTTTATCCCTAGGACACATAGCTAAGAGTCAAGATCAAGATCAAAAATAACCTCAACAGCCTAGAATGATAAATCCAATCTAATGAAACGGAATTTAGTAGAGTATAGTAACAGTGTAAAAATGTGAAACAGAATTTGAGAATTAGAAGGGATAGTAATAGAATTTGAGAGTTAGAAGGGATAGAATCTAGTCTCATACCTAAAAGAGACTTCCATTAATACATGTTACATTAACAAGTATTTAATAAGCACCCACTATGTGCCACACACTGTACTAAATGCTGGGGATACACAGACAAAAACTGTCCCTGTCCTCAAAAAGCTCACAATCTAATGCGGGTGGAGGTATAAACAAGATATACAGGCCAAATTGAACATAATCTTTGAAAGAAAGAACACTAAAGAAGGACTAGGAAAGGCTTTTAGCACAAAGTGGGATTTGAGCTGAGACTTGAAAGAAGCCAGGGAAACCAGGAGGCACAGAGACAAAGAGGGAGGGAACTCGAGGCATGGGATGAATTCTAGGTTAGTGAAAATGCCTAGAGTTAGGAGATGGAGCTACTTGTGCAAAGAAACCCAGGATTACAAAGTATATGGATAGAAATAAAATGTAAGAAGACTGGAAAGGTACGAGGCGGCCAGGTTAGAAAGAATTTTGGAAGCCAAATGGAGGACTTTATATTTGATCCTGGAGGTAACAGCAAGCAACTGGAGTTTGTTAGGGAACAATAAAATCACACCTGCTCTTTAAGAAAATCAATTTGACATTTGAGGATATACTAGAGTGGGAAGAAACTTGAAGCAGGGAGGCCAAACAGAAGTTCTATTGAAACAGTCCAGGTATGAGGTAATGAGGGTCTGAACCAAGGTGTTAATAACAGTATCAGAGGAAAGAGAAGGAAGTGTATATCAGAGCCAACACAGATGACACTACAGTTGCAAAGGTCAAGACTTGGAAGGAACATGATGAATTTTGTTTTGGACATAATAATAACCAGAATTTATATAGCGTTTTAAAGTTTGCAAAGCAGTGTACAAATATGATCTCATTTTATCCTCCCAATATATCTGGAAGATGTTTTCCTCATTTTACAAATGAGGAAACTGAGGCAGAGAGAGGTTAAGTAACTTGTTCAAGGCCACATAGCTAGTAAGTGTCTGGGGCAATATTTAAACTTGGATCTTCCTGACTGCAAGTCCAACACTCTATTGGCTGTGCCACCTAGCTGCCTCAACTTAATCATGTGCAGTTTAAGATATCTGCAAGACATCTAGTTCCAGATGTCCAATAGGCAGCCAGAGATGTGAGGTATCAGGAAAGAGGTTACAGTTGGATAAATAGATGTGAGGATGATCCACACAAGATTTCCAAAAATTGAATCCATGTGAGTTGGTAAGATCACCAAGCCAAATAGTATAGAGGGAGAAGCAGGCCCATGACAGAAAACTGGGGGACACTGACACTAAGTGGACACAACCTGGATGAAGATATAGAAAGGGAGAATAAGAAGGATTGGTCTGTTAGGTAGGAGAAAAGGAGAGAATTGTGCCATGAAAATCTAGACAAAAGAGAATATCAAAGAGAAGAGGATGATCAACAGTGTCAAAGATTGAAGAGGGGTGAAGAAGGATGGAGAATGAGAAATGGTCATTAGATTAGGCAAAGAAGAGATAACTGGTATCTTTGAATAAACCAGTTTCAACTGAATGATGAGGCTAAACGCCAGACTGCAGAGTTAAAAAAGAGGAAGAATAAAGGAAGTAGAGGTACTAATTGTAGACAGACTTCTCATAAAGTTTAGCCACAAAAAGGAAAGCCAGATTTAGGACAAGAGCAGAAATAAATGAAAAGACATATGCATATTTGTAAGAAGCAGGGAAGCAGCCAGGAGACAAGAAGAGATAGAAGATTAATGAGTTGAAATGATAAAGGCGGCAATATGGTAGAGAAGATGGGATGGGGCTCACATGTATAAAGGGGTTTGCTTTGGCAAGGGGAAAGTGCACTCTTCATGTGAGATGAGAGTGAAGGAAGAGACAGTGCCAGAAGGCACTGGAGTGGTGTGAGACAAAAAAGGGAAAAGCAGTTCTCCATTAATGGCTTCAATATTTTCAGTGAAATACATAACAAGATTCTCAGCTGAGAGAATAAGGTCAGTACTCATGTAAAGTATGAGGAGCAATGAAAAGGTTTGGAAAAGCCACCTTCAGTGAGATGGAGGAATAAAAGGATTGCTTTGCTGTAGTGAGGGCCCAGTTGGGATTATGTAACATAAATTTGTAGTGGATCCGGTCAGTACAGTTTGGTAAGAAAAATTTTCTACACCTTCGTTTAGCAACACATAGGAGCAAAGACAGCAGATGGTAAGAGAAATCCAAGGATGGGATTTGGCAGGGGAAAATCAGCAATATGTAAGCGGGGCAAGGAACTTGAGAGAAAATGACAGCGCAGAGTTGAACTGGTTCAATAAGGGATCAAAATAAGAAAAGGAAGAAAGTGGACCCATTGAAGGATTGGTGGCCTGGGAAAGAACTGAAGGATCAAAACTGAAAGACATGATGAGGATATTTAGGGTTGCAAGGCAGAGGGGGAAATGAATGACAATAAATTGTGATCAGATAAGAGGATTTCAGTTTCAGAATATGGAAGAGGTACATTTGTGTGTGATGATCATTTCTGTGTGTAGCTGAGTTGGGGTGGAAGAGTAGGTTGCGGGAAATAAGCTGAGGAACTTGGAGGTTAGAGTGTTTGCAAGAGTATCAATATGTATGTTGAGGTGTCCTAATATGCAGCACTCATGTCTCTGCTCATTATTTACTATACATACGTGTGTGTGTGTGTGTGTATACCTCTTCCTGTGTTGTAATCACTACTATCCATTTCTCTAAGTTGACCTCAAATGCTACCTCCCAGGAATCCTTCATTGATCCCCAAAGTTGGTAAAGACCTCTCCTCCCTCCTCTCCCAGCTCACACAGTAATTTCTTCTATTGAAGGTATCATGTCAGAAGCAGGCCCTCTACTATTTTACTATTTTAAATGTTTGTCTCAATTTTGGAATACAGTAGTGTTGTACACATTCCCTTCAGCTTTAGATAGCATTTTCTCTCTGCCCTGTGAGTGCTAACACATCTGTCACTTAATCAAATCCTGTTTAACATCATCCAAAACTTATCTAGTATTCAAGAGGAGAGCACTGCAACCTTTAAAAAGGGTACAGTGAAAATATCAATTCACTCAAGGCTCAAGGTGGTTTCACACATCAGGGAAAGTTGATACAATAGAAATGAATGAAATTATGAGCAGAAACTACCTTTATTCCAATAGCCAAAACCAGTAATATTTTCCAATCCATAAAATTCCTGAATAGAGCCCTCAGGAGCATACTGTCCCTAGACACCTGGAGGCAGTGAGATGATATGATGGATAGATTGCTGGGACTGGGATCAATAAAACCTAAGTTCAAATTTGGCTTTAGACATTTACCAGCTGTGTGACCCTAAGCAAGTCAACCTCTATCTGCCTCAGTTTCCTCATTTGTAAAACAGAGATAATAATAATATCTATCTCAGAGTTGTTGTGAGATCAAATGAGATATTTCTAAAATGTTTAGCACAGTATGACACAGAGTAGGTGCTTAATAAATGCTTAGTCCATCCATCCATCCATCCATCCCAGGCCTATAAGTATTATCTTCAATTTGAACTCACTACCCTACTCTCTCCCAAACCTTTTCATCCCCCCTCAAACTTCCCATGGCTCACATTTCCCCCACCCTCTCAGCTGAGAAACATATTTTACCCAAAAAATTGAAGCCATTCATGAGTTTCCTCTTCCTCATCTCATATCACTCAGCTGGCTTATGCCTTACTAAGGTTAACCTCTCTACTTCCACATCCCTCCCAATACCTACAGAGCAATCATGTCTCCACTGTATTCTTTTCACCAGGCAAAATATCATTAATTTTTTCAACTAACTGATCATATGGTATGATCTCAAGGCAACCAGGGTTCAAGTCCTTGGCAGGGAAAAATGACTTCATTCTGAAAGCAGCCTATTGTAGGGGGAAAAGTAATGAATTTAAAGACCAAAGTTCAAATCTGGATCCTGCTTCTAACTGTATCTTACAGTAATAATTAAGTCTCATTGGGCCACAATTTTCCTAACTGTATAATGAAGGAATTATATTAGAGGATCTGTAAGACAGAATGACATCATGGAGACAATGCTAGACTTGGAGTAAAGAATACCTGGGTTCCAATTACTAGCCCTGTGACAATGACCAAATCACCTTCTCTGACACTCAGGTTTTTCATCTATAAAATGGAAATAATATTACCTGCAGTACCTACTTCATAAATTAAGAGAAGGCTCAAATGATAATGTATGTAAAGCAATTGGCAAACTTTAAAGTAATATATAAATGTCAGCTATCATTATTGTAATTATCTGTGGGGTCCCTTTTTGCTCTAATCCTATGATTCAATAAGTTAAGAGACTTGCAGCAAGCTTTCCCTGATTCCCTCTCCTTCCCCGAACTTTAATAGCCATGTCAGACATGACATGACTTTGATTTTCAACTCTGTAATGTACTTCAATCAATAAACTCTTATTAAGCCCCTATTATTGTGCTAAGCACTGGGGATACAAAAAGAAGCAAAAGACAATTCTTTTCAAGGAGCTTACAATATAATGGAGGAAACAACATGCAAACAAATATATACAAAGCAAGCTATATACAGGATAAATAAGAAATACTTAACCAAGGGGAAAGCACTAGAAGTAAGAAGGGATAGGGAAGATTTCCAATTAAAGATGAATTTTATTTAGGACTTAAAGATCAGGGTGGAAGAGGGAAAGTATTCCAGGCATGGGGGATATCCAGAGAGAATGTCCAGAGCCCAGAGATGGAAAGCCAGGAGGCCAGTGTCACCGGATCAAAGAGTACACAACGGGGTGTAAAATGTTAGAAAATAGGAAAGGTAGGAGGAGGCTAGGTTATGAAAGGCTTTGAATGCCAAACAGAGCATTTTGTATTTGATCCTGAAGGAAACCAGGGAGCCAGTGGAATTTGCTGAATAGTGGGGTGATATGGTTGGACTTGAGCTTTAGGAAAATCACTTCAGTGATTGAATGGAAGATGCACTGAAGTAGGGAGAGACCGGAGGCAGGCAGACCCATCAGTAGGCTACTGAAATGATCCAAGCATAAGGTGATTAGGTGACTAGAATGGTGGCAATATCAAAGAAGAGAAGTGGGTATATTCAAGAGATGTAGCAAAGGTGAAATCAACATGTCCTGGCAACAGATATGATATTGCAGAGGGCAAAAGGGGGGTAGGGGGGGAGATAAGATAATGAGTTCTGTTTTAGACAGATTGAATTTAAAGTGTTTACCAGACATTGAGTTCAAGATGTCTGAAAGGCATCTGGAGATTTGAGACTGGAGGTCAGTAGAAATGTCGGGGCAGGATAAGTAAATGGCAGAATCATCAGCACAGAGGTGGTAATTAAATCCATAGAAACTAGTGAAATCACCAAGTGAAATAGTACAGAGGAAGAAAAGAAGAGGTCCCAGGAGAGCACCCTAAGGGACACCTAGAGTTAGAGGGCATGATCTGGAGGAGGATCCAACAAAGGAGGCTCAGTGGTCAGAGAGGAGAAGAACCAGGAGAGAGGGGAGTCTTGAAAACCTAGAGAAAAGAGAGTATTAAGGAGGAAAGCCTGATCAATAATGTCAAAAGCTGCTGCGTCTGTCTCATCTCATTGTTCCTTTTATCTTTGTATCCCAAGCACAGAAAAGACACTTAATAAATGCTTGCAGGATTGGGTTGTAACTTTCATAAGGACAGAGACAGTATCATACTTAAAACTTTGTATCACTCTCTCCAAGCCTTTAGTCCTCTGAATGTTGTTTCACTGTTTTACTTTGTATTACCAAAGGCCTACAGTATCTGGCACACAAAAGGTGCTTAATAAATGTTGAAGGAAAGACAGTCAAGTCTCACCTCCAAAGCTAACTAGTCATGTGACACTGGCCACATAACCTTGCCTGTCTGAATTTCAGCTCCCTCATTTGTTTCTTCCTGTCTTACTTTTCACAGTATGGAGATGATCCTGGGTTTTTGAAGGTTAGGCTAATGAAGAACAAGCTTTGGCAGGTCCTACAAAATTGTGAATGCTTCAACTACACATCTGGAGACAAAAATACAGCCCATCAAAATCAGGAGGCTCATCCCCGGAAGGCCCAGAAGGCTGGTTATTATTATTGTCAGGTACAGCAACTCATTAAGGTGGTCTACTAAGATATAAATGACTGCAATCTGCATCAGTAGAAGGATCATTCTTATATATGTGATTATACAAAGTTAAGTCACTAATATCAACTTCCAAATTCCACTAGTTATCAATCTAGACAACTTTAGTTATCATTCTATCAAACCTACAGCCACTGAAGATAATCCCAAATTCCAAACTGTTCCTAATGTAACAATCACCTCTTTGGGGTGGAACCCAACTTCTCCATGTCAAAAAAAAAATATATATATATATATGTGGCTACTAATTGCTACAGATAATTTGAATCACAATCATTCAAACTCTGGTAACCTATATACAGTGGAGAAGGGGAAAGGGATAAGAACCTATAAAGAACCTACTATGTGCCCATCACTGTCCTAACTACTTTTTATAAATATTATCTCATTTGATCCTCACAACAATCCAGACAGGATGGAGGGAGGTACCTGAGAGGTAGGTGCTATTATTATCCCCATTTTACAACTGAGGAAACTGAGACAAACTCGTTTAAGTGACTTGCCTGGGGTCACACAGCTAGTGTCTGGGGATAGATTTGAACTCAGGGCTTCCTAAATCTAGGCCCATCCCTCTACCCCCTGTGCAAACAGCTGCCTCAAGCCACCTGGACTGGAGTGAGAAGCTGGATGCATATAACAATTCTCTTGCTTACTGGCTATTTGACATTGGGTGATCATTTCACCCATCTGAGCTGCAGTTCCCTCCTGTGCAAAATGATGCTACTACTCCCTACACTACACCTCATTCAAAAGATTCCGGTGTGATCCTTCCTACCTTCCCTGTCTTCTCACACATTTACTCTTCTTTAAGAACTCATGCTGGCCTATTATGCCGCTCTTCACATATGGTGATGCTCCACCTTCCATCTGAGCCTCTGAAAGCTGTCCCCAGTGCTTGCAATGCACTCCCTCCTTACTGCCATCTCTTGAAACACCTGGAAGCTTTTAAGACTCAACTTAGTATCATTTTCTACATGCCTTTCCTGATTCTCCCTAGCACCTACTTACCTCCCTACAAAAAGTACTTGCAGTTTGTTTTGTACATACTTGCATATGGGCACATGCACATCCTCCCCATTAGAACATAAGCTCGATGAGGACAGGAATAGTTTTTCAGTTCTATATTATACTTCACTTCTAATGCTTGGCACAGATCCTGACATATAATAGATGCTTAATAAACACATGATAAACCTTAAGGTGCTACAAATTGTCTTTAACACAATGTACAATATATGTGGTACACTGAAATCTGCCTAAGACATTAAAAGATAGTTTTTCTCATTAACTTCAAATACACTAATAGTTTCACTGGCACAGATGGTGAACATGAGCTAACAGTGAGTAGTGATATATGAGTACATTTGTGTATATTTCAAACAATGCTTAGCGCTTTTGCAGATAATCAGTCAGACAACTACCATTTATTAAGCATCGCTGATGTTCCGGGCACTGTTGTTAAGCACTAGGGATACAAATAACAGCAAAAAAAAAAAAAAAAAAAAAAAACAGCCTACTTTCAGAAAGTTCAGTCTAATGGCACTCAATATCCCTTTCACTTATAGCAATCCCAATGCATTCTCTCTATTCACTATCCCCTAGATAAACTTGACTATGCCCAAGGAATTTATTTGCCAGCCCAAGGGCCTCCATCCTCCCTCTCAACAACTCCACAAAAGATGCTCTCCTACACATTCAATTCCATTGGAGCTGCTTCCCCTAGTACTTGCTGAACTTAGAGCTCTGACTTCCTAGCTCCTTCCTCTTAATTCCTAACCTGCATCCCACCCCACCCCACCCTCACCCCCCCCCTCCTCAATCTCCCGCTCGGCATAACCCCCCATCCACCAGGACTGCCTCCTATAAGCTCCCCCGGACACCCACCCGCTGCCCTCGCCCTTCATCACCAGCTCCCATCGGAGACCTCCCACCCAGCAGGAGAAGGGGAGGGGGATGGAGGGGTGGGGAGGGGGATGGAGGGGTGGGGAGGAGGGATGCTTCTCCACCCACCAGACAAAGTCGTTGCTTTTGTCCTCGTACGAGTTGATGAGCCCATTGCAGAGCGGGGTGAGCAGAGGCCGCTTCCTGCTGCCGCTGCCCGAGCTGCCCCCGCCGCCTCCGTTGACTGCACTCCCGGGCCTGGTCGAGCCCCCGAGCCGGGAGAGGCCCGCGGCTAGTGCCCCGCCGCCCCCGCCCCCGCCTCCTCCGCCGCCCGAGCCCGACACGGCGGCCGCCACCAGCAGAGGCCGCACGGTGGCCCCGAGGCCCCCCGAGCCGGCGGCCCCGCTGGACCCCGCCGCGGCCACCACCGCCGTTAGGGACGGGGGCGACGGCGACGACGAGGACGACGACGACGAGGCGGAAGTGACTGAGGAGGCCGCGGAGGAGCCGGGCCCTGCCCCAGCGGCGCCGGGACCAGCCTGGCGGCTGCCGGACATCGTGACTCCCCCCTCCCCGGGCTGGGCACTCGGAGGAGAGGGCGAGGGACCGGGGACCGGGGACCGGGACCCGCCGCCGCCGCCTCCCCGCAGCCTCAGTGCATCCTGAGGACGCGCACAGCGCAGGGGGCGGGGGCTGCCGCCCGGGAGGGAACAATAAAGTTGTTTCAAAAAAAAACCAAACACACAAACGGCAGCCGGCGGGAGGAAGCCGGGGAACTAAAACACCGGGAGGGGGAGGGAGGGGGAAAAAATGCGCTCTCGAGGCCGCAGCTACCACCCCGAGTCCTGCGACAGCCAACCCCGAGCGAGACCGGGGAGAGCGTGCGCGCGCGCACTCCAGACGGAGGCCGGGAGAGAATGGGTAGGGCGGAGGAAGCCCGAGAGGTACAACTTTATTGGCAGCTGCCTCCGCGCTCATACACACAACACACACCCGTGGCGACGGCGACCACTGCCTAGATACGGAAGAATTCCTTGTTGAAAGCTTTATTGATTCATGACTACAGCAGAAACTGGAAGTGGGGCGGGGTAGGAGGGCAATGAGCAAGGGGCGGGGGACGGAGAAGGACCCAGAGAAGAGAGTGGTCCAGACTGGAGGAGGCTAGCGAAGCCCCAAACGACTGCGCAAGCGCATTATGGACGGTGCATATCCTCATTCCTAAGAGTGAAGAGAACTAGGGGGAGGTGGGTGGCTTGGGGTGGTTTTCGGCATTGCGCACGCGCAGGATTCCCAAGCATTCCTGAGGGAGGGGGAGTCGGGGGGAGGAGGAGGAGGACAGGAACCGCGAATCGAAAAGGAAAGTTAGCCGATGAAAGCAGGCGGAGTGTTCCCGTGGAGAAAGCAAGACTCAGTGCACGAAGATGCCTGCGGTGGTGGAGAGGGTGCAATTCAGTTTCACTGACATTCATTGAGGAGCTGGCAATTAGAAGACCAGCATTCCAATCCACACCTCTGCTCTGGTCGTAGTCCTGCACACCTTTCCGTCCTCATATACGCCTCGGGGCTTCCCTGAATTCCTTCAAGTCCCCGCTGAAATTCAGCTTTCTACAGGAAGCCCTCCCTTCCTCCTGTTTATTATCTCCGATTTATTCTGTATGTTACTTGTTTGATTAAATCTATTGGTATATTGTCTCCCCCATTACAGTGTGAACTTTTGGAGAGCAGGGATTGGTAGTTGCCTTTTTTTGTATCCGTAGAGCTTAGCTCACTGCCTGGCACAGAATAGGTGTTTAATAAATGTTTATTGACTGAGCCTCTCACCTCCCTTCTCTGGACTTCATTTTTCTCATCTGCAAAACGAGAGAATTGGACTAGATCCTTTTCAGGTCCTGCTTTCTTTGATCCTCTGGAGATTTCAGTGTTTAACCAACACTGCTCAAAGTTTGTGGAAGAGTCCTTCAGAGTCCCCTAGATGCTTGCCCTAGGAAAAGCAAATTTCAGAAGAGGCAAGGGCTTGGGTGGAGCCTGGGTGAGAAGACCCAGCAACCCGGGCACTCACCTGGACTGCCTTTATGGAAAGTACATTGTTACAAAGTTGACACCCAATATCTTCCCGCACACCTGCCCCACCTACTACCTACTTAACTGAACCAAACCCAAGCATTAAGGATTAACCTCAGCATTCAGGAACAGCCAAATACCAGCCATATTCTTTCAGAATCTCAAAAATACCCAAACACCACCTTTCCTACAAAAAAGTTACAAAATTAAAGTATAGCTGCTTGTCATAATTGACAAATTCATATATGCCCCTGGTAGAATCATACCCATCTACTCCAAAAAAAGTGAAACCTTTGGCAACTGCATCAATTCTTAACATGGGTTAATATAGAGATTTCAGAAGGTTCATAATTTTGATTTTCTTAGTATTTTGATAACTATTTCAGTATAGTTACCTTCCTTTGCAATTAACGTTCTGAGAAGGGGTCCTTAGTTTTCACCAGACTGCCAAAAGGGGTCCATAAAACACGCACACACACACACACACACCTAAGAACCCTTAACTTGTAAAGTAGTTTGGTTTATTTAGTCTTTTGACACCAGCATCATAAATGGATCTAATTTTATAAAATCCTTAAGTTTTGAAATGATACTTTAGTACTACTAAAAACAAAGTTTCTTGAACAAAAGTTTCATTTTATAGAAAATACAGTGGACATTTCATAAGTCAAATATAAACTAATGCTAATTAAGTTGAATATAAAACCAATTCTAAGTATCCTCAGCTAATATTTTATGAAGAGCTATTATAGACCTAAAGCAACATGCTGGATATTGGGGAGTTAAAAGCTTAAAACACTATCCTTTCCTTCAAGGAATTCACAATATATGTAAGGTTACCTGAGAAGAAGAAGGAGAAGGAGTCACCAAATGAGTTGTACAAACAAGTAGCTGGGATGATCAGCTAGCATTTGGTGCCCTCTATATGCATGGAATATTGCGTACACTTTCACACATAGTCCAATCAATTCAGCTAGTATTTATTAAATGCCTCCTATGTGCCAGGCACTATACTAAGCAGTGGGGATGCAAAGAAAGGCAAAAGACAGTCCCTGCTCTCAAGTCTAATGGGGAGACAACATTCCAACAAATAAATGAACACAAGACATAGGATAAGTTGGAGACAATCAAGGCTTGAAAGCACAAGGATTGAGTAGAATTGGGAAAGGCTTCCTGCAGAAGAGGGGACTTCAGATGAGACTTGAAGGAAGCCAGGGGAAGATGAAGGAGAGAGTTTCTAGACATGAGGGACAGAGTGATAATACTGAAAGCAGAGAAATGGGGTGTGTTGTTCAAGGAACAGCAGGGAAGCCACTGTCACTGGACACAGAGTATGTGGGGGCAAGGCCATCCATCTGAGGCAGTCATCTCTTCTGGGAGGAGTTGAGATTTGACTTGGACCTTGAAGAAAGCATAAGACTTAGACAAATAAGGAATATGAGAAAGAGAAATGCAGCTGAGATTGTACAAAGTTGATATTGTATGTGGTGTTTCAAGGAGCAATAGTGAGAAGAAATCTGATGATAGTAGAGGATTCATTTTAAAGCTGAAGAGACAGAAAAGGGTCATACTATGGAAGCCCTTGAATGACAGACTAAGCAGTTTTAATTTCTCTTCCAAGCATGACAGTAGTGGGGAGCTGGGGGTGTCAACAAAGGGCAAAGTAAAACAATATGTTAAAAATACTAATTGACAATTGGTTGTAGAATAGGTGAGGGTGGGGGAAAAGGTGGAAAGAATTGGAGGCAGAGAGATCAGGTAGGACACAGTTATCATGGTAGGCCAGTCTTGAATGATAAAGCCCTGGACTAATTAGGGTCTTGACAGTGACTGTGCAATTAAAGGGGATCTGATTAAATAGTCTTTAAGAAGAAAAAAAAATCATAAGGGAGAAATAAGGAAAAGTAAAAAAATTACTACCAAGGTTTCAAATTCACACAACTGGGAGAATAATGGTACCTTTAGCAGAAATGAAATTCCCAAGAAGAGAACTGGTTAGAAGGAAAATGATGACTTTAACTTTAAATAGATTGAGTGAGGTTAACAGTGACAGGGTGAGAATACAAGTCATGCTGCCCAGCAGAGAAAGAAAATGAAGTTCAAAACAAACAAAAAAGACTAGTGATGAGATGAAGATCAGGAAGGGTTTATAAAGTAAGAGAATTTAAGACTGGGAAGGCCTTAGAGATCATTTCTAAGTGTCTCCTTTCAGAGTCATGATTAACAGGACATGATTTGACATATTCCCTGAAGTCATGATTATAATTTGACATATTAAATTTGATGTATTCCCTGGCCTATAGTTGGAAACTTGTGAGGATAATTATTTTGAAGGAAAACAACAAGGGCCCACCTAGGCATACCTTTAGGGAAATTTGTCATTGTCTTTATCAGTGCTGGTTTAAATGCCATCTTCAGTCATTCCTACATAGGATCTCAAAGGGAAATGGGTGAGTGGGATACAAGTCAATCTCCCTTTTCAACTGGAGAAAAACAAAGAATTTAGTATGTAATGAATTACATAATTCTTGTTATTTCCCTTGGCAAAAGCTTTTCAACATGAAACCAGATTTTGAAATGTGAGAAAGCAGAAGGGAAAACTCAGAGTCACTAAACAGGAAAGTGTAAAAAAGGAACTCAGAAACACAACAATAAAGGAAGAAAAAGGAGAGTGGAGGGTGAAAAAAGAGATATATGAGAAGAGACTCAATAAGAACAAATGAGAAAAAAATTTCCAAAAATAAAAGATGGTACACCATAACAAATCTTGGTATTTTCTCTTTCTTCTGCCAAGTATGTACAAATCACAAGTCTTATAATAATAACCTATTCTATCCAATGCTTTAAGGTTATCAAAGTGCTAAGCATGAATGCATGCTGTCCCAAAGCCCATTGGTATGGGACTCTGTTCTTATTGGTGGAGAGGAATACCCAACCCTGCATGAGGGGCAAGGCAGAGTTGGTGAGGTTAAGAGCTCTCTCATCCAGTCTGCTTTGGGACTCTTAAAGCCTCACCTTACTTTGCATGCTCTGTCTTCCAGTTTTGAGAAGGAAAATGGAAGACACCACCTATACTCAAAGTTGCTGAAGGAAAAGACTCTGGAAAGACATAAGAGGAGCTTGACGACTCCATCATGTCCCTATACCTAGCTTGCTACACTAGCAACTTCAGAGAGTTTCCCCTTGGGTGAGATCCAGAACTCTCTCGCAGTTGAACTGAGTTATATTGGTCCCAGTAGGAGAGTGCCTTTGCTCCATATTGTCTGCTATATATTCTCCTATGTATACCTTCTCTGATTTCTGTTTTGCTGTGATTTAGGTAAATAGGTTTCTTTGCTGTTCACTGTGGATGTTCATTGTAGAACTGGTATTTGGTAGGAAATGGATCAAGCCTTGAATATAGAGCTTGAGGGTCCTACTTCCCCCCAATAATCAAAAGTTAGATTAAAACTGATCATATCCCCTAGACTAACAATATTTAAGAGAGCAGATAGATAAAATTTTATCCCCATACCCACTCTTTCTGAAGAAAGCAAAGTGGTGGCCTCTGGCCTCAACTTTCTCCTTCCTTTCCTGTCAGAAATTAAAGTCTCCCTTGAAAAAAGGTTGGGAGAAAAGAGGCTAAAGATGTTCATTCTGCCTCCCTTTGAGCCACACAACAACACCCCTTTACTATATGTGGGCCCTTGCCACACATGGGGCTCTTTTTACATATGACTTCATTTGAATCTTACAATGACTCTGAGATCTGCAGTACAAGTACTATTCCCATTTCATAGATGAAGAAACTTCAATCTAGGGAGATTAATTAATTTGTTCAAGGTCCCTTAGCTAGTAAATGACAGAACCACTTGAACTGAGGGTTCTGGTATTCTGACTTCAAGTCCATTTCACTTGCCAGTAGAAATGTAAGCATTTGAGGACAAGGGGTAGTTTTTTTTCTTTTTTAACAAATGAAACCTTCTGCTAGGCCAAAGGGACCTATGTTATTTTAATCCTCTCCCTCTCCACCTCTGGACCCAAGCACTCAGTTGGATTGGGTCCAGTCCTGAGGGATCTTGGACCAATGAAATGAGTTAGGCTCCCTTTTCTCAACTCTTCAGCTCATTAAATCTCAACTCAGGTTCCCTGGGATCAATTACTTAAAGCTCAAGTTTGACTCATTTCTAGGGTCTCCTCAAAGAGTGGAGCAGAAAAATATTCAATGTCCAATGTAAATTAGGTGCAGGACAGATGTTTATTCCTTCCTGTAATAAAGCTGAGTTACTGCACCCTCTCCACCAAAGGGCCCAATATGCTCTCAACCCACATATCCAATCTGGCCTGGGTTCAGTCCTGTGGGAGTGACTTCTAATGAGAGGAGTAAAGCTTCTTTTCTCATAAGTCTTCAGCTAGGTAAACTCCCAATTTAATGCCCTGGGGAAGATTTACTTAAAGCTTAAGTTTGGCTCATGTCTAGGGCTTCCCCAAAGGGATCTGTAGAAAAGAATTCATTGTAAAATATGAATCAGGTATAGGACGGGTATTTATTTTCTACAAACAAGAAAAATGCAAAACCCAAAATATAAAGTACAGGCTGACAGAAAGACTTAAAACAGGATTCAGTAATTTCACTGAAATTATGCTCCTAGGAAATTAATATTTAAACTTCATCAGAATATAAAGAGATTTGTATAAAAAGAAAAAGCATTGTTATATTTCTTTTCAGTTCTGCACTGTTCCTTCAAAGTCTATCTCTACTTGCTAGCCAAGACAGGGTAGGCTTCTCCTCCTGTCAGTGGTCATTTTGACTAATGCAGAAATTTTCCTATCAGTCAGCTCCATCCAATGGACCCAGAATCTCTTAAACTCATGAGTGATCTCTTAAATTCACAAGGTCACCTCCAAGCCTAGACACTTCCATCTTAATGTCAATGTTCATTCACCTGTACTCACCTCAAGAAAAAAAATACAAAACAGAAGAGTCATCTAAGGCTTTGAGATCCAATCTCAAGCTCACTTAGGTAGGACAAGTCAACAACAATAACAACAGTAATAATTAGCACTCATGTAGCACTTTGTAAAAAGTTTTGCAAATGCTATCTCATTGGAACTTTACAACAACCCTAAGAAGTAGGTGTTATTATTATCCTCATTGTACAGGTGAGGCAACTGAGGCCAACAGTGGTTAAATGACTTGTCCAGGGTCACACAGTCAGTAAGTGCTTGGGGCCAGATGTGAACTAAGGTCTTCCTGACTCTAGAAATAGCACTCTTTCCACAGTGCCATGTGGCTGCCTCCCATATCTGTGCTCAGAATTACATTGTGCCACCTGAAGGGTTAATAGAAGAGAGAAACAGGAGCAATCACTCCCTGTTTAAAGGTCTAGAGTCATTGCCTCTTCCTGCTCAGTAGCCAATACAGGGGTTGCTTCATTATCTCAAAAGAACCTTCAATGCCAAGTCACACATAGCTCGCAAGAATCAATCAATCAATCAATCCAGGGAGTTTGCCACCCCCTCAAATTCCCAAGACCTGAGCTAGCATACACTGTTGGCTGGAAGCCCTCTTCATGGCTTGCTTTCCCAGGACCTAGAATGGTATCTGGCATGCGGTAAGCACTTAATATTTGTTAAACTGAATTGAAAGTTTGTGAATTAAACAAAAAAAAACCGTATCTGAACAATTTATGTAGTATATATAGATACACACACAACACATATGAAAATGGAACCAATTTTGAAACATGGATACCTTTTGTTTTTATGTAACTTAGAATTCCCAATACATCCTACATATAATTCCTGTCCCAGAGAACTATTCCTCATAACAAAGAATAAAAGATGAGTTTGGGCAGGGGCGGGGGAGGTTAGGAGAGGTGTATGAGATGAAGGCCAGTGGAACCAATTTCTTGAAGCTGAATACCAATCCTATAGGACTATTGTATGTAGAACTGGAAGAGTCCTTGGAGGTCATCTAGTCCTACTGATTCACTTCAAGAAAACTGAGGCTCAGAGAGGTAGATGATTTATCTAAGATCACATACGAATATGCACTATTTCTGCTGGAGTATCTCTGTTACCAAAACTAGACTTCTCAGGAGACATCTTTTTGGTGGATATTGATATGATCCACAATTTTCTAAATAGGGTGTTTTATAGAGAAGTAGTAGCAGCAGGCCACTGGACTCTGTCTACACATAGGTCTGTCCCTCTACTGACCTCAAAGGGGATAAAACCACTTCCTCAAATATCTATCTACACACATGTATATATGTGTGCATATGTACATATACATATACATGTGTATATATGTATATATATATATGTGTGTGTGTGTATATATTTTTTCTTCAGAAGCTCAATCAATCCCTCCATCAATAAGCATTATGCTAGGTATTGTAGATTCATTTTTTTAAAAAATGCCTGCCCTCAAAGTGCTTATAGTTTACTGGCAGAATCCATGTTTACACATAGTTGAACACAGGATATATACATGTAACAAGCATTTCAAGGCCTATTTATATAAAATCTCCTCACTGATGGAAACTGATTATTCAGTGTTCTGTGCCTGCATGAGGGATGATAGGAACTTGGGAGGGAAGAGAGATTGTAGTCTTCTGGTTTCCAGGTTTAAGAGAAGACACTACAAGTTCTAGATCTTCTTAAAGTCTGTAAAAGGAGAGAGACCCTTTCTCAAATATCATGAGGAAATCCTTGGTTTGAGAGATAACCAGGAGTAAATCTGAAGAGGATAGCAACTCTACAGTAAATCCAAATAAAAGCTAAAAAACAAACAAACAAACTAAAAACAATGTCCTGGTCACAGGGACTACAGGAGTACCTAGAAGAAATGAAATGAGATAGAGAACAGAAAAGAAAAGAATGACGGGGAAAATTAGTTAGATAACTTAGAACAAACAGTGAAAAACCTCACTTTCATTTGAACTGGATAAAGGAAGAATGAACACAATTGATTACACACCCCACCTCCAAGACAAATAGAGAGTTTGCTACAGAAATACAATAAATTCAGAAGGAAAATGGGAGAGAACAGGGATGGAGAGGAGGCTAAGAGGGAGAGCAGGACAGGTGAGGAATGGAATAGTAATAAACAAAAACAAATATGTACCCAAATGTTGGTCAGCTAGGTGTCACAGTGGATAGAGCACTTGGTTTGGAATCAGGAAGACTCATCTGTGTGAGTTCAAATCCATCCTCAGAAACATATTAGCTGTGTGATTCCAGGCAAGTCACTTCATCTTGTTTGCCCCAGTTTCCTCATATGTAAAATGAGCTGGAGAAGGAAATGGTAAACCACTCCAATATCTTTGCCAAGAAAACTCCAATGGGGTCACAAAGAGTTGGACTGAACAACAACATGTTGGAGGGAGGAATGTGAATGGAGGATTAAAAGAAAGAAAGAATAAAAACCTGGTATCAGGAGTGAGGTAAGGAGAAAAGAGTTGTAACAAAGAGGAAACAGGGTTTTTACTTGATGAGATGAACTCACCTACAAAACATATGAGAAGAGCAGAATTGATCAGAAAGCAGACACTGACATATTGCTTAAAAGAAATGTACCTGAAACAGAGATTAACATAGTATTAAAATGAAGAGCTGAAGCAAAATCTATTATGCTTCAGCTGAAAAAAAGCAAGAGTAGCAATCATTATTTTGGGTAAGGCTATGGTGAATATAGAGAAGATAAAAAAGATAAGAAGAAATTACATTATATTCAAAGACGCTATAGATAATGAATCAATATTAGTGCTTAATGTATATGCACCTAATAACATAGCATTTATAAACCTAAAGGAAAAGTTAATTGAATTGTAGGGAAAAATAAATAGTAAAAGTATAATAGTCAAGGATCTTATTGTGCCCCTTCTAGACCTAGACAAATCTAACTGAAAGATAAATAAGAAAGAAGATCTGAATAGAACTTCAGAAAAAGATCATAATTGCTAGATCACTGATGATTGCTGAATGGAGAGAGGAAAAAATCTACATGCCTCTCAACTATACATGGCACATTTACAAAAAGTGATTATGTGTTGGGGCATAGATACCTCATCAAAATGTACAAAAGTAGAAATACTACATATATGATGTACTGACTACAATGCCATAAAAATTACATTCAATAAAGGGCCCTTAAAAAAAGAATTAAAAAGTAGTTGGACACTAAATAGGTAGTATAATTTTTTTAAAAAGGTAGGTCAAAGAACAAATTAGAGAAATAATAGAAAAACTCATCAAAAAATGACAATAATGAGACAATATACTAAAACTTTTATGTGATGTAGCTAAAGCAATTCTGAGGGGATATTTAGATTCCTAATTGTTTTTTATCAACAAAAGAGAAGTAAGTCAATACATTGGGCCAACAATTTAAAAAACTTGAACTACGACAAATTTAAAATTCCCAACTAAAGAACAAAGTATAAATGTTGAAAAATACAGTTGTAAAAATTGAAAGCGAAAAGATCACCGAGTCAACAAAAAAAGGAGGAACTGTTTTTTTAAAGTAATAAAATAGATAAAATTAGTTAACTTGATTTAAAAAGAGAGGAAAACCATATTGTTTCTAGACCAAAAATAAAAAAGGAAAACTAACAATTGAAAAGTAAATGAAGGATATTATTAGAAACAGTATTGCCCAATTATATGTTAACAAAACTGATAACTTAAGAGAAATACATGAATACTTATAAAATACTCAAATTTACAAAAGAATTAGGATAAATAACCCAATATAAGAAAAAGAAGTTGAACAAGCGAAAAATGAACTCCCAAAGGAAAAACTGCAGGACCAGATAGATTTGCAAGTGAATTTTATCAGACTTTTAAAAAATTAATTCGCACTGTTCATAATTGTTATCATAAGAAAAGAAGGTACAAGTGAGAATGGGGAAAGATAACAAGAGGACTATGGAATTTGTGATGTGTTACAATAAATGTGAACTAGAAAAGGAATTGTTTCATTTTTTGCATTTGTTGTGTCTAGCACCTAGCACAGTGCCTGACCATGGTAAGTATTTAACGAATGCTTGTTGACTGACTAGAGTTTAGTCTGGATCTTCTAGGTTTTACCTCTTTGCCAAGAGGGAAACCTGGGTGAAGTTTTCTATCAGCTATGTCCTGGAGAAAGAGCAATTGTTTCAGTCAGACATCGCTTCCTGCTTTTATCTCACTTCCTTCTCTTTAGAGGCAGTTAGGTGGAACAGTGGGTAAAGCCTAGAGTTAGGAAGATCTGAGTTGAAATTGGCCTCTGATGCTTACTAGCTTTGTAATTCTTGGCAAGTCAATTAAGCTCTGTTTGCCTCAATTTCCTCATTTGTAAAATGGAGATGATAAGAGTACTGCCTTTCAAGGTGGTTTCAAGGATCAAATGAGACAATATTTGTAAAGAGCCAAGCACAAAGTAGATACTATATAAATACTTTTTCATGTTCCCTGGGATATAGGATTTGTTCCTTCTTGACTGTCAGACAAAGCAACTGGCATTTGGAAGCTTTATTTCCCAACTGCTTGCTTTCATTTATATGGGATTTGAACTGTTATTCCCCCTTTGGTTTTGGATGTTTTTAATAAACCAAACACTCTGATTTCAAATTCTATATATTACATTAAATTCAAACACATGTCTTATATTAAAAATAATTCTAGATGAGGTCTCATGCTTGTTTCTTGAGACTGGCTATGAGTATGGAAGTCATAGAGTTTGCATTCTAAACCAAAGGCAAAATACAGTACTTGGTCTCTCCCCACAGGATCTAGCACCATCCTGGCTCATACACCTGGCTCAGTGCCACAAAAGAAGAACTCACTAGAAAAGAAGTCACTCATGAATTACTTGCATTGACTGATAATAATAATTTCTTTTTTGTCTTTTCCTCCTTTACATAATAAATGCTTCCTTCCCAAGATGTACACAGTGTAATGAGAATCTCTTTTGAGTATTCTGCTCAGGAAATCCTTGACTTTCCTTGTTCAAAATTTCATTTTTCAAAAAGTAGGGGAAATGAAGAGAGGTACTACTCTTCTGAACATGAGTTAGATAGAGAGAAATGCTTGCTGGGGTAGAGATGGCAGGCACAGTGGGAGGCAGGGACTGTGCCATCTTAGAAACTGTGGTAGATAAAAAAGTGAAGGCCAAGCAGAGTCTGACATGTAGCCTAGACTTTAAAAGACTATTTTAAAATTAACATGAATTTATTAAGCCCTTACTATGTGCTAATTACCAGAGTTCAAAGAGTTTAGAAAGAATGGATATGATCCTATGAGCTGAGGAAAGAAGTCGGTTCAAGAGACTCAGGGATGAAATTCTGGTTACACAGTTACAGCTGAGTCCCATAAGGAGAAAAGGAATAACTGACATCTCGCACTTGTGGAATTTCACTGAGAAATATGTGGCTCACCAAAGACTGTGCCTTTGGAGTCTTGAAGCTGAACTTTTCTCAGTCCAAAGAGAGGAAGCACTCTCTGAAGCTGCCTTTTCTCAGCTTGTCCAGTTCATCTTCTCTCAGTAAATGGCTGGTGCATTGCCTATTACAGCTCTGGGCTCTGATGATATTCATTGCAGAGGAAGGTTGGTGTGAAGGGGAGAACACTCTCTTTAAGGCTAAAGAGATAATATATGTGGATTTCAGCAAGGCATTTAACAAAGTCTCTGATAAGGACCTTAGGAATAAGATGTGAAATTCAGAGTAGATGATAGTATAATTTGGTAGGTTCAAAACTAGATTAAGAACAGATTCACAATAACCAGATCCAAAATATAATGATTAATAGAATGATGTGATCCTGAAGGACACCCTCAGGTGGGTTGGCTCTTGTCCCTATTCTGTTAAACTTATCAATGACACAGATCAAGGTACAGAAGGCATTTGCCTAGCATATTTGCTAACGACAGGAAGCTAGGGGATAGCTAATATTTTTAATGCTGGAATTGGAATCTCAAAATATCTTGACAGACTGCAATGATGGGCTAAGTCTAATAGAATTCAATTCAATAGCAATAAACTTAAACTTCTACACTTGGACTTAAGAAATTGACTTTACAAGGTCAGAATGAGGAAACAGGAAACACGTAGCTAGACTATAGTAGTTGGCGTAGAAAATATCTAGAAGTTTTAGTAGAATGCAAGTTCAACATGGATCTGCTTTATGTCATGAAAGCCAGAAAAGCTAATTCAATCTTAGGGTACATTAATGATAAGACCATATGTAGCACTTCTATGCTTCTTTCTTCTGTCTGGGGCTTCTCTTGTGTTTCTTTTTTCCATTGGCTTCTACCCTTGGCTTCTGTTCACTGCTTTCTCTTGCTTCAAAGCAGTGGCTCCTCATCTGAAGTGACTCATTTCTACCTTATGATAAAAAGCTCTGAATACATATTTCTGTCAAGTATGATGCAAAAATTACTATACAATAGTCCCAAAATAGTTCTTTGATTCAGAGTTACTCAGTGATTAATTCCAAAGTCCTGAAAAGTCATATTCAAATTAGTGTCTAGAAAACACAGCGCTTCAACAACCTATTCTATATATATTCCTGTGTGTACCTAATTATGTATATGCTATCTGTCTCCATTAGAATGTAAATTCTTAATGGGCAGGACAATTTTTGCCTTTCTTTGCACCTCTAGTGCATAATAAGTTCTTACTGATTACTTGTTGACAGATTGGCAGTCAACGCTGTTGCTTTTGAAATGCTTTTCAGCAATTCCTCTTAGTATATTTATCTGAGGGTCTGTTTTCTCTGAAGTCCTTAGAATTATCCCACATAAATACCTTTTATCTGTCTCTTTCAGGAAATAAAATGGCCACATAGGAAAGGAACAGTGCTTTCCATGCAAAAAAAAAACGGCTATAGAGATCATAGTCCTACACTACCACATCTGAAGGATTGTACTCTGAGTAACATGCTTTTGGAACACATTGACAAGTGGGAGTATATCTAGAGTGGGACAACCAGAATAATGAGATGCCTGAATCTGGTACTGTTCAAGCATTGGTTAAAGGACCTGAGGATGGTTCATCCGGAGAGGGCTCCAGATTAAATGTACCTAGCACCTCACAAAATGACTTGAAAATAATATGAGATTAATACATGTTTGCTAACTTGAATTGAAGACTTAAGGGAAACATAGATGAATCGATTAATAGATAGACAGATAAAATATGATGGATGGATGGATAGATGATAGATTGTTTACTATGTACTAGTGCAGAGGATATACATACAAGAAAGCAAGACAGTGTCTGCTCTCAGAGAATAGATATTTTGATGAGGGAAAACTACAGATAAAGAAGAGCTGGAAACAGGGAAGGGAGGTACACATAGTTTGGTGGTGTTATTGTTGTGGTTCATCCTTCGTTTTGTAAGAGGACCAATGACGTGGTGGGGTGATGTCTTGACTTGCCCATGAATTGGATTTAAGTGAGGCAGAGCTGCACAAAGTCATCAACCTCACACTGTCATCCAGAGTCATTGAAGTCCAGTGGCAAGAGAGAAGTTAAAGTGACTGTCAGTGGACCAGGATGCAGTGTATGATGTTAGTGTCTTTGATATCCGACCAAACTCTAATCACTTCACAGTACTGGTTTCAGTTGCCTTCATCGCCATACAGTTTGGTGTAGAGATGTCCAGGAAGTGACATGGAGGCCTAGTTCTGAGCAAAATGAGCCAAAAGTTCATCTATCAGAGTCCAAGTATACCAGAAATGTGTCTTTCTAATGCTATAGGCTCAAGCTTCCATTCCAGAATTGTTTCTCTAATATCAATAGCTAGTGATTACTGAGCTGATATCAGTTCACCAATTAATATCAGCAAGCTTTCACCATTTACTTAAAAGTAATAGCAAGAGTTAAAGCAGAAGGATGTAATTTTGAACTGGACACTTAAAAAAAAAACCAGACCAATTATTTCATTGGTCTAGGAAGGTTCCTGTGAGGAACCCCTTCTACTAATTCAGTTTGGTTCCTTCTCTACAATTTAAACCTTAGAAAGTTGCTTCGGACACTGAAAGGTTAATTCACTTGCCCAGGGTCTCATAGCCAGTATGTAATAGGGGTAGGATGTGAACCCAAGTCTTTCTCATTCTGAAGGTAGCTTCATATATATTATGCCAGTCTGCATCTCTTATCTCATTTTCCAGATGAGAAAACCAAAGCTCAGGAAGATTCCATGATTTGCCCATGCCCACATAGTTAGTAACTGCCAGAAGTAGGATTTGTGCTCAGGTTTTCCTGACTCCACCCAATACCCTCATGTGTCTATAACCTAGTGAAATGTCTTCAAGAGTTACCATGGCCAAAACTTTCATCATAGACTGGTGGCAACTCTCTGTACTCATCTAGGCTAGTTCTTGAAGAACAGACGTGGTTTGGGCTCATACTCAAAGGCTTTACAGCTTGGTTGGATCAGTCTGACAAATGTTCTCTCTAAGCCAAAACTAAATCAAAGTCTTGACTTGCTACATTCCAAACCAAGCATTTTATCTTTTCCCCAAACCTGCTTTTCCTCCTGATTATTTCTTTTAGTTCCCATCATCATTCACTCAGCTTCTCATGATACCATCTTTGGCATGTTCTTTGATTCATTTTTCTCTCACACCCCCTATATCTAGTCACCACAATCTTCCAAGCACACCTCTATAAACCTCTTATACCCACTCCTTTTGTATCCTCACTGCTACCACCCTGCTGTTGACCTATTCCAACAGGTCTGACAAGTCTGCCCAATCTCCTTGCCAATCCACATTTCACACTCTTACCCGATTAATCTTCATGATGTATGGTTCTGATTGTATCACTCCATGGCTCAACAAACTTCATGAGGTTCCATATTGCCTAGTGAATAAAGTTCAGACTCCTTAGTATGATTCAAAACCTTCCACAAACTATTGCTACTCTGATTTCCAGTCTTATTTCCTATTATTGCCCATCACATATTCTATTAGGCTGAACTTTTTGCTCTCTTCTGTTTATATCCTGTACTTTCCTTTCTCTGTGATTTTATTGAACTATTCCATATACCCACTGTGTCTTCCATCCTCCATCCCTTTCTCTTTCTGTCATTCTGCTGAATTCCTCTCAACTCTTTAAAAGTCCAACTTAAGTGTCACCTCTTCTAAAAAGCTGTCCTTGTACCCCACTATAATTCCTAACTGTCTAGACTTTCCAGACTAAGATCATAGATTATCATTCTTGGAAGCAAACTTAGAGGGGGCATCTGGGTAGTTCAGTGGGTGGAGCTCTGGGCCTGGAGTCCGGAGGACCTGAGTTCAAATATAGCTTCAGACACTTACTAGCTACATGACCCCAGGCAAGTCACTTAACCCCAATTGCCTCAAAAAAAAAAAAAAGGAAGCAAACTTAGAGATCATTCAGTCCTATACATATTTGTACAAAAATTCCCTCTACAATACACTATAACAAGTGAATTGTTATCCAATTTTACACAAAGATTTCCAGTAACATCTGTGTTCTCTCCCCACCCCACCCGCAGTTCCCATTGTGATTTTTTCCCAGGCAAGCTACCCCACATTCAAGGTGCTTTGTGGATCTGTATCCAATCAAAGCCACAGCTCATAAATCCTAGCCAATGTATGCATTTTTTTCCTAGCCAGACAGAGGATACCACTGTTCCAAAGCAATGGCATTTAATGAAACAGAATATTAAGAAAATCTGAAATAAAACAGTATTCTCATAAACTCAAGTCACTCTCTTCCATGAATATCCATCTGTAGGAAGAGCGAATCATAGTTCTGTGGACATCAGACTCAGTTGATATAAATTTATGTTCACCTATCAATATATCTATCTGGTTCAGTATGTCTATCCTTATATCAGCCTATGGTGATTTCTGGCCCCCTGGGTTCTTGCTTCTCTGAGTAAGAACAAGTCTGTTGTTTTCTTCCTGTGAGTCTGGGTGGCCAATGATGGCCTTGCACCTTGATTTTGTGGCTCATCCAGGAGATGTTCTAGAGCTCATTCAGTTGGATTTCTTCATCTTAGCTCCCTTGTTTTGCAGATCCAGTCTTCTAGAGCCATCTTACTTTGGAGCAACTGTTCACTATCCAGCTTTTTCTGCTCTCCTTTGTTACCAATTAAGCACATCTTCTTTTGTGGCACCCCATACTCTCATCCCTGTGTGCCATTTGAACTCAGTTGTTTCCTTGGATTTTACTGCTCCTTTTTCTGTCAGCTTCTGTGGTAGTTTGTTCACATGCATCAAAAAACCCAGAGAGTTCCTTCCCTTTATGCTGAAAGATAAGGGTGAAAAACTCAGCATAAATTTGCCATAGTGTCTTGCCACTGCCTGATTGCCCCCTCTGGTCCTTGTAAGCCTTCTTTTTAATTAAAAAATATTAAATCTTTATTGATATCCTTTGTTTCTATGTTACTTCATTTCCAAATATAGTTCCCTCCTTTCTTAATTCCTTTCCCTTACTCACCCTCCCCACTCTCCACTCCAGGAGCCATCCCTTGTAAAACAGAATAGTTTCAAGAGAAGGAGAGAGAGAGAGACAGAGAGAGAGCCACAGAGAGACACACACACACACACACACACACACACACACACACACACACACACACAGAGAGAGAGAGAGAGACAGAGAGAGAGAGAGAGAGAGAGACAGAGACAGAGAGAGACAGAGAGAGAGAGACAGAGAGACAGACAGAGACAGAGAGACAGAGAGAGAGACACAGAGAGAGGGAGAGACACAGAGAGACAGACAGAGACAGGGAGACAGAGAGAGAGACACAGAGAGAGAGGGAGAGTTGGGCACAAGCAATGTTCCATATATATTGCACTCTGGCTCTGAATAAAGGAAAGGAGATACATTTTCATCTTTCTCCTTTGGGCCCAGGTCATTATAACTTCATAGCATTCAATTATAGTTATTTTCTTGTTCCATCTATTTACATTGTATATATTGTATACATTATCTGTGTCATTATGTATGTTGTTTCCTGTTTCTGCTTTGGATCACTTTCACTTTTCACTTTGTATCAGTTCATGAACATTTCCCCAAGCGTCTCTGTATTCATCACATTCATAATTTTTTATGCTACAGCAACATTCCATTTACATTCATGTAACAAGTCTATCCTTTAATCTATGGACATCCACATTGTTTCAGTTCTTCGCTGCTATACAAAAAGTGCTGTTATAAATATTTTAATGACTTTTTTTTTTTCTCTGTCTTTGACCTCCTTGTGGAATATGCCCAGCAGTGGAATTTCTGGGGCAAAAGAGACAGACATCTTAATTGTCTTTTTAGCGAAATTACAAATTTTTGCGACTATTTCTTCCAAGTGACTTGAGGATTTATAGGCTTTAGACTTTGCATAAATCAAGAAACTGGTGTTATAAGGCTTTTCAGTAGTTTATATCTATTCCTGAGAAAGTTTTTGTTTTATCCGACTGATACCCTTGTGGTGGGGAATATCTTGACTCACTGCCATCAATGAGAACAGAGCTTTTTCTAAGTAGATGTTTTTCTTAATTAGCTACTTTTATTTATGTAAAGATCCAATTCTCTGTACAATGTTTCCTACTCTAAGCAAGTGCTCATCTTCTGAACAATCTTAGTGATCATTTTGCAAGTACTCTCCAAATAATTCACTAAGAATTTTACAATAATCTACTCATTCAGTTAATTTACAGGAAACAGATGGTGTCTGGATTATCTCTTAAAGCCGTTTAGTAACTTCAGCTCTCCCCCAGTTTGTATAAGAGCCTTGCAGAGGAATCATTGTGTCCTTTTTGCTTAGGTCATAAAGTATTTCTTTAACTGGAAACAATAGGATCGACAATTTGGAGGTGAATGGACCTTAGTCATCAATTCTAATACTGTCAATTTACAGATGAAAAAACTGATGCCTTTAGAGGTTAGGTAACTTGCCCAAGGTCAAAAAAGTGACCTAATAGAATTAGGATTTGAACCTAGGTCCTCTGGTTCCAGACTCGGCATTTTTTCCAGTGTACTATTCTGCCTGCCTTAGCAAACCAGGATTCTAAACATTTGACATTTATATGGCTTACTCGAGCTCCCATGGAGTGTATGGGGTGTTCAGGGAGGACTAGCACTTCTGGTGTAAGGGCTTGCTGATCCCTTTTCCAGGTTACTTATCCACCTTTGGTGTCCACCTGTCACCCAGCTCTCACCTGTGGCTCCAAGAAGCTGTAGCATGTGCAGCAGCCACACCTGGATAAAACCATCTTGGAAGATGGCTAAACCAGATTAAGGGAAATCAATATGCATTAAACCTGTTGGTGACTTAGTGGTATGTGAAGACTTCCCCCCTTTGGAATGGGCAAATAAGAGTAACTTGTTCCAAGAGGCCACAAAAGTGGCTGAAGCAGGCGCCGTGGAACACTTAGAGCTTGGTCTGACATCAAGGATGCCAAGGTCATCTACTGCTTCCTGAGCCACCAACAGTCATCTTGACTTTTGTCTTGTCACAGTACTTCAATGACTCTGGAAGGCAGAGTGAGGCCGATGATTTTGTGTGGTTCAAATTCACAGGCAAGTCAGAACGTCATCCATCATCCACTATTATGCTTACCTTGCACAAGCACTCATACAGAGGTCAGAAGAAGCAAGAATACTTTCAAGGCCTCTGAAGAACTTTAGAATTAACTGTGAGATATGGGAGACACTGGCTGGCACAGGACCACTCAGCATGGTATACCTACATCAAATTACATGCTGTGCTCTGTGAGCAGAATCACAGTAGCATAAAGGAAACATGACATATGCAAATCTAGAGACATATTCATCCCAGACGTTCAAGTGGACTATTTGTGCCTGACCAGTGGTAGAGCCTTCAGAGCTGGTATTGGTCTGATCAGCCACAGTGGAACATACTGTACCTTGACCCCAACATTGTGATGTCACTGGTCTTCCAATATGAAGGACAAATAACAATAGCCCCCATACTCATAGCATGCCCAGCAATATAAGATATCTGGACTTTTTAAATGTACAACCACAAAAATTGGTCTGACATATAAAGGCAATATATCAGAAAACTGGTTCTCTAACCACAGGCTGAAAAGAAAAAAAAAAAAAAGGAAAAAAATTCCAGTGGATCCCTATCCAAGATGGCAATTGCATATGAGAAGGCATCTCTCAACCTGCATAGCTGATCCCTCACACAAAGCTATCTCAGGATCAAAGTACTCCATAGGTACCTATTCAAAACTAAATAATTCACAGGTTCCCATTGTGGTATGTTTACTGTTTCTGTTCAGCAAAGGCACTCAATGAAATAGCATAGTTTTTTTTAAAGGTAGCATTAAAATATTCCCCCCTATAATTCTTGGTAATACTCTCCCACAGCTATACCCCATGTCAATAGAAACAAAAGAGAACACATATCAACCTCAAACACTGCAGGGACTCAAATGTCTTCTATTAGTGTCATTACCGTGCTGCACTGGGCCCCACCATTTCTCACAGCATTTAATTTCTGTCAGGTATATACTATCCATCAGACATGTAACTAAGGAGTAATATCTTCATGAAGTCATAGCTTTTAGTCTTTTTAGTTTGTTTGTTTGTTTGTTTTTGGAGGGGGGTAGGCAGACACTTGGGGTTAAATGACTTGCCCAAGGTCACACAGCCAGTAAGTATGTCAAGTGTCTGAGGCCGGATTTGAACTCAGGTCCTCCTAACTCCAGGGCCAGTGCTCTACTCACTGTGCCACCTAGTTGCAACATAACTTTTAGTCTTTACCAGGCACTTCAGCTTGTTGTTCCTAGATGCCAAATGCTTGCAAGTGCCCCACTGGTCCTATAGTGCCTTCAGGTCCCAGCCAGTCATGGCTCTACAGAACAGGAGACTATAGCTTCCCTGCTCCCAGCTTCTGGCTTGAGCTAGAGCCCTCACCTAAGGTGCTAACTCTTTCATGTATGAAAGTAGATGCTGCTAGCTCTCTTTTAGCCAAGCTCAGGGTTTAGGTTATAGCTTCTTGAGAAAGGAGAATGAAAAACGAACCAGTCTTCCAACTAGAGAAATACCTTTAATAGCTATTCATCCAACTAGCATTTTGTATTCTCAGAGCCTTAAATGACATTAGGCATTTTCTCTTCAAAAGGACATTCTTTGCCCTAGGCCCCAGGCTTTTTAGTACAATACACAAAACAGCCCCAGTTAACTAGTGTCCTCAGGCTATAATGTTTTTAAGTCTCTGCTTCCTACTTAAAAAGGTTAGGGTCTCTGAAAAATCCCTTTCTGAATTAGGGTTAAAAGAACTAGAATATCAACAAGTAAACCCAAAATAAGGAATAAAGAGGAAATTTGGGAAAATTAGAGGAGAAATAGGTAAAATGGAAAATAAAAACTAGAGAAATGATTTTGTTGTTGTTCAGTCCATTCTGATTCTCTGTGATCCTATTTGGTGTTTTCTTGGCAGAGGTACTGGAGTGATTTACCATTTTCTTTTCCAGTTAATTTTACAAATGAGGAAACTGAGGCAAATCAGACTAGGTGACTTTCCCAGGGTCACACAGCTGATAAGTATCTGAAGTTAGATTTGAACTCAGGAAGATGATTCTTCCTGACTCCAGGCCCAGCACTCTACTCCTGTGCTATCTGGTTTCCTTGACATAATTGGTAGGATTTGACCCTACGTGAGGAATATATATATTAATAATTAATATTAATATTACTCTGTAATCCATCCTTTCCCCCATTTTGTCTTAACTCTATCTCTTGGCCTAGTTCAAAAGGAGACCCCTCCCAGTCTGAACTAAGTCATAGTTGCGGAATACTATCACTTCCAGCTCCGGAACAACCAGTTAACTCTCCCTTTCTGTTTGTCAGTAAACAGAGAACCAACTTGGGTTAGGCTCTCCCCAAAGGACAACTCTCCTGTGCTTGCTTTTCCTCGTCAAAGTTCCAAGGCCCAACCCAGGAGGAACTTGATTGAAATTTTTTTTCCTAGTCAAGTCTGCTAGTGACTGCTGGGTTTCATAAAACAATTAGCATTCCTTTAGTGTCAGAGAGGAGCTTAATCAGGCGCACTTAAAAGGCAGTCCACTTTCCCCAATTTTGGACTAATCCGATCACCTGAGGATTATTGCAGTCTCCTAACTAGGAAGTAAAAGGGAGGAGCTGAACTAACTCTTAACCCACCTCTTCATTAAAATGTCTGCCAGTTGGGATTGTTTTTATCTTTGCTAGGGAAGGTCCAAATGATGAACTGTTGCGCCAACACACCTAGGTTTACAAGACCCTATTGGCCCTCACATGGGGGTCTTTGGCTATTGAGAGAGGTCATTGACTATCTATTAGTTATTGTTAACCTGACTAATGAATTGATCCCTGGTTTTTTGGCTGAGATAGCCAGGGTGACCCATTTTACTAATGGCTTACATGTTACTATTAATAAAATGCTATCTTGCCCTGGAGAAAACTGTGTCTCAGCCTACCTTTGCTGCAATTTTACTTGCCACAAGTGAAATGAATTAAAGATATCCTAGACAAAGGGAGAGTTGTAGAAAAGGATGAAATTTCAGTGCAGATATTCCCTGACACATGCTGATGCCTGCTCTACGGGAGGGCCATTAGGGAAGCAGGATTCTGCAGTGATCTGGGTGGGATAAGTCCACCCCATTCTAACTTAGTACACTGGGTATGCTGAGGAGAGAAGACTCATGTAGGATTAAAGGTGAGATGAGGGTGCTTAAAACCCACAATCATCTCATGAAAGGAGAAGAGTTTGTGGCCATGTGCATGAGAAAAGTACCTGTAACATTGTGATCAATTGGAGCCCTTCCCTATGGTGGGCAAGTATAGCCAGTAAGATATGGGAGTGATTCTAGACATATGGCCTTGGATCAGGTTCAACTAAGTGTTTCCAGTTCATTTTGAAGACATGATCATAGATTGGATTTTGATATTGATCTAGAAAGCCTAGCTATAGCAGTAAGACAAAAAGGGCTTGAGAGAATAAGCATAGGCAAAGAAGAGAAATATGGATATATGTATACACATACATACAGACACAGACACACACAGACACACACACATATATACACATATATTTGCAGATGATATGATGGTTTACTTGAAGAACCCTAAAGATTCAACTAAAATTGAGATAATTAATAATATCAGTAATGTTACAGAATATAAAATAAACCCAAAAGAGTCCCAACAGCCTTTCTTTATATTACCGACAAACTCAGCAGGGTGAGGTAGAAAAAGAAATTACTTTAAAAATATACAGAATATGTAAAATAATTGGGAGTCTACCTACCAAGACAAATCCAGGAATTAGGTGACTATAACCACAAGGCATGCCCTATAGAATTGAAGACAGACTTGGAGAGACATCAGTTATTCATAATTGGGCTGTACTAATGTAACAAAAATGACAATACAACCTAAATTAATTTATAGATTCAGTGCCATGCTAATGAAATTATGAAGGGTTGCTTTATAAAACTAGGAAAAATTATTATAAAATTAATTTGGAGGAACAAATAGTTAAGAATCTCAAGGGGGAAAATGAAAAAGGTATGTGAAGGAAGGAGACTAGCAGCACCAGATCCAAAATATTCTTCAAAAAAATGTTTGCTTCAAAGTAATGATTTAAAAAAGAGAGGTCATTCATTGTGTCTCATTAGGCAAATGAGATTGAAAAGAAATCAGATATGGTAGACTGGTGCTTGGTAAAACTTAAAATTCCAGCTACAGTGGTCAGCACAAAAACTATTAGGAAATTGAAAAGCAGTCTAATAGATGTATAGATCAACAATAGAAGTATAGATCAACATGTCACATTATATAACATAATAATCTCAAAGTGGACATATGACAGATTTTTTTTAAAAGCCCTCTATTAAACAGTTTGGAGGATCAGGGAAGAAGGTATCACTTATAGGTATACATAGTCAAAGAGTTCTTGACCAAACAAAGTTTGAGGTATAGAAACAGAGTATATAGATATGAAGGTAAAGAAAGAAGGAATGGAGAGCTTCATAGGAGATAAAATAAACAGTTTTGATTACATACATTGAAAAGTTTTTGCACAAATGAAAACAATGCAGAGTTAGAAGAGAAATAGTTATTCGGGAAAAATCTGCAATAAATTTTCTGCTAAAGACCTGATATCTAATATATAGGGAATTGACACAAATATAAAAGAATAAAAGCCATTTTTCAATTATATAAACAGTCAAAGAATATGGACAATTCTCAATAAAAGAAAGACAAATTATCAACAGCCATATGAAAAATGCTCAAAATAACTAATATTTAAAAAAATAACTAATATTTGGAGAAATACAAATGAAAGCAATTCTTAATTTCCATCTCATATCCATCAGGCTGGTGAAGATGACAAACAAGGAAAATAACACTTTTTGGAGGGTCTATGAGAGGAAAAGCACACTAATGCATAGTTGCTAGAGCTGTGGATTGATACAACCATTCTAGAAAGCAAATTGGAACTATAACCGTCAAATTACTAAATTTTACATACCCTTTGACCCAGTGATACTGCTACTAGGTATTCCAAAGCAACTGAAGAAAGAAGGAAAGTACTCATAGCAGAAAAAATATTTATAGCAGCACTCTTTGTTATGAAAAAACAAAAACAACAACCTAGAAACAAAGTCATCCCCATTATTTGGGGAATGGCCAAAGAAAATATGGTATGTGTGTAATGTAATGTCGTAGTGCTATAAGAAAGGACAAAAGGAGTGAATTGAGAGAAACCCGGGTATGTATTATACATTGATATGACAGTTACAAATTGATACAACTTAGAGTGAGGATAACCAGGAGAACAATTTATACAATGACTATTTTATAAAAAATGTCTGTGGAAGACTAAAACCTCTGATCTATGCAATGATCTGTCATGATTCAGAAGACTGATAGTGAATCATGCTTCCCATCTCTTTGCAGAGAGGTAATGGACTAGAGGTATCAGACTAAGTTATACATTTCCAGATATGGCCAATGTATAGATTTATTTTGTTTAACTCTGATACAAGAAAGGGCTCCCCCGCCCCTCGCTTTGGACATTTAAAAATATTTATTTATTTTTAGTTTACAGCATTCAGTTACACAAGCTTTTGTGTTCCAAATTTTCTCCCCCTCCCCTTCCCCCCTTCCCAAGATGGCATGCAATTCGATATAGGCTGTACATATACATTCACATTAAACATGTTTTCACTATAGTCATGTTTTTTTAAATTTTAAATTAATTTATTTTTAGTTTACAACACTCAGTTCCACGAGCTTTAGAGTTCTAAATTTTCTCCCCCCTCCACTCCTCCCAGATGGCATGCATTCCAATATAAGTTCTACATATACATCCACATTAAACATATTTTCATATTAGTCATGTTGCAAAGAAGAATTATAACCAGTGGAATTAACCATGAGAAAGAAGAGACAAAACAAAAAAGAGCAAATAGTATGTTTTGATCGGCATTCAGACTCTGTAATTCTTTCTCTGGATGTGGATAGCATTTTTTATCATGAGTCTTTTGGAGTTGTCTTAGAACCTTGCATTGCTAAGAAGAGCCAAGTCTATCAAGGTTAGTCATTGCACAATGTGGCTGTAACTGTGTACAATGTTTTTCTGGTTCTGCTCCCCTCACTCAGAATCTGTTCATGTAAGTCTTTCCAGGTTTTTCTGAAGTCTGCCTGCTCATTATTTCTTATGGAACAATACTATTACATTACATTTATATACCATGACTTGTTCAGCCATTCCCCAAATGATGGGCATCCCCTCAATTTCCAATTCTTTACCACCACAAAAAGAGCTGCTACAAATACTTTTGTACATGTGGGTCCTTTTCCCATCTGTATGATCTCTTTGGGTTACAGCCCTAGAAATGGCATTGCTGGGTCAAAGGGTATGCACAAATTTTAAAGTTTTTTGGGCATAGAAGAAAGGGCTTTTATTTGGGGGTAGGATTTAGGAATGAGATGGGGAGTAACAACAGAGAAACAAAAAAGAAGAAAGCATTTATGAAACATTAAAAAGAATATACACAGAAGAAAGTGTAAGGAAGTTTAGAAGACACAGACAAGTAGAGCAGTATTGAACTACCGTGTTAGATTTGATGTATTTTTTTTAAAGCTACATATAACAGTTTTACATTATCATATGCAACCCTCCTTTTTCTTTTCTTCTTTGGATGAAAGAAGAGTGATGAAAGAGGAGGGATAGAACCCACTTTGTTTTCAAGGTGGGTTTTTTTTTTTACTATAACAGAGAATGCTCCACTAATTGTAATTTTGTGCATACAGGTTCTTTTTTTCTTCCTTTGATGCAGAATGAAGAGAGCAGGGCCAGGAGAACAATTTATACAATGATTAGAGCAGTAGTAATCGACTTCTATAGGTTAACTTCAGAATGATTGAGTTTTCAGCTTCAGTCCCAGATTGAAGCATGATCTTATTCAGCTTTTAGGAATTCTGTGTTAACTGAACAATAAAGACTCAATCCTAGTCAATATGGGTTTTTTTTGACCTTTTATGTTAGTCTGTATATTTATTAATTTTTTTAGTATTACAAATTCAACAAACATCAAAGTCTACGTTCCTTCCTTAAAGAACCGCTTAGTGGGATAGCCCCCAGTATATAAGTTCTATTTGTTCAGAAACTTACAAGTCTTTGAACATAATGAACATACATATAATTAATATGTCAGAGTCCCTTTGGGAGTGGAGTGCTACAACTTACTTGGACTGACCAAGTCCCATTACAAATGCATGAGGAAACAAGAAGAGACTAATAAAGAGTATTTCATACTATTATTCTACCAGCATACAGTCTACATCCCTGCAGGGGATACCTGCTGAATTAATGCTATCTGCTGAAGTAGCAGTCAGAGTTCTGACAAAGAGATGGTTTACTCAGGGAGTAAACCAAATGTACTCAGGGAGAAGAGGAGTGACAGAGAAAGGCACCAGGAACAATCGATGCTGCAGGTAGCCCTCCTCTAGTACTGTTAATAGAGGTTTAAAAAGAAATATTCTTACTGTCAGTAGTCGACTAGCCACCACTTCAGGTAAAATGAGTAGTTATATACACTTGCCAGATTCTGAGCCATCAGGGTGGTGCCATTGGGCAGGGAGGAGAGCAATGCACAACTATTTCTCCTTTAGTTGGTGTACTGGACTTGCAGCCATGGTACTGGTGTTTTTTCTCATAAGAATCATAGCTTGCAATTTAGTGGTTGCCAGATTAGGGTCAAAGAAAGCTTTATTTGGAAATATGTAATGACAGGAGGAATCAGGTAGAGAAATCCCATTGAATCATCTTTCATCCTCTGGAAGAGACAACTTGTTTCTTGAAGGGAAAGAAAATAAGTAAATAAGTCTGGACCAGAAAGAAAAGGAACAACAGGAACACATCCCCTTTTTCTGCTGTTGGCCTAATGAGCAGGGAACAAGATTATGGGGTGGGGTGAACTCAGATTCCAAGAAGTATATGTCATTGCCCAATGTGCCAGAACTAGAGGCTAATTTTAAGATGGGGTCACTTATGTCAGGAAAAAGAAATACAAGGCCCTTCTCTGGGCCTCCACAGATCATTTCCAGAAGATCTTTATAAATAAGGAGTTCTTTATCAAGTAATTTCTGTTCTTAGGTTTATTCAACATTGAGTTATTGCATTTGATTTTTTCCTGATTCTTTCTTATCCAGTCTGTTCTAGTTCCTACTCTTCTATCTTTTTAAAATTTTATTTTGAAGATTATAGCTTTCAAATGTAATTTGAGATCTGGAAACACTGCTTTCCCATCATTCCTACATTTTCCTCTATTATTTCCTTTGGGATTTCGGAGCTTTTATTTCAATGAATGAATTTGGTTATTATTTTGTCTAGCTTCCTTGGTAATTTGATTGGTATAGCATCAAATCTATAAATAAAATTTTGAAAATATTGTCATTTTTATTGGTATAGCCAACCAAGAGCAATACAGATGTCTCCAAGTTATTCATTTTTAAAAATTATTTACAATTGCATTAAATATTTAATTAGCTCATTCATTCATTTTCAAGGCTTGGTCGCCCTATTTTACCCAATCTGGAAATACATCAGCTACTAAAGGACCTACTCCTATTGCTGATAGGCACAGAAGTTTAGCCTTCTCCATTTCTGACCAAGGCCAAGTTAATCCTCCCTACAAACCACCTGATGTCCACACTATTCTAGAGGCTTACCACACAGGCACTGGACTTAGCATGGATACCCAATTAGCTCAGAACTTCCTAGGTCATCTACTAGCTCCAGCCTCCCTACAAGCAGGAGACCATAGGCATGTGCCACCAAGCCCATCTATTATTACTTAGGTCTTGAATGAGTCTCGATGGACTGATTCCAAGATATATTAAGCCTTTTATAGTTTTTAAAACATGATTTCTTTTTCTATTATTCCCTGTTGGATTTTGTTATCACTATATAGAAATGCTATTGATTTTCAGGGTTTTTGAAATTTTTTTTACTTTACCAAAGCTATTCATTGTCTCAATCAATTTTCTAATTTTCTGGGGTCTTCTAAGTAAAGTATTGTGTCATCTTAAGATATAGATAATTTTGTCTCCTATTTGCTGATTTTTATGCCTTTAATTCCTTTCTCTTGTCTTATTGCTATCCCTAGCATTTCTAGGACTATGTCAAATAACACTGGGCATATTAGGCATATTTTTTTTCTGTTGGGAAAATTTCTAGTGTTTCTTCATTGCAAACAACTCTCTTTATCCATCCATCCATCTATCTATCTATCTATCTATCTATCTATCTATCTATCTATCTATCTATTTATCTACCTACCTACATACCCACACATAAACACACACATATATACATACACATGTATACATATATGCTTGTATATGTATACATGCATATATTTATATATATTGTCATGCTAAACATGGAAAAACACATGGAACCTTCCCTTCCTTTGTATGGAATTAAGTTCTCTAAGCTTCTACTTTGTTGCCAATTCTTCCTTATGACAAAAAGTGCTACTCTAAATATTTCAGTAAATACAGAGGCATTCTTCTTATCAATGACTTGGGGAATAAGCCTAGTAATGGAATCTCTAGGTTAAAGAGTCTGGTCATTTTAGTACATAATTTCAAATTGCTTTCTAAAATAGTTCTGCCAATAATGCATTAGCATGTCAATCTTCCCATACTTCCTCCAACATTGAACTGTTCTCATCTTCTGTCATCTTTGCCAATTTGTAAAATATAAGGTAAAACCTCAGAGATGTTTTAATGTGCATTTATCTTATTATTCATAATTGGAGCATTCTTTCATAGGGTTGTTAATAGTTTGCAATTCTTTTGAGAACTGTTCATATCCTTTGACCACTTCTCTATTGTGGACTGACATTTCATGTGTGTGTGTGTGTGTGTGTGTGTGTATGTATATTTGTATTTATACACACATATATATACATGCATATACATATATGCCATACTGTTATCAAAGAAGTCTGATACAAAAATATTTCCCCACTTTTATAAGTGCTTCTATCTCTTATTTAATTAAGAATTAATTAAAGAATCCTTCCCATAGCTGTAAAAGGTATGCAGTCTGCTTTTCTTATCATTTTTTATGGTATGATCTTTAATATTAAGGTCTTGTGTCCATTTAGAATGTATTTTGTAATATTGTAGAAGGTACTGTCTAAGCCTAATTTCTGTTAGATTGATTTCCAGTTTTCCCAAGAATTTTTTTAATCAAACAGGGAATCCTTAACTAAATAATTTGTGTTTTCCAGTTTATGGAATATTGGTTTACTGAGTTCAATTTCTTCTGATTCTCCCTTGTCTATTCTCTTCCATTGATAGGTCTCTCTTTTTTAACCAGCATCACATAGTTATGATGACTGTTGCTTTATAATATAGTTTGAGGTCTCAAAGTGCAATTCCCTTTTTGTCCCTACTCCTATCATTAGTTACTTTGATATTATAGATCTACCTTAAGCCTTTTATCTCTAACTTCTTCAACAGTTTGTTCAGGTCTATATTTTATTTCCTGTTTTATCATTCCTTTAGATTTATCCAGCTCTAAGATAATACAATTAAAGTTGCATACAATTTTTGTTACTATTTGTAGCTTTTTCCAATTCAGTTAACTTTTCCTTTGTGAATTTAGGTGTTATGCCTTTTGGTACACACACACACACACACACACACACACGCGCACGCGCGTGCGCACACACACACACACACTGTTGATAGTAGTTTATTGTCTATGGTTTCTTTAAACATAATATGTGCTCTTTAGGTCTTGTGATATTGTGAGTTTTAATTGTAACTTTGTCTGATAGCGTGACTGCAAGTCTGGCTTTTGTGAAATCAATTAATACAAAATAAATTTTGTTCCAGCCTCTCATTTTTCCTTTGTATGTGTATTATTTTTAGATGTGCATCTTGCATTTGATACATATACTTTTAAAAGCCGAGCTAGTCAACAAGTTCCCTGCATATCTACGTTAGTTTCTTTAGACAACGTTCCTTTTTCTTCTGCATAGAAATTGTTTCCTTTTGTGTTTTCAGAATTCCATTCCTGAGAATTTCCCATCCCTTCTGGGCTATCTTCCTCTGTAGAAATTTAGAGCATGAAATCTTACCTATCCTCCCTCAGAATGCTTTAAAATCTGCTCTCCCTCAATCTAAGATGAATGACAGATTATGCCTGGCTTTCCTCTCTTCTGTTACAAATTGTATGATGGAATGCTTATTTCCCACAAGGTTCCTATCATTTTCACTCCAGCAAAGAGATTCTTTCTATTGTTATAGAGAATCAGATTCAGAATAGAATTTTCCCTTGGTTCTCCCACTTCTTGAAGGATGACAAGACAAATTATTGGCTGCTCTCCTTTTGTCAGAAAGAAAGCTCAGAAAGATGTCTGTATGTTGAAGTCTTCTATGACTGCTCTCTCACCTTCTCACACTCCTTCTCCCTCCTCTTCTCCCTCTCCCTCTTCCTCTCCCTTTCCCTCCCTCTCTCCCCTATTGATGATATATATACATATATATATATATATATATATGTATATATGTCATGCCTCTGTGCTAGGCTTCTGATCGGTTTCCTCTCTCAGGCTAGGTGTTTTGTAGTATACTCTGAGGTTAATCAGTCTGCTGGAATCATAGGATAATAAATTTGTAGTTGGGAGGCACCTTAGAGGTAAAGTAATCCAATCCCCTCATTTTACAAACGAGGAAACAGGGCCTAAGAGGTCATACAGTTAAGTGGCAGAGCTGGGATTTGAACTCATGTCCTTTGACCCTAAATCTAGGACTCAACTTTCCTTTCAAATGCTCAATCTAGTAAAATTTCAATAGTAAAACTCCTCAGCTCAACACTGGGGAAAGGAGCAAGGCTGGAAAAGAGCCTTGAAGCTTTTCATTTCAGTAACACCAGAAAGGTAGGTAGATTTAGGATTAGCACTAGGATGTAACAATTCCTGTTGTCAGCAGCTGAAGGGAAAAGAGTGACAGAAAGAGAAACAAAAGCCAACATTTAGAAACTCTGCCTACTACTTCTGGTCAGAACGGTTATTTGCTTCCAGTCGCATGCCCTATTTCTGGAACACAAGGATAGAGTGTGATAGTGCCTACTAATGTAAGCTCTGCAAGTTGAAGGAATCGTTTCTGAATGATAGAAATCTGATCTTAAAACACCTGCCTCAATACAATCCACATGATTCTTTGGAGACTGTATCTCTGGATCAAGAGGATCCTAATCAATCTGATAACAGAAAGCCATCCTCTGAATAACATGACCCATTTGAGGAACATTCTTGCAATGCTAGGTAGAAAAGCACTTAATTTAGAAAACCCTGGCCTCTTATACTCATGAAACAGCTGCCAAACCTAGACATGTCCATCTTATAGGATAGTGATTTGGTGACCGGTACTCAGGGAAAGAAACAGGAAGCTGAAAAGAGGCAACCAGGGACTTGAGGTTCTGTATCCTGCCCATCTAGGCAAGCACATATCCTCAGTGCCATGTGCTTGTAGCTAACATAATTGCTGTTAGGAGAAGGGAGGGGAGGGGAGAAACTTTCCATCTCTCTCCTTTCAGGAAGTCTAAGAGAGAGCTGGCAGAGTCTCAGGTGACAGGCTCAAAAGAGGGGGACATAAAGAGACTGTGAACTTGTCCTCTCCTTTTAAATCGTACTGAATAGGCAGCCCTATCTGGTTCACATGTCAATCTTCTTTGATACAATCCTTAAAACACTTCCCTCTCCCATCCAAGAGACCATCCAGGGGTCACTGGTCCCATATGTCTTTTAGCAAGAGAACATGTATCATAACAAAAGGGGCCAGAGCATGAGCAAATGTTGGGGCAATTGGTAAAAGTTGTAAAGAGCCAAATTTAGGCTTAAGGTCAGGAATAACTTGCTAACAATTAGAGATGTCCCAATGCAAAATGGGCTGCCTTAGGAGGGGATGAGCTTCCCTTTACTGGAGATCTTCCAATAGAAACTGGATGACCAGCAGTCTGAAGGAAACATTGCAATGGATATCCTTCTCCATTTAGGAGTTAGACTAGAGGATCAATAGGATTCCTTCAAATTCTAAAGTTCTATAATTCTACTGTAACAATGAGGTTCAATTTGCCCCTTACAAATTGGAGTCTCTGGTTCATTCTGCTCATTAGCCTTTTTCATGCATTTCTATGCAAACGTTTGAAGCCTTGGATTCTATTACTGTCTCTTTTCTTGGATTTCGTTTTCTGTGAACTTCTTGTTATCACTACTGCTTTTCTTCTTTCTGGATTGTAATGGTATGTAGGTTGGAGGACACACACAGGAAATTTTTTCCCCATCCTCTTTCCTAAGTTTAGGGACCTTTTTTATTAGATTTTATGCAAATATATTTTTAATCAGCCATTTTTAGGTGTGCTCTGCCCTGATATGACATATAATATATTATATTATAATATATTATATTATAACATAATATAACATAATAGAGTATAGTATAGTATAGTACAATATAATAAAATATAATATAATATAATATAAGGTAATGTAATGTAATGTAACGTAACATAACATAACATAACATAACATAACATAACATAACGTAACGTAACGTAACGTAACGTAACGTAACGTAACGTAACGTAATGTAATGTAATGTAATGTAATATAATATAATGTAATATAATGTAATGTAATATAATATAATATAATATAATATAGTGTAATGTAATGTAATGTAACATAACGTAACATAACATAACATAACATAATATAACGTAATGTAATGTAATATAACATAACGTAACGTAACGTAACGTAACGTAACGTAATATAATATAATATAATATAGTATAGTATAATATACTATAATATAATGTAATGTAATATAATGTAATATAATATAATGTAATATAATATAATATAATATAATATAATGTAATATAATGTAATATAATGTAATATAACATAACGTAATATAATATAATATAATATAATATAATATAATATAATATAATATAATATAATATAATATAATATAGTATAATATAACATAACATAACATAACATAACATAACATAACATAACATAACATATATGATATGATATACTATACCATTATATTATAAAACAGAAACCTGTTATTCCTGTATTTTAAGCCTTATTCCAGAGATCCAAATCTCATTCCTAGACACAATCAATTTAACTATCTGTTTGCATACTTTCCATACTTTTGTTCTGAAACCTTTGCTTCAGAAACAGTGGTGAAAACATTACCACTGATCATAGGAACTTAGTTTCTTTCCTAGATTTACTAATTTCTTATAGCACTATGTCCTGATTGCATCTACATTATAGTCATTTGTGTAAATGCCATATTATTCCCTCTCCCAACTCTAAATTGTATTTGCAGGCTCTGTGTCTTATTCAAACTTTGTATCTCCCTCTAATACCATGTATGATACCCATCTTCATAAATGGTATTTTAATTGAATTAAATTTTCAATTAGGAATGAAACTAGAATATACTTTTAATTATTATCAGCAATACTTTCTCTTCCCTGTTCCAATTTAAAAAGTGAGCACACCGAGTATTTTATAAAGGTCTTTGTCTGAAAGAAAGTTGAGTGTGTGTGTGTGTGTGTGTGTGTGTGTGTTAGCTCTCAAACCTGGATTGTAAAACAGATTCTATTTTCCTAACTTTTCCTACTTGTCATCCTAAATTTCTATTCCTTTTTCCTTCTGACTCAGGCCCTACTCTTTCCTTCTATCTTTCACTTTTACCTTCCTTCTTTCTATCTTCGCATCCCCTTTCCCTCACAGTGTCTCTAGCACTCTATATCTTCTGAATTCCTAGTATCAAATCCCATAGACTCACATCTGACAGAATTTTAAATGACCCCAAATAGACCCCAGGCTGCCCTGGCTTTGAAGCTCTCCAGACCTCAAGACAGTCTAAATTATTTTCAGCCTTTCTTGGACCTCCTAACTTTACCCCCATCAATCATCTTCTAGGGTTCTGACCTTTCCTAAATTGGGAAATATTCCTGTTTTCCTCCTGTTATAGCAGTTATCCAGGCCAGATATTTTCAACAATTTGACAGTGGACATTTATTAAGCCCCTACTATGTGTACGTGCTAGGCACTGTGGCTATAAAGACAAAAACAAAATTCCCCACAGTCAAGGAGTTTACGTCCTCCTGGGATGATGCAATACAGAGAAGCAAATACAAGGTAATTGGAGGTGGGAAGTAACAGTAAAAATTGAGGGGAGCAGTGTAGGTTTCCTGAAGGGGGTGGCATGTGAGCAGAGCCTCAAAGGAAGACTAGGTTTCAGACAAAGAGGGGGTATATTCCGAGCATGGGTAATCACTTATGCTGGAGATAGAATGTCTGTCTGCAAAGGATGACTTAGTAGGACTTAAACACCAGGATAAGGAGCCTTCATTTTATCCTAAAGGCAATAGATACAAAAGGATTTTGAGCAGGGAACTCACATGTTCCAATCTGTGCTTTCTTTTGGCAGCTATGTGAAAAATGAATTGGGGAGGAGGGAGACCAAAAGTAAGAAGACAAATTCTCAACTTGGTAGCATCTGACCTCTTGTGCTGTACCTTTTTCAAGATTCAGTCTTTTCTAGTCTTCCCATTTTGGGCATCACAAGGGCTTTGTTTGGAATAGTGATGTCAGTCTGGTAACTCACTCTGTCCCTTTCAACGAGAGTTCCAAACCATACCATGAAGTTTTTGGTCCTCCTTTGGTTCTGTGGTGCTGGTGGTATTCCTACCTGTGGGTGGGGCTGCTGTCAAAGTATACATGTCAAAGCATCCTACCCATGGTCTCCAAAGAAGCAATTTAAAGGATCACCATGATCTTGACTATGAGTACTTAAAACATGAGAGTAAGCCAAATAGAGGAATGGATAGAATTGGATATGAGTAGTCTGTGAGAGGAAGCTTGGAGGCAGTTTGTGAAGGAGTGGTACTGATAGAAACATATTGCGACCTCAGGAAAGCAAACATCAGTTTCTGGTAAATGCTGCTCATTGTCTAGGAATTCATCAACAGTATAGGGTGGCTTGTGATATAGTCAATCACAAGAGGAGAACTAATAGCCCCAAAACAAAGAAGGAGTAGCTAACGGTATGCTGACCTGCTCTTGGAGTAAAGGATGCTAGTATTAGGGAAAGATATAGGGACCATCAGGTACTAGTGATTAGAATAATTCATTGGCCCAAAGGAAAGAAACACTGCTGTGGAGAGATGGAGGGAAAAGCAGTATTGTTTAAGCTCCACTCTGAACAAGTAAACAGATGTGTCTTGCCAAGCTCAAAGCTAGAAAGAGTTCACAGAGGTAACCAGCCCAAAGAACCAGGCAGAGAGTTTTGAAATAGTCAGCATCAAATACAATGACCTATGATGATTCCAAAGAACTAATGATGAAAAATGCTATCCACCTCTAGAGAAAGAACTGATGAAATCTGAGTGCAGATTGAAGCCTGTTTTTTCTTTATTTATTTTTCTTGCTTTTTTATACCAAAACTAATGTGGAAATATGTTTTGCATGACTTCATATGCATAATGGGTATCACATTTCTTGTCTTCTTAATCGGTAGGGGAGGGATGGAGGGAAGGAGAGAATTTGGAACTGAAAGTAAGAAAGAAAAAGGAACAGTCAGGATCGACAGCTCCAATTCTGAGAGGATCTTCATGGAAAAACATCAGACAAGCCCCACAGAGGGCGAAACACATGGTGCTGGTGAATAACAATTTATCTTTAAGAAAATGGGGAATTTAGAGAAACATAGGACAACTAATATATGAATGCATTCTGTTGTTCATTAATTTCAGTTGTGTCTGACTCTTTGTGACCCCATTTTGGGTTTTCTTGGCAAAGATACTGGAGTGGTTTGCCATTTCCTTCTCCAGCTCACCTTACAGGTAAGGAAAGTGAGGCAAATGAAGTGACTTGCCCAGGGTCACACAGCTAGTAAGTGTCTAAGCTCATATTTGAACTCAGGTCTTCTTGACTCCAGGCCTGGCACTCTATCCACTGTGCCATCTAACTGCCCCATGAACTGATACACAATGAAATAAGCAGAGCCAGGAGACAATATAAAGAATGATTACAGAATGTAAATGAAAACTCTGCTAAGAGGTAGTTGAATTCAGGTTAACGCCAATAACCAGACTTGGTCTTAGAGGATGGATGAGAAAACATCAGGTTGTTGGTGAGTTTTACTTAACTGTATTTTTACTTATTTCAAGGCAGGATACAATGAAATGGAATTTGTTCAAAAATGACTGCAGTGACAAAGATAGAAGGCATCAGCAAATTTTTAAAATAATCATACTTTGTATAAAGGGCTATGATTGGGGTGGATTAATAAACTGTTATTGCAACAGAATTCTTCAGGGAGCTGTTGAGGAATGGCATTTTAGATTCTATAACTATGGCACAGTCATGATTTCCTGCTCTTTCTTTTCTTTTTTAGAAATAATGCTTCAGCAGGAGAAAAAGTGACATGTTGAATGAAATGCTGCTGTTTTAACCAATTTCAATCAATTAACAAGCACCTATTAAGCAACACTATTTGCCAGAAGCTATGCCAGGACCTGGATACAAGTACAAAGAATGAAATGATCCCACTTACATGGAAATGGCATTCCTTGGGGGGCAGAAGGGAAGTAATTAGGGAGACAAATGTGTACATATATATATATATATATATATAAGAAAACAGAGAACAAATATAAAAAAATAGAAATTGATATAAAGTAGTTCAATATCAAGTAGTTTGAGAGATTGAACAGTAGCACTTGGCAGAAACAGCAAAGGTTTTAGTCTAGAAGGTTGCACTTAAGTTGTGTCTTCAAGGAAAATAGGGATAATATGAGAGGGAAGACGTCAAGAAACATATTCCGAGAATGGGGAGCTAGCCAATGCAAAAGCATGGTGATGCAAGATGGAATACCATACATGAGGAATGAAAAGAGTGTGGGTGGGAGAATAATGTACAATCGGGCTGGAAAACCAGTTTGGGGTCAGCGTGTGAAGGGTTTTAAAAGCTAAATGGAGGAGTTTATGTTTTATCCTAAAGGAAATAGGGAGCCATTACAGTTAGTAGAAGAGTGTATGTGGTCAGATCGTGCTTAATGAAAATCATTGGCAGCACTGAGGAGGATAGCCTGGAGTTGAGTGGTTGTTATAATAATCCTGACGAAAGGTGTCATTGGCCTGAATTGGTGATGGCTGTGTGAACAGAGAAAAAGGCATCGAATGCTAGAGATATAGAGGTAGAAATGGGAAGACATTGTGACTGATTAGCTATGTGGCATGAAGGATAAAGAAGAGTGAGTTGTTGAGGATAACACCAAATTTATAAACCTGAGGGACTGGAAAAATGGTGACCTTTTTGACAGAAATAGGGAAGTTTTAAAGAGGGCTGGTTATGGGGGGAGAAATAATCTTTTTTATGTGTTTATATTGAGTTTGAGATGCTTCAGGAATGACCAATTTGAAATGTCCAACAAGCAGTTGATGATGTGGTCCTGAAGCTTGGCATAGATAAATAGATCTGTTAGTCCTCTTCATACAAGTGACAATGTGTCATAGAGAACCAATGTCCTGGAAAGCAGAAGATCATGAAGTTAAATCTATTCATTAATCACACCTAGTGCATCTGATGTCATTTGAACTGGGAGTCTTAATGAATGAACTGCAAGCTCAAGAGTTGTTAATAGGGTATGATATGGTGGCCACAAATAGCTAATGTAATTTTAGCTGTACTAACAGAGGCACAGTGGCCTAAATAATAATAGTTCCACACAAGCTTTTTCCTACTCATCTTTAGTGCTAAGTATTTGAAAGGCTATTATATGGAAGTCTTCTTTTCCTTGGATCTGGTGGACATAACTAAAATTATATTAATAACTAAGGCTGCTTATGAACTGAACAGGAAAACATCTGGAGGTGGTGGGTTTCTCCTCACTGGAGGTCTCTGAGCAAAGACTAAATGATCATGTGTGATTTTGTAACAATTTTATAGAAAGAATTTTTGGTCAGGTACAGTTTAGAGTGTGTGATCCCTGAGGAAACTTCCATCTCTTGGACTTTGTGAGCCAGTCTCTGCAGGTTCTTATGGTTGGAGTGGATGACAGTGGAATGTTGTTCTCTTAAGACTGTGTCTCTGTGAGCCAGAGGCAGACTACTGTGAGTAGCTGCTTCTCTCTTATAGCATAGTTTGTTTTTTCTTGCTAGAGAAGCATGCGAAGGGCATGGCACAGGAAAAGGCTATGAGGTGGCCCTCACTGTGACATTAGATGCATTGATCTCTATAGTGACTTAAGTATGATAGTCTACATAGATACATAAAGGAGACAAAGTAAACTATTGCTTAGATAATGGCATCTGTTGTGATGTTGGGACAGGACCATGAGAGGCACTTTCCAAATAGAAAACCTGGCAAGATGAAGTTATCATAGTCTCCTATGAAACTGAGCAATTGGGTCTATGGAGTGCAAAGGACTACCCAATCCAGGCCGGGGGGATCCCAAATCCATTAACACATTGTACTATGTCAGAAAGCCTAGAAATTTCTCTGCCCACCTGGGGAATGAACTTGGTGGGGGGGAACTCACTCCACCCTAGTAGGCAGAGTAGTTGACTCTATCCATTCCTAAAGGCATCCATGTACTTTCATGACTTTGAAGACCATTTGGAATGAAGTCAGCTTTTAGCCAGTCTAGGTTGACCATTCCTGGAGGTTAAAATTTTGGGGGAAAGCAGGCAAAGCAGGCAGTAAGTGACTCTATCAGTGACTGAGTCAGCTTGGGGATTTGTTTTCTGTTTTGACATGAGACGAGACTGTCAGGTACCTTCCCACCAAGCAGAAAGTAGGCAAAAAACCAGGCCCTCAAAGGAAAAAATGTGTGGGGAGGGATGTGGGGGAGGCAGAAAGATCATGGTTCATTGTGTATGTGTGTGTGTGTGTGTGTGTACACGCATGTGTGAGTGTGTGTCTTGGTGGCAGTGGATAGACAGATGCACTTAGAATCAGAAAGACATGAATTCAAATTCAGCCTCAGATAATTTCCAGCTGTTAACTAAAACAGCTGGATATAACTAAATATCATCTGTCTCAGCTGTGTCATCCAATGATAGCACTTACCTCTCAGGGCTGTTATGAGGAAAAAATGAGATAATATTTGTAAAGTGCTATTATTATTATAAAAAAGGTAAGTAGATTGGTGTGCTGAAGGCAAAGCCTCCAAGTTTTCACAGAAGAAACCAGCAGAGATAGATTATCCATTGACCCAATTTATGGGTTACTGCTAGCCTAATAAATTAATCATGCTCAGAATTTTGAACTTCGGTTTACCTTAATTTCTACCACAATACAGTTAACTAACAAGCATTTATTAAGCACCTAATATATATCAGACATTGTGCTAGTTGCTGTGGATATAATGACAAAAATTAAATAATTCCTCTCCCTAAGGAGTTTACATTTTGTGATCATATCATCACCCATAATTGTGCTACCAACAAGATACAGAAAATTGAAACTACTTTCTGATCATAACATCTATCTCTATCTCTGCCTCACTTCTCCAAAATTGATTCTTCATTCTCACCATCGTCTTCAATCCTTCTGCACCTCTCAGTTCATGACCTCTCCTCTGGTTTTACTTTCCTCCCATCTAGACTCATGATTAACTAGTTCAGATATACGCTATACTTAGTCTTGATCGCTTTGCCCCTTTGTCCTATTGATGTATAACATTTGTCAACCCCAATCCTGGGGTTGTTGTCAGTGCCTGACACTGTGGAAAGGATATAAATGTCAGCAGGACATTGTTCCTACCCTTAAGGAACTTGCAATCTAATTGTATGCTGCTACCCAGACAACTGTTTCTTGTCAGGGAAATGCTCATCATGGTGGGCAGCTGTTCACAACTTGCCTTTATGGTTTACTTTAAGGCTCATACATGTGCAACATAGTCCTTTGAGGTAAGTAGTAGAAATATTTTTACTCCAGTTTTAGAGCTGGGGAAAACAGAGGCTCAGAGAAAATGAAAGTGACTTGCCAAGTTATGTGACTAGCAAGTAGAAAAATCCAGGCCCAGGTTTTCTGATTCCAAAACCATTTTACCTCCTTAAAGTCCATTTGGAAGATCAAAGTGGGTGAAGTTAACCCCAAATAATATGACTCAAAAGGATATTGGAATAGTTGGTGAGTTGATTGAGTCAGATTGCAAAATTTGATGCTTAGTTTCTTGGGTTTGAGCCTTAGCTTTGACAACGCTTGCCTGCTTTAACCTTTGGATCCCAGTGCTGTCACATTCTTCACTTGGCTGTCTGGATCCAGCTCTACTGCTTATTATCTGGGTGAACTTTGAAAAGCCACTTAATCTTGTGGGTTTTGCATTTTGCCTCTAGTATGATGGGGTTCAATTAGATGCCACTGTCTTTGGCAACTCAAAGTCCTATGATGTTAGATATGCCTTCTATCTCTGAACCCCACCTGCTGTTACCTTGAGAATACTGACTTTGCCCTTTCATACAAGTCACCATTTGTTTCTTGCCCCTCCCTCCTGTTATTATTATAGACTGCCCCCACCTGATCAAGTTGTCTTCGAAGAGATCTCAAGCCAAAGATTCAAGCAGCTATGGCCCTGGCTTAACCTATGGGAAGGGTGAGGGGAACGATACTCCCAAAAGAGAGATAGGTAGGCAAATAAGGATAACATAAAATGATAGAATGTGATAGTTGCCATAAGAAGTATGAATAAAGTGCCATGGCAGTTAAGATGAGTGAATAAAAAAGCGTTTATTGAGCACCTATGTTCAAATTCTATGCTAAACATTGGAGATATAAATATTAAAGAAAGATGGTCCCTGATCTCATGGAATTTATTTTTTCACTGTGCTTAGGGACAACACATGGAAGAGAGTGATGTCTAGAGAAGGGTGTTTTGAACTGGGAACTTTCAGGGATGATGAGTGGAACTATAGAACAATCAATATACATGTTCTTTCTAGAAACAATTTTACATTGATTTGATTATAGTTCCCAGTGGGAGAAGTGGAGGGAAAGTGAAGATAAACTATTTGGCATGACAGAAAGATGGCTAGGGAGAAGCATGGCCAGGTTCCTATGGCCTGTCTAGATATAGGTATGAGTGCATTCACTATTCAGGACAGTATGATCCCAGGGCAGCAAATGGCTTATATCCTCCAGCTTGTTGTCTCTGGGGGCCTGATTGGGAGGGCACAGCTACAGTAGAAGAGGCAGCAACAGCAGCAAGGAAGAGGAGTAAGGGAGAAATATGACCAGAAAGAGGCATGATTAAGGTTCTGCTCCTTGATACAATGAGCTTTCACCTATCAGGACAAACCCAGAGTGGGAATTTGAAAGCTAAGTGGCTTAGCTCTTCCAGGGCAAGGTCTTTGGGGTTCTGGTTTGGAGAGTGCTACAGTAGCAGCATTGGGTAGGCATGGCTGCAAGATGGCCATGGGCAAACAAATGAGACAGAAATTGCTTCTGACTGGAGAGATCAGAAAAGGCTTCATGACATTTGACCTGAGCCATGAAAGATGGTAAATAGTACACTGTATGGCATGATAAAATTGTTAGTAATTTTTTAATTGGAAGAGCAAAAGAATACTCCCCTGTCCCCTCCATGAAAATAATTCCCTTACTCTCTCTTAGGGCTTTTTTTTTGTTGATGGTGCCAATTTACTTCTAAACACAAATACTCAAGATCAACGACTTCTTAAAGTAATACAAACTATCATGTTTGTAGCATCAATAGCTAACATGGCTGAGATGTTGAGGGGAAAAGAATATAAGAATGTAAACTCTTTGACAATAGCGACTGTTTTTCTTTTGGTCTATTATAGTCCCAGTCTCTAATACAGTACTTTGCCCACAGAAGGAACTTAATAAATAAATGCTTTTTCAGCTGGATTGGAGCAGAGATCCCTAAGACACACTTTAGAGACTTCATGATTTCTTTTCTTTTCTTTTTTTTTAAATAAAAGTAGCAATCAAATAAAGGGTCTTTAGTAGAATCGTACATTCTAGAGTACATCTACAAAAGTGATTCACACAACTGGTTTCATGAGACCCTAAGATATCTCCAGTTCCTTTATATCCTTGGGAAATTATCCAAATAAAATGTCCAAAAGTGAATTTAATTTTATTTAATTAAAACAAAGCTACCTAGCTATCTAGCTATATACATATGCATACATTAAAATCTGATTTCATGGCCTCATTATACCACAGAGGTAAACCAGGATTCCTTAAGGTACTACCACTCAAGGACAAACTTTGGTAGATACTATTGAGCTGGATGGGCTTTAAGTACAGGCCCAGTGAAGGACTATGTATCTTTTTAGTCTTTAAAAATGTTGTTTATTTTTATTTTTTCTCAATTACTTGTAAATTTTTTTAGCATCCATTTTTTAAAGTTTTGAGTTCCAATTTTTCTCTTTCCCCTACCCCCTCCTTGAGAAGGCAAGCAATTGGATATACATTAAGAATAATTAAGTAAAAAAGTATGCTAGACTAGACCTGTGATTTCAGTGGTATAGGAAAGTCCTTCATGGGAGAACTCACTTTACTTATACATATTGGCATCTTCTCTGAAACATACGTTCTTTTTTGTTAATATTATGTTAATATATAATAATATAATGTTAATGTAATAATGATATACTGATAATTAATATTTTTCAAACATTTAAAAAATATTGAGTTCCAAATTCTATCCCTTCCTCCTTCTCTCCCTCCCTTCTCTCCCCTCCCTTCCTGAGATGGTAAGCAATCTAATATAGGTTATTCATATGAATTCATGCAAAATATTTCCATGTTATTCATTTTGTACAAGAAGACTGGAGAAGAGAGGAAGAAAGAAAAAAAAGAAAGAGAGAAAGAGAAAGAAAGGAAAATAGTATGTTTAAGTCTCTATTCAGACAATATCAGTTCTTTCTCTGGAGGCAGATAACATGCTTCCTCATGTATACTTTGGGATTGTCTTGTATAATTACATTGCTGAGAATAGCTAAGTCATTCACAATCTTAATCATATAGTATTCCTGCTACTATGTACAACATTCTCTTGGTTCTGCTCACTTTACTTTGCTTCTGTTCATGTAAGTCTTTCTAGGTTTTTCTGAAATCACCCAGCTCATAATTTCTTACAGCACAATAATAATCCATCATAATATTATACTACAACTTGTTTAGCTGCTCCCCAATTGATGAGCATCTCCTCAATTTCCAACTCTTAGCCAGCACAAAAAGAGCTGCTATAAATACTTTTACAAACTGATCCCTTCCCCTTTTCTTTGATGTCTTTGGGGTACAGACCTAGTAGTGGTATTGCTGGGTCAAAAGTATGCGCAGTTTTATAGCCCTTTTGTTACAGTTCCAAGTTGCTCTTTAGAGTGGTCGGCTCAGTTCATAAGTTCACCAATAGTGTATTAGTGTCCCAGTTTTCCTACATCCCATTCAACATTTGTAATTTTTCCTTTTCTGTCATATTAACCAATCTGATAGATGTGAGGTGGTACCTCAGAGTTGCTTTAATTTGCATTTTTCTAATCAATACTGATTTAGAGCATTTTTTTCCATATAACTACAGATAACTTTGATTTCTTCTTTTGAAAACTACTTGTTCATATCTTTTGGTCCTTTGGTGAATTGATGAATAACTTGTATTCTTATAAACTTGATTCAGCTTTTCACGCTCTCAAGAAATGAGACTCGTAAGAGACATCCACTGCAAAATCTTCTCCCCATTTCCTGCTTCCCCTCCAATCCTGGATGCATTGGTCCTGTTTGTGAAAAAAAAAAAACCCTTCATTTTGATGTAATCAAAACCATCCATTCTACATCCTGCAATACTCTCCATCTCTTGCCTGGACATAAACTGCCCCCTTATCCATAAATCTAAAAGACAAAATATTCCATGCTCCCCTAACTTGTCCTAGACATTACCCTACATGTCCAAATCATGCACTCACCTCAACCCAGCCTTGGTACATGGTGAAGATGTTGGTCTATACCCAGCCTCTGCTAAACTGTCCTCTAGTTACTCCAGCAGTCTTGGACAAACAATGATTTCCTGTCTGAAAGTCCTCGATCCCTGGGTCTGTCAAATACCAGATTACAATGGTCATCCATGATGTTTCACTCAATCCATTCCACTGATTTACTATTTCATCTCTTAGCCAGTACCACACTGTTTTGAAGATTACCACTTTGCAGTTCAATTTACATTCCGGTACTGCTAAGCCACCTTCCTTCGCATTTTTTTTTCATTGTTTCCCTTGATATCCTCGACCTTCTGTTTTTCCATAAGAATTTTGTTGTTTTTTTAGCTCTGTAATTTTTTGTGGCAATTTGATTCATATGGCACTGAATAAGTAAATTAATTTAGGTAGAACTGTTATTTTTGTTATATTGGCTCAGCCTAACTATGAGCAATTAATATTTATACAATTATTTATATCTATCTGACTTTATTTGTGTGAAAACTGTTTTGTAATTGTATTCATATAGTTCTTGAGTTTGTGTTGGCAGGTAGACTCCAAGATATTTTATATTGTCTACAACTATTTCAAATGGAATTTATGTTTCTTTCTCTTCCTGCTGGGCTTTGTTTTTTGTAGCATATAGATATGTTAATGATTTTGTGGTTTTATTTTATATCCTACAACTTAATATTATAATGTTGCATGTACACATGATTTATATATATAAGACATAAAATATGTATAATGTCTAAACTTATTATTTCAACTAGTTTTTTAGTTGATTCTCTAGGATTCTCTAAATATACCTTCAAATCATCTCCAAAGAGTGGTAGTTTTGTTTCTTCTTTGCCTATTCTAATTGCTTCAATTTCTTTTTCTTCTCTTATTGTAGCTAACATTTCTAGGACAATATTGAATAATAGTGGTGATAATGAGCATCTTTGTTTCACCCCTGATCTTATTGGAAAGACTTCTAACATCCTCATTTCCAACAATGCTTGCTCATGGTTTTACAGAGACACTACTTATTTTAAGGAAAACTCCATTTATTCCTATGCTTTCTAGTGTTTCTTAATAGGAATGAGTGTTGTATTTTGTCAAAGGTTTTTTCTGCATCTATTGAGATAACCAAGTGATTTTTGTTGGTTTTGTTACTGATATGGTGAAATTATGCTTATAGTTTTCCTAATATTGAAGCATTAATGCTATATAACCCACTTGGTCATAATATATGATCTTTGTGATATATTATTGTAATCTTCTTGCTAGTATACATTTACATCAATATCCATTAAGGAAATTGCTCTATAATTTTCTCTTCTCTGCTTTTGTTCTTCCTAGTTTGGCTATCAGCAAGATATTTATGTTACAAAAATTTGGTGGGACTCCTTCTTTGCCTATTTTTCCCAATAGTTTACAAGTATTGGTATTAATTTTTTTTAAATGTTTGGTTGAATTCACTTGTTAATCCATCTGGTCCTGGTCCTGGGGATTTTTTCTTAGGGAGCTCATTGGTGGCTTGTTCAATTTCTTTTTTCTAAAATAGGGCTATTTAAGTATTCTATTTCCTCCTATATTAATCTGAGTAATTTATTTATTTGTAAATATTCATGCAATTCACTTAGATTGTCAGATTTATTGGCATATAATTGGGCAAAATAGTCCTAATAATTGCTTTAGTTTCCTTCTCATTGATGGTGAATTCACCCTTTTCATTTTTTTTACAGTTATTAAAATATTTTTTATTTATTTTTATTTTTTTACAGTATCTACATTTTTATTTAATATTTTCAGTTTTCTACATTGATTTTCACAAGAGTTTGCATAACAAATTTTCTCCCCATTTCTACCCTCCCCCAACTCCAAAATGGCATATATTCTGATTGTCCCATTCTCCAGTGAGCCCTCCCATCTGTCACCCTACTTTCCTCATCCCCCTTTCCCTTACTTTCTTGTAGGGCAAGATAGATTTCTACGCCCCATTGCCTGTATATCTTATTTTCCTAGTTGTATGCAAAAGACCTTTTTTTTTGAACATCTCCTTTTAAAACTTTGAGTTCCAAATTCTCTCCCTTCTTCCCTCCCCACACACCCTCCCTAAGAAGTCAAGCAATTCAACATAGGCTATGTGTATTATTATGTAAAACTCTTCCACAATACTCATGTTGTGAAAGACTAACTATTTTTCTCCTTCCTATCCTGTCCCCCTTTATTCAGCTTTCTCCCTTGACTCTGTCCCTTTTTGAAAGTGTTTGCTTTTGATTACCTTCTCCCCCATTTGCCCTCCCTTCTATCATCCCTCCTTTTTTATCCCCTTCCTCCTTCTTTCCTGTGGGGTAAGATACCCAATTGAGTGTGTATGTTATTCCTTCCTCAAGTCAAATCTGATGAGAGCAAGATTCCCCCATTCCCCCTCCCCTGCCCCTCTTCCCTTCCAACAGAACTGCTTTTTCTTGCCACTTTTATGTGAGATAATTTACCCCATTCTGTCCCTCCCTATCTCGCATATATTCCTCTCTCATCCCTTAATTTGATTTTTTTTTTAGATATCATCCCTTCATATTCAACTCACCCTGTGCCTTCTGTCTATATATATATATATATACACACCTTTCAGCTATCCTAATACTGAGGTCTCATGAATTACACACATCATCGTTCCATGTAGGAATGTAAACAAAACAGTTCACCTTTAGTAAGTCCCTTATGATTTCTCTTTCTTGTTTACCTTTTCATACTTCTCTTGATTCTTGTGTTTGAAAGTCAAATTTTCTCTTCAGCTCTGGTCTTTTCCCTGAGAAAGCTTGAAAGTCCTCTATTTTATTGAAAATCCATATTTTGCCTTGGAGCATGATACTCAGTTTTGCTGGGTAGGTGATTCTTGGTTTTGATCCTAGCTCCATTGACCTCCGGAATATCATATTCCAAGCCCTTTGATCCCTTAATGTAGAAGCTGCTAGATCTTGTATTATCCTGACTATGTTTCCACAATACTCAAATTGTTTCTTTCTGGTTGCTTGCAGTATTCTCTCCTTGATCTGGGAGCTCTGGAATTTGGCAACAATATTCCTAGGAGTTTTCTTTTTGGGATCTTTTTTAGGAGGTGATTGGTAGATTCTTTCAATTTCTATTTTACCCTCTGGTTCTAGAATACCAGGGCAGTTCTCCTTGATAATTTCTTGAAAGATGATATCTAGGCTCTTTTTTTGATCATGGCTTTCAGGTAGTCCAATAATTTTTAAATTATCTCTCCTGGATCTATTTTCCAGGTCAGTGGTTTTCCAGTGAGATATTTTGTGTTGTCTTCCATTTTTTCATTCCTTTGGTTCTGTTTTATAATATCTTGATTTCTCATAAAGTCACTAGCTTCCACTTGCTCCAATCTAATTTTTAAGGTGGTGTTTTCTTCCGTGGTCTTTTGGACCTCCTTTTCCATTTGGCTAATTCTGCCTTTCAAGGCATTCTTCTCATTGGCTTTTTGGAGCTCTTTTGCCATTTGAGTTAGTCTATTTTTCAAGGTGTTATTTTCTTAAAAATATGGAATGCTTCACGAATTTGCATGTCATCTTTGCGCAGGAGCCATGCTACTCTTCTCTGTATTGTTCCAATTTATGTACATGTGCTGCTGAAGTGAGCACACCCTTTTCATTTTTGATACTAGTAATTTGCTTTTCTTTCTTTTTTTGAGTCAAGTTCAGTAATGGTTTATCTATTTTATTACTTTAACCTATAAAACCATCTCCTAGTTTAATTTATTAGTTCAATGGTTTTCATAGTTTCAATTTTATTAATCTCTCCTTTTATTTTCAGAATTTCCAATTTAGTGTTTAATTGTGAATTTTAATTTATTCTTTTTGTAGTTTTTTTAGTTGCACACCCAATTCAGTGATCTTCTTTTTCTCTATTTTATTGATGTAAACATTTAGAAATATAAATTTTCACCTAAATACTGCTTTGTATGCATCCTATAAATTTTGGTATGTTGTCTCACTGTTACCATTTTCTTTAATGCAATTATTTGTTTCTATTATTTGTTCTTTGCCTGAATCATTCTTCAGGATTAGATTATTTAGTTTACAATTAATTTTAAAACTATGTTTTGTTAGTTTTTTATTAAATAAAATTTTTATTGCATCATGATCTGAAAAGGATACATTTAATATTTTTCCTTTTCTACATTTGACTGGGAGATTTTTATGCCCTGATATATAGTAAGTTTTTTGTGAAGGTGCCTTTCTATTCCCATTTTTTTCCAGAGGGTTATCATATATAACTTTTCTAAAGTTCTGTTCATCTCCTTAATTTCTTTCTTGTTTATTTTATGGTTAGATTTATCTAGTTCTGAGATGGTGAAGCTGAGGTTCCCCACTAGTATATTTTTACTATTACTTCCCATAACTCATTTAATTTTTGCTTTAAGAATTAGGATGCTATGCCATTTGGCGCATATATGTTTAGTATTTGCATTACTTCATTGTCTATGGTATCTTTTAGCAAAATGTAGTTTTCCTGCTTATTTCTTTTAATTAGACCTATTTTTGCTTTTGCTTTGTCTGAGATTATGATTGTTACCCCCCTGCTCTTTTTTCAATGCCAGTTGAAGGATAATCGATTCTGCTGAAGTCCCTTATTTTTACTGTGTGTGTCTCTCTGTTTCAAATGTGTTTCTTGCAAACAATATATTGTTCGATTCTGGTCTTAATCCATTTTGCTATCTACTTCCATTTTATGGGTAAGTTCATCCCATTCATATTTATAGTTATGATTATTGACTGTTCATTTCCCTCCATCCTATTTTCCCTCTGTTTGTTCTTTTCTCTCTCTATATTCCCAACTGACTCTATGTTATTCCCTCTTTGAACCCACTCTGCTCAGAGTAAGTTTCAACCATTGCCTGTTCTCTCCCTCTCCTACCTTCCCTGCCATGATAAAAACTTTTCTTTTTGTGCCTTTTTGTGTGAAACATTTTTCTGCCTTCTTCCTCCCACTTACTCCTTTTCCCAATGCATTGCTTGTTGTCACCAATTTATTTTACTTTTTTGATATCATCCCCTTATAGTTTTCTCACACCCATGACCTCTGTCTATGTATGCTCCTTCTAATTGCCCTAATAATGACAAAGTTCTTAGGAGTTATAATTATCATCAATATAATTATTATGTAGGAACATAAAAGTTTTAACCTTATTGATTCCTTTATGATTTCTCTTTCATGTTTACCTTTTCATGCTTGTCTTGAGTCTTATATTTCAAAGTCAAACTTTATATTCTGCTCTGGTCTTTTCATCAGGAATGCTCAAACATTCTCTATTTCACTAAATATCCTTTTTTTCCCCTGAAGAATTATACTCCATTTTGCTGGATAGAGTATTCTTAGTTGTAATCCTAGCTCCATATCATATTCCAAGCCTCCCGTCTTTTAATATGGAAGCTGTTAGATCTTGTGTGATCATGACTCTGGCTCTATGATTCTTTCTTTCTGGCTACTTGCAATATTTTCTCCCTGACCTGGGAGCTCTGAAATTTGGCTATAATATTTCTAGGAGTTTTCTTTTTGGGATCTCTTTTAGGAAGTGATCAGCGGATTCTTAAGTCTATTTTACCTTCTGCTTTTCAGATATCAGGACAGTTTTCCTTGATAACCTTGGAATATGATGTCTAGGCTCTTTTATTCTCACGGCTTTCAGGTAGTCCAATAATCTCTCCTGGATTTATTTTCCAGGTCAATTGTATTTCCAGTGAGAATTTTCACATTTCATTCTATTTTTTCATTCTTTTGATTTTGTTCTTATTGTTTCTTTGTACCTCATGCAGTCATTAGCTTCTACTTGTCCCATTCTCATTTTTAAGTAATTATTTTCTTCAGTGAGCTTTTGTACCTATTTTCCCATTTGGCCAATTATGCTTTTTTATGCCATTCTTATTTCAGTGTATTTCTGTACCTCCTTTACTATTTGGCTAATTCTTTTTTTAAGCTATGGTTTTCTCTAGTGTTTTTTTTTTTTTTTTGGTGCTCTTTTACCAAGAGGTTGATTCTCTTTTTATAATTTTCCTGCATTACTCATTTCTTTCCCTAATTTTGCCTTCTAGTTTTCTTACATGATTTTTGAAATCCCTTTTTTTAGTTCTTCTAGGAATTCTTGTTGTACTTGTATCCAATTTACATTTTTTTTTGAGGCTTTGATTGTAGCTGTTTTGACATCAGGCTTGTGTCTTGATTTTTATCATGATAATAGCTTGTTGTGGTCAGGTTCTCTTCTTGCTGTTTGCTCATTTTCCAGCCTATTCCTTCCCTTTCAGCTTTATGTTGAAGTTGGGCTCTGCTCCCAGGGTAGAGGGAGCACTGTCCTAAACTTCAGACCTTTCTAATTGCTGTTTCCAGAGCTAGCTCTGGAGGTCTTGAGGTTTTCAGTGCTTCCAAGGTGGTATGACTTAGGGAAAAGTGTCATCACTACTCCCCTGTCCTTTGCTCTAGTCTTTGTCCCAGAAAGGACCTTGTTCCCCTGTAGGTACAAGTGCTAACACTCCTCCTGGCCGTGGGTCTGTGATCAGTTCCCCTGCTCTCCTGCAGCCACAATTGTTAGTCTTCCTCTCTGTCTTAGAATTTGGACTGTGGCTCCTATGCCGCCATGAGAGAACACAAATTCTTATTTCTGCCCTGAAACTTTGACCAAGGCCCTGTTTCCCATAGCCACAAGTGCTATTGCTCCTTTCGGCAATGGGGATGCAACCCAGAACTTTGTATGGGCAACATAACAGGGTCTTGAACCTGAGCACCAGGAAAGAGCCCCCTGTAATGTCCTTCTGACCAGTTGTTTGATGCCCCAGCTATCTGTGGGCTGAGAATTCCTGAAGCCACTATAATAGCTAACATAGCTTCCTTGAAGTCTTGCTGCTGGCTTGCTTTTGTCGGTTTGGCCACTTCAAAATTCAGTTTGAGGCATTATTTTAGATTTGTTTGGAGAGGAATTTGGGAGAGTTTGGCTGAGTGCTTCTCTACTCTGTTATCTTGGCCCATAATTTCTTTTTTTCACTTCCCTGAGATACTATGCTGATGAATCATAGCAGAACAAATATGAAATATTAGTAGTTAGGGTTAGAAGCTAACACTGCCACCAGAGTTAATACCTTCTACTAATAATGCTCTCAACATGATCAGAATTATATCTTAATCACAGACTGAGATTTATTGCTAGGACTCAAGCCAAGAAAAAAAGAGATTTGTCAATGAACCTACTGAATTTATGTCTTATTACTGCCTCCATGCTTAAAGAATCATTTTATTGATCTGGATAAAAATGTAAGGTTGTAGAGAGAAAATGGCCACATACATATTAAAAACAGATCCAAATATATGGAAAACATAATAAAGTTATACTGGAACATCAATCAGTTAAAGAAGAGAACTTTGATTTCCATCCTTGGGAAAATAATTTCAGACTTTAGTATTTTCTATTAGCAGGAGTTAAATTTCTTTGGTGCCATGGTAGCACTTGATTTTGAGAAGGTAGCTATGTGATGTAATAGATGAGCGCTAGATGTGAATTCAGGAAGATCTAAGTTCAAATCTTCTTTCAGGAGCTTGTTAGGTGTGTTATTTCATTTTCTGTAAAATGGGGATAATAATAGCACCTACATCAATGATTGTAGCAAAGGTCAAATAGGTAAAATAAGTAAAGCACTTTGCAAACCTTAAAGTTTTGTATAAATACTAGCTATTAAATGTGCAGGAATGGCAGTCTCTGCATGGTAATCTGGATTAGGGGTAAAGGCGATGTACCAAAGGTGTGTTGGTAAATGTTTAACAATCAGCTCTCCAAAAAAAGTACACAGAGCACACCTTTAAATTTAATCTGCATTATTAACATTTTCTCCATCACTTTCTTAAGTCTAGACAATCAACAAAACAATAAGTCAAGTTCTGATTTGTAGCATTTGCTGATTTCTGAGTTGTAGATGCTCTTACTGAAAATTTAACAATTGGCTTTCATGAACCTAGATGAATTGTCTCCAGTAATACTGCTGATGATGTCTCTCTTGGGTTCTTGGCAGAATAGCATAAGAAGGTATAGGGCAGCTGATGGCACCTAGGGGTGGTTTCACTTACTGTCCTAGAGTGACTATAGCCAACAATAAAGTTAGAAAGAAATGTATGTGTGGAAAGCACTATATTTAAAATGGCATTCATTATGGAGTCTTTCACAAGGATGAATTTAAAATGTGGTTCTCTAATGAATTCTTTGAGAGAAAGTTGAATGTGTTGGTCGTATGAGAGGTGAGATGGGAAGGGGAGCATCATGTTAGAAAAGATGGTATGGAGCTTTGAGCCTGGCTCCTTCACTAACCAGCTGTGAAATTGAAGGGGAAGCCACTTAAACTCTTTGCCTCAATTTTCTCTGTAAAATAGAGACAATGCCACCTGCCCTGCCTGCTTCACCAGATTGGAGTGAGGCACCAATTAGCTAAAATATATATATGAAAGTGATTTGAAAAGCATAACGTTGTATACAAATGAAGCATAGTGTTATCAGAGCAAAATCAAGGGCCAAAATCTTTATGCCTCCATTTTGTATTAGTTCTCTTAGTGACAGCTGGGGATCTCCATCTGTCATCCATCCACCCAATGCTACATAATGCTTGCTATATTTAATAAAGTCCTTGGGTGATTCTGGCAATATCCAGAATAGCAGCAGTCTGGATCTGATTTAACTGTCTTGTGCAGAACTACATATAGTCAAAGTCTTCGGCAATACTTTTGGTTAAGAACCAAGTGCATTAATATTATTTAATCTGTCAAAAAATTCAGCATGCTAAAATAAGGACCACACATAGGATGTCAATTCCCCAACAGAGATTGGGCATGCTGTATGTAAAGAGGATTAATCAAATCCTCTCATTTTCCGACTGTATCCTCTCCAGTGCCAATTACATAGGTAAGAAACTTCAGATAACTGCACAAATGTTATCATTGGATGGAGTGTATTCTGGTCTGCCCTTCTTGTCCCAAGGAACTAGACAAAAAACCTAGGACAAAGGGTATATAAACAACCTGGACCTCTCCCCTCCCTTATGCTTTCAGTGTCTTCCCATTTTTCTCTTTAGGCAAGTGTCTAAATTTGGTTAGTTGAATTAGATGACCCTTGAGGTCACTTACAACTCTTAGATCTTGTGGTTATACATTATGGGCTCTCTTCAGAGCATAAGTAGTATTTTACTCTTCTTTGAGTATCTCACTCATTCTCCTTGGTGCCCAGTAGAATGTCTTACACATAGTAAGCATTCAATAAATATTTTGTTGAATTGATTAAAGTCCTACTGTAATACCTCATTGTGGTAACAGAGATGACCCTGGTTCCTCAAAGGTTATGCCAGTGAATTATAAGCTCTGATAGGTCCTAAGAATACAAAAAGTTCAGGGCAACTAGGTGGTGCAGTGAGTAGAGCACTGCCTCTGGAGTCAGGAGGGCCTGAGTTCAAATGTGACCTCAGACACTTGACACACTTACTAGCTATGTGATCTTGAGCAAGTCACTTAACCCCAATTGCCCTGCCTTCTACCCTCCAAAAAAATGAATATGAAAAGGTCTTAAGTATGGAATGAGCCTTAAAATGGACCAATTTAATCCTAATGCATCTATTCCTATCAAAAGTCTTACCCTAGATTTTTATGATGATTGCATCTTACCATCCCTCTCTGTTCCAGATGGGAATTCTGTTCTATCTTTATCTACTTTGGTCTATGGTCCATGGACATAATGTAGAACAGGGCTGTCCAAATATGGCCTGTGGGCCGCATGTGGCCCGCAGCGTGATTTTATGCAGCCCACCTGTGGGTTTTAATTTTCACGAGTGAAAAAGTAAAATAATAACTTGCACGGAATTCATATTAGATTTTTTAATGCCATCACTAATAAATAATCTTGTTGATGTTAATTTTCTTTGGTATTTTTAAGCAGTATTACAGATGGAACATATCCCACGGATTTTTCAATTGATCTGCGGGATGTGTTCCTTCTGTATGATGTAGACAAGTCAGTATGCACCTACCTTTATATTGTTGTGTTGTCACTTTGTTGTTTTGTGTTTGCTTTCACACTTTGCACCTTCACCTGTAATATTGATGACACGTGTTCCCCCACTTTCTATTTTTATTCTGCGTGTGGCCCTTGAGTAAATATTTTATTTTAATGTGTTCCTAATATAGCCTAAGGTTGGACAGCCCTGATGTAGAATATGGGACTTTAGTTGAAGGAAGCCAGGGATCCCAGGAGGTAGTGGAGAGCTTTCCACTCATGGGGAAAAGCAAGGGAAAATACTAGGAGTTGGGCCATGGAATAACATATTGGAAGAACAATGAGGCCAGTTTCACTGGATTGCAGAATACTTGGTAGGGGGTGGAGGTGTGAGGTATAAGAATACTGGAAAAGTAAGGGGGGGGCAGGTTATGAAGGGCCCTGAAAGTGAAACGAAGAATTTCTTATTTCATCCTAGACATCACAGGGAGTCATTGGAGTTTACTGAATGGTGGTGGTGGTATGAGATGGTTAGACCTGCATTTTGGGAAGATGAATTTGACAGCTGAGTGAGTGATGAATTGAATTGGGGAAAAAGAAGGCAAGGAGATCAACCAGAAGGCTATTGAAATAATCCAGGTATGAGGTGATAAGGGCCTTTACCAGGGTGGTCACAATGTCAGACTAGAGAAGGGGGCATATATAAGAAATATTGCAAAGGTAGAAATAACAGGAATAAACACCTGAATGGATATACAAGGGGGTGAGAAAGAAAGTAAAGAGTGAAGGGTGATACTTAAGTTGTGAACATGAATGATTAGGAACAACGATGACTACGTTGTGAACATGGATGACTAGGAAGATAATAGTACTGTCAACAGTAATAGGAAAGTTAGGAAGAGTGGACGTTTTAGTGGGGAAGATTATAAATTTAGTATTATGTTAAAGATGTCCAAACTTGTAGTGGACCTAGTCAGCATGGTTATGTGATTTTTCTCCAGTTCATTAGCACGTTAGAAAGACTGAAGGCAGTAGATCATGGGAATAATCAAAGACTGGGGTTTGACAGGGCAAGATCTTTCATAAGATGAAGGAGCCAGGGCCTAGATAGAAGAGGAAAATACAATATAGACTTAAATTGGTTCACCAAGGGGTCAAGATACGGAAGGGGAAATAGTGTGGCCAGTGCAGGTGTGCTAACTTGAGAAAGAACTGATGGGTGGAGAAATTAGGTTGAGGTTGAAGATAGAGTTTGAAGTTGCAAGGCAGAGAGAGAGGTAGAATGACAACAGATTATGATCAGATAAAAAATTTCAGAGTTAACAAACATGGATATGGAATACTTGTGGATAACAGCAAGATCAAGGGTATTACTGTCTTTGTGTGTAGATGTCAAAGGGTGGAGAAGTAAGATCATAGAATCATAGATATATAGTAGGGAGGGACTTTAGGTGTCATTTAATCTAATGTCTCTTATTTTACAGATGAAGACTTGTCTATGGTCACACAGGTAGTAACTGGCAAATGGGATTTGAACTCAGGTTTTCTGGCCCTAAATTCAATGTTTTTTACATTGGTTACTTAAGGAAAGATAGTATGTTCCCTTTAAGTCTTTCCTTCTACAGGTTAAACATTCCTAGTTGCTTCAATATTTCACTGTATAGGATGATCTTTTGATCCTTAAAGACCCGGTCATTTTTCTCTGGATGTAATACAGCTTGTCTGTATCAATTTCTACAATGTGCCACCTAAAACTGCCTATAATAGTTCAAATTTGGTCTCACCAGGATAGAATAGCTTTCTGTCTGAGGAACCTTGGGGCTGGCCAGGAATGTCTGAGAGTTCTTCTCTTAGGTTTGGGCATTCCAATTCTCATGTTATAGTACATCTCTACAGAAGTTATATGAAAGAGGTGCCAGATCCACTGTCAGAAATATAACTAGAAATTTCTGCATTGGGGGTAAACATAGCTTATCAGGAAGGGTGTAAAGCATGACCATTTCTATGAATGGCTGAGATGGACTGGACACAGAAGTCATGGGAGTTGCTTTTATTAATTCTATACAAAGGATGAAGCACTGCCTAGTATTCAAATATTCCTGTGGGAAGCTGATTTCATTATGATAAAGTCACATGACTAGGATTCAGTAGAATATCATATATTCAGAGAGGAAATGGGGTTGTTTAGTAGTTAGGGGCTCAAGAGTCACTCTTACAATACACTGGCCACTTTAAGAGAGGCAAAGCTAGAGGACAGAAGTTCTTGCATTATGAAAAACACTGAGAGCTTAATATTTCCCAACATGTCTGTTTAGGTGTAATGGAGCCCGTTTCACCAGAGTAAATAAGTAGGTATGGGAATCATTCAGCTTTTGATCGTTTGATTTAAAGGATAGTGGCTACCAGTGGCACCCAGTGGTTAAAATAAAATTAGAGAAGGGTTTCAGAGGATGTGGTGAAAAAGTAAGTCAAATATAGGAGACATTGGGGAGGGCTAGGGTTGAACTGGATAGGGATGAGAGTATAAGAAGAAATAATAGGAAAGAGGAATTTTCACTTAGGGCACACAGCCTTTGTGAATTCTAAGTGAGGAGTAGGGGGGCTGGAGCCTGTTCAAACTGGCTCACAGGGTCAATTATTAAATTTTCAGTGTCAGCATTCACATCTTGGAATTCAGCCCATGTTATAGGTCAGAGATTTATTTATTGTTTTGTTGATTATCTAGACTTAAGAAAGTGATGAAGAAAATGTTAATGATGCAGGATAAACTTAAAAGGATGTTAAGCACACATTTTTAAAGTGCTGATTGTTAATTATTTTAAAGTGTGTTGTTAAATAGCATACTCTCACACAAGGGTCAGAGGTGTAGAATGTAGGATATGGATAGCCATCATTCATGGGGAGAATCAAGTATAGGGGACCAAAATCAGTGCAGGGACTGTCTTTCTTTTTATTAATTATATCCCAGCATTTAGCACATTGTAGGTGCTTAATAATACTTCTCGATGATCGATTGCCCTGAAGTGGCTTCCATTTTTTGGGGAGAGCTGTCTATATAAGCAGACAGGTATGTACATAGTACATACAAAGGAGACCAAAAGTAACTTTGGATGGAAAGTCTGTGTTTTCCAATCTCATTAGTCTTTTATTAGAATTTTCTTTATTTATTTATAGTAGGTATTTTTTGAGCACCCACTACTTTCAGTTTAGCTCTGTGTCAGGTACAATGGAAGATAAAAATGAAAAAAAAAACCCACACCCTATGATCCTTTTCCTCAAATTGCTTATGTTCAAATCCTGAATAAAATTTAAAAAAATGATAATTTCCTTAAAAAGCATCACAAAAGTTTGATATTTTCAGCTTGTATGGGTGTTCCACATTCTCCACATAGAAAAACACTAGATCATCCTTACTTTAGGAGAACTGTGGAGTTATGTGGGCCCAGGGAGCAGTAGAACTTCAGCCAAATCCAGCCTAAGCCCATTAAACATTCAGCGTTCTAAATGCTTTATCCCCTCTTCCCATTGGAAATTCCAGCTGGCACTCTGGGTTCAGGGATGATGAACTTGTCTCAGATTTCCCCTGAGTTATCTCATAACTTCATGTTTTACTAAAGTCATCAGTGGAGCTCATTTCAGACACTGCACATTCTGTATCAATGGCAAATAATAGCCTATCAATTCATACCCTTTGGATTTCACTTCTCTGTTAGAATGACTGGTTAGATTGGAATGTAGATAAAGGAGAAAAAAAGGCATGCATTCCCTGCCCTCATTCTATGAATAGGATATGATTAAGGCAAAGCCTAGGGAGTGATGATTGTGGCTCCAACTTTCAGTCATGATAGCATTCCAATATAACCTTCACAAAAATAAAAATCATTGTAATTCTTTAGTATAAAAAATAAACACTATATACGGATATTGGGAATTAGTGGGAAATAACGTTGCATGGGCAGGAAAGGGACAGATTATAAAGGGCATCAGATCTAGCTAGAGGAATTTAGACTCTATACAACAAGCATCAGCATTGTTAGCTCACACAAGTTAGGTAATGAGCCATAATAGGTTCCTAACCAAGGGAGTAATGCTTTAAGAGCAGTGTTTTAGAAAAATGAATTCAGCAGCTTTTTGAAATGGATTAGAGGGAGGAGAGAACAGAGCCAGGAAGATCTGTTAGGAGACTATTTCATCACTGAAGGATGGAAGAGATGAGGGCCTGAACCAACAAGGGAATAGAAAGGAAGGGGGCATATCCTAAAGATACTTTGAAAGAAATACACATGGGGCTTAATTTGGGATAGGAAGGAAATAAGATGACTTAAAAGTTTTAATCCTGAGTGTCCATGCATGTTGGTGTCAGTGACAATGAGAGAAATGATTATTCCTCTATTTTATTTAATTACTTATTATTGAATCAAGACCAAGGTTTTTTCCCTTTTCTGCTACCTCATCCAGAAATCAACCAGTGGGGGAAACCTTTCTCAAAGACTTACCCAGCCAGGATGAGTAAGATCTAATCAAAGATTATAAAAGAAATCCTAATTTTAGGGAAGTGGGTGGATTATTGCTCGTTGTGTTTACTCAGACAGGTCAGGAAAATGTGGATTCTCCCTTTTGTCAGATACTTGTTACGGAAATTGATAAATCTCTTTGACCAAGATTTGAGTGCTCAGTGTCATACCACAAGACCCCCATTGTAATATAGCCCCCCATCTCATTGTAATATTCATTCTCTCATTAATTTTCAATCAATCAGACTTGATTGCCACCCTCAGGAACACTTGCTCTTCCAAGAGCATATAACCTGTGAGACCATGGCCACGAGAGGTCTTTGGCATTTGAGAGTACCACTGACCTCTTTTATTAATAAAATGCTAGCCTAGCCTTATTAATAAAATGATTAAGTTACTCAGAAATTATGTCTCTCAAACTTTTTAAATGTCACAAAAGAAATGGGGAAGTTGGAAAGGGGCATGTTTTGGGGGATCATGATGATTTCAGCTTCAGATCTATTGTCTTGGAGATAATTATGGGACAAACACATGGAGGTTTTTGGCAGGCATTTCGAAACAAGACTGGTGCAGGATCAGAACTAAAAGAAAGATTTGTTTTTCAAATTAATTCATTTTCTCTTTACCATGCTAATTAACCTTACTACTTTTAATATTTTCTCATAGGCCCTATTATCTAAACTTTTGATTATCATTCTTAAAAAAAAGAAATTTTATCATTGTGTAATTATAGCAATTGTTCAATCAGTAAGCATGTATTAAGTACCTACTATGTGCCAGGGACTGTGGCAGGGGCTTGACCCTAAAGAAGATACAAAAAAAATATGCCTCCCTCCTTTTTTTTTTTTCTCAGAAGTGGGAGACCGTACATGTGGAACACTGAAGATACTGTTAGACATGGTAGATGTGTTGGTTAGTTTTCCTGAATTGCTTCCCTCCTCTCCTTTTCATTCTTTGTTAGGAGGGATGTTTCTCTGGAAAGGAGAGGAGGAGCAATATATTTGAAAATTAAAGTGATATAAAAACCCAAATTATCAAATTTTAAAAAAAGTTATGTGTTGTTCCAATTTTATGGTAGCTAGGCATAACTTGTAAATGGACTAGAGATGTCCTGAGCTCAGATTTGGCCTCAGGTACTTACTTAGCTGTATGATTGCGGACAAGATACTCAACTTGTTTGTCTCAGTTACCTCATCTGTAAAATGGAGGTTATAATAATAATAATAGCACCTGCTTCTTAGTGTTTTTCTGAGGATAACAATGAAATAATATTTTTAAAGCTCTTTGTAAACCTTAAAGTGCTGATCCTTGGCATTCTTTCCTTTCTTGCTAATTTACCTTGCTTCAGTTCTCTGGTTCAAGGCTAGACTATTTGATATCATTTTAAGCCCCTGCAAGAATAAGTTTCCATTCTGCTAGGGTCCCAAGTATGCCCTCTTGGCTTCAGGATTAAAACTGTTCTTAAAACCATTTTTCTTAATTTAAATTTATTTATTTAACATATTTAGTTTTCAGCACTGATTTTCACAAGAGTTTGAATTACAAATTTTCTCCCCATTTCTACCCTCCCCCCCCCCCCGCTCCAAGATGGCATATATTCTGGTTGCCCTGTCCCCCAGTCAGCCCTCCCCTCTATCACCCCACTCCCCTCTCATTCCCTTTTCCCTTCCTTTCTTGTGGGGCAAGATAAATTTCTACACCCCATTGCCTGTGTATCTTATGAATGAGAGAGCAACATACTGAGAGAGGGAGATAGGGAGAGATAGAATGGGCTGGATTATCTCGCATAAAGGTGACAAGAGGAAGCAGTTCTGTGGGAGGAGGGGAGAGGGCAGGTGAGGGGGGAATGAGTGAACCTTGCTCTCATCAGATTTGGCCTGAGGAGGGAATACCATACATACCCAATTGGGTATCTTACCCCACAAGAAAGAAGAGGGAGGAAGATAAAAAAAAAGGGGGGGGATGATGGAGGGGAGGGCAGATGGGGGTGGAGGTAATCAAAAACAAACACTTTCGAAAGGGGACAGGGTCAAGGGAGAAAATTCAATAAAGCGGAATGGGTTGGGAAGGAGCAAAATATAGTTAAGTCTTTCACAACATGAGTATTGTGGAAGGGTTATACATAATGATACACATGTGGCCTATGTTGAATTGCTTGACTTCTTATGGAGGGTGGGTGGGAAGGGAAGAGGGGAGAGAATTTGGAACTCAAAGTTTTAAAAACAGATGTTCAAAAACAAAAAAGTTTTTGCATGCAACTAGAAAACCATTTTCTGAAGTCCCTATCTATCTGGATGGCCTAGATTCTATCCATGGCATGCTTTAACTTTTTTCTCCCTTAGATACACCAAGTCATTCACAATCCCCTTCAGCTGTGCCTTCAATTCTCTAACATTTTGTAGGTCCTAAGCCCTTACGGGCAGCTAAGTGGCACAGTGGATAGAGCACTGTCCAGGAGTCAGGAAAAACTGAGTTCAAATTCAGTCTTTGATACTTACCAGCTGTGTGACTCTGGGCAAATCACTTAGCCCTGTTTGCCTTGGTGCCTCCTCTGTAAAATGAGCTGAAGAAGGAAATGGTAGAACACTCTGGTATCTTTGCCAAGAAAATCCCAAAGGGGTTCATGAAACATTGAACATGAATAACAAGACTGAACACCAACAGAAGAGCCATAAAAGCAATTTTTGCACCTGGGCAAATCCCAACAACCCTGACAAGGGGAAAGTGGCACACAAGATGTCTTCACTACAGACACTTTCTAGTTGTGTGATCGTGAACAGATCACTTAATCTGTCTGTCTCAGTTTCCTTAACTGTAAAATGGGGATAATAATAGCACCTACCCTCCCGAGTTGTGAGGATCAAATGAGATAATAATTATAAAGCACTTATCAGCATGCCTGGCACATAGTAGGCACTATATAAATACTGGCTACTGCTGCTGTTTTGAAGGGACATCATTCTGTCAGGGTGAGATAGAATCTTAGGGATACCACTAAAATGTGGCTGAGTAGCAGATAGGGGTGAGGTGGTTGGCAGAAGGAGAAGCAGGAGGGGAATAGGGTTGGGGGTGTGTGCGTGAATCTCTCTATCCAAGCCTGCCATCTAGTAACTTCTATTTTAACTATTATTATTACTAATTATTATTATTATTATTATTATTATTTATTATTACTAATTAATTTCTATGCTGTTAAATAGCTTCAGCTACTTTCAGCATGCTCTAAATTCCAGCTGGGTATCTTCAACTATTCTTTTCTGTCTCTTTATGGACCCCCAGGACCTATAACTCTCTCTGTGTCTCTGTTACTCTCCGTTTCTGTCTGTCTTCTGTCTTTCACAGGCTCTTGCACTCCAGCGCATATGCACGCATGCGCGTGTGCACACACACACACACACACACACACACACACACACACACACTCCCCTCCCAATTACCCTCAGTTCTTCCAACTCTAGCCAGGCTGGACTTGCTCCCCCTTCATTCCCTCAATGATAATAATGAGTGGGGAGAAGCCTTTTTTTCCCCTTCCGCAGCTACATAGCTAATCTAACATTACTGAATAAAAAAGGGAAAAGCAAACTCTTTAAGCTGCACCTCCTAACCAGTTTAGTATTTACTTTATAATATACTTAAAAAATGATGTTTTCCCAGTTTTATTTATGAGCATGTCTTCCAAGAGCAGGACCAAAATCTCAGTGGAGCCAAGATCTATTAGATCTTTTGTTTCCCTTTACATCAACAAGACCCAGCAGACTGTAGTAGAAAGGTATTAGACTGGTCTGACCTGATTTATACTTTGCCAAGTCATGTTGACTATTCTCCAAGACCCCATGATCTAGTAGTTTATATAAATGGATTGATGGATGATTGCAGTCTTTGCAGGTACAGAAGTTAAGGTGACCAGGCTGTAAATTTTAGGCATATCTCTTTATTTTTCTCTTTAAAGATAGGATCCACGTCCATTTCTGAGGAGCCCACCCTGTGTTGTAAAAGATCTTCTCTGTGATAATTTCATCCCAGGCTTTAAATATCCCCAAATGCCTGTTATCAGGCCTTGCTGATCTGAAAACAACCACTTAATTCCATCTTTGACTTATTTGTTCCCTTTTCTGGCTCCCCTTGCCACCCTCCTGCACAGGTGGTGCTGGCTCTGTTTATCTGACCATGGATGAACTTTCTGTACAGCCTATGCAGAAATGCAGCTGGGGGAAAAGGGCCTCACCTGGTATCTTTCACCTAGCACTTTCTTCTGTCCTTGAAATCCAGGTTAGAAACTGAACAGGAAGCAGAACACATTTGGGAAATTCACACAGCAATAGGGCATCCTGTTTTGTTTTTGTTCCAGTTATCTGGTGCCCTCTTGACCAAGACCTTGGACTTTGGGCTCTCTTTAGTGAAACAATAGCAGGAAGCTTCTTCCTGTCTCTTTCTGTTCTGAGGTCTATTTAAAAAAAAGAGACTAACAGGTGGTGCAGTGGATAGAGCACCCATCCTGGAATCGGGAGGACCTGAGTCCAATCTGGCCTCAGTCATTAGCTGTATGACCCTGGGCAAGTCATTTAACTCTGATTGCCTCCACCTAAAAACAAATAAACCCAAACCCACAAAACTTTCACCGTGTTATTACCTTATTCCATTGTTCTATTTGCATCTAGCCATTTTCTGTCAGTTTATCTCTTTGACTTCCTCCTTTGAAAGTGTGGTATAGTAGAAAGAGTGATAGATTTGAAGTTATTAAGGAATTATTTTCTTTAGTGAGTTTTGGACTTCCTTTTCCATTTGACAAATTCTGTTTTTTAAGGCACTCTTCTCCTCATTGGCTTGTTGGACCTCTTTTGCAACTTGGGTTAGTTTATTTTTTAAGGCATTATATTCTTTAGCATTTTTTGGGTCTCCTTTACAAAGCTGTTGACTCATTTTTCATGATTTTCTTGCATCACTCTCATTTCTCTTCCCAATTTTTCCTCTACTTCTCTTACTTGATTTTCAAAGTCATTTTTGAGTTCTTCCATGGCCTGTGACCAATTCATATTTTTCTAGGAGGCTTTGGATATAGGAGCTTTGACTTTGTTGTCTTCTTCTGGTTGTGTGTTTTATCTTCCTTGTCACCAAAGTAAGATTCTATAGTCTGGTTTTTTCCCCACTGTTTGCTCATTTCCCCAGCTAATTACTTGACTTTTTAGCTCTTTGTTAAGGTAGGTTTCTGCTTACAGTGTGCAAGAGTACTGTCCCAAGCTTCAGGGATTTTGGGGGAGTTGTTTTCAGAGATACTTCTTGGGGCCTGTCAATTTCCAAGGTGGTGTGATCAAAGGAGAGGTATTTACTCTTCTCATGGTCTGTACTCTGGTCTGTGAGGGACCACAAGCACTCTTTTCTGCCTTGGAACTGTGAGGAGGATTCCTTCTCCACAGCCACCACAGCCATGCCAGTGCTCCTCCTCACCCCAGGACTGCCACCCAGGACTGCAGCCCAGATCCAAGCAGGGCAAAGCAAGAAAATCCTTCCTCAGTGCCACCAAAAAGATCCCTGCAATCCTCCTCTGACCATCCACTGGATCCCTTGTCCCCAACTGTGGGCTGAGATCTCCAGAAGCAGCCACTCGCACTGCTGCCACCACTGCCACCACTGCCACTGCCACCCTTGGGCTGTGGCCAGCCCATGCTCCTCTCTTCCCAAGGTCCAACAGACCTTTCCTACTGATCTTCTAATTTGTCTTTGGCATTTGTTGGTTGAGAAGTCTGGAAACTGCCACAGCTGCCAGTGATTCAATCCCCTGAGCCCTGCACCAGCCTGTCTGTACCAGCGCAGCCCATGTTGGACTGCAGTCTTCTCTCAGACTGGTGCAACAGACCTTTCCTGTTGACTTTCCAGGTTGTCTTGGGCTGGAAATTTGTTTCACTCTGTCATTTTGTGAGTTCTGCTGCTCTAGAATTTCTTTAGAGTCATTTTCACAGGTATTTGGAGAGGTTTGGGGAAGAGCTCAAGCAAGTCCTTGCTTTTACTCTGCCATCTTGGCTCTACCCCTGATCTGAAGGTATTAGATTTTGATTCTAGCTCTACCATGTAATGCCTGTGTGACCTTGTATAAGTCACTTAATTTCTCTGTACCCCAGTTTCCTCATCTATAAAATAAGAGGATTAGACTTGATGGCATCTAAAGTCTCTTTCAACACTATATTAATGATTCTATAAATGTGAGACATGTCAACAAAAAGCCTGAAGTTTATTGATGGTCAATCAAAGACAGAAACCAGTGGTCTTCTAGGGCCACCTCAGTGTGAGAATTCACACCTTGGAAATTAAATGCTGCAAAGCAGAACTTGATTCATCATTTTGTGGATTGTCTAGATTTAAGAAAATGATGCAGAAAATGTTAACAATTCAGATTAAACTTAAAAATGTGCTGTTGGTACATTTATTTTTGTCAGAGAGATGGTTGTTAAACATTTACCGGGGAATACCTGAACTATAACACCCCACAGTTTTAGCTTTAAGGTTTTAGTAAGAAAATCTTTAGGCAAAACAGAAATAAAAAAATATCCACTGATCACTACCTGAAAGAGATCCCAGGAGAAAAACTTACAGGAATATCAAAGTCAAGTTTCCAAGCTCCCAGGTTAAGGAGAAAATGTTGGAAGCAACAAGAAAAATATTTAAATATCATGGAAGTACAATAAGGATTATACAAAACCTAGCAGCTACCATGCTGAAGGACTGTAGGTCTTGGAATACCATATTTTGTAGAGCAAAAGAGTTGGGGTTATAACCAAGGATAACTTACCCAGCAAAGTTAAGTACAATCCTGAATGAAGAAAAAAATGGACATTTAACAAATGGAAAAACTTTCAGGTATTTGTGACAAAACATTCAAGAGAAGTATAAAGTAAAATTAAGGACCAATTATAAGGGACTCAATAAGGTCAAATAGTTTACTTCTTACATATTAAAATATTATTAGTTCTATTTTGACTGTCGTTTTTATTTGGAGAGTTTGAAAGAGAGGCTTGGGCTGAGCTGAGTATGATGGGGTGATTCTTAAAAAAAACTGTAGGGAGAGAGAAAAAGGAACAATTATCTCATACAAATGAGGCAAAGGAGGGAAAAACCTGATACAGAAGAAGCTAGTAGTGGGGAGAGTGGGTAGTGTTGAAACCTTATTCTCACTGGGAATGGGTAAAACAGGGAACAACATATATATATAGGAGGGTATAAAAGTCCTCTACGTTTAGAAAGAAACAAGAGGGCAAATGATAGGGTTGGGGTGGGGAGAGATGTTGGGTGAGGAGGATAGTGAGGAAAAATAGGAAGGAGGAAAATATACAACATGTAACCATAGCTTAGAATGTGAATGGGATGAATTTACCCATAAAATAGAAACCGATAGCAGATTAAAAATTTGAATTCAACAATATATTGCTTTCAGAAAATGCTACAAAAATGAGAAATACACATAAACATAAAATAAAGGTAAGAAGTAGAATTTATTACATAAAAAAACAGGCAATCATGCAATCATGATTTCAGACAGTTAAAGCTAAAATAGATTTAATCAAAAGGTAAAAATAGGGAAACCACACTATGTGCCAACCATACTATTTAATATTGTTTTAGACCATTTAAAATAACTAGACAATATAAAATACCTGAGAGCACATCTGCCTAAAATAGACACAGGAATATACGAATGTAGACATTAAACATTTTTTATACAAATAAAGTTAGATCAAAATAATTGAAGACAATATGATAAAAATGACAATTTTACCTAACTAATCTGTGTGATGCCATTCCAAATAAATTACTAAAAAATTATCTGAGTTAGAAAAAGTAATGTCAAAGTCAAATAACAAAACATCAGGAACTTCAAAGAAACCAAGGAGAAAAAGATGTAAAGGAAGCAGAAAGTAGAATCAGACCTTAAACCATATTATAAGATGAGAGCATTGTTGAAGTGTAAAATGGACAATTTTGATTGTTTTAAATTAAAATATTCTTTTATACATAAAACCTGTGCAGCCAAGAATAGAAGAAATGCAAAAAATTGGGAAAAAACTTTCATAGATAATCTCTCTGATAGAAGGGGATTGGGTCGTAATATTGTAATGGTGTAGGAAATGATGAGCTGGTTGATTTGGAAAAATAGGGAAAGACTTGGACTTATGAAAGAAAATGCTATCCACCTGCAGAGAAACCGATGATGAGTAAAAATAAGCACAGTGTGATTTTACATATGAGTATATATGTGTATATAGGTGTATGTTAATAGATATCTATGTATATGTATATGTATGTGTACACATATACATATGCACATACATATGCATAATACATACATATGTGTATATATATACATATGTGTGTGTGTGTGTGCATATACACACACTTAAACTCTTCCCTTCTTGGGGAGAGGGAGGGAAGGGAAAAATAAAGTAAAAAAGTACATGGCAGAAAAGAAAAGAAAACCTACAAGGAAGTAATGAAAAGCTGGACAGCCTTGAAAACAATGTGTAGTATTTATTATATAGGTTTTCTTGAAATGGAAATTTTTGCTTTATATTGAATCCTCTCATATTCTGCAGTGAGCATGAAGACTTTTTTCTTTTCTTATTTTGTACTTAAGTTTAAAATAAATTTAAAAACTTAAAAAAGAAATTAATGAAAGAAACAAAAAAGAAAAAAAAAGAAAATCTCTAAATTCATTGCCAAAGGTTTTTCAAATCATAATAATTTGCAAGGTGCTTAGCAAACTGCCTCGAACGTAGTAGAAGCTATATAAATGTTATTCCTTCCTCTCTTTCCCTTCACCCACCTTGATGATTAAAGATGTTTGGTTTATTCTAGTAATTTGTCCTGTATTGATTTCTTAGTTTCAGATAAGGGCTCTAAGAAAGAGCTGCATAATCTAACTCTAGAATGCTATTGTTTGCTTGGAACTCCATGTTCAGATATCTTGCTGCTGTTTTCAGGGCATAGATCACTGTAGCATAGATCTCCATCAGGAGACACACTGAGGCTTTCTGCTCCATTATACCAAATATACCAACGAATTTGTGATTTGGGTATTTTTCCACAGCTCATAAACTATTTATGCCTGCTCTTTTCCATACCTCTGTAAGTTCACCACAGGGAGTTGGGGGAGCCATCCAATGTATCATGGGTCTCCTTCAAGTTCTCTTGCCATTTTTGACAAAAAAACTAATGGAAACCATGGGTTGTCCATTCATTTTATATGGCTTTTTCCATGTGGCCAATCCACTTTCCAGACCTCTCCTGCATCACTTACTCAACTCTAAACTTCATTGGCAGGTGGCCACCATTTTTTCCTCTCAGGGTAATAGGGGTAATTCTAATGAGCTAGGAGTTTCTAGTTCACACTTTTGGTTGATTGAATCAGTAGAGAAGTCTAGACCTTCCATATTTATCTTAACAAATGAGGATTTCTCTTCTATTACATACTTCTTTGATGATATATTTCATATTACTTCTTCTGTGCAATTCCTCACTAGAATAAATGGTAAAAATCCAACTGATTGATGAGATATAAAAGAGGGAATTTCTAAGTAAATTATTGTCATACCAAGAAACACTTATTGACACTATCCTAGTGGGGCCATCATGCCACAAGGGACAAGAGAAATGCTTTTTCTCTTACTTTGAGAAGCACCGTTTGGGGGAGAACACATTTAGTTTAGACATTTTTGTAATGTGCACCAATTTAACAACATCTAGACATCTTTGAAGTTCTATGAGATGGTCCAAGTATCATTTTGACTTCTAGACATTTTAGGGAGTATAGTCTTCTGGGAGGAGAAAAAAAATCTATCTGACCTTTTTCGGAATGGCTGTTCTCCAACAAGACCTATTGTAAAAGATCTCAGTGATTCACTTATTTGCTTTGTGGTTGTGATCTAGACTTTATGGGTCACTTTTTGGCTGACAAGGGTGTATATGTGTTTGTCAGAAATATCTCAGTCATGATAGGGAATATAAGACCAAAAATTTCACTCTACTGCTATTTCCCTTCTACTTCCCTCTCTTTTTGAGGGTACTAGATAGATCAAAAGAGGGTCCAATTCTGGTGAAAAGAGAGTGAGAGCTGATGGCAGAGACAGAGTTTGGAGGGGATGGTGCCTAAATTTTAAAAGTAATCGCTTAACTGCTTTCATATATCCCATGAAGATGATGTTAGGGAATTGAGATGACTTGCCCAAGTTGGACTAGTCCATCCAGGGGCTGTGATATATTGGAGAAAGAAAGAGGGAGGATGGGACAAGAGAGGTGAGGTAGGTATATAAAATGGACTGATGAAGTCATGAGGACAGATTTCTTTGCATTTTGGTTGTGTTCATACAAAATCAAAAGAGCCAGTTTAAATGCGAGAAATTCAACCTCAGAGGAAAAACAATAAAAATCACCACCACCCATTGAGTATTTGGGTTTGGACTAAAAAGGAAAAAAAAACACCTTGAAATTATCTAAGCCAGTTTGCCTTTGGTGTTAATGTTCTCTCTAGTGAGGACCAACTGTAATATCATTTAGTAACTAAAAATCTTTGTTAGTAATGTAGCTGCAAGAAATCGAAATGTCTTCGGTAAACATTAGTTGAATTACTAGCTGAATGTGAATAAATAAAAGCTTGTTGGTGTGAGGAAAAGAAAAAGAGAAGAGAAGCCTGAGGGGGGATATGATAGCTATTTTTGAAGTATTTGAATGACTGCTGTGTGCAAGAGAGATTCAACCTGACCTGCTTGGCCCAGAGGGCAGAACAAACAAGGAGCAAAGGTGGAAACTGAAAAAAAAATAGATTTAGGTTTGATGTGATGAAAATCCTCCTAACAGTTAGACCCATCCATAAACACTTATCTATTCACATTTATTGACTGAGTATCCAGAAGTGGAGAGTACTACCATTGCTAGTCAGGGCTTTACTAACTGAAAGTTTTCAGGTTGAGACTGAATGTTGGAAAGGGCATTTCTGTTTAAGTATGCATTGAACCATGTCTTCTGAGTCTCTTTCCAACTCAGGTTCTAGGGTTTTGTAATATTTATTAAATTTGCTCTCCTACAGACTAGTGTAACAGGATGCTAGAGAGGGATGCCTGCTGGTCCCAACAGTCTCCCTTATCCCTAAAGGGAATTTCAACCTACTTTGGGACCGATAAGGACTGATTTTGACTGACCAGCTATAAATCTTCTCATCCTAAGTGATTGAAGGGAGTTGATGAAGAGAAGCTGTGAAAGAGCAAGAGAATGGAGGGCAGGAGGATGGCTGCTGTACTCTGGGACCTCTGTTACAGAGGCAGCATGATTGAATTTTATGTGAAACACAGGAAAGATTCTGAGTTCTTGAAACTAGTTGGAGGTATTGGAGCCAGTGATCCTTCCTTCCCTCTCCTCCTTTTCCCTTGCCTTTAAGCCCCATGCCTTTCCCTGGAATGGGAGGCTTATCCTACTTTGTAGTAAAAAAATATATATATTTTTCCATATTTAAATGGTTCCTTTTGTCTCTTAAGCCAGGAATTGTGATAAGAGCTCTTAAACACATGGTTGTCAATATTGGAAGGCAGCTGAAGGACAGACTCCTATGGAGGGAAGAAATATAGATTTAAAACTGTGATATTTGGCTGGGGACTCAGAGCCACAGGAAAAAGTTGTTGATTCAATTTTGCAACTTCCCAGGGTAGGGGAAATACTTACTCTACAATATAGTGTTCTCCCTCAGGAGGAGTTGTTTTCTCTCAACTAAACATGTTTAATTTCTTCAAAGAATCCTCATATAACATGGGCTAATAATCCATTTCCCAGTCCGAGTGCTCTTCTCTGGACAAATTTCAGCTTATCTTAAACTATGGAGTCCAGAAATGAACGTGATAATCCTATCAGGACTAGAGTAAACCAGGGTAGTTGAAGTGTCAGAGGAGAGAAGAGGGTATGTGGAAGAGGTTACTGGGATAGAAATGACAAGGCTTGACAACTGATTGGATACGGGGGTTGTGGTAAAAGAGAAGGAGGAGTCAAGGATGACACCTAGGTTGAGAGCCTGAGTGAGTGGGGGGGATGGTGGTACCATTGAGAGAAGATTTAGAAGAGGAGAGGATTTGACATAAAATATCATGAGTTTAGTTTTGGCCATTTTGAGTTTAAGATGTCTATGGGACAGATATACCTTGGATATACAAGATGTACCATAGATAGTGAAAGATGTGAGATTAGAGATCAGGAGAGAGGTTAAGTATTATGGGAATTTAAGAATTATGGGAGTGTTATGGGAACTAATGAAATCACCAAGTGAAACAATATAGAAGAAAAAGAGAAGAGGAGAAAAGAAGAGAGGAGAGGAGAGGAAAGAAAAGGGCCCAGGACAACACCTTGGGGGACACCTATGGTTAGTGAGTATGACTGGGATAAAGATACAGCAAAGAAAATGGAGACAGGATGGTCATAAAGGTAGGAGGGGAACAAGGAGAGAGCAGTGTCATGAAAACCTAGAGAGAGAACATCAAAGAAAAGGAGGTGGATCATCAATGTCAAAGACTGACAAAAGGCCAGGAACAATGGGGTTGAGAAAAGGCTGTTAGATTTGGCTCATTGGTAACTTTGCAAAAAGTAGTTTCAGTTGAATGATGAAATCAGAAGCCAGACTGCAATGAATTATGAAGAGAGTGAGAGTAAGGAAAATGGAGGTATTCACTGCAGATCACCTTCTCAAAGAGTTTAGCCACAAAAAAAGAGAGATTTAGAATAATAACTAACAGGAATCAAAGGACCAAGTAAAAACTTTCTGAGGTTGGGAGAGACATGGGCATGTTTATGTGTGATGGGGAAACATCCAGTAGACAGATATTGAAGATTAACGAGAGACTAGGGATGATAGAGGAGCAACCTATTGGAAAAGACAGGATAGAATGGGATCACCTGTGCATGTAAAGGGAATTTTGCCTTTGCAAGGAGAAAGGCTACCTCTTCATGTGAAACTGGGATGAAGGAGGAGATGATGGGAGAAGGCATCTGAGTGATATATGAGCTCAGAAACAGGGGAGAAGAGGGAGATCTCAGCAAATGGCCTCAATTTTTTTTCAGCAAAATACAAGACAAAGTTCTCAGCTGAGAAGGTCAGGGAGAGGAGCCATGGGAGGTTTGAGGAAGAACCAAGGGGTTTGGAAAAGTTGCTGTGGTGAGTAGAATAAGTAAATCAATTAAGGAACTATAAGGACAGGAAGACATGGTTCAGACAATAATACCCTCAGTGGGATTTAGAATTGTTTGAATGGCTGTATTCTAGTTCCTCCCTCTACTCATCTTGGGGTCAGCTATCAAATTAATCTTCCTAATGTACAGGGACCATTTTACTCCCCTATTCAGTAAACTGCAATGGCTCCCTATGCCTTCCAGCACAAAATATAAAATCGTCTGTTTGACTTTTAAAGTCCTTCATAACCTGTCCCTTTCCTGCCTTTCCAATCTTCTTACACTTCAATACCCTCAACCTACTCTACGTTTCAGTGACACTGGCCTCCTTGCAGTAACTTGAGCAAGACCTTCCATATCCTGACTCTCTGCATTTTCATTGGCTGTCAGCCAGTCCTGGAATCCTCTGTATAGTTTGCAGGATATTTAAAGGAGAAATATTAAAGTAATTTTCATTAAAAATAGACCTCTCCATTATAATGTATCTTTAGTTTAGAAATATTAGCTTTAGTAATATTTCAATAATTAGAAACTAAAAGGATAATCCTTAGGAAATAGAATATTAAAACGTCCTTATTTGAAGATGATATGATTGTTTGGAAAACCCAGAAGACACAAAACAATTAATAAATGAATTGAACAAGAGAGTGGGATATGAGATAAGCCTTGATAAGACCATTTGTATTTTAAAATAATTAATAGAAGGAAGGAGAAATGGATAGAAAGATAACTACTTTTTTATACAATGATAATAAAATGCACCAAATGCTTCAACATCATCTTACTAACACACAGAAAATCTATATTAAAAAATGCAAAACAATTTTGACAGAAATAAAGTATAAATTGAGTAATGTAGAGAGATTGCTAATGCAGATAGCTGGGTCAAACCAATATAATAAAATGGCAACATTAACCCAAACTAATTTGTAGATTCAATGCAACACCAATCAAAATATCAATGGACCTCTTCATAGAATTACATAAAGAGAATACCAAAGGAAATTATAGGGAGATAATAAGGATGGAGGATTTCACTGCCAGATCTCAAATTATAATTTAAAGCTATATGAAGATTATCTAGTATTAGTTAAAACATTCAGAAAATATCTAGAAGAACAAAAGCAGTCCCTTCCTCTAGGAACTTATATTTTACTTGGGGATATCATATGTATACAGGTAAGTAAATGCAAGATGGTAGTAAGAGGGAGGGAACTCTGGCACCTTGGGAGGCCAGGAAAGGCTCCACAGAAGATGCAACACCTCAGGTGAGCCTGGAAAGAAACTAAGGATTTAACATACATGGTGTTAAAAGTCTTGGTACAATGCTGCTGTTTTTTTTTAAAAATTGCTTTGGAGGCAACTGGGGTTATGTGACTTGCCTAGAGTTACACAGCTAGTAAGTGTCTGAGGCCAGATTTGAACTCAGTTCTTCTTGACTCCCAGGCCAGTGATCTATTCACTGTTTTACCTAGCTTCTCCTTGCTACAGTTTTTAGCTCCTAAAGTTTAGAACTATACAAAGACTTTTGGGACACACTGTATAGGCAGCTACCAGGCCTGATGGGTAAAGTGCTAGACCTAAAAGACAAGAAGACCTGAGTTCAAATCCTGCCTCAGACACTACTAGTATTGGACAAGTCACTTAACCACTCAACCTCAGTTTACTCAGTAAAGTAATAATGGCACCTACTATCCAGAGTTTTTTGAAGATCAACTGAAGTAATTTACGTAAAGGGCTTTGCAAATTTTAAGGTGTTTCCATACATGCTAGTTATCATGGATCAAATATCATGTGCTATCTTCTTGGGAAGAATGTACACTCATAGTGAGGTGAGTAGAGCTGGAACCTGTGGTATGCAACATCAAAGGTGTTCTACCTTTGATGTGCTCTACTGCACGACCATGCTGTCCATATTAAATATGTATATGTCAAAAATTGTTGTATAAGCATAAGCTCGGCTTCAAACCTGGGAGATGGGTTGAATGTAGATACTACTGATAGGGTAAGTGATGGGAGAAAGAGGATTGGGTTTAAGGAGCAAAACAATAATTGTGGATTTAAAGATGACAAATCCAGAATTTATAATGGGCTTCCTTTAAATCAGAGACAGAATTCCTATGGACCCCATGTTCTTCTCCGCCAGTTGTTTTGTCCCCTTGCCAACCCTACCAGCAATAATGGTGAAGGGAAACTCAATATGACAAATATCTAGTACTTAGTGTGTATATAATGCACTGTCCTAGGTACTGGAAATACAAAGACAAAAAATACTACAGTCCTTTCCCTCAAGGGGCTTACATTCTCCTGGACGAATGCCGCATTTAGACAGATATGTATAACACACAGTAGGGATAAAGAAAAAGCCATAAAAATGCTTTAGGGGTTTTTGATTATTGAATTTTATATAATTCTAGAAAATAACCCAATGGTAATTTTCTTGGTATTGTACATCTATAAATTAATGATGCTATTGTAATAGACCATACTAACAATGTATAATGTTTATCCTTAATTTTTTTCAGTTTACTGGGAAAATTTGAGGAAGAAGAGAATACTTTCAGTTGGGTGGATTAGAAAGGTTTTCATGAAGGATATAGTACCCAAGGTAGGCCTTGGAGGAAGATAATTTTGAAAGGGAGAGGTAAGTATACGTATCTTGTATATACCTAATTATTTACATCTCCCCCATTAGAATATGAGCTCCTTGATGGCAGAGATTTTTTTTTTTTACTTTTCCTTATGTCCCCAAGTGCTTAGCATGGCAGCTAGCACATAGTAAATATTTGATACTTATATAATGGATATTATAAGTATTTGATTGATTGAGTAGGGACCTGTTTCTGCTCATTTCAGTTTGCATCAGCTCATATAAGTCTTTCCAGGTTTTTCTGGAACCTTCCTGCTCATTATTTCTTATAGCACAAGAGTATTTTATCACATTCACATACCACAACTTGCTTAGCCATTTCTAATTTCCAGTTCTTTGCCACCACAAAAAGAGCTGCTATAAATATTTTTGTACATATTGGTCCTTTTCCCTCTTTAATGATCTCTTTGGGATACAGACCTAGTAGTGGTATTGTTGGATCAAAGGGTATGCACAGTTTGATTGCCCTTTGGGCAAAGTAGGGAATGTATTTCAAACATGGAATGAATGGAGGAAAAAAAGGAGGAAGTAGTAGGCAATAGAAAAAAATATCTTAACACCATTCTTCATCAGTCTCTCTGCCCCTGACTAGGATAAGAACACACAAGTCCCTTCCTCAATCCTTTTGTTCTCATCCCTATTCTCTTTCCCCTGTGTACCTAACCTTACCTCTCAGTACCCAACCTCCCATCCCATCCCCTATATATTAAATCCTCCATCCCCTGTTCCTGCTGAACATCCCCAGAGGTGTCCCTGTCCATAGTCTTCCAGCCCTGTCCTCACTCCAGAACGATCATCTTTTTACTTCCTGTTTATCTATTTTAGAACTTAGAATCTTTTCTGCAGTTTTGCCAATGCAAGTCCCTAGGCCACAGGAGTGGGCCACTAGAGAGTTCTCATTGTCAAGAAATAATTCTTTAGTGGAGATATACTGTAGGCACCCTGTTTTGGAAGTCTGAAGAAATTTTCCTATACCAACATTTTTACACATGGTGGGTGGGTTCTGTTAGACTACTGTATAGTGCATCACGAGTTAAATAAGCTCTTGTGGATTGGTCTGGCAACCTGACCACCATGCTTAGAATTGTTTCTATGGGAAAATGCACTCCAAGTTCCAAAGGACAAACTCAACAAATGAATTTTTGGAACATAATCCATTTGTAAATTGGAGACTACTTGTACTCTCTATCTTGGCAAACTTTTTGAATTTCTTCTAATTTCACAAAAAGTGGAAAGGGAGATGAAAAAAGATATCTCATTGAAAGAGGTTGTCTTCCTAGAAAAAATTAGTTACACACATGTCCAGCTTGATAAATAAACAATTCTTACTTAATATCCTTATATTTTATGAGCTTATCAAAGATATTGCTTTGCTTGCTAAGTTTCAAGTTGTGGGATTAAATGATTATTAAAATAGGTTCAGTAAGAGATTATATTCAACAACTTCTTCTTGAAGGATATTTTCCATTATAATTCAAGACACACTATGGAAGAAATTTGGGGAATTTTAATTTTGGAGATATAGTAGATTGCTTTCTATTTTTATCCATCTGGGAATTTTTTGGTTATACAGTAACTAAATCTCTGTCATTTCTGTCTTTACTGAAAATATTTATTTAAAGTTTTGATGTAAGTCATCAGAATAGGAACAGTAACCAATCTGGTATTTCATGCAGTTTCATAGAATTGTCAGCAAATACTTCAAAACCTCACTGTAACACCATAGTTATAAAGCAGGATTTTATGTAACATGGACTTGTCTTGGATTCCCTAAAAGCAGTTTTTAGTTTCTGACAAGAGAACTTGATCACAGGGAGCCATCTCGGCTTTATCATGAATAGGTCATTCTATGTTAGCCCCATTTCCTTGCTTGACCCAGACCATTATCCTTGTTCATCAGAGGAGGTAGAGTTTACCTTGATTTGAACCTTGAATTTGGAAGAATGTCTCATGCTAGTTTAATGGAAGAGATCGACAAGTGGATTAGATGATAGGATAGTGTATTAGGAGGGCAGAATTTATAATCTCAAAGAGGATCATATATATGTCTGAAAGGTTCGGAACCGCTGGATATAAAAGTAGGAGGCAGAAGAATCAAAGCATATATTTAGGCTCCACAGTAACCAACCCATGAACCACCATCCCCATTTTGATATATTGATCAAAAGCTGCCAGGCCCAATAAGTACGCCTTACAAGAGTAACCAGGAGGCCACAGAGAAGCATGATGGTGTACAGCAAAATCATATACATGCTTCCCCTCTATGGTAAAAAGATTACCCACTGGCCTCAAGTCCTTGTTCAGCTTCCTCCTGTAGGTCAGCTCTGCTACCAGCAGCTCCTGCTTCAGCTTCGGCTGTGGCTGTAGCTGTAGCAGCCTCTAGCTCCAACAGAAGCTGTTTTTAACCATCCGGCGTCTGCGGGGGGTGTAAGGTACGCCAGGGAAAGCACAGATTCCTTCAATCTGCTTAAGCAAGGTGAAGGGGTTGACCAGGAAAGCACAGGTTCTTTCGATCAGCTTAAGCAAGGGAAGCAAGGTGAAGGGGCCGACAAGCTTACTCCAGTCCAACATACAAACAGCATTCAGTTCAGGGGAAAAAGCCAAACTAGTCAAGGGCACTTGTTGACTAAGCGCTAAGGAGCCCATTTTTGGTTACCAACACAGATAGCTATGAGGATTCCAAGTTGGCTGAATGGTTGGATACAAGGGGTTGTCATGAATATTTGGAAGGAGGTCTCTAGTAGAATAATTGTAATAACTATGATTACATATAATGCATAATATGTGTGTATATACAAATATAGCATATATATATTCTAACATTTACACAGTGCTTTTTTGCCAGGCACTGTGCTAAGTACTTTACAAATATCTCATTTGATTTTCACGACAACCTTGGGAGGGAGGTACTATTATCCCCATTTTACAGATGAGAAAACTGAGGCAAACAGAGGTTAAGTGATTTGCCCAGGGTCACACAGCTGAGTTCAAGTCTTACTGACTCCATTCTCACCACTCTATTCACTGTGCTGCCTAGCTGCTGTAAATATAATGATAAATATAACTATATATAATTAGGACAACTGTGTGATGCAGTGAGTGGATAGAGCAATGAGTTCAAATTTGGCCTCAGACATTTGTTAGCTGTGTGACTTTGGGTAAGTCTCTTAGCCCTGTTTGCCTCAGTTTTATCTGTAAAATAAGCAGAAGAAAATGGCAAACCAATCCAATATCTTTGCCAAGAAGGATCACGAAAAGTTGGATACAACTGAAACAACTGAACAACAACAAGAAATATACTTACAACTATAACACTACAGCTACAACGCTAATTGTAACTATAACTCTGTGTGTGTGTCTGTGTGTGTATACATTGTTTGATGCCGTAGTTATGTTATAGGACTCCTATATGGAATCACTCAGGTTAGTGGTCCTAATGAACACAAACATTTAAGCAATGAATGACAGCTCATGTTTTTCCACTGTCCTGACTCATTCTGACCCTGTGTCAAACATGTAAATGAATGTAGCTCTCAATTGGACAAGGCTGCTGCTCCGACTGTAGTGGCTGCTGCCAACACTTATTCCTAGGGTCCTAATTACCGAAACCTCACTGGTCTCAAATAGGAAACTCTCCCACTTGAGTCTGGTATTGATAAGTGATCCAGGGGATTTTCTCTTCCACTTTTGGGTTTGATTAAGATTGACTTCTGTCATATCTGGCATCAATTACTTGTTCTCACCCAAGCCTATATTTAAGGTATAAAACTTCTGTGCTCAGACTCTATCCAAGTATGTGCTCCCAAAGAGATCTTTGCATGGTACACATCTCTGTCTCTCATGTAGTTGAGCCTGGACTTGTGTGTGGCCGAATCTCTGTCACACACGTTGCGTGTGTGTGTGTGCATGTGTATGTGCACGCGCACATACTTTGTGTTTGCTTGCTTGCTGTGCTACATAGTAGTAAATCTCAGGTTTCAACTAGCTTCCTGAGTACCAACTTCATATAATTCCTCAACCTGGGTCTTTGTTTTAATCCAGCCATGAGGCCAAATAAAACATTACCCCCAGGAAGGTGTTCTTGGGACTGTTTTATTTAATACTTTATTAATGACTTGGAAGAAGGCAGAGATGGAATGATCATCAAATTTGCATATGGCACAAAACCAGGAGGAAGAGCATACTGAATGACAGAGTAGGGATTCAGAGAGATGCTGATGAACTGGAATTTTTGGATGAATCTAATAAATACAATTTAATAGGAATAAGTCTGAGGTCAGAATTAGAATCACAGAACCATAGATGTTTAGGAATAGAAACCCAAATGCCATCTAGTTCAATCCATACCTGAAAAAGTGTTCATTGCCAATATCAACAAAACAATATTGATAATAATGATGATGTGGCAGAAGCTTGCCATTTTTCATAGACTGACAGACGATAAATCCTCAGTCTGTAAATATAGACCTCAAAGTTTCTTGGAGAACTCAACCAATAAACTGGACTGGAGCCAGACCATTATCACAGACCAAACTGTTACCCATAATTGCTAGGACATAATATTGATGCATAAAAACTTAAGAGTAATGTTTTTAACAGATGTCATCAAACCAAATGGTTATAATTTCCAAATTACAGAGAACAAAAAGCCTTAGAAATATATAGACATTGCAGAAGAGATCAAAATCATGTGGAAACCTTTTGATGTATACATCATCCCTATTGTTCTATCTGCAATAACAGTTGACTTGAGGACATTTTCAGTAAGCTTACAAAGGATGAACTTACCTATTAGTACCTTCATTCAACTATAAAAAAGTTTTAAAACAGATATGCTACTTTTAACTTTCTTAGAAGGACTGTTTAACTGCCATTTAAATGCAGTTAGCCATCACAGCTCATTTATGTCATGAGCCTACATTGACTGATTGGAAGGTGGCAGAGGTCTCCCACAAGGACTGAAAACCAATTAAGCAATCCACAAGCCTTTATTAAGCGCCTTCTGAGTTTAACCTCCTCATATCAGATGGAAGGCAGAATAATTTACTCATAACTGGAATGAGTTCTGAGCCAGAATGGCCTAGCCTGGCCTTCAGACTCCTTCCCCTGACAAAACCTTGCCCATCCAGGGGTACCAGGGACTGGACATTAACCTATGGCCCCTTCCCACTCACTTAATCCTTTCTCTCCATACACCAACATTACCTTTGCTACTATGAACAGCATGACAATGTATTGTCTTATGTCTATATTTAGACTCCTAAGGCTACTTGGGCTAAAACTCTGTGCTTTCACTAGCACTCCCTGTTCCTTCATACCTATCCATGTGAGTCCTAGTCCTCAGGTTTCCCTATGTTATTTTTCCTACTCTTCCATTCCTCTGCAATCCCTGCTCTAATATTAGTTTGCCTTTCATAAATAGACCTATGTTCTCCCTTGTCTACCAGTACTTTGTACATATTTTATATTTTACTTAAATGTGTAAAAGTTGTTACTCTCTAAAAAAGTAATCTTCTCAATTTTATTTTGTTTTATTTTATCTTTATTTTTTTTTTTTATCCCCAGGATCTGACATTGTCCTTGGTACACAGTAGGTGCTTCATAAATGTTTGTTGAATTGAATATGTGTCAGGGAGCATGGTAGGCACTAAAGACAGAGATTAAAAAATACCCTGTCCCCAGGGAGCCTGCATTGTACAGGGGGGATATAACATATATTATTCTATGACTTCTGGACTTCTGTCCGTCAGTTGACCCTGAGCCCTTTTTCCAAGGTCCCAAGGCAACAGATGATCAGTGATAATAAGAATGGTAATAACTACTAACATTTATAAGAATTTCAAGGTTTGCAGAGCACTTTACAAATATTATCTCATTTTATCTTTGCAACAATCCTGGGAGGAAGGTGCTCTTATCACCTCTATTTTATAGATGAAGATATCAAGGCAAAGAAAGGTTAAGTGACTTAACTAGAGTTACACAACCAGTAGTGTCTGAGGTAAGATTTGAACTCAGGTCTTCTTGACTCCAGGTCTACTGTTCTATCTACTGCAAAACCTTGCTGCCAAGGAACAGACTGAAATTTATTGCTAAGTGTATCTCACTCACAGTTAGGAAACCTTAGCATGATAATTGCATTGCTTTGAGTTCCAGCAGCCCTGAAGATATCTGTGTGTGTGTGTGTGTGTGTGTGTGTGTGTGTGTGTGTGTGTGTTTGTGTGTGTAGGGGTGAGGTAGGGAGAAAAGGGGTGGAAGGAAGCTAAGTAGGAAGGGAAGCAAATCAATCTCAGGGGTGGCCCCTCATTCAGATCTTTTAGCCTTTTCACTTTCCTCCTCCTCCCCCAGCCTCAACTCAGTCCTTCAGTCAAGCTAAAAGCCTCAAATTAGCTGGGGTCCCACCAGAATGTGAAGTCTTCTATTTGTCCTTTTTGTGAAAGCCACATTAAATTATGCACTAATTCACTGTCACTTGGAGTGAATTTGTGGAGTTAGATGACTTCTATTTATTTTCATTAAAAAGAGTAGATGCTTTTGTGTGGATGCTTTACTCAAAATATTCAATAAATCAACAAGCATTTATTAAGCACTGAGTCAATGAACAAGAATTATTAAGTGCTTACAGTGTGCCAAGTACTTTCCAACCTTTGAGTAGAAATAAATACCTAAGTGAGATAGTTCTTGTCCTCAAGAACTTACATTCCGCTAGGTCAGAAAATAACACTTTCACAGATAAGTAAGAGAAATAAATACAACATAGGGTCAATATAAATACAAAATGGTAAAGTGTCTGAAGGGGGTGGCACTAGAGATGAACACTGAAAGGAATAAAATAATTCCAAGGGGCAGAGATCAGGAAGAAGCCTGCACCAGAGATGGGAGCGAGTTTGTGCAAGGGCTCAGTCAAGAGATGGGATTCAGAGTTTGGGCAACAGGAAGTATGATAATTTGGCAAGTACATGGTGTGCATGAAGAAGAGCCATAGGAAATAATTCTGGAAAGGTAAGCTGGAGACAGATTGTGAAGGGCTTTAAAGGCCAAGCTGATGAGAATGCTCCACTGAAGATTCTTGTGGCCAGCTCCATTGGCTTCTTCTCAATCCTCATTCTCCTTGACTTCTCTGCAGACCATTGACACTGCTAAACACTCTCCTCCTTGATGTTCTCTTCTCTAGGTTTTCAGGATACCATTCTCTCTTGATTCTCCTCCTACCTTTCTGATCACTCCTTCTCCATTTCTTTAACTGAAACATCTTCCAGATTATTCCTTTTTAACCATCGGTGCCCCTCAGGGTTCTGTCCTGGGCCCCTTTTCTTCTCCCTCTATACTACTTCATTTGGTGATCTTAGCTACCATGGATTTAATTACCATCTCTTTTGCTGATGATTCTCAAATCTACCTATCCTGTCCTAAAATCTCTGCTGACCTTCAATCTTACATCTTCAACTGTCTTTCCAACATCTCAAACTGGATGTTTAGTAGATATCTTAAACTCAATATGTTCAACTGAACTCATCTTTCCTTCTAAAATCCTCCCCTTCTTCCTAATTTCCCTATTATGTCAAGGTCAGCACCCTTCTCCTAGTCCTTTAGGCTCACATCCTGGGTGTCATCCTGGACTCTACTATCTCTCATCATCCCCTCCATCCAAACTCTTGCCAAGGCTTATCAGTTTCACCTTTGCAACACCTCTCTTAGATGCCCCCTTCTCTTATCTGACACTCCACCACTTTAGTGCTTAGACTATTACAATAGCCTGTTGGTGGGTCTGCTTGTCTCTATCCCTACTCCAGTCAATCCTCCATTCAGCCACTGAAGTGATTTTCCCAAACCACATGTCTGACCATGTCACCCCCATACTTAATAAACTCCCATGGTTCCCAATTGCCTCCAGGATCAAATACAAAATGCTCTGTTTGGTGTTCAAAGACCTTTATAACAATGTCTCCACCTACCTTTCCAGTGTTTTTATACCTTATTACACATCACATACTCTTTGATATAATGAAAAGTACACTGGGCTCCTTGTTGTTCCATGAACAAGACACTCTATCCCTGACTCTGGCATTTTCTCTGGTGGTTCTCATGCTTAGAATACTCTCCCTCCACATCCTTATCTTCAGGCTTCCCTGAATTCATTTAAATGCAAACTGAAATCCCAGCCTTTCCCAATTGCTCTTAATTCTAGTGCCTTTCTTATGTAAATTATTTTCTGTTTATTTTGTATATTGCTTTTTATACATACTGCTTGTTTCTCCCAGTTAGATTGTGAGCTCCTCAAGTTCACAGACTGTGTTTTTCTCTGTTCATAGCCCCAGTACTTAGCACAATGCCTGGTACGTAGAAGGTGCTTAATAAATGTTTATCCCCTCATCTGGGGAATGATATCCTCATAACTGTGATTTAGGAAAATTATTTTAGGTGAGAGAGTGGATGCTGGGAGACCAATGATGAAATGATTACAATATTAGGGCAGCAGTCTCAAGCCAAGACCTACAAATCATGCCCAAATAAAACATTTTCAGACTGACTGGTCAGCTTAAATAACTCCAATTGCCCCCCTTCCCCAATTTCTACTTAGAGACTTTGTCTTGACTAACCCATGCTACTTGTAGTTTGACAATTGCATGTCTATTTTGAGTGCCATCTATATAATCCTGGGATAACTGGGTCTTGAGGTAAAGTACATTACTACAAGAACTGGGCACCCAGTTGATGACCAAAACCCCATTCTATAACTTCACAGAGAAGATCATGAGAATTTCTTGTGAGGGTAGAGAAACATCTCACCTCTTTTCTGAATAGATTGGAAAAGTTTGAGCTAGGAAGGAAAAGGTCCAGCTGAAGGGATATAGAGTTGGGGGAGAAGCACAAAAAGAGTAGAGTGATTCACCTGATATCGATAAGCTTGTACTCAAAAATAGATAAAATCCTTTATTTTTAATTTTATAAATCATACATGGCTCATTTAGCCCGATCCTTTGATTGGGGTGGAGAAGTAGATGAACATAAATCTACGTGGAAGGAAGATGTCTTTATATTTATGCAGGTGTAGCACCGGGAACACTCTCGCACATGTGGACTTCCAGAAATGTTATTCCAGGTTCAAGTGCTGTGAGTAAACAGTCATTCAAAACAGTACCTGATTCACGAATCCCCCCAGGGTGTGTATGAGTGAGTGTGTGTATGTATGTTTTCCCAGACAGCCATGGGACATATTTTTTAACTTGGTTCTTCAAATCCTTTTTGATTGGTATTCAAATAAAATCAAGAGAGAACAAGAGCTAAGCAAAGGAGACAAGGTCATTGCCCGCTATCCTTCTGGCCTGTATTTTGGGTTTTGGCAACAAAGATCCTCATAAAGATTTACGCATATTTTCTAGTAACAACTTTCTTCCCACATCTATCCCCTAGTCTTTTTTTTTTTTGTATTCTAGTCAATGCAAAACTTTACTTTCTTAACACTGCAAATGTTAATGTCTTCAAATGTCTTTTTTTCTCTGCTAATCCTTTTACTCTCACCTATCAGAATGGCTTAGGGGCCTCCAGATGTACTTGATAAAGCCAGGAGAGAAAACTCGGTAATAATGATGCACAGATATTCAGGATTGTTAATTCATGTTGAAATTCCACATGCTATTGAAAGTTTACAACTCTTGTCCATTCTGGATAAAATGAATTAAATGTAATTTCTTTTCTTTCCCTTTATCAGTCCACAGAAGTCTCTTAAGGGATAGAATTGCTTCCCTCCCCCCAACTTTCTACAATAAAATTACATGAATCCTTTCCTGATCCCCCTGCCCCCGAAATTGCTAGTGTTTTTTACGTTCTCAAGCTACTTTAGATTTACTTATCACATGCCATATCACTCTAGTTCTCTTGAGGGTAGAAATTATTTCTGGTTTTTTTTTTTTTTTTATAAGCAGGACCTAGAAATATGTATTGGTTCTTACTCCTCCGTGTTCTCTGCAGGATCGTCATCCTTATCCCATTCCCTAAGTGTGTGTGTGCCCCAAGGCTCTGATCTTAGCCTTCTCTTTTTTATTTATTCTCTATGTGACCTCCTCAGCTTCCATATGTTTGACTATCATCTCTTTCTGATGACTTTCAGCTCTATATACTTACCCTGCTCTCTTTCCTGAGCTCCAGTCCCACATCACCAATTGCCTATTGGGCATTTTGAGCTGCATGTCCCATAGGCATTTTAAATTCACCATTCTCCAAACAGAAATCATCATTTTCCTCCTTTAAACTCATCTGTCTTCTAGAATTCTCTATCACTGTTGAGAGTACCATCATCCTTTGAGGCTCCCAGCTTTGCAACCTTGCTATCATCCTCAACTCCTCCCTTTCCCTCTCCAAATGTATTCAGTCATTTCCTAGATCTTGTCATTTCTATCTCCACATCATCTCTTGCAGTTGCCCCTCCCTTTCTATGCCCAAGGACATCACCCTACCCCAGATGCTCATCACCTCTTGCCTGGATTATTGCAATGGACTCTTAACTGGTGTCCAAGGCTCAAGTCTTTACCCACTCCAATCCATTTTTACTGCAGAAACTAAAACAACTTTCCCTGTAAAATGTAGGTTTGTCATTCTTCGATTCAATAAGCTTTAGTGGCTCCTGATTGCTTATAGAATCAAATCTATACTCCTCTGTTTTACATTTAAAGACATTCACAACTTGACCCCACCCTACCTTTCTAGCCCTACTAGACATTTCTCTTTTCCACACCCACTTTGGTCCAGCCAAACTGGCTCCAAGCTGCTGCTGCTGCTGCTACTACTACCAGTAGCATTTTATTTGTGGCCTCCTTGGCTTTGTCCTGGTCAGAATGAACTTCTTCCTCCTTTCTGCCTCTTAGAATTCATATCCTCTTTCAAGGCTCAGCTCAAGTGATACCTTCTATGTGAAACTTTTCCTGATGTCCCACGTACCCACCCGGTATCTTTATCTCCTGTGTATATGCCTATATATGTACATTCTCTCCCCACCTCCATCTTCAGTAGATTGTAAGCTTCTTGTTTCACTTTTTCACTTGTTTTCCTTTGGTCTTTGTATCCCTAGGATGTAACATGGTGCCTGACATGTAGTAGTGTTTAGTAAATACTTGTTAATTGATTAATATAATCTTGTTTCACTTGTCGTAGAGGATTTGATGTGACAGACTTTTCAGATCTCCTTACTCTGCTGACCAATGGCTACGTCCAGAATTGGAGGAACTAACCCAGCTACATTCTACTTTCCAACTTAGTGAACGTAATCACTTCATGTTTGGGCTCTCCTATAGTCATGGGTCATTAGACCATATCCAATTTCCAAATGCCCAAAAGAATAGACCTGCCAAACTCACCCAAAAATCCTTGGAAATCTCATCCAATTTGCTCAATGAGGTATTTTCAAATAGCATTTAACTTCAGCTTATTTTTTTCTACAGTTAACTAAAATTGCCTCTTTCATTGAAATTTACACACACATAAAGCTCTAAGATTCAGCCATTTTCAATTGGGTTTTAAAAAATGACCAAATAAAATTTTCAAGGGATTAGAGTGTCATTTTTCATACTTATGTACCTCAAAAAACCCAGCCAAATTGATTTACCTCAAGTGTTCCAGAAATATCATTTTTCATCTGACATCGAATATGGAACATTTCAGCCCACAAGGAGAACATTTCAGAAAGTTTTAAGCATGTGGGCTCCAATGGAAACTCTTTTATGCCCTTAACCATTGAAGTTATGTGTTATGAATCTATTAATATAGCAAGATTAGCCTTATAATCTTTCTAAATGTGCATTTCCTTTGGAAGATCTCAGCCTACATAGGGATTTGTAGAATATCTTATGGGATGTCTAGTAGGAGAATGAAGCAAGTCTTACTAATTAAACTAAATTATCCCAGTTGTCCTAAAGGATAGAGGAGAATGAAATATTTAGCTGACAATAAGGGGATGGTGTGGGGAAGAGGCAGGGCCAAAGAGGATGGATACCTAGAAGGAAAAAGGAGAAACAAATGAAAATGAAGGGAATGTGGGGGATGAAGGGACGAATAAGGACAGCTGTTTTTTTTTTTTTTGGCAAGTTGTTTTCATTTACATTATTTCCTGATCTTACTCTACACTCCAATAACAAGTATACTGGGTTTTGGAATTTTTCTCCTTTCTTTTCTATTTTCCTTTCCAATTTAGGTGACTGGGGAGAATAAATGATGTCCATTGAAAGGCACGTAATAATGCTGATGGCAAGGAAGCCAGAGCGAGGGAGATGGACTGGAAGAAAAGGGATGAGCCAAAGGATCAAAGAGCACATAGGTGTAGTGTGAGAGAGTAGGAGAGATTTGAAGGTAGAAATTTGTGATTAGACAGTGGATTTCCAGTGTCCTGTAACTTGCAGACAGTGAAGTTCTGTGAGATGGTGAGATTTAAGGTGTAACTATGTCTGAAGTCAAGTGCTGAAGCTCAATAGAATCCAGAAATTTATGAGTTTTCTTGGTCTAGTTGTTGAAGAGGTCGTCAAAATTAAATATTAAATCCTCTAAGGATGGTAGTAGGCTGTGAACCAAGGAGCCCTAAAGTCATTGAACAAGTTGGGCTAATGGCTTGGAGGTCAATAGATGATGGCAACGAGTATGGTAAGAAGTAGATTATATTGAAGCCAGGATAGGAGTTGGGAGGGGGATTTCTAGACTTAATGGTTGGGCTTAGCCTTAGCGCAGGTATGACTGTAAGCCCAGCAAGCGAATAAATAACTTCCGAGAGTAGGGATTCCCAACTTTTTTGAATTTGCAATATCCCGTTCATTTGAATTCATGACAACTCCCATCTCCTGACTCCTTGCTGTATATAAAGTGGGACCAATGACACTTTTAAAAATTAAAATTATATTTAATTAAATTTTGTTTGAGACTTCCAGAATACTCTTTGAGATAGATCAAAATATCAGAAAAAAACAGAAACCAACAATCAGGGTTAACAATCAGTGTCAGAAGAGGACGTAGATTGTGTCGATCATATTGTTTGGCACCTAGCACAGAATCATAAGTGTTTTACATGGTGATTGGGTGAATGAAGAAATCCATATGTAGGCTTCAGTTCTAATGCAGCACCCTTTGCTTTCCTCATTTAATACTCTTTGAAGTAAACTTATAATAGCTAATAATAGAATTTGAAGACTGCTTTAAGATTTGCAAAGTACTCTACATGTGCTATCTAATTTGGGAGGTAGGTACTACTTATCCCCATTTTTACAGATAGGGAAATTGAGGCAGACAGAAGTTAAGTGACTTGTCCAGGATCACACAGCTATTAGGTGTCTGAGGCCGGATTTGAAATTAGCTGTTCCTAATTCCAGGCCCAGCACTCTATCCAACTTAGCTGGCTTATTATGTGGATTACCTCAGTAAGGAGCTAGGAGAATTATTGTTCATCATGGAGTCACATTCAAGATGATAAATACATGTAATATGCAATTCTTAATACTTAACCAGAAATATACATGATTATAATGTAAAATATAAGAAACTCCATTAGACCATTAACCATTTCCCCAAAACATAAAAACAAATCCACAACCCAATTATGCACCAGATGCTTTAAACAGTCAGTTAGGGGTAAATGGATAATGTCTATTTATTCTCAGGAAGATATGGGGTTTTCTTCTCCCTCTTCTTTTGATAAACTATCAAAATTATTTTGAAATCACATGATATTTTAGAATTTCCAAAGAAAAAACACAACAGATAAGCAGATGTTAGATCATCCGTGCTTGCAAAGTGTCCTCTTTTTTTTCCAACCTCACCCAGGGTAATCAGATGCAAATTAATCAAAAGCAAACCAGTGAATCTTCTCCTGAACAAAGTCTGTCATTTGCTGGTACATTTTCAAGCTTATGCAGGTATAGCCCCATGCCATCATTGATGACTTGGCAAGATCAGAGCCATTTCATCCAATTCTGTGATTTACAATTTCCAAATCAACACAGAAAAAGAAGATCAGGCATCAAACATTCATCCTTGCTTATATCAGGTCACACACTGTAATTCTATCCAAGTGCAAGTTTCTGTGGTAAACAGGACAGGGTTTGCCAAGACTTCCCAGGTTTCCAAAAAGCAGCCATGTCCCTCTTGGGAGACTTTTTTTATTGGAAAATAATTTTGGCAGGCTGAAATCTCTTGGCAAAACAATGTCATGGATAATAAATAATAAAATAATAATAATGTATTAAAATAATGTTAGCGTCAATAACTAAGGTCCTTTGGATACCTCATGCCAAATGCCTCATCGACAGGTGTGGCACAGGCTGTGGTCAATGCTGCTACATGAGAGAACAAAAAAATGTTTCCCTCAGGATCATGTTCTCATTTATTCACAACTTTTGGGAGGTAAGTGTGGTGAGGACTCACTTTTGAGTTGATGTTTTCCATGTTTTATCAGCGTCCAAAAGTCATTAAATTTTTTTGGGGGGGAATGTAGTTGACTTAAATTCAATCAACTTATAATGTTCAAAGACTTGAAGAGTCTTTGTACACAGAAAATGTCTTGGATGATAATAACAACCAACTTTATATAATATGTTACATACAGTTATTAACACTGCCCAAAAGTTATTTTGTATCCAATCATATTCTTAATTGTTTTCACATTGTTTGCCCCCCAGAAGAAGACAAGTTCCTTGATGGATTGTTTCGTTTTTGACTTTTTATATTTAGCACTAAGCACAGTGCTGGACACAGAGTAAGTACTTAATAACTGCTCGATGAATGGAATTGTTGAATATCATTTGGACTTCACATGAATCCTCTGGAGATATATTTAACAGATATACTATTATCCACATTTTTCAGATGAGGAAATGAAGATGGAGAAATTAATTTACTCCTGCTCACAACTAGTAAGTGTCAAAGGTGGGATTTGAACCTTGGTACATTGTTTCATTGTTATCATTCTCTTTAATGAAATATTTTATTGTTTCTATGATTTGTTCTTTGGCACACTCATTCTTTAGGATTAGATTATGTTTGCAATTAATTTTTGATCTATGTTTCCACAGACTTTTATTGAACATCATTTTTTTATTGCACTATGATCTGAAAAGGATTTAATATTTCTTCTTTTCTGTATTTGGTTGCGAGGTTTTTATGCCTCAATATATGCCCTCTGGTTCTAGGATATTGTGGCAGTTTTCCTTAGTAATTTCTTGTAATATGATGTCTAGGTTCTTTTTTTTTATCATGGCATTCAGGTAGTTCCATAATTCTTAAATTATCTCTCCTCTTTCTATTTTTCAGGTCAGTTTATCCAATGATATATTTCACATTTTCTTCTATTTTTTTCATTCTTCTGATTTTGTTTTATTGTTTCTTGATGCTTGATGAAATCATTAGCTTCCATTTGTTCAATTCTAATTTTTAAGGAATTATTTTCTTCAGTGAGCTCTTGTACCTCTTTTTCCATTTGGCCAATTCTACTTTTTAATGAGTTGTTTTCTTCAGCGAATTTTTGTACATCTTTTACCATTTGTTGTACTTCCTTTGCTAAGCTGTTGACTCTTTTTTCATGATTCTCTCTGTCACTTTCATTTCTTTTCTCAATTTTTACTCTACTTCTATTATTTAATTCTTAAAATCCTTTTTTGGAGCTCTTCTAGCAAATCTTTATCGGGCCTGAGACCAATTCACTTTTTTCTTTGAGGCTTTGCATGTAACAGTTTTGACACTGTTGTCCTCTTCTGAGTCTATGTTTTAATCTTCCCTGTCACCATAGTAAATATCTATGGTTGGGATCAATTTTTTGTTGCTTGCTCATTTTTCCAGACTGTTTCTTGATCTCTAACTTTAGTTAAAGTTGGGCTTTGCTCCCATGGTTGAGGGGACACTGTCCTAAGCTTGATGTTTTTGTTCTGCTGTTTTCAGAGTTGGTTCTGGGAGGTGTCTAAGTTTTCAATTCTTTCAAGGTAGTATGATCTAAAGAGAGGAATATTTACTACTTTTCGAGCCTATGCTCTGGTCCGTGAACAGCCACATGCACTCTTTTCTGCCCTGGAACTGTGACCAGGGTCCCTGCTCCCCTGTGGCCAGGAATTCCAGTATTCTTGGCTCCTCTTTGCCCTGGGATAGCAACCAGGATAACTGTACGGGATAAGCAACAGAGTCCTGCACCCAGTGCCAGTTAAGGGTCCCCTGTAGTCTCCTTCTGACCAGTTGTCTGACCCCCTTACAGTCTATGGGCTGAGAATTCTGGAAGTCTCTGCCACAGAATCTGTCACCCCCAATGTCTGCTCTTGGCTTGTACTGGGCAGGCATGGCCTGCTGCTGACTGCCTTATGCAGGGGTCCAGCACCTTGCTGCTGGCTTGACCGAGGGAATGAGGCCTCAATGCTGCTGGCTTGTGCTGGACTGCTGGCTTACACTGGGGCTTAAGGCCTCACTGTTGGCTTATTGTGTGCAGCATGAGCTGGATCATGCTCCCCTCTTATCTCACTGAGGTGCGTCTTTCCTGTTGACTTTCTAAGTTGTCTTGGGATGGAATATTGTTTCACCAAGTCCTTTTGTTGGTTTTGCCACTCCAGAATTCATTTTGAGGCATTATTTTAGATTTGTTAAGAGGGGAATTTGGGAGAAATCAGGTGACTTTCTGCCTTTTCTCTGCCATCTTGGCTCTGCTGGAAGGAAAATTATATTGAACAATAATATTTGACAAACAATTTAATCATTTCTATGTATGGAGATGTGAATGAGTTTTCCTAGATACCTTCCTTGTTTCTGAAGTCCCATAGCAATGAAGTATAAAACTGTTTGTGTTGTATCCATTTTTCCGAATTAATGTCATATGGTGAAGTTCAGCATTAGAAATACAAGATTTTTCAAATTTGACTAGAATATATTTCTACAGCATATACTTTATAAATAAATATAGATTAAACTCATTTGTAAATGAAAAACAATTGGTAAATGAAACTCCAAAATCTTCTTTCATAAGTTTCCCTTTGGATAGTTATTGGATTTGTTTGCTTCTTAACTGGTATCTTCTCCAAAAGAGGGAACCTTGGACAGTACAATTTTCTGTCCCAGATGGCAGTTCAGCTGAATGTGTGTGTGTGTGTATGTGTGTTTATGTGTATGTATGTATGTATGTAGATATGTTTATGTATATACTACTGTATATATACATACATATGTATATACACATATATGTATACATATTTATGTGTACATATACGTACATACATATACATATGTGCACTTACATATACATATACATACATACACACACAAATAAATGCTGAGGATCAGTTCCTGATGAATGTAGAAGATAGTGCCTAGGACAAGAATGAAGGGGAATGGAGTTAGGTCTCAACCATATTATGGGTGCAGAAAAAGCTTCTAGATTAGAGGTTATACAACAGGACACCTTGACAAAGCATTAGACTTCACTTATCAAAGGGGTTGTTCTGACTCCTTGACCAGCTTTGAGAATGCATCTTGTAATACATCCTCCTATCCCAGCCACCCAGCTATTGCTGTCTTCAGGTTTTGGAAAAGACTCCATTGGCAGAAGATAAACCACAAGAATGTTATGCTTAGATTTTCCCCAAGAAAACTCTTTTCAAGCAACTTTCAGGTGGTTTTTTGTTGGATAGAAAATAGAATTTCAGCACTTTAGGCAGCTAAATCTTATATCCCAGTAATGTGGAGTGGCATGAGGATAGTTTCTATTGCTTTCAGCCCAATTAGTCAGTCAGTCAAAAAACAGTTATTAAGTGCCTACTATGTGTCAGAAACTGTGCTAAGTGCTAGAGATGCAAAGAAAGGCAAAAGGCAGCCTCTGCCCTCAAGGAGCTCACTGTCTAATTGGGGAAGCAACATGTAAACAACTAAATAAGCTATGGGTATCTATCTATGTCTATCTCTCTATATGACATGTGTGTGTATGTGTGTGTAATGTACAGGATAAATTTGAGGTAACAGAGGGAAGGCACTGGTCCAAGCCATTAGTGTTGTTTTTCAGTTATTTCAGCCATGTCTGACTCTTCATGACCCCATTTGGGGTTTTCCTGGCAAAGATGCTGGACTGGTTTGCATCTCCTTCTCCATATCATTTTATAGATGAGGAAATGGAAGCAAAGGGGATTAAGTGACTTGCCCAGTATCCAAGACCATATTTGAACATGGGTCTTCCTTACTTCAAGCCTGGCACTCTGTTCACTGGACTACCTAGCTATCCCTTAGTTGTTAGTAACCACCTCCTACTCTTCAAGTAATTTCTGATCTTCAGCACCTTCCTTTTCTAAACCTTGCTTCTTACCACGGAAATGGTGGTGACCACCCCCCCTTCAAGCCTGTGATATACACTTCACTTCTGCCCTAGGGATTCCATTTCCTCCAAGTCATCTTTGTTAGCAAAGAAAACCCACATTGTCTGTAATGAGCTAGTGAGTAGGGGAAGGATCTGTGATTTCCTCAGTGTGAAAAACTTCCTACAATGTGAGGACTCCCTTCTCTCTACTCAAGTATCCTATGACTTGGTATATAAATTCTAGAAAGTTGTTCAGGTATATAGAAATTAAATGCCATTCCCAGGGTCAAGTCAGGTCTGCACTTATATGAGGGATGATCTGGTGTATGCCGAAAATCCAATCTGATTAATCAGTGTTGTTGATGTGGATCCAGGGATGGTGGAGACCTAGAAAAATAAGCTCTGCTACCTCAGAGCTATATTACCAAGCCCTGCTGAACAAAATATGAGGAATCTTAGCACCTCAAATGTAGATCAGGCAGTAATTTTAGAGGATGTCTCATCTTACAGATGAGGAAACTGAAATTCAGAAATGTTAAGTGATCTACAGGTAGTAAACTTACAGTAAAGTGTTCTACAGGTAGTGAATGGTAGACCTGGGATTTGGATCTGACTCTGCTGTACATGGAATTGAGTGGAAGTCAATCCCCTCACACCATTATTAAAATGGAACAAAGGGTTCTAGAGGGTTTTTTTAAAGTGGAGCACAGTCATGGAAAGATTCCTGGATTTACAGTTTAAGGACCTGGGATTAAATCCCAGCTTTGCTACTTACTACTTGTGTGGTAAGTTACTTTCTCTCTTTATGTCCCAGCTTATTCATATGAAAAATAAGGGGTTTGGACTAGTTGATTTAAATTTCCTTGCCATTTTAAATCTATGATCCTCTGAACCACATACTTGTCTATATAGACAGGGTTAAAAATATCAGATAACTTCTGGCTTTGTGAATTTGTATTATTTGTATGTAGGTCATGTGGCAGAATCATTAAGGAGAATATAGTACACCATTGCTCCCTCCTTCCTCCTACATTTTCAAAGTGTTCCAAATTTCAGTTCTCCCTATAGGTCACCCAAGAAAATGCCAGCTTACCCAATGGGGATGTCCTACTCAATGGCAGGAGGTCAATAAAATGTAACTAGACCTACCATGATAAGTCATTTCATTTCTCTGGGCTTCTGTTTTCTTATTTATAAAATGAAGGGATTAAGCTCGATTACCTCTGTGATCGTTTGCTGTTCTGAATCTAAGAATCTAGCAATATCTAGATAATCATATAGACTGTTAATAGCAGTTGTGATTTATTTCAAATACCAGCAGATGGTGCTGTTGCCTATTTGTCACTTGACCAGTGGGAGCCTGGTTCCAGATGGTGCTGGAAATTTACACTGGGGACCAGTAATGGATGACTGTGGAGTCCTGGTTCAATAGAGTATCACAGGGCCATGAAGCAGATTGTACCTGTGATGAGTCAGACAGGGTGGCTGGAGCACCTGGTGTCTGCAAAGCATACAAAGTATCCCGAAGGAGTAAGTGGATGGTGCCATTAGCCCAGAGGTATAAAAGGATTTCTGCATCGAACGGCGCTGTTAAAAGTTTGATCACATCTGCCCAGCATTAACCAACCTGCTTATAAAAGGACATGGCCAAGACTGAATTGATCAAAGAAATCACCACAAAACTTCCTGGAAAGCAAAGCAAAGGAGACTTTCATGAGTGTCTCTGGATAACATGCCTTTTTTTTCATCTGTTAGGAGCTGACCTATAGCAGGAATATTTAACTGACCCTCCCTCTTTGTCTTTAATGCAAACACATTTTAGAAACTGCCTCCTGAATGAGGCCTTTCTGATCTTCCCAAACACTATTTGACTTGTCACTGCTGTCCAAAAATCCCTGGATTTTTTTGTCTGCACTGGTTGAGTCACCAGGACCCTCAACCTACCTTAGAGATGAACTCTTCTTTATTAGTTTTCTCTTTAATAGAATTTGGTTTCTTGGAGGCAGTGACTGCCTCACTATCTTATGGATGGAGGGATATATAACTATATGCACATACATATGTATGTATATGTATTTATACATATATATGTATATATACATATACACCCATTTTCACACACACATATGTCTATGTCTATATATCCCTCTATACTTATAAATAGATAATTTATTAAGGCTAGAACTTAAACACATAAGAAAAGAAAAAAGAAACATTATAAACTTAAATATAAACTTAGAAAAGAAAAAACATAATTTGCACAGCGGAACATAGAGTATTCAGAAAATAGAGCAAAGCTTATCATTTTTTTCTTTTACATTTACCTATTTATTTTTAGTTTACAACATTCAGTTCCATGAGCTTTTGAGTTCCAAATTTTCTCCTCCCCATTCTCCTCCCCTCTCCCCCTCTCCCCAAGATGGCATGCAATTCGATATAAGCTCTACATATACATTCATATAAAACATATTTTCACATTAGTCATATTGCAAAGAAAAATTATAACCAATGGAATGAACCATAAGAAAGAAGAAACAAAACAAAAAAGAGAGAGAAATAGTTTGCTTCTATCTGTATTCAGGCTCTGTAATTATTTTTCTGGATGTGGATAGCATTTTCCATCATGAGTTTTTTGGTGTTGTCTTAGACCCTTGCATTGCTGAGAAGATCCCAGTCTATCGTCATCACACAATGTGTCTGCGTACAGTGTTCTCTTGATTCTGTTTACCTCACTCAGTATCAGTTCATATAAGTCTTTCCAGGTTTTTCTGAAGTCCACCTGTTCATCATTTCTTATAGCACAATAGTATTCCATCACATTCATATACCACAACTTGTTCAGCCATTCCCCAATTGATGGGAATCCCCTTAATTTCCAATTCTTTGCCACCACAAAAAGAGCTGCTATAAATATTTTTGTACACATGGGTCCTTTTCCCATTTGTATGATCTCTTTGGAATACAGCCTTAGAAGTGGTATTACTGGGTCAAAGGGTATGCACATTTTTGTGGCCCTTTGGGCATAGTTCCAAATTGCTTTCCAGAATGGTTGGATTGGTTCACAACTCCCCCAACAATGTATTAGTGAATAACTTACCGTTTTAAGAAAGCCTATATATTAAGTACTGTGATACGTTGGAAGCTGTCCATCTTTTCTTTGCTTCCTTATAGTTTCTTTTGTTCTCTGCTCTACACTTTTTATTTTGTTCTTTTTTCCCCCTTCCTCCCCCCTACCCACCACCCCAAGGCTACAATTGAGCATGGCTATATATATATATATATATATATATATATATATATATATATACACATATGGAGAGAGAGGTATTGATACACACATACACACACATATATACACATACATACATATATATTATTAAGGCTATGTACCAGACACTGTGCTAAGCATTAGTAATAAAAATATATAATAGTGACTACTCTGGCTGTCACTGCTTGAAGGCCAAGTATGTTATATTTCACCCCTCCCCCAGAGTTCTCTAGTACTCTTGAAGGGATTTGGATACATCTGGTCTCTTTATAGTTGGCTCCAACTTCCACCAATGGAGTTCCTCAAATTTTAGGAGTCTCTTGTACTCTAGTTCCATTTAACTGTCTAACCATTTAATCTACTTATCCATCAGATTAGCATTAAAAAAAGAATATTGACTTCAAAGATATAGCAAGAATGAACATACAAACATTCCCCATACACCTGGTACATAATCTCCCCTTGTATCCCCTCAGTCTCTGGGGAGAGAAAGGGGATTAGTTAATAGCTTATCTCTTTTCCTACATAGAACAGTCTCACCAGGTTCTAAGTTCAAAGCTTCTCCTTGGGCTCTAGTCCCAGGCATCCTCACTGAGCTGGCTTTAACACCTGGCCTGGAATCTTGGTCTCAAGTTGCCATTATTCAATTCTGGGTATAGTGGGGAGGACAAATGAAACAGATGAAAACAAGCCCAAGTCTGTTTCGTGGGGTCATGGGGTACCTCTGAACTGAAGTAAAAGACTTAGATCCTTACACACACACACACACACACACACACACACACACACACACACACACATGCTTTAGTGGCATTCTTTAGTACAGTGTTAATTAATTGCTAATGAGTACAAAAGCTTTCCAAATGGCCAGTGCTGTGTCAATGTTGATGTAACTATATTAAAAATGAATCTGACAGCTGAAACCTCTGTTCTTCTATATCACAGCCATTTGAAGCAGATGGCTAAAAAAGGGTGTCATTTGAGGTAGAATTTTCCCCAAATGTGTAATAATAACATTAATAATAACAGCTTGTGTTTTTGTAGGACTTAAAGGTTCCAGGTCTTTTTCCTCATAACCTTGTGAAGTAGGTGATGCAAGATATTAATCCCCTTTTAACAGATGAGGAGACCAAAACTTAGAGAGATCAAGTGATTCATCCAAAGTCACAGAGGAAGTTGTCAGAGGCAGGATTTGGATATGTTTTCTGACTTCCAGGGTGGTATTCTCTCTGCTTTGCTACTTGACTACCTCTAGCTCATGATGTATCAGGTAATATAAATAGGAATGAAGAACAAAATATTAAATTGAGAGATACCAGGATAGATATAGAAAGATCTGAAGGTCATAGTGGACCATAGGGTCCTGGGATTTAGAGACCAAAAAGACATCAGAAATAACCTAATTTAACTCTGATGGAGACAGTGCATAGTTGAATGAGTCAGACAGGAAAACTGTACATACATATATATGTATATACACATATATGTATACACATATATACATATTATGTACACACACACCTATGTGGTATACAATGTATATAAACTAACTTCTTTGAGCATATCAAATGGCATAAGATAGGAAGGAAACTATACAATCTTCTTACCATACTCAGCATTTCTCAGGCCTTTGTTTTATTATTTGTCCTATTTTTACATTCGTAATTCTTTCAGAAATATGCAGAAATGGGGTCAGGTGTCAGAGAAACAAAATAGAAATAATCTGATGAACTCAGCTCAACAAATATTTATGCTATTCTTTAGTTTGTATGAAAAAGGCACTGGATTTACAAAGAGAAAAAGGAAGCAGCCCCTGCCCTCAAGAATCTTCTATTCTACCATAGCATTCAATTATTCCAAATGCTATTATTATGGAAGTTCCTCATTTGCTAATTAAAAATTTTTTCTATGTCTGACACAATAATTGTTAGCATTTATATAATGCTTTAAGGTTTACAGAACAAGTATTATCTTATTTGCTCACTATAAGCCTGGTATTTAACTGATATTATTATCCCCATTTTGCAGTTGGGGAAACTGGGGCAGATGGCGGTCAAGTGACTTGCCCAGGGTCACACAACTGTTAAGTGTTTGAGGTGGGTCTTCTAGACTGCTAGTCCAGCACTCTATCCTCTGCACTATAAAATTAGTTCAGAATTAGGCATAAGGAAGAATTCATTGGTGTGTGTGTGTGTGTGTGTGTGTGTGTGTGTGTGTGTGTGTGACTGCGCACGCGCGCATGTGTGTGTGTATGTGAAGAAAGAGTTGTAAACATTGAAGCAATGTAGAAATGTAAATTATTATTGTAAAGGGATATGGAGGAAGTGTACAAGGCTTGGAATTAGCAGTCTTGGGTTTAAATCTTAGCTCTGTGACCCAGCTATGGAAGCAAAGACAAGTCTCTTAATCTCTCTGAGACTCAGTTTCCTCATCTGTAAAGTGGAGATAGTAATTCTCGTTCTACTTATTTCCACATTGACTTCAGGATCAAATGTAAAATCCCCTCTTTGTCTTTCTAAGCCCTTCATAACTTGATCCCATCCTACCTTTCTAGGCTCCTTACTTCATACACCCACTATCCAGTGACATTGGTCTCCTCGTTTATTGTTCTTTGAACTAGACCATCCATCTCCTGACTCTGGGCATTTTCACTTGCTATCTCCCATGCCTAGAATTCTCTCCCTCCTCATCTTCATCTCCTGGACTCCCTGACTTCCTTTGAGTTCCAATTCTCTCCCCTCTTCCCTCCCCACCCACCCTCCCTAAGAAGGCAAGCAATTCAACATAGGCCACATGCGTATCATTCTGTAAAACCCTTCCACAATACTCATGTTGTGAAAGATTAACTATATTTTGCTCCTTCCTAACCAATCCCCCTTTATTGAATTTTCTCCCTTGACCCTGTCCCTTTTCGAAAATGTTTGTTTTTTTATTACCTCCTCCCCCTGTCTGCCCTCCCTTCTATCATCCCCCCTTTTTTATCTCCTTCCTCCTTCTTTCCTGTGGGGTAAGATACCCAATTGAGTGTGTATGTTATTCCCTCCTCAGGTCAAATCCACTGAGAGCAAGATTCACTTATTCCCCCTTACCTACCCCCTCTTCACTTCCTACAGAACCACTTTTTCTTGCCACTTTTATGGGAGATAATTTATGCCATTCTCTCTCTCCTTTTCTCCCTCTCTCAATATATTCCTCTCTTATCCCTCAATTTGATTTTATTTTTTTAGATATCATCCCTTCATATTCAACTCACCCTGTGCCCTCTGTCTATATATATATGTATATTCCCTTCAGCTACCCTAATACTGAGCTCTCATGAATTATACACATCAACTTTCCATGTAGGATTGTAAACAAAACAGTTCAACTTTAGTAGGTCCTTTATGATTTCTCTTTCTTGATTACCTTTTCATGCTTCTTTGATTCTTGTGTTTGAAAGTCAAATTTTCTATTCAGCTCTGGTCTTTTCACTGAGAAAGCTTGAAAGTCCTCTATTTTATTAAAAATCCATATTTTGCCTTAGAGTACTATACTCAGTTTTGCTGGGTAGGTGATTCTTGTTTTTAATCCTAGCTCCATTGATCTCCGGAGTGTCATATTCCAAGCCCTTTGATCCCTTAATGTAGAAGCTGCTAGATCTTGTGTTATCCTGATTGTGTTTTGACAATACTCAAATTGTTTCTTTCTGGCTGCTTGCAGTATCTTCTCCTTGATCTGGGAGCTCTGGAATTTGGCTACAATATTCCTAGGAGTTTTCTTTTTGGGATCTTTTTCAGGAGGCAATCAGTGGATTCTTTCTTCTATTTTACTCTCTGGTTCTAGAATATCAGGGCAGTTCTCCTTGATAATTTCTTGAAAGATGATGTCTAAGCTTTTTTTTTTGATCATGGCTTTCAGGTAGTCCAATAATTTTTAAATTATCTCTCCTGGATTTATTCTCCAGGTCAGTGGTTTTTCCAATGAGATATTTGACATTGTCTTCCATTTTTTCATTTCTTTGGTTCTGTTTTATAATATCTTGATTTCTGATAAAGTCACCAGCTTCCACTTCCTCCAATCTCATTTTTTTTGGTTCAAGTTTTATTCGAGATCATATACAAAACGTTTCCAGACCCAAGAGGGTTTAATCCTCCTCCTCTTCCTCTTCTTCATCCTGGTTGATCTGGAAGTACCGTAATTCGTAACTCTCCTTACTATTGGCCACCACCCGAAGCCAATCTCGAAGATTGTTCTTCTTTAAGTATTTCTTTGTCAGGTACTTCAAATACCTTTTAGGAAACGGCACCTCTGACATCACAGTGATCTTGTTCTTGCTTCTCTCAATGGTCACAACTCCGCTCCCGAGGTTGCCAGCTTTTCCATTCACTTTGATTCGTTCTTGTAAGAACTGCTCAAAATTAGCTGCATCCATAATCCCATCTTCCACAGGATGGGTACAATCCCGGGTAAATTTGAGGACTTGCTTCTTTTTTTTTGCCGCCCTTCATCACAGATTTCTTCATGGGCACCATGGCGATCGAGGAGCCAGAAAGGGACCGCCGAGCACCGCGCAGGCGCAAAACCCTCCACGAGCACGCCCATGTGGCACACAGGGTCCAGGCACTGTCAATCCCGTCCAATCTAATTTTTAAGGTAGTATTTTCTTCAGTGGTCTTTTGGACCTCCTTTTCCATTTGGGTAATTCTGCCTTTTAAGGCATTCTTCTCCTCATTGGCTTTTTGGAGCTCTTTTGCCATTTGAGCTAGTCTGTTTATTAAGGTGTTATTTTCTTCAGTATTTTTTTGGGTAACCTTTAGCAAGTCATTGACCTGTTTTTCATGGTTTTCTTGCATCATTGTCATTTCTCTTCCCAATTTTTCCTCTACTTCTCTAAGTTGCTTTTCCAAATCCGTTTTGAGCTCTTCCATGGCCTGAGACCAGTTCGTGTTTTTCTTGGAGGCTTTTGATGTAGGCTCTTTGACTTTTCTGACTTCTTCTGGCTGTATGTTTTGATCTTCTTTGTCACCAAAGAAAGATTCCAAAGTCTGAGTCTGAATCTGAGACCATTTTTGCTACCTGGCCATATTCCCAGCCAACTACTTGACCCTTGAGTTTTTCGTTGGTGTATAACTGCTTGTAACCTTAAGTTTTATTAACAACTCCTTCTGCCCCTCATATGTGACCCAGACTTCCTTCTTCATGCCCAGTTCTCCTAATATGAAGATGCCATTGAGGGGTCTTTTGAGCATGCCCAATTTGCCTAACATGGAGCCCACTCCATCTCCTCCCACATGAATAGGGATAGTACCTGTGTATAATCCAGGAAACAATTTTTTCCACTTGAGACCCTTCGGCACTTCTTAAACTGTGGACTGATTGTGTCTCAGTCCACACTTTGAGAAGCACTGAATAGACCACCTTGGTCCCCATTCCTGAAGGCCAGTGTTTCCAGAAAATATGGCAACTCAAAAATATAAGCTCAGAGGACCCCTTAACAGCCCTTAACACCCCTCACTCCCACCCCAGCCTATCACTCCCTCATTGTAGCCTAGAGAGCTAGATACTGGCCACCTAAAACAAGACAAGAAAGAACCAGAAAGATGTCAAAAGCTCTTCTAGGGCTGGCTTACTTGTCACAAGTTCATGCAGTTTTAAACCAAGTGGAGAGAATTATTCATACAAGGTATATGTAATAGTGCCATGGGCAAGAGAGAGAGAGGAAGAGGGGGCAAAGAGGCAGGGGACAAGGAAGGGGAGGGGGAAGCAGGGGAGAGAGGTGGGGCAGAGACAGACAGAGACAGAGAGAGACAGACATAGGAAAGAGAGTCACAGATAGAGACAGAGAGATACAGGAAGAGAAAGAAGCAGATACAAGAGACGTAAAGAACAAGTCAGCCAATTTCTATCAAGGCAGAAAAACAGTATGAATTGGACTAACAAACATCCTTCTGAGCTAGGTTGGATCAAAACTCTTAAAATCAAAGTTTGGCTACATATTGAAATGAAATTATCCTTAAAATTTGAGTGCAGTAAAACAAAAGAAAGCTCTGAAACCTATTACAATAGATTTAGTCCTCCCCTAGTAACACTTCAATGTAATAAGCAATTTAATGCATTTTTTCTTTTTCTAAAGTAGAAGAAGAAAAACCTTAATATTCTAGAAAAATGTTGACAAGTCTAATTAGCCTTTTACTGGGAAATAGGGATGTTGCAATTAGGGAGGGTAGAAGCATCAGACCTGAGGAGGTGTTTGGAAGGATTATGATAATTTGAAATGTAATTTACACCACTTGATAACAGTACTCCTTGAACCAAAAAAAGTGTTTTTTTTTCTTGCTTCTCACTTTTTACTTAGTGAGAAAAATATGAAGAACAGATTTCAACAGAATACTCCTTCATTTTCCACTCTCTTATTTTCTCTCTTATTTTATCATGATAAAATTTGTATTTATCACCTACTACTCCTTTATGCAGGTATCTTCATCTAGTCACTGTCCTATGTACACACATACTTTCTATAATTTTGCCTCTAGGACATTGCTCAGGCTAACTTCTTTTCTTAAAACATTTTCCTCTCTTCTTTCTGTTGACCTGAATCCAGGGGCCTGCTAGAGCCAGCTCTAGGAAAGTTCATTGTTAAATTTTCAGTGTGAGCATTTGTATCTTGGAAATGAGCATATATTGCAAATCGGAGTTTGATTTATTATTTGGTTGATTATCTAGACTTAAGAGTAAAGTGAGGGAGATGTTAATAATGCAAATTATACTTTAAAGTGTCTCATGAATTTTATACTTCCCCGTAAAGTCCTACTAATAATGACAGCTTAAGATGGAGGGAGCAAGAGCTTCCCTGGTACCTCGGTCCATGTAGAATAGATGTGTGCCTGAGTAATTTCATCCCGTGTGTGTGTGTGTGTGTGTGTGTGTGTGTGTGTGTGTGTGTGTGTGTAGAGGCAGAGGGAGGGAGAGAGAGAAAGAGAGAGACAGAGAGAGAGTGGGAGAGGGAGAGAGAGAGAGAGAGAGTGAGAGAGAAGAAAAAGAAGAACAAGAACAAGAAGACAAGCATTTATTAAGTGCCAGGTACTCCAAAAATATCTCATTTGATTCCTACAACAGCTCTAGGATGTAGGTACTACTCCATTTTATAGTTGATGAAACTAAGGCAGACAGAGGTTAAGTGACTTGCCCAGGGTCATACAGCTAGTAATTATCTGTGGTGGGATTTGAACTCAAGTCTTTCTGACTCCAGACCCAGCACTCTTTCTGCTGCACCACTTAGCTGCCTCAGGAGAGACCCCATAGTCACATAGGTTACCCCTAGTGTCTGGTACAAGTGACTGTACCTATCTTCTCTTTTTCTTGAGGGAGCCCAAACCAGAGGGATGTGTCAGCCACCTAAGTTAATGGGGGCAGGTTCCTCTGGACAGTCCCATCCTTCTATAGTCATGATTCCAAGTGCCCTTGGCTATGCTCTCTAGGCCACGTTACCAGACTTTGCCTACCTTGCCCTAGCTCTTCATCCTGAAGCCTCACTCCAGTTCCAGAATCCATACATTGAAATATCATTCTCTTCTGTAGCTTCTCTCTCTCTCTCTCTCTCTCTCCTTCTCTCTTTCTCTCTCTCTCTCCCCTTCTCTGTCTGTCTGTCTGTCTGTCTCTCCTTCTCTCTCTGTCTCTCTCTCACCTTTTCTCTGTCTCTGTCTCTCCCTTCTCTCTGTGTGTCTCTGTCTGTGTTCATGTGTCAGTTTATCTCTCTGGTTGGATGGCTCCTCCCCCAAATCTCCATTTATGGAGGGTTCCTAGCCTAGCCATGTCTTATTCCTCTCAGGTTATGCTATGGACTTCCTCTACCATCCTCCCTCCTTGCCATGTCCCTTCCCGCTTCAGTTTTTTTTCCTCAGTGTTTTGCCTTTCCAAGCTAGAATGCAAACTCCCTGAGGACAGGAACTATCTTTCTACTTATAATTTTGTTCTTAGCCTTAGAATAGTGCTTGACATACAGAAAGCACTTAATAAATACTTAATGACTATTTGACCTGTTAGAGTTCTTGTCTTCATAGGGGGTGTCTGGAGCCAAATAGCCCCAAAGTATAACTGATGAATTAGAGGCTGTGGTTTGGAGGTGGGTAGCCTCATGCTTCCCTCCCTATTCCCTTGCTCCCTGGTCATCTCCATTGCGAAGGTTTAAAGGTTAGTCTCTGCCTGACATCTCTATTCTCAAACCCCAGTTTTGTAGCAGATTCTGACCATGCCCCAAATGATGGTAGACTGAATAAAAAAAATGTCAAAATGTGGGATTTCAATTTAGACTGGACGGAAATATGACCAGTTTACTTAATTTCAAAATGGTGGAAAGATAACCGGATTTAGTGTCAGGAGTCTAGGGTTTAAATTCTGATTTTGCCAATTACTAGCTGTTATTAGCCAATAACTAGGCACTCTGAGTGTCAGTTTCCTCCTTTGTAAAATGAAAGGATTGGATTAGATCATGTCCAAAGTTCCTTCTAACTTCAAAATGCTGAAAACTCTGAGCTTCAGTTTCTTCATCTGCAACATATTGAAGAAAATAAAATTTTCTACTTCCTTAGTGGAAGTGATATGGTGCAGCTAGTGATGCTTTTAGCAAAGGGCATTAAATAGCAAAAGGATTACATTAAGTATAGAGTCATATTATCATTAGGCTTTTAACCTGATCCTATTCTGAATGCAAGGGCCACATCCCAATAATGAGGTTCTCTTGTCTTTTTTGGCTATGCTGGGCACAGTGGGCTAAGCCTCCTAGAATTACTTTAAGATCGTAATTTGTGCTGGTTAAGTCTACTTGGACACATCTGAATTAGTTCAAAATGCTGATTATTTTGGTGCTTTCCTCCACAACTGAAATCAGGGGAGGCTAAGTATAGACCAGAACTAAAATGGAGATAATCACCCCTGTGATTTTCTGGTCACAGCTATGGTACCCAGCCCAGAATTCTTAGCCTTATTTCAATGTAATTTGGGAAGACTGATGCCAATATTTTGCACCATCCCCCCCCCCTCAAAAGATAAAGTACTTTGAAAATAATAAAGCATGATACTAATGTTAAATATTATCATTATTTCCAGGGCTGGTATACTTAAAGTAGCCTGAAAAGATCTATTTGGCATGAATTCAAAGCTTAGTTTTCTTAAGCTGCTCACAAACTCAGCATTCCTGGTGCCTATCTAATGCTAATTACTTCAGTGTACACAGCCAGGCACAGGTCACTTCCCAATTCCATATATGGTAAAATGCAAGGAATCTAAGGGCCTAGATTAATACCAGGATCCTGTGTATCTCCTTGAATGCAGGGAACATTTAAAAATGTCCATTTTAAGCAGTATAATGAACTCTTTTCTTCACATTCATAAACTCCTGAAACATCAGCAAATCTAAGAATCTTGGTGCAGTTGGAAAGACCTTAGAGGTCATCTGATCTAACTTCCCACTTGGTGGAGTAGTGGATAAAGTGCTGAGTTTGAATTCTGCCTGTCCTAGCTATATGACCTTGGGCAAGTCACTTAACCTCTCTCAGCCTCAGTTCCTCATCTGCAAAATGAGAACAGTAATTCTACTTCCCTTATGTGGTTGTGGTGAGGATCAGAGGCATACAGCACTTTGTAACCCTTGAAGTGCTGGATAAATGCTGGTGACGATAGTGATGATAATGATGATGATGTGGTATGTCAGTCTCATTTATTCAGAGAATTCCAAATCCACAAATTCCAAATAAGACTTTAATAATCGTTTAGTTTAAGACTTTCATTTTACAAATGAGTAAACTGAGACCTAGAAAAATGGCATGACTTGCCAAAGATCACACAGTTAGTTGTTAGTGGCAGACCCAAGCCATGAACCCAGATTTCATTGCCCCAGTCAAATCTGCTTTCTATTGCAGTATGCTACTACCCATGTCTTTTCAAAATATGGCAGCAGTAACTTCTGTCATTTTCCTCTCTAAAGGTATGTTGGCTGATGGAGCCAATTAACAAAAACAGGGCCAGGAAATCCAAGGGGACTACTCTGGGCTGCCTTTTTTTTCCAGCCCAGCTCTCACAGTGATCATTCAGAGAAGTAGTTCCTGTGCAGAGAGGGTCAGCCGTTCCCAGTTCCCACCAACTGCCAGCCAACTGACGCTCACAGAAAAGGAAGTCCAGCCTAGCTGAAGCAGCAGGGCATCTGGAGAGAGAGACAGGAGGCAGCAGGTGGTAGGCAAGTCAAACCAGCACCACTACCTTGACCCTCATTTCCCCTCAGGCCCTGAAGGAGATATCTGGCTCTTGGACTCTGAACCCAAGAACCTTGGGAGTAGCAAGTGTCAGGCCAGTGTCCCCAGCCATCATCCTGAGAAGCAACTGCTATAGAGATGCAGCCTGGCCACTGCTCCCGAAGGTCCTAGAGACACAGCTACTGAAGAACCAGGAAGGAAAGTTCTTACCACCAAAGTCCTTGACCCGGTCATATTTGAAACTGATGTGGTTGTATTGGTGGAAATTACATTAAAGAAGTGACATTTCTTTTTTTGTTGTTTTCTTATTTTATTATTTATTTAATATTTTAGTTTTCAACCTTGATTTCTGCATGATTTTGAGTTAGAAATTTTCTCCCCATTTCTACCCTCCCCCCACTCCAAGATGGCATATATTCTGATTGCCTCATTCCCCTGTCAGCCCCTCCTTCTGTCATCCCACTCCCCTGCCCTCCATTCCCTTTCCCCTTACTTTCTTGTAGGGCAGGATAGATTTCTATGCCCCATTCCCTATGTATCTTATTTCTCAGTTGCATACAGAAACAACTTTTTTTTTGAACATCTGATTTTAAAACTTTGAGTTCCAAATTCTCTCACCTCTTCCTTTCCCACCCACCCTCCCTAAGAAGGTAAGTAATTCAACCTAGGCCACACATGTATCATTATGTAAAACACTTCCTCAATACTCATGTTGTGAAAGACTAACTATATTTCCCTCCATCCTATCCTGTCCCTCTTTATTCAATTTTCTCCCTTGACCCTGCCTCTTTTCAAAAGTGTTTGCTTTTGATTACCTCCTCCCCCATCTGCCCTCCCTTCTATCATTCCCCCTTTTTTACCCCCTTCCCCCTACTTTCCTGTGGCATAAGATACCCAACTGAGTGTGTATGTCATTCCCTCCTCAAGTCAAATCCAATGAGAGCGTGATTCACTCATCCCCCCTCACCTGCTCCTTCTTCCTTTTCTACAGAACTGCTTTTTCTTGCCACTTCTATGTGAGATAATTTACCCCATTTTATCTCTCCCTTTCTCCCTCTCTCAATATATTCCTCTCTCATCCCTTAATTTGATTTTTTTTTTAGATATCATCCCTTCATATTCAACTCACCCTGTGCCCTCTGTCTATATATATGTATATTCCCTTCAACTACTCTAATATGAGAAAGGTCTTATGAATTATGCACATTATCTTTCCATGTAGGAATGTAAACAAAACAGTTCAACTTTAGTAAGTCCCTTATGATTTCTCTTTCTTTTTTACCTTTTCGTGCTTCTCTTGATTCTTGTATTTGAAAGTCAAATTTTCTATTTAGCTCTGGTCTTTTCACTGAGAAAGCTTGAAAGTCCTCTATTTTATTGAAAATCCATATTTTGCCTTGGAGCATTATACTCAGTTTTGCTTGGTAGGTGATTCTTGGTTTTAATCCTAGTTCCATTGACCATCAGAATATCATATTCCAAGCCCTTTGATCCCTTAATGTAGGAGCTGCTAGATCTTGTATTATCTTGATTGTATTTCTACAATACTCAAATTGTTTCTTTCTGGATGCTTGTAGTATTTTCTCTTTGACCTGGGAACTCTGGAATTCAGCAACAATATTCCTAGGAGTTTTCTTTTTGGGATCTTTTTCAAGAGGCAATTAGTGGAGTCTTTCAATTTCTGTTTTACCCTCTGGCTCTAGAATATCAGGGCAGTTCTCCTTGATAATTTCTTGAAGATGATGTCTAAGCTCTTTTTTTGATCATGGCTTTCAGGTAGTCCAATAATTTTTAAATTATCTCTCCTGGATCTATTTTCCAGGTCAGTGGTTTTTCCAATGAGATACTCCTCATTGTCTTCCATTTTTTCATTCCTTTGTTTCTGTTTTATAATATCTTGATTTCTCATAAAGTCACTAGTTTCCACTTGCTCCAATCTAATTTTCAAGGTAGTATTTTCTTCAGTGGTCTTTTGGACCTCATTTTCCATTTGGCTAATTCTGCCTTTCATGCCATTCTTCTCCTTATTGGCTTTTGGAGTTCTTTTGCCATTTGGGTTATTCTGTTTTTTAAGGTGTTATTTTCTTCAGTATTTTTTTGGTCTCCCTTAGCAGGTCACTGACTTGTTTTTCATGGTTTTCTGGCATCTCTCTCATTTCTCTTCCCAATTTTTCCTCTACTTCTCTAACTTGCTTTTCCCAATCCTTTTTGAGTTCTTCCATGGCCTGAGAGCAATTCATATTTTTCTTGGAGGCTTTTGATGTAGGCTCCTTGACTTTGTTGACTTCTTCTGCCTGTATGTTTTATCTTCTTTGTCACTGAAAAAAGATTCTAGAGTCTGAGTCTGAGTCTGAATCTAAGTCCATTTTCACTGCCTGGCCATATTTCCAGCCAACTACTTGATCTTTGAGCTTTTCGTCAGGGTATGACTGCTTGTAGAGTAGAAAGTGCTTTGTCCCAAGCTTTAGGGGCCGTGCTCCTCCTCCCCCAAGAACTGCCAACCAGTATTATGACCCAGATCCAAGCAGGGCAAAGCAAGCCCTGCACTCCCTCTGTGATCTGCCACTTGATTCCTTCCACAGTGTGAGCCATGGACTCTGGAAGCAACTGATGCTGGAGCTCTGAAAGCAGCCACAGGAGCTTCCTGCTGCAGCTATCATCACCACTGCCCCACCTCTGCCACCCCCAGGGCTGGGGCTGGACTGCTTTCTAACCTGATCTAGCAGTTTTCTCATAACCTGATCTGTGGTCTTTGGCATCTGTGGGTTGAGAAGTCTGGTAACTGCCACAGCTCACTGATTCGGGGCCCTAAGTTCTGCTCTAGGCCAACTCCCGGTCTGGTCTGCCCCAGTGCAGCCCGTGCTGGGCTGCGCTCTGCTCCAGCACCATGTGATAGACCCTTCCTAGCAACCATCCAGGCTCTCCTGTGCTGGAGACCTGCTTCCCTCTTCTATTTCTTGGTTTCTGTGGCTCTAGAATTTGTTCAGAGCCATTTTTTACAGGTGTTTGGAGGGATTTGGGGGAGAGCTTAGGCAGGTTTCTGCTTTCCAGCCGCCATCTTGGCTCCACCCCCCCGCGACTCAAGAACAGATATTTCATTACCATCTCCTTCAGTCCTCTACCCTAAGGACCATGGGACCTGAATTGCAGCTGAAACCTCCCATGTGTTGTCTCCACCATTAAACTGTGAGCTTCTTGAGAGCAAGGACCTTCTGTTTGTATCCCAAGAACATAGCATGGAGTATGCTCTTAATAAAAAGCATCACTAGCTACACCATATCATTTCCATCCATCCATCCATCCATCCATCCATGATCCTTTAAGCCTTAGGTTCCCCTCAGAATAGTGAATAGATAGTCAGGTGTGGAGCATATCCGTGTGGGGGGCTCTTCTCACCTGATTTCCAAGATACCCAACTAGGGCTGGCTTGACAAGTCAGCAGAGGATCAAATATATCAACCCTACTACCCGTATTAACAAAGAAAAAGTAGCTAGCATTTATGTAGGGCACTATGCTAAGTGCTTTAGGAATATTTTTCTCATTTGATCCTTATAACAACCTTGGGAGGTAGGTGCTGTTGTTACCCTCACTTTATACTTGAGGAAGGTGAGACAAAAAGAGGTTAAGTGACTTGCCCAGGGTCAGTCAGCTGGTAAGTGTCAGAGGGTTGTATTTGAACTCAGGTCTTTATGACTCTAGGTTTACTTCTCCAGCTAGATGCCTGAGCTAGTTTGAGTTTGTGACACCTTTAAAATTCAGACATTTCAAGGAGTCAAAGCTTTAACTGTTAACGTCTCAAAGCTTAAATTTTCTCCAGCATTTGACAGGGCTTAGTTCTGAATTAATGAATGAAAAAGCATTTAGTTCTTTACTAAAGAGAAGAATATAAGAGACAGCTCCTGCTTTTAAGGGTCTCAAATTTTAATTTGGAAGGATCCACATATAGGAGGTTTCAGCTGCAGGGCAATTAGAAGTACTGAGTTGGTATTAAAGGTGTGTTTGTGAGGTGGATCCCAGGGTTGGGAAGACTTAGGGCATAACTTGGGATGCTATGCAATTGGGATGGCAGGAAGAAGAAAAGAAGCACTGATAGAGGAGGTGGGAAGATCTGAAAGACAAAGGTCACCTGGTTTATGGTGTTTTTAGCGGACCTGATTCTGGATTCACCACTCAAAATCATATTTCATGACATCCTCAACACATAGGCTGTCAATTGCCTTCTCCTTCTGTGGAGGTGCTGTCAGTTTTGGAGCAAGGAAGTGGCACAAAGAAAATGCCTTTTAATGTTTAATCTAGCAAATGTGTCAAAGATGGAATGGATAGGGTTGAGATTGAAAGTGGTGAGATCAGCTGAGGGGCCATTTCAATAACACAGATGGAAAAGGATGAGCGATTGGACTATGAAGCTTGGGTTAGGAATAGAGAGACACGGGAGGCTCTAAAAGTCATTACGAAAAATGAATCGATAAGACATCAGTTCAATTCAGTTCAGTTCCACAAATCTTCATCAGGCTCCTATGGTACTGTGGAAGATAGGAAGATGAACGTCATTACCCACGTCTAGTAGGAGAGATAAGACAGGAACAGAAATAAATATAGTCCAAGGTAAATGTTATAAGAGAAATTAAAGAAAAATTCTTTGGGAACACAGAAAAAGAAAAATCACTTCCGGGAGGGAAGCTTCACAAAGGAAGAGGCATTTGAAATGTGTCTCAGAAGAAGGGTAGAATTTTGATTGGTAAATATTGAGATAGGAAGAGAGAGAGTCAGGAAGACTTGACATTGCTTGGATAAATCATTTAATTTCTCAGTGCCCTGGACCACTCCCTGAGATTGCTACACTGGAAGTTGCTCACCTGGAATTCACAGGTTTGGTTAAAATTTTCTTTCAAGGGGAGGGAGATGGAGGCAAAATATAGAGAATATTCCAGGGAAAAGAAACTAGGTGAACACTGTATTCTGGGAGTAGCAGTTAGTCCCAGCTTGCCTTGAGCATAGGGGGTTGGGGAGGTGGAAAGTAATCAGAGGAGACCTGGAAGTGAATCCTACATTTTCGACTAGCTGTGGGACCAGGGCCAAACCATTTAAACTCTTGGAATGTCAATTTCCTCATATATAACATGTGGATAATAATACCTACAGGTAAGTAGTTCAGAGGGTTTTTGTGAAAATAGCGACATCAAGTGCTTTGCTAATCTTTAAGTGCTATAAGAGATCCCAGTTATTATTATGACTGAATGGGAGATAAACTAAATTGGGGTCATCTTAGTGGGCTCTAGTTAGCTACATTGGAGCCAGATAATAAAAAACTTGGAATTTGGAATTAAATTTGTAGCTGGTGAGGAGCCAGAGAAGGCTTTTGAGCAGAAGAGTGATGAGGATATTGGATACAGGACAGCAACTGGATGCTTAAGGCATACTTAAGAATACTCTAAGTAAGGATATATCAATAAAAACCTAGGCAGCTAGGTGGCACAGTAGATAAAACACTGGGCTTGGAGTCAGAAAGACTCACCTTCCTGAGTTCAAATCTGGCCTCAGATACTTTGTAGCTATGTGACCCTGCGCAAATCACTTAACCCTGTTTTCCTCAGTTTCCTCATCTGTAAAATGAGCTGGAAAAGGAAATGGCAAACCACTCTAGTATCTTTGCCAAGAGAACCCCCAAAGGGGTCATGAAGTCTTAGACATGACTGGAATGATTCAACAAAAAGAAAGAAAAATAAAAATTGATTATTTGAATCCAACCATGTGTGAGACTAGAGTGTTGAAACATTTGGAGAAGATACAGAAAAGAACAAAATAGAGTACAATTTTTGAATAGGAGGGATCTAGAATAGACTCCTGACAGAAATTCTGGAACACTCATCATTCTGGATGGTTTATTGTTCAGTCCAGCTTGGAGGCAAGAGAATGAGCTGGATGAGATCTACAGACTCCTATCCACTGCTTATCCATGATATGAAAACGAACCACCAGAGGGTGCTCATACCCCAAGAGAAAATTGGCCATCTGTCACTCTTCTTTTAGCTGCAGGGTTTTGCTTATGTGTGACATCTCAGGGACTGGTCCTTGAAGGCTACTGTAGCAATTATCCAGACCTCAAGGAAGCTGACAGCTGCAAAGGGCAGTACTAACACAGCCCACCCTCCATCCTCATTTCTCACTCAAAGGACTATAGGAAATTGATTCCTGGGATAGATTCCCCTCTCTCCTATGGGAGTCCAATGGCCTCATTTTACAGACAAGGAAATCCATGGGTGGCATTTCCTGTTCCCTGGAGCCACACATATGTATATTTATATATACATATATCTCTGTCATTAAACTGTAAGATTCTGAAAGGCAGGGATTGTCTTTGCTGTTCTTTGTAATCCTAGAGCTTGGTACAGAGCCTGGCACATAGTAAATACGTAATAGTTGCTAGTTGACTGACTGATATATGTCAAGAGAAAGGAGACTGGCTGGTCAGTAAGGGCGGTCAGTCTATGAAAGACAGAAGAAGCTTTGTCATGGTGTAAGGGAGAGTGGTGTTGGATTCAGGACAGACCTGCCTCTGACACGCACTAGCCATATGACCCAGGGCAAGTCTCTTAATTTCTACAGCCTCAATTTTCTTATCTGTAAAATGGGGATAAGAATAACACTGGTGTCTACTTCAAAGGATTGTTTTAAGGCCGAAATAAAATATTGTATCAAAGTGCTTTATTAAACTTGAAAGCTCACATAAATGTCAGCTAATATAAGTTACAAAGCAAATTTGCCTTCCTTGATCCAAAGAGTAATTGCAAGCCCTGAGGGAAGAATCTGACAAGCTTAAAGACTTAATTAGTTTAGTTTAGTTCTCAAAACCTTGGGCTTTACTCACATTTTGATTTAACAAAGGCAAGGGGAAACTCTCCTTGGAACAGATTTCCAAGGTTATCTTTGGGTAAAATAATGAAGCAGGAGGCCTTAAATTCCCCGTTTGGTGGACTCTTTTTCTGTTTTCCCACTTACCTACAACACCCAGTAAACTCCTATTCTATTCTCCTTAGAGAAAAACACACACACACACACACACACACACACACACACACACACAAAACCAAACAAACCAAACATGATTTGAGGAAAGTCTCTGAAATATATTCACATGCTAATAGACGGGTACTTAATAATAGTTTTAAGGATGATCTAGAAGCAATGAATTTTACAACATTCTGCTTCTCATGTAGTGGGCCCTTGATAAACGCTTACTGACTATTTGACTGACATCTGGAGGATTTTACAGACACCTAGTCAGGCCTTACACATAGGGCAGATAGGCTTCAGCCTCCATGGTATGATTTGAGACAGCACTGGACAGGTCTGCCAGTCCTCAAATATCCTCCACATTTCCTGCCATTCTGCCAACCCAGGCTTTTGGGGCTGCAGTAGTATCTATTAAAATGCAAAATCTCTATTTTATTAACACCTTAATTATGAGTTAAAACCTTAGGAGAGGTTAGGAGGATGGGTACCTTTAAAAATTTTTGAGTTTTATTGATTTTTTTTTTGTTTTTTACATCACTTTCATGTACAAATAGATACCTTCTTCCTTTCCCATCCTGGGGCCACTCCTTGTAACAAAGATGTGTGTGAGAGAGAGAGGTGGGGGGTAGGGGGAGAAAGAGAGATTGAGAGAGAGAGAGCAGTTCTCAAAGCCAGAAAACAAATCAATAAAGTCTGAGAGTGAATTCACCATTCAATACATAGTTCCCTCCTCTGAGAAATGGGGAGGGAGTTTACCTTTTTGGTCATTTCCGTTTTCATTGTTGTTATGTAGATTGTTTTGTGGGTTTACTTACTTTGCTCTACATCAAGTATATGTTCCTATGCTTCTCTGAATTCTTCATATTTACAGCATCTTATGACACAATAGTTTTCCATTGCATTCATGTATCACAATTTGTTTAGCCATTCCTTAATCAAATGGCATCTTTTCTGTTATTAGACCTGAGCTGTAGCCTATATTTTGGGATATATTTATGCATCCATCTATCCATCCATCCATCCATCCATCCATCTATCTATCCATCCATCCTTCCATCTACCTATCTGTCTATCTATCTATCTATCTATCTATCTATCTATCTATCTATCTATCTATCTATCTGTCTATCCATTCTTTCCATTGACTTCTTTGGGGGTATATCCCTAGGAGTATAATCTCTGGGTCAAAGAGGACAGAAATTTTAGTAACTTTCCAAAAATAGCACCACCATAATTCAAATCTGTTTTCCAGCATAGTTGGATCAACTCACAGTTCCACCAACAGTGTATTAGTCTACCTGAATTTTTGCCTGCCTCCAACATTGATCATCTCTGTCTTTTGTCACATCTTTGCCAATATTCTAGTATGAGGTGAAGTTTCAGAGTTATTTTGGCATGCATTTCTCTTATCATTAGTGATATGAAACAATCTTTCTTACAGTTTTTAATAGTATGCAATCCTTTTCAAAGCTGTTCATGTCTTTTGATCATAACCACTGGGCAAAGATTCAAATTCTGTCTGATCTGTGCTAATTCTCTTTGTGCCATGGTTAGGATGCCCTTAGCAGGGATTTTTGTCCTTGTTCAGTCATTTTTCAGTCATGTCTGACTCTGTAATCCCGTTTGGGGTTTTATTGGCAAAGATACCAGAATGGTTTGCCATTTCCTTCTCTAGCTCATTTTACAGATAAGGATACCAAAGTGAAAAACTAATAAGTGCCTGAGGCTGGATTTTGAATTCAGGTCCTCCTTCCTCCAGGGCCAGCACTCTATCCACTCTGCCACCTAGCTACGCTTTATCAGAGATCTATAATGCAAAGTTGTTTTTTCCTCTCCAACTGACTCTTTCCCTTTTATCCTAGTTTCAGTGACTTTGTTAGCACAAAGGCTTTTCAGTTTCATGTAATCTAAATTATATACCCCTTACGACTACCTATATCCCTTGTTTGGTTAAAAATTTTCCTCCAGTCATAACTTGTGAAAGGTACCTGACTTCGTTCTCTTTAAAAATAAATTTTAATGGTTTGATTGTTAACATTTTAGCCATATATCCATTTATGTTCATATGGTATAAGATGTTGGTCTAAATTGATTTCTGCCAAACTACTTTCCAGTATTCCCAGCAGTTCAAAAGGAGCTCATGGCATCATATATTTAGAGCTGGAAAGGACTTCAGAGGTCATTAAGTACAACTTTACCATTTTACAGATGGGGAAACTGAGGCCTAGAGAAGTTAAGTGACTTGTCCAGGGTTACACAGCAAGCAAGGGGCTTAGGCAGTATTTGAATCCAAGTCTTTCTGATTCCAAATCTGAATTCTATCCACTACACCACACTACTACTATTGATTTTGGGAAATTCTTCCTCAAGTCATTTCTGTTCTTGTGTTTACGAAATACTGGCTACTGAGTTGTTTCTGATTCTTCCTCATTTAATTTTAGCCTGCTGATGTGATTTTCTATTTTTTTTTAACCAATACCATATAGAATGGATGTTTACCACTTAGTAATATAATTTGAAGTCGGTAACTACTATTCTTCGGAAGGGGGCCTTTTTATTTTTGGTTAGGGGCTATGGAGTTTGTAAATTCTAAGGGAGAAAAAACAGGCCCTTGTGGGGGAGATCTGGGAGATTCCCCCAAAAGGGAATTCATTTACCATTTATTTTGCCTGGATCACAGCTCATGTTTCTCCTGATAGGTATCCAAAGGTCATGGGCACATCTATAGCTCTGTCAGGGGGCTCCCAGTGAAGTAACTCTGAGTATAGGGCCAGGGTCTCACATTGCATCCTGGGCCATCTCCAGTGCTGGTGAATATCAGACCTAGGTGGCTCTGGAGGAGAAAGTGAGGCTGGCAACCTTGCACAGCCCTCCCTCACTCAAATCAAAGTCAACTGCAAGTTATGTCATCCTTCCCCTGATGTTATGTTCCTCTTCTAAAACAAAAGACAAACACAACCTGTGAGTAGTCTGAGCTGCCTGAATGGAGACCCAGCCAATTGGGTAACTCAGCTCCACCTCTTTCTCTCCTTCTCTCTGAAGGAGGGTAAATTTTGATGGCTGGAAGCTCCCCAGTTAACTTGGTTTTACTGGCTAGATTCCTGCCTTCCTGCCTTTCCCTCTTTCCTTTTTTCTTTCCTTCCTTCCTTCCTTCCTTCCTTTCTTTCTTTCTTTCTTTCTTTCTTTCTTTCTTTCTTTCTTTCTTTCTTTCTTTCCTTCTTTCTTTCCTTCTTTCTTTCCTTCTTTCTTTCCTTCTTTCTTCCTTCCTTCCTTTCCTTCCTTCTTTTCTTCTTTCTTTCTTTCTTTCTTTCTTTCTTTCTTTCTTTCTTTCTTTCTTTCTTTCTTTCTTTCCTTCTTTCTTTCTTTTTTCTTCCTTCCTTCCTCCCATTTCACTCTGAAGGTCATAGATTGGACCACAATAGGTCCCTACCCAAGCTCCTCTTAATAGCTATATTTTGGGCCCTCCTGGCTCAGAGTGAATGTCTATGGTACCTGTTTCTCTTCTGAGTAGCAACCCTGAGGATCTTCCCCTCCCAGTTTGATTTTTTTCCTTTTTTTCTAAAGGGGCCATTCCTTGACTCACTTCTTAAAAAGGCCTATTCACTGAATGGGTGTTACCTCACTCAAAGTGAGAACTGGTAAAGGCCTTAGCCTAAAAAGGCCAGGGTCTCTTATTGTATCCTGGGCCATCTCCAGTCATCCCGTTGAATATCAGGCCACTGGACCCAGATGGCTCTGGAGGAGATAGTGAGGCTGGTGACCTTCCACAGCCCTCTCACACTCAAATCAAAGTCAATTGCAGGTCATGTCATCATCTTCCTGATGTCATGGTCCTCTTTGGAAATGAAGGACAAGCACCAAGCACAACTCTGGGTATGAACTTGTTCTGCAGATAAACAAATTGTAGAGGAAATTAATTAGGTGCAGGAATTCATTGTATTTTGTGAGTGCACATGCTAGCATCCTCATTTTCTACTTCTCTATTCTCTAGGCATCTAGGTGGTGCAGTGGATAGTGTGCAGAACCTGGAATCGAGAAGACCTGAATTCAAATCCTACCTTAGATATTTATTGTGTGGTCCTAGGCAAGTCACCTAACCTCTTTGTGCCTTGGTTTCCTCATCTGTAAAATGGGGATCATAGCACCTACCATCCAAGGTTGTTGTGAGGATTAAATGAGATGAGATTTTTAATGTGCTTTACTCTAAGCACTATGTAAATGCTAGATATGATTACTTACCATTAGAAAGAAGCCAGTGCTTAAAGTAAATAAGAATGTGTAGCATTTCAGATTCTGTTTTGTTTTGTTTTTTCAATTAAGAGGGCTGGTGGAATTCTGATGTTTCCTCTAAATCTGGGATTCTGTGACTACTTATGTGCCTTACCTGGGTGGGAGGATTTGCATACGTAAAGAATATTGTAATTATAAAGTAATTTCTTCTCACCAGGAGAAGAATCATCTGCTTTTTAGGGAAGTAGTGTGGTTTAATGGCTAAAGCATCCATGGATTTGCTGTCAGAAGGAACCCCATTCCAGTCTCCAGCTCTGCTCCTGCTTACTGCTGACATGACCTTGAATCAGTCATTTATCTTACTGAGTTTCAATCATTTCATCTGAAAAAAGACAGATGAATGGATAGCCTTGGGAAGTTGTGAGTATCCCATTACTCAGGGTCTTCAAATGGATGACCACATGCCAGGGATGATAGAATAAGAAGATCATAGAGGCGGAAGGGATCTCAGAGACCACCTAGTCCAGCCTTCTCATTACACGGATGAGGAAACAGAAGGGAAGTGAATACATGCAGAGGGATATCTGTTCACATACAAAAAGGACTGGATTCCCTTCTTAATTCTAGTGCCTTCTCCCTGTTGATTATTTCCCATTTATCCTGCAAAAAGTTTATTTGTACACATATGCTTGCTTATTGTCTCCTTCATTAGGTTGAGAGCACCTTGAAGGCAGGGACTGTCTTCTGCCTGTTTTTGTATCCCTAGTGCTTAGCAAAGTGCCTGGTACATAGTAAACATAAATAAAAGTTTATTGACTGACTGAATAGATGAATTCTGATGTCTCCTCCAAATCTGGGATTCTGTGACTACTTACATGTCTTTCCTGGTTGGGAGGATTACTATGTAAAAAATCTTGCAATTATAAAGTGCAATATAAATGTGTTGTTATTGTTTTCATAGGAGTGTTTCAAATAGGGACCCACCTCCCCTGCCATATCATTCTTATGTTCCCACCTCCAAAGAGAAAACCAAGAATCTTGCATCTCTAAACAAAGGTGGGGTGGGGGTTGAGAGAGATTGGGTTCTCTCTTGCTCTTTCTCCAGTCGGCAGAGCAGTGGTTCAACTAGGCTGCCCTTCCTGCCCATTCTCCTTTTAGAAGAAAAAATTTAATAAAATGTTTCAATTGGGGGTCATTTTTGTCATGGTTAGCAATTACAATCTCTTGTATTTACAGAGCACCTTCTCTAAAGTGATCATTCGGAGACTTCACTGATGGCATTCCATTCATCTTAATGATACATCTGGGAGTTGGAAGAGAGAATGGAGTGGTAGCTAAATGTTTATTGTGCCAGGTTCTTTGGGAGCATAAGCTTCATTCTGAGTATCTTTGGAAGCCCAACTGACTCCTTTTAAAGTACAATTTAGTGCCCCAAGGCAGTCATTGGCTGAAGAAAGAGTGGTTGAGGGGATGAAGCCTTGCCTCTTGTGACCTTGTATTCTATAAGTGACAGGCTCCTGCCTTTTCTTCTCTCCTCTTTATCCTTTTTGTCTCCATCCTTCTTCTGTGAGCTAGGATGGGAGTAGTAAAGGGCAACACAAATTTATTCTTCTTTTAAAGTAGTGATGCTGATGATGCTAATTGCTGGCATTTATATAGTGTTTTCAGGTTTGCAAGAGCTTTTTATATGTTATCTCATTTGAATTGGGTAAAGAGAATCCCCCAGCTATCTCTATCAAGGTTGAAAGCTCTTCCAAGTCAGGGACTATGTCTTATGTTTTTTGAATATTGATCTACCATTTATTCATATGTCACACAGTGTAAGGCAAATAGTAAATACTCAACAAATATCTACTGACTCATTGGTTGAAGGTCACCCACTAAATCTGTGACTGATTTCCATTCTATTACCCAATCCATCTAATGGCACAAGTTGCAAAGGTCAAGAAAAGAATGGGGTATGGGAAGGATTAAAGCAGTGCACATAATTAGTGCATTACTCTTGGTCTCATTTCACTACCCAATAAGAGATTTTGGGCTTTTCTCCAATGGTCAGACAGCCCCCCAACCACACCCAGAGAAAGGGCCCTGGTAGGAAGTTGCTCAGGACCAGTCACTATATAAATCCCCCAAGAAGATCAAAGCAAATAGCAATGTTGTGTCCAATTCCATCTCCCTTCACCCTTGGAGATCATCCTTCTGATGCAATTTATGGACTGTGATCAGCCCAATACTTGCCACAATGTCCTTGCAGGATGATCTTCACACACTTATTGTTATAGCAACCATCAATAATATTAATAAAATTCTGCCTGGCTGAATCCAATGAATGGGACATGTAAACATAGACAAGAATAGCTACCTCAGATGTTAACATTGAAACAACATAAGCATAACAGTCTGTACAATGGAATGTACTTTTTGAGTTGGAGGCTAGTTCCTGCCTTCCACTCCACCCCAGCAACCACATCTGTCCTTCTTATGACTAGGAGCTGTCATTGACTTCAAAGAGAGCTTTATGCATAGACAAAGGAGATTCCTGCTGGTGTCAAAGGGCAGGGGTCCACTTAGACCTCAAGAATATGAAAGGAAGGAAACAGCTTATGAGTTCAAAGTGTTTTGCTCTTCAACTGAGATCCAGGTTCCGTATTTGGCACTGGTAATTTATTCACCATGTTCATTGTCAATCTCATTATTACAAATGTTCCATCTAATAAATGCTTTCTGTACATGATACAACACTGACTGCTACATGTTTTCAGCTGGTGATCATTACATAGAAATACCAGTTTGGAAATACCACCCATGGGTGCCTTGTGCTTCGGCCAAACAAAATTTCCTTGGATTATACTTGGTTTTCTGGAGGTGTGGACAAATGGTGGCCTCCTCTTTTTCTACTGCTAATGAGGACCAACAAATATGATTTCAGATAAACTAGGCAATCTTTGCAGAACTAACTGGGGAGGCTTCACTAGAGGTTCATTTCACCAAAGTGATAGCTTGGGAGCTTTACTGAAGGAATTGGCATCATTGAATCATAGAGCTGGAAGCAATGTTAGAAATCATATTGTCCAGTTTACTGATCAAAGAGTTGAAAAGAACTAAGCCAAGGAAAGATCCTTGGGCACTCCTCTATGAAGATACCAGTCTATCCATCAATATTCTTTGGATTTAGTCAGTCAACCAGTTGTGAACCAAAGTCACAACTATTATCCAGTCCAAATCTATCCTTCTTATTCACAAGTGCATCAAGCCAGATTTTTGTCAAATGACTTTCTGAAGTCCAGAAATCTATTCCTAATCTATTTTAGGTCTAGGAATTGGGTTAAAAAAGGAATGTAGTTAGTCTAGCATAGTAATGTTCATAATAATTCTTAATAAATCCATGTTGGCTCTCAGTTATTACATCTTTTCTTTATAAGTGCTCACAAACTGTCCCTTCAATGATCTGTTTTAGATTTTACAAGGGGTGCAAGGCAGTTTACTGGTCTATGGAATCAAGAATCCACATTCTGTCCTTGTTTTTGAAATCAAGACGACCTGTACTTGTTTCTGGTCTTAGAGAATCACTCTTCTTAATCCTTAAATGTCACTAATAGCTCAGCAAATCATTTCAGCACTCTGGAGTTCATCTAGGTCAGGGGACTTGAACCTATTTAGGACAATCATTAGGACAATTAACATCTCTCATCTACTCCTCTATCTTAGGTCTCTTCACTTTCATTCTGGGAAGCAGCATAATGCTGTGGACAGTGATGAACTTGGAGTCAGGAGACCTGAATTCAAATCCCTACTCTGCACGTAACTACCTATGTGGCCTTGGGCAAGTCATTTAATTTTTGTGGGTCTCAGTCTCCTCAACTGTAAAATAAATAGGCCAGATGACCTACGAAGACCCTTCCAGACCTAAATCTATGATAAATTCTGTCCTAACCATTTGTGTCCTCTCCTAAATCTTTCACTTTCATTGACAAAATCACTTTATAAATTAACGTTATGAACCAGACTGTGCTCTTCATCTTCAATATTTAGGTTTAAAACAATGTTCTGCTCTTTAAAGTAATTTCTCAAATTTTTTTCACTTTCCCTGCATGCTTTATCTTTCCTGCCTCCATTTCCTCTTTTTCTCTCTTCGTTCATTCCATCAGGTAGCTTCTCAGTGCATCAAGCTCCCGAGTAACACTTTAATCACAAAGGGGATCCCCTTTTCTGATATCATCAAGTTTTCTGAGCATTCTACGCGTTCAAGGATTCTATTGCTCTCTGTGTGTCTTCATTTGGCTCCAAATACCTTCCTGTGGGTTCTGTGGGAACTTGATGCAGACCTGCCACACTGTGTGGTAGGCGACAACTTCACAAGCTCCCTTTCCTTCATATTTCAATGGCATATGAAACTGTTGCTTTGTTCCACTGAGATTTCTAAATGTTAAAAAAAAGACAAAGTCAAATATAATTTCATCTGTAAGATAGCTGATATATCCTAATAGGATATCTAAATGGGTAGATATGGCTTTCAGGTGGAAAGAATACATAGCTCTGGAATCCGGACCACCTCTTCAGAGAGTTTGTCTTGCCAGGGGCTTATAGACCTCAGTAGTGCTATCAAGCTGGATTCTTTTTTGTTCCAATCTCTAAGAGGGGCAATAGATTGGAATTACATCTATCTGCCCCCCTCAAGTACCTCTGGCTATAGGATACAATATCAGGGGTTCAGAAGGAAAGTCACTTCAATGGATACTTTGGTAGCCCTTGGCTTATACCCAGTCAGCTTGACTCCTTCCCATCACATGCGAGTTATAAAAAAGACCAGCCCATTTTGTGAATAGCAAGTAAACAATAAACAGAAAGTGAAGAATTTGTACAGATTAGAAAATGCCAGAAAATACAGAAGAGCTGACGAGCTTTTCTTCTGGGAGTGAGATATGATCTCAGCTCAAACTAAGAAAGAAACCTTCATTTCATCTAAGGTGAAATTCTCTCTGTCCTAAATCTCTCAGGAGCTGGAAATCAGGGACATATTGAAGTGCTAACTTCCCCTATACAACTGTAACTTTCCAATTATTTCTCTCTTTCCTCTCCTTAGAGTATTCCCTGTCCATGAGTCTTTCCTGAAGATTTTCTGGAATTGCTCTTGTACCACCAAAAGCTCTAGCTTTAACTCTGTCCCTTATACAGGTGTATTCTCATCACCCTTTAGGAATCATGTCTCCTTCCAGAAATTCTACAGCACATACAACACCTTGGGCTTGGTTGTAACACCAGTTACAAATTAATTAATTGTTCTCTTCCTCCCCTACCCCCTCCCAACATCTTGAAATGAGGAGTAGGACTGTGTCCTAGAAAGCATGGAATCAGGAGATAATAGAATCTAGTTCTAGCTCTGGCTACCTACTAGCTGTGTGACCTTGGACTGGTTATTTAATTTGAAGTCTAAACAAGACATCTGTTAGATACTAGGCAAGGTTTGGAAATTGTACCCTTTCTGTGTTCCTGTTGATGAAAAGTTTGAGACTTCATTGTAACACATTAGCCTTGGAGAAAAAAAGGAGAGAGGGTATCTACAAACATGAGGTTGCTTCCTTTTAGAGAGGGCTGGGTACCCATATGGTCCCTTCAGAGACCCTTATAATCTCCTAGGAGAGTGCATTGATAACTAAGGTGGGGCCAATGAAGGGAGGTCTAATTATATCTTTGCTCCCAAGTAGACCCCAAACCCCTAGCTACTTGGTGTTAAGCCAATGTGGGCGTGAAGCCCCTAGGGTCCTAAGAGGAGTTGCTAAGACCAGAGCCAATAGTAAGAGCTTAAATTCTGGTCGCTCAGATGACTTTTGATGATGGCTAAAGAGTGCATGAAAAGGGAAGACAGAGCTATTTGCTTAGGGCTCTCACTCTTGGTGGTGTGCTGATGTGGAGACTCTGGGCAACTGTAGTTAAGAGCCCTCCAGCTTGTAAACCTGGATGTTTAGACTCTGTTAAACTCTGGTAACTATGCATTGAGATTTGAATCAGACAAGGTCTGTCTGCTGATGTTTGTAATTTGTTTGTATTTGCTCTGAAGTTCAGGGTGCTGGCTTTTTCCCCTGAGCTAAGTGAATGATATATGTATGCTGGATTGAAATAAGATTGTTAACCCCTTAACGTTGCTTTCCTTAGTAAAGCAGATCAAAAGAACCTGGGCTTGCAGCGTTCTGTGTGCTGGTCATTGTTGGTTTTACACAGCCACAGTAGCTGCTGGCCTAATTGTTGAAACAGAGAGGAGGAACCAGCGTCAGATGTTAGGGAATCTGGAACAGGAAGAACAGAATTGGCACCATAGGGAACCATGTTGGGAAGGACAACCTTGACCTAGCCCTTCTTTATTTGTGAGTAATATTGCTTAGAGGGTTGTTTGACTCCCTAGCAAAACTGAGCTTTTTCCTCTTGAGAGAAGGTAGGGTGCCAAGATTAGTACTACAGGTTTGGAAGACTACATAGGTCCCTGATTAAATAAAGACTCAACAGAGGGAAGCACTGATTGACTCTCTAGCAACACTGGCTTCTTTTCCTTGTGGTTTGTATTCCCATCCAGGGTATTACCATAAATCTAGAAAATTATATAGGTATTTGGTGGAGGTGGGAGCAACCAAAAGGACTTTGTCTTGACATTATAGGTTCAGATGTTAGTTTCTTTTTCCCCCTCAGGTAAATAAGACTTATTAAGTGTTTGATGTTGTGTTAACTTGAGTATTTCATTGGGAGCTATGGGCCCTTTGAGAGATATGATCCCCTCAGAAGTTTTCAAGTGAAACAATGGCTGGGGGCATGAGCCAAAGAGAATTTATAGAGAAGCCTCTAGAAGCCTTTAGAAGACTGAACCTAGTCTATGTAGCGCAAAGCTTTGTTTATGGGCCATGGGTTACAAATATAAATCCTGAAAGTATCCATCAATTTCAACTTCTACTCCCTTTATGGTACATTCTGGCAACTGGTTCTATGACTGGCTCTCACAATATCTTTGGTCTGTATTTTTAAGTATATTTTCTGTATTTGTCTGTATTTGGTCTGTATGTGCTAGCTGCTGGAATCTGTAAAATGACCATAACAGGACCTGACCTGCTTATCTCTCAAAGTTGTTGTTTACTCTTAAAGGGTGAAATAAAATATCTTTGAACAACTTTGTGAAGCATAAAGCATTAAACAAATAAAATGTGTTATTATCTACACATTATCCAACAACTGACTTGATTTTTTCCTTCTTTAGTAAATAGAGTATTTTTCAAAAAACAAAATTAAATTGACTGGTTCTTTTGGCACCAACACTAGCAGGGCTAAAGCCTTCCTTTGGCTTTGAGATCTTGGGTGAGGCTGCTGCTCAGAGTTTAGTCATATACTGTTTGGTATTGTTGCTCAATATGTGTGTGTGTGTGTGTGTGTGTGTGTGTGTGTGTGTGTGTGTGTGTTGGCTCCCCAACTACATTAGGGCCCATATTTTATAGGTATGGAATTCTAGAATGTCTGTCTCCTATCTGCATGCCCAGCTCCCCTGCTACTCAGATGCCACTTTCTAGTAAAGCCTTTTATGACCCTCTCAGTAGCTCGTGCTTTTTCACTCTTCCAAGTATTTTAGCTTTAGGGTTCCTTCTAATACCACCTCCCCATTGGTTTCCTCTAGATCCAAGAATCTCAAAAAGGCAGTTGTTTATCATGAGCCACTATTTTAAAGGTATCTCCCCTGGATGAACATGTGACACTATAGTAAAATAAAGGACATTGCTTAAAATAGCACTCAAGGAAAGGTGACATGGTGGCTAGAGGGCCAGGCCTAGAATCAGAAAGGCCTGAGTTCATATCTGGCTTCAGACACTTACCAACTGTGTGACCCTGGGCAAGTCACTTAATTCTGTTTGCCTCTGTTTCCTCATTTGTAAATAATCTGGAGAAGGAAATGGCAAGTTACTACAAAGTACTACAAGCTACATTATCTTTGCCCAAAAAACCCCAAAAGGGGTCATGAGGAGGACTGGACTGAAAATGACTACACAATAACAACAACAAAGAAACCACTATTATTACCCATTTTCTAAGGCTACTACTTCCCATTGCCTCTGGGAACTGGAAACTAGGATTTCATTCCCTGTTCATTATTCTCAGATGTCCCCATCTATACCACAATGGGAGAGGGAGAGATATAACCAGTTTCTTTCATTCATGAGTCAGAGAGGCTGATGATAAAAAGTGACTCTACTAGACCATTTCTTTTCCCTTTTATCTTCTTGCTAAAGATCTCTCTTCCTCCCCCTCTCTCTTCCTTCCACTTCTTTTCTCTCTCCCTCTTCCTCTCCTCCTCTCTGTACCAATTATGCCATTCTGGTATCTAGTCTGAATCCATTTAACCAGAATCCATGATGCTGGAACAACATTGTCACTTGCTGAACCCATGCTGATCCCCTCGTGAAATGGAATTCTCAAAGAGAATATGGTGCTTGTGACCCTTGGATATACTCTAGTTTACACATTTACTCATCTGTGTACATATTATGGGACTCCTTCCCCTGCCCCCAGCTCTTTGAGGGTGTGAATTCTGCTTTTTGCCTTTATTTGTCCAGCACCTAGTAAAGTGCCTGGCATATGGTAGGTTCTTAATAAGTACTTATTAAATTGAACCAAGAAAAAGGTTTATTTGAACAAGAGCCTTGAGAAGGTCTAGCAGTTTCTCCTTGAAGACTCCCTATTCAGGCTCCTGTCAGAACAGTGATGGACTCAGGCTACAGGACACATATATGTTTTTGGACACGCCAATATAGGACTCTGCTTTGCTTCACTTTGCATATTTGGTGCAATGATCTTGTTTCTGTTGGTCTTTTCCCACCCTCAAGTGCGCGTGTATGTGTGTGTATGTGTGTGTGTGTGTGTGTGTGTGTGTATGTGTGTGTGTCATTTGTGTGCGTATGTGTGTGTGTCATTTGTGTGCGTGTACTTGGGTACAGAGGAGAGAAAATCAATTTTTGTTAATTAAAAAAAGACTGTGGTGAAGGGGAACTCACTACCTATCAAATGAGTTAACATTTGCAATCTTAAAGTGTTCTATCTATCTATCTATCTATCTATCTATCTATCTACCTATCTGTCTATCTGTCTGTCTGTCTTTATTATCAATGTTATTATTACTAGCACCACTATTTCCCAAGGCAGTTTGGGAGAACTAATCATTAGAATGAGATATATGCATATGTGTGTGTGTGTGTTTGTGTGTGTATACACACATATATGTATGTATGTGTGTGTATACATACATACACACACACCTATATATATCCCTTCAACTTCTACATACTGCTCTTAATTCTGCCCTTTGGGCAGGGGACAAGAAAACATATTCTGTCTTTGATATGATAACCCTTCAAATACTTGAAGACAACTATTACATGCTCTCCCCCAAATGTCCTATTTTCCAGGGTAAAAATCCCTAGTTTCAGTGCATCTTCCTAAAGTATAGTGATCATCTCACTACCATCCTGGTTGCCCTCTTATAGACATGTTCTAGTCTGTCAACATTTTACCTAGAATACAGCGCCTGGAACTGAACATGATACTTCAGATTGTGACAGTAATACCACCACCTCCCTCATTCTGAACTCTGTGCCTCCCTGAATGTAGCCTAAGACTTTTGATCTCCCCATCAGCTCTTGCCTAGTGTTGAGTCCATGGTAGATACTGCAGGAATACTGTTGAATGAATTGTTGATCGCTTCTGGAACTTACCCTTTGGGGCTGTGGAATTGCCTTAAACATAAACACATGCAGAAATACCTCCTAGTCATGTTTAGTGACAACCACAGATTTCCGAGGGCTGGCATTTCACACATACCGAAGGGATAGGCCAGTGCCTAGTGGTGTGAGTAGTATGGTTGTGGTTTACACTTTTGTAGTGGTTGTCATCTAGCCTCTCACTAGGATCCAGAGCTCCCTGCCTTGGGGCCCAACATTCCAGGCATGGTCTATAGTGCTGAGCAGAGTTGCTGGCTCTATAATAACCAGGAACGGGACTTTCAAGCTGCCCACAGAGCATTCCTCTCCCTGAATAGGCTGAGATAGGGGTCTTGGTCATTAGCCTTGGCAACATCCAACGTGTCTCATGGTTTCATTCTTTGAGCATTTTACCACCAGCCCCTTGCAAAGGTCCTAGCTCTGTGGTAATGTGAACTGACTGTGATGTGTTTAACATCTCAAGTTTTTGGCAAAGTGAAGAAATTCCTCAGAGGACGACTGTGGCTCATTGTCAGAGATAATCCTTTCAGGAATTCCATGGCTGGCAAAGGTGGCCTTCAATTTGTGGGCTCTTGTGGTAAACGGGTATTGTTCAGGCTTTCCAATTCAGAGATTTTATTGTAGTTAGCCACACTAATGATAGAGTCTGCATTATTCCATTTTCCAGATAAACAGATTGGTGCCAATGGTCTGCTGTGGTCTGGTTGAGGCGGCATGGGGTAATACTTTTTTTTTTCATTCCCCATGCACCTTTCAAGTGAGATTGGAAGGTTGGAGAACTTCCAAATTGATGGGATTGAGATCTTTGGAGACCAGTCAATCAATTTGGTAATCAAACTTCCCAGCCCAAAGAAAGTATGTTGGGCACCTCCATGGCACTTTCCATGCTTGTGATTCTACTCTGGATTTCAGAGAAGTAGGAGGGAACTTAAGAGGTTGTCCGTTCTATCACCTTCACATTGTAAAAAAAGGAGTAGAAGACCAAGGTTCTGGGAGATGCAGAGACTTGACTAAGGTCACTCAGCTAATCTGTGGAAAATCTGGGATTAGAACCCAAGCCTTCTCATTCTCAGTACAATGCTTTCCCTCTGCCTTCTTTGCTTTTCTTCTCTCTTCTTAGGACTTAAAGGAATTACGGGCTCATCCTCAACTTTTGTACTCTTTTACTGCCTACTTCATGGAATTGGCTCTTTTGTTCCAACTATTTTCTGTTTCTTAGCTAAATCCCAAAGATAAGATAACCTCTTTTTATCCAGAATGCAAATAACTAGAAAGTTTATAAAGTCATACCTCACTCCCATACTTTTTTATATCTGGACTCTATAGTTTTATGAGAAAATGACAACTGGTATATAAATTAATAGAGATTTATCTTAAAAAATAATTTAGAGAGTTCATATAGCTTCAACCCGTGTGCTGGATCAAGATTTGATCAAGAACCCAGGTTTGAATCTTAGCTCTGCCATTTACTATTTTTGTGACCTTGTACAAATTACCCTCTCTGACCTAAACCTTCCTCATTTTAAACTAAAGGGGTTGTTCTAGATGATCTCCAAGACATGCTCTAGCTTTAAATCTATGATCGTCTTCTCCTGTAGTCTTTACACTGTAGTCCAATCACATCAGGATTCCATATTTTTTATTCAAGATTCATCTCAGGCATCACTTTCTCTACAAAATCTTCCTCATCCCCCTCAGTTGTTAATGTTTGATCCTCCACAAATTACCTCGTTATCTACTTATCTTGGCATTTGTTGTCTCCCTCAGTAGACTATAAACTCCTTGAGGCTTGGGCATGTCTGATTTTTATCTCTATATCCCCAGCTAAGACCAATATGGAGTGGGAACATAAGAAGTATCAAACTGAATTGGTAAGAGAATAATAATCACAATAGCTCTCATGTATATAGCCTTTAAGGTTTTACCAGTTAATAGCATTTTCATCCTCCTGAGTTCAAATCTGGCCTCAGACACTTACTCACTGTGTGACCCTGGGCAAGCACTTAACCTTATTTGCCCCAGTTTCCTCCTCTGTAAAATGCACTAGAGAAGGAAATGGAAAACCATTTTAGTATCTTTGCCAAGAAAACCCCAAAATGGGATCACAAAGAATCAGATATGATTGAAATGACTGAACAACAGCAACATGTGCTACCACTGTGCCAAGTGGTGGGATACAAAGACAAAAATAAAATAATCTCTGCCTCAAGGAGCTTCCATTCTGTCATTCTATTTATGCAGTATTATTGCCGCAAAGCAATTTTAAGAGGAACTAGCATCTGGAAAGGAAGGATTTCTTCTTCTTCTTCTTCTTCTTCTTCTTCTTCTTCTTCTTCTTCTTCTTCTTCTTCTTCTTCTTCTTCTTCTTCTTCAGGTATGATTAATCTATTTATTAGTTAAATTAGCAATAACCAATAAATTGAAGTCATTGGTCTCTCTCCATGACCAAAGACCTAGAGTGAGAGTCTCAGGGACTTTTAAATCTAGGTAACATCTTTCTGACAGTATGTCATTAGGGCCTTCTTTGACAAATGAAAGACAATCATAATTGATGAGTGAGTAGGAAGGGCTTCTTGTAAGAGGTTGCCCCTAAGCCAAGGGGATGGCATCTTTTTTATTTTATTTTTTTAAAATTTTCACATTAGTCATGTAAAGAAGAATTAGAACCAATGGCAGGAACCACAAGAAAGAAAAAACAAACAAACAAAAAGGAGAGCAAATAGCGTGCTTCTATCTGCAGTCCAACTCCACAGTCCTTTCTCTGGGTATGGATAGCATTTTCCATCATGAATCTTTTGGAGTTGTCTTAGATCCTTGCATTGCTGAGAAGAGATAAGTCTGTCAAAGTTAGTCATTGCACGGTGCTGCTATTCCTGTGTACAATGTTCTCCTGGTTCTGCTCACTTCACTCAGCATCAGTTCATGTAAGTCTTTCCAGGTTTTTCTGAAGTCTACCTGCTCATTATTTCTTATGGAACAATAGTCTTCCATTACTTTCATATACCATAACTTATTTAGCCATTCCCCAGTGAATGGGCATCCCCTCAATTTCCAGTTCTTGGCCACCACAAAAAGAGCTGCTACAAATATTTTTGTACATATGGGTCCTCTTCCCATTTGTATGATCTCTTTGGGATGCAGACCTAGAAGTGGTATTGCTTGGTCAAAGGGTGTGTACACAGTTTTGTAGCCCTTCGGGCATAGTGGGGATGACATCTTTTAGGTGATATTTGAGGCATGACTAAGCAGTTTTACACCCAGGGCCAGGTCCTGAGAACTGTGGCCCTTTCATTGTATAGAGGAAAAAGGACTCTCACAACAATCTCATGAGACAATCAATCTGTTAGTAAGCACTTACTAACAACCAATGAGGTGATTATTATTCTGCTTTTATAGACACAGAAATATATCTATACATGTATATATATATATCCATATATCTATTTGTCTATCTATATATCTATCTCTCTCCTCCTCTCTCTGTCTCTCTCTCTGTTTCTTTCTCTGTATCTCTGTATCTTTGTCTCTGTCTCTGTCTGTCTGTCTGTCTGTCTCTCTCTCTCTTTCTGTCTCTCTCTCTCAGATGAGATTCAGAGATTAAGCGACTTGCCCAGGGTTATATAACAATAAATATCTAAGGCTGGATTTGAACCGAGGTCTCCCAGGCTCTAAGTTTGTGCTCCAGTCCCTCAACCAGGATGCTTTGAAATATTAAAACCATTGCACAAATGCAAGCCAGGATGACTGGTTTTGCTACTGCTTTTGCTCACTGGCATTTTGATCTGGTTGAAGGTGTATGTTTTTATAGGGAGACTGGTGGGGTGGGGAAGAAGACTTGGAAATTAAGTCCAGGCATTCCAGGTACTGAATGTGATGCTAGGTCCTACTGTCACAATGACTAGATCATATTTTGGGAAGGGAGAAAGTTGAATGGAGGATGGGAGAAAGAGGAAAGGAAAGTAAGAGGAAGAGGGAGGGGGAGGGCAAGTCTCTTTCATTGGTCAGCAGTGCTCCTACTACATAAGAATGATACATTTCAAGGCTACAGCCAGACTGGTTGCAATTGATAATGCAATTTATTCAACTTTCAGATCTGTTAAAAAAATCTGTCAAAGGCAGTTTGTTTTTAAATCTTTTACTAAGCTATCTTTGGTTGACACAAATGGATTCAGAATCTCAAAGCCTCTCTCAAAATGTTTCTGCTCTTTGCTCCCTCCATATCTAGGAGGACAAGGAAAGCAATTTCCTCAACATCATTTTTCTGTTTGATGTCACAGCAACGATAGTACAAATAACTCATATTCCTATGGTGCTTTAAGGTTTACAAAACACGTTTTCCTCACAAGGCCCCATGAAGTAGATAGAGGGAAGTTTTTGGTTTTGTCCTTTGTTTCTGTTGTTATTGTTGGTTTTTTTTTTGGTATTGAACTGTGATTTCATCCATGTAGAGAGATCCTTATGTGGAAACTCCATAGATACAATTGGTTCTTAGTCTGTCATACCATGCAATTGACTGAGGCTTTGGGTGGTTCTGTGACTTGCCCATGGTCATACAACCAGCATATGTCAGAAGTAGGGCCTGAACCCAATATTCTTGACTCCAGTCCTATTCACTCTGCTATACTTGTCTTTCTTATGAAAATTGTCACCCTCATTTACAGGTGAGAAAACCGATGCCCGGAGAGTTATGTCATGTTGAGAACCTAGAAGAGCTTCCATTTGGAGCAGATGCAAATATTTAGGAACTCCCAAAAGTTACCCCAAATGAATGTAATCCTAGCATTGTAAGGGGAAAAAGAAAACACATTTAACGCCCCCAGCCTAACATGCGCCAAGCTTTGCTGCCCTCCTTTAAGCCTTGCCACTGCCTACACATCCACATTGCAGTGCAGGCTGTTCCATTCAGTTGATTGGGACATGGTGCTCCATTGCCAAGGACATGGTCCCTATGGGGATAGAATTTCATCTTGTCTTTGACAACTGCATCAATGAAACAGCTTAACGTGTTCAAAGCTAGTCCTGTGGAGGTGAAGTAATTCCTTCTAGGCAATGTGCTTGTACTCTGGATAGCTGCAGTCAGATGAAGGCCTGTGTCAAGTAGCTTCAGCCCAAATGGAGAGGCCTCCTTTAAAAGTGCATGACAGAGAGAAGCAAAATATACAACAAGAATGGTTCATATGCTACTTTGAGGTTTACAGGGCTATTTCCTCTAACAAGCTGTAGAGCAAATATTATTATCTCCCTTTTATAGATGAGGAAACCCAGTGAGGTTACAGAGCTAGTACGTGGTGGAGACAGGATGAGATACCAAGTCTAATGATTCAGGGCAGTGGGATAGAGAGGAAGGGACCGGTGGGTTTGGGGGCAGGGAATTTGAGTCTCAGTCTTGACTCCCTTATTTCCTATCTCTGTTACCTTGGAGAAGATACTTCACCCAGTGGGTCTCCCATTCTAGTTTGCAAAGTTAGAGAATTGGAAACTAACTTTGCTTTTGGCTCTAAATGATGCCCTTGTGCCATCTTGACCCCTCACCACATATGAGTGTTCAGTACTATTTTTAAAATATAGAAATATATGTATGTATATGTATCTTTACTAAGAAATATAATATGCATTAACTATTAACTTCTTTTTATACAGAAAATAATCCCCCCCATTATAACAAGGGTAAAGAATAATATATATATATATATATATATATATATATATATATATATATATATATATATATGAAGTTCTAAGTGTAAATTAAATACCTTTGTCATCAGTTTCATAGTCCTTTTGTTTCAGACAATTCTGACAGTAATTAAGAAGCAAAATGTTAATTATCTGCTTAACACCTCTTTATTATTATGTGATCCACAATTGTTCTTAATTTCTTGGTGGGAAAGTCTGGTATTGGTTGGTCCTTTATTGGATCATCAGCTGTGGCAGGCCAACTAACTGTGGATGGATTCCAAGGCTCTGTCCTGTGCCCTCCAGTGCTTACTCCAGTGCCTGGCATATGCTAGGTGCTTAATAAATGCTTTTTTGACTTCATATTTTTCTTTCTATACTTTCTCACTTGGTGACTTTATAAGCTTCCATGGATTAGATTAACACCATTCAAATGGCTCCCAAATCTATATATCCAGTCCTACTTTCTCTTCTGAGAATTACCGACTGACAATTTATTGGACATTTCAAGGTAGATTTCTTGTAGGCATCTCAAACTTGACATGTACAAAATAGAACTCATTAACTTTCCCTCCAAATCTATCCCTCTCTTCAATTTCCTTATTTCTGCTATTCTTTCAGTACCTAAGTGTGCAACATTGGTATTATCTTGGATTCCTCACTCTTATTCCACACATCCAATCAGTTGCCAAATCTTGTTATTTCTCTTTTCACAACATCTTGCTCATTCTTCTCCTTCTCTCCAGTTATGTAGTTGGCACCCTAGTTCAGGCCCTCCTCACTTCAAGCTTAGACTATGGCAATAAGCTCCTAATTGGCTTCTCTGTCTCTAGTCTCTCTCCACTCCAATGTATCCTTCATAGAGTTGCTGAAGTGATTTTTCTTGAGTGAAAGTCTGCTCATGTCATGCCCAAACTCAATGAACTCCAACAGCTCCCTTTTGCTTCCAGGATCAAATAGACCTGACTTCGTTAACGTTACTCCACCCCAAGCACTCTATGTTTATCTTTCTAGCAATACCTCACATAGGAACATTCCATATTTCATCTCTGGGTCTTTACATGAAGTCCCCATCCTTTCTTCCCCCATTACTGAAATACTCTCTTCTTCACCTCTGACTCTCAGGATCCTTGGTTTCTTTCCGGACTTAGCTCACACATCACTTTTTGCATGATCCCTTTGCTGATCTCCTTCTCTCACCCACAGTAACTTCTCCTTCAAGGCCACTTCATGTCTACTTTGCCTCTGTTTGTGTGTACTTACATATATGCATATTCTTCCTCTTACCCTTAGAATGTAAGCTCCTTGAGTATAGGGTCTATTGTGGTCTTGTATCTATATTTCCATAATCCAGTACTGTGCCTGGCCCACATTAGGCACTTAATAAATCTTTATTGGTTGGTTGATTGATCACTAGAACTCTGAGTGTAGGCTTAGACTTCAAAGATTCTTTCTCCAGAATCCCAATCCAAGTACAAAAGAAATACTGGAATCCAGAGGAAGAAGAATCTGATGAAAAGTAACAAGAGAAAATTTTCATCTTGCTAAAATAAGCAAGGCAGCATGGGATCTGAATCCCTTAAGTCACCCAGTCAACAAGCATTTATTAAATGCTCACCATGTGCCAAACACTGTATTAAGTGATGGAGGTACAAAGAAAAGGAAAAACAATCCCTCTCTTCAAAGGCCTCACATTCGAAAGGGGAAGACAACATGGAAATAACTATTTACACACAAGATCTATCTATCTATCTATCTATCTATCTATCTATCCATCCATCCATCCATTTATCCATATATCTATCCATCTATCCATCCATCATCTATCTATCTATCTATCTATCTATCTATCTATCTATCTATCCATCCATCCATTTATCCATATATCTATCCATCTATCCATCCATCTATCTATCTATCTATCTATCTATCTATCTATCTATCTATCTATCCATCCATCCATTTATCCATATATCTATCCATCTATCCATCCATCATCTATCTATCTATCTATCTATCTATCTATCTATCTATCCATCCATCCATTTATCCATATATCTATCCATCTATCCATCCATCATCTATCTATCTATCTATCTATCTATCTATCTATCTATCTATCCATCCATCCATTTATCCATATATCTATCCATCTATCCATCCATCATCTATCTATCTATCTATCTATCTATCTATCTATCCATCCATTTATCCATATATCTATCCATCTATCCATCCATCATCTATCTATCTATCTATCTATCTATCTATCTATCTATCCATCCATCCATTTATCCATATATCTATCCATCTATCCATCCATCATCTATCTATCTATCTATCTATCTATCTATCTATCTATCCATCCATCCATTTATCCATATATCTATCCGTCTATCCATCCATCATCTATCTATCTATCTATCTATCTATCCATCCATCCATTTATCCATATATCTATCCGTCTATCCATCCATCATCTATCTATCTATCTATCTATCTATCTATCTATCTATCCATCCATCCATTTATCCATATATCTATCCATCTATCCATCCATCATCTATCTATCTATCTATCTATCTATCTATCTATCTATCTATCCATCCATCCATTTATCCATATATCTATCCATCTATCCATCCATCATCTATCTATCTATCTATCTATCTATCCATCCATCCATTTATCCATATATCTATCCATCTATCCATCCATCATCTATCTATCTATCTATCTATCTATCTATCTATCTATCCATCCATCCATTTATCCATATATCTATCCATCTATCCATCCATCATCTATCTATCTATCTATCTATCTATCTATCTATCTATCCATCCATCCATTTATCCATATATCTATCCATCTATCCATCCATCATCTATCTATCTATCTATCTATCTATCTATCTATCTATCTATCTATATATCTATCTATCTAGTGCAGGAGTGGGGAACCTGTAGCTTCGACACCACATGTGGCCTTCTAGGTCCTCAGGTGTGGCCTTTTGATGGAGTCCAAGTTTTGCAGAACAAATCCTTTTATTAAGGGGATTTGTTCTGTGAAGTTCGGATTAAGTCAAAGGTTTGCACTTGAGGACTGAGAGGGCCATATGTGGCCTCGAGGCCACAGGTTCCCCACTCTGATCTGGTGTAAATAAAAGGCAATCTCAGAGGAAAGGTATTAATAGTGGAGGAATGGAAGAAACGACAGGGAAAGACCTAGTGTAGAAGGTGAGCTTATTTTTAAAGGAAGCTGAGTGGTAGAAATGAAAAGACAGAGCATTCCAATTGTAGGGGACAGTCAACGCAAAGGCAAGGAGACTGGAGGTAAAGTTTAATGTGTGAGAAGAGTGAGCAGCTCAATCTAGCTGCATCATAAAGTAAATGGAGGAGAGTAAAGAGTGAGAAGATGTGCAGGGCAGAAGGGACCACTAAAGACCTGGGGCACTGGACGCATGGCACCTCTGCCTAGGGCTTTTAGTCTGTTTAGAGGGCTAGAGCCCATACTGCTGCCTGAGTCCATCTGCCTTCTTCCAGTGTCACACAAGAGAGATTCTGATTTCTAATTTCTAATGTCTAATTTCTGATTTCTAATCAGATTTGGTTTAAAATCTTGGCTTTTTGTTTTACATGACTGCACGTGTATAACCTATATCAGATTGCTTAATGTTTAAGGGAGGGGGGAGGGAAGGGAAGGGTAGAATCTGGAACTCAAAACTTTAAAAAAAAGTTAAAAGTTGTTTTAACATAGAATTGGTGAAAAATAAAATATTGTATAAAATCTCAGCTCTTCCTCTTTCTATGTTTGTGACCTAGGGTGAATTATCTGTAACCACTGGCTCAAAGGGTCATTTTCCTAAGATTTCTTATTGAAGGAAATAGATTACTCAATATTCTTTGCCTGCTTGACGGTCGAAAGAAGAGAGATCCTGGTCTTGTATCTTCCAGCTTTGAGAGAAAAGTTACATGGTTTCACACTCTCTTCCCTGAAGTGAGAGAAAGACTTTGGGAAGAAGTTTCATTTAGAGGAGCTTCAACTTTGATCATGTCCCAGTCCCAGCATACTATATTAGAGACTTCAGGGAATTTCCTTCTGAGTGAGATCTGAGATTCTCTGTCTTGGTTGAGTTGAGTTTTCTTATCCCATGTAGGAGAGCTCATTCATTCTGTATTGCCTGGTATATATTCCCATATGTATATTTTCTCTGATTTCTGTTTTGCTCTCCTCTTGGATAAATGGGTCTATGTGCTATTTGCTACATGTGTTCATTGTGGGAAAGGAGTCAAGTTTTGGATATATATAGCTTAAGGCACTCCTCCATTAAGGAATAGTGATCAGGAGCACAGCTTCAATCTAAAAATTATTTCCCTTAGACTAAACATATTTAAAGGGGCAGATAGATCTAATTCTAGTCCATTTACCTCTTTCTCTGAGGGTAGTCAAGTAGCCCGCTTCTGAACCCAACCTCCTGCTTCCCCTTCCTTAGAGGGGAAAGTTTTCTTTGGAGAAGGTTAGGGGACAGAAATCCTAAAGATATCTATTCTTGCTTCTCTTCAAACTACATCTAGACAGACCCAAACAGTGTAACATACACCATAACTCTTACACATATAATCTTTGTGGGCTTGTTTCTTCATTTATGAAAGAGAGAGAGAGAGAGAGAGATGGAGAGAGAGAGAGAGAGAGAGAGAGAGAGAGAGAGAGAGACAGAGACAGAGAGAGAGAGACAGAGAGAGAGAGAGAGAGAGAGACAGAGACAGAGACAAAGAGAGAGACAGAGAGAGACAGAGACAGAGACAGAGACACGAGACAGAGACAGACAGAGACAGATAGTGATTGTGAGCACACTGGACTAGTTGACGTCTCAGTTATCTTATCATCAGCAATGTCCTGGAGTCAGATCTCAAGAGTTAGTTGTTAAATTTTCAGTGTGTGATGGAATATTACTCTGCTGTAAGAAAGGATGAGCTCAATGATTTTAGAAAAGCCTGGAAAAACCTCCAGGAAATAATGAAGAGCGAAATGAACAGAACCAAGAGAACATTCTATACAGTGACAGCAGTATTGTAGATTAACTTTGAGCAACCAAGTAATTCTGACTGTTATAAACACTCAAATTAATCTCAAAGATCCTATGAAGGAAGATACTGCTTGAATACAGGAAGGAATAGTGCTGTGATATAAGAAATGATGAGTGGGTTGATTTAGAAAAACATGAAAGACTTGGACTTATGAAGGAAGATGCTATCCACCTCAAGAGAAACAGATGATAGAAGGAAATAAGCGTAATACAGTCTTTCATATGTGTGTAAGAGTATATATGTACATGTGTGTGTGTTTATAGATGTCTTTGTTTATGTATCCATATACATACTTAATTATAGCCTTCTTTAGGGGAGGGGTGAAAATAAAGTAAAAAGTGCACAACAAAGAACAAAACAAAACCAACAAGGAAGCAAAGAAAAGATGGGCAGCTTTGAAAACAATGTGGAGTAGTTATCATATAAGTTTTCTTGAAATGGAAATTTATTGTTTTATATTGAATCCCCTCTTATGATATGCTGTGTGCAAGGCAATGGTTTTTTTTTCTTTTCTCATTTTGTATTTAAGTGAATAAAACATTTTCAGCGCGAGCATTTATAGTTCAGAAATCAGCAAAAGCTACAAATTAAGACTTGGTTTATTGTTTTGTTGATTGCCTAGACCAGGGGTGGAGAACCTGCAGCCTGGAGGTCACATGTGGCCTTCTAGTTCCTTGGGTATGGCCTTTTGACTGAGTCCAAGTTTTACAGAACAAATCCTTTTATTAAGGGGATTTTTTCTGTGAAGTTTGGATTCAAAGGGCCACACTTGAGTACCTAGAGAGCCACATGTGGCCTTGAGGCTGCAGGTTGCCCATCCCAGTCTAGACTAAGGAAAGTGAAAGAGAAAATGTTAATAAGGGAGGTTAAACATTAAAGGGTGCTGTGCACACATTTTAAAGAGCTAATTGTTAAAACTTTACCAGTGTACTCCTGCTTACTGCTCTAGATGGATTGTCCTATTAACCTCTGATAGTTAGCCTGAATCCTTCTAGTGAGCGTGACTAGGACTCTCATGCAGAATCACAGAATTTGCGGTCCAGCAGCCATCAAATCTAACCCATCCCCTAAAAGAATTGCTGACATGACATATCACAAAAATGGTCATGTAACCTTTTCTTAAAGACTGCTAATGAGGGTAATTCCACTACTTTTCGAGGCAGGCCATTCCACTTTGGGACAGCTTTAATCATAAAGTTTTTCCTCAAAATTTCACAAAACTTGCTTCTTTATAACTTCCATACATTGTTCCTGGTTCTGTCATTTGTAGCCAAGCAGGACAAATTGAATCCTTCCTCCAAATGACTGCCATTCAAATACTTGAAAGAAGCTAAGGCGTCCCCTTGATTCTTCTCTTCCTCCAGTTAAACATCTCCAGTTCCTTCAACCAATCTTCCTGGGTCTTGCCTTCAAGGTCCTTCCCTATCCTGGTTTCCTTCTTCCCAATGCTTTCTAGCTTATCAATGTTCTTAAAATGTGGTACCCAGAATTGAATATAATTAATTCTTCAGATATGGTCTGACCAGGACAGAATATGGTGGGACTCTCACTTTTTTTTTTCTCTGGAGAATCTGCCACTCATATTGTAGTCATGAGGTCACATTAGCTTTTATTAGCTGCCACATCACCCTGTTGACACATCAAGCTTGGAGTCTACTACAACCTCCAGATCTTCTCAGATAAATTGTTGTCTAATCATGTCTCTGCCTTTCTGTAATTATGAATTTGCTTTTTGGACCCTAAGTGTAATAATTTACATTTATTGGTATTAGATTTCATCTTATTAGATTTAGCCCACTGCTCTAGCCTCTCAAGATCTTTTTAGATTCTTGTTCTGAGCCAGTGTGTTAGCTGTCTCTCCTAGGTTTATGTCATCTACAAATTTGAGAAGCATACCCTCTAGGCCTTTATCCAAATTGCTGACAAAAATGTAAAACAGAACATGTCCATGCACAGATCAATGGGGCACTCCATTAGAGACCTCCTGCCAAGCTGACATTGACCCATTAATGACTACCCTTCCTACAGTTACAGCACCATCTAATTATGCTATCATCTAATCTACATCTCCACATCTTCCCACAAGACTAGCATGAGATACCTTATCAGATGTTTTGTTAAAATTTTGCTAAGCTGCATATACATGGCATTCCCTCAATCTACAAGTTTAGTAAACCTGCCAAAAAATGGAAATAAGGTTGGTCTGGCATGACCTCTTCTTGACAAAGTCATATTTCTCTCTCAAGATATTTATTAACCTTCTCTTTAAAGACCCATTCTAGAATTTTCCCTGGAATCAAAATCAAACTCAGTAGCCTAGAGTTTATAGACTGCTTTCTTACCTTTTAAAAACAATTGGGACAATTTTTACCCACTGATCTTTGTATACTTGACCAAGCCTCCAGCTAAGTCCATAAGTGCCTAGATCTCAAATTCCCATCCACTCCTACTGTATAGTTCTAGATATGTCTGTGGTAGGTTATATACATTCTTTTTGGCCAAAGGGCATTAGGAGAAATACAGCTAGCACTCTGTCCTGGTGAAATCACATCTGGAGGATTGTGTCCAATTCTGGGCATCACATTTTAAGAATACTGATAAGCTAGAAAGCATCCAGGGAAAAGAAACCAGGATAGGGAAGGGCCTTGAAGCCAAGACCCATGAAGTTTCATTGAAGGAACTGGAGACATATAGCCTGAGGAAGAGAAGAATCAAGGGAACAAGATAGCTTCCTTCAAGTATTTGAATGGCTGCCATGTGGAACATTCCTACCACAAACCCTCCCACAAATATGCATACAATCATAATGGACATGCATAAGGATGATACATGAGGAGATACATATGTATCTAGGGTATGTGGGTAGAGGGTTTACTCATGTTTTTGATGCTGTAGGACCACTTCTGTTGATGTCATCATGATGCTCTGTTGGTCTGACAGCATCTCGACTGGATATGCTGGTGTTCTGGTAACTACCGGGCTGGTAATATAAGCTGAACATTGTTCTACTAGTCTTGTGGCTGCTAGCCACAGTAATCTTGGCTGAACACTGCTCCCTGCTTCTAGCCTCTGAATTCTAGATTCTGTAAGGCCCACATTTTGGTTAATTCAGCACTAGTATGCTAGAGTAATGGTATGTGGAGAGCTCTTTAATCAGAAGCACAATGCCCACCTATCAAATGCTAGTCAGAATACCCCAGGGTAAAATTAATCATGTGTCCAAGCTGGGCTCAAAGCTATTGGTTACAGATATCTATTTAGTACATAGGCTTAGGTATTCCCAAGACCCTCCCTGGGTTAGCAAGCAAATGAATTTGAGTCAGAACACAACTATGGAGGCAAGGTCATTGTTCTCTGGTCAGTCAGTCAATAAGCATTTATTAAGCAACTTCTATATGCTAGACAATGTTCTAAGCACTAGGGATATAAAGAAGAGCAAAAGACACTCCTCGCTCTGGAGGAGTTTACAATCCAATGGGGGATACAACATGTGAATTACTATGTACACACAAGCAATACACAGCATATATAGGAAATAATCAAGAGAGCTAAGGTACTAGAATTTAGAGGGATTAGAAAAAGCTTCCTGTAGAAGGTGGGGTTTTTGCTGGGTCTTGAAGGAAAACAGGGAAGCCAAGAGGCAGAGATGAGAAAGAAGAACATTCTAGACAGGGAGGATAGCCAGGGAAAATGCCTGGACTCAAGAGATGGAGTATCTTGTTTGAGGAACAGCAAGGATGCCAGTGTTACTGGGTGGAAGAATACATGAAGGAATGTAAGGTGTAAGAAGACTGGTGAGGTGGTGGTGGGGGCACTAGATTATGAAAAGCTTTGAACATCAAACAAAGGCTTTTGTGTTTGATCCTAGAGGTAATAGGAAACCATTGGAGTTTATTGAATAGAGGGGTGACATGGCAGTACCTAGTTTTAGTAAAATCACTTTGATGGCTGAAGTGAGAATGGATTGGAATGGAAAGAGACTTGAGGTAGGCAGACTCATCAGCAAGCTATTGCAATAGTTTGGTAGAAGTGATAAGGGCCTCCACCAGAGTGGTGGCAGTGTCAGGGAAGAGAAAGAGAGGGATATTGGAGTGATGTTGTCAAGGTGAAATCAAGAGGACTTTGCAACAGATTGGATGTGTGTGTGTGTGTGTGTGTGTGTGTGTGTGTGTGTGTGTGTTCGATTAAGCTAAGTTAGGTTCGGATTCGGATTCGCACTGGCAATAAGACACACTCCCAACAGAATAAAGTTTTTATTGAAAGACAGGGAAAATACTCTATCAAACCCATATCCACATTAATCAATAATTTCTAACAAACACAGTCAACACAACAAAGAGAAAGACACAGACAACATAGATTCATCACCTCTCAGGAGAACTCCTGCACTTGATCCTCTCAAAGCTGTGGGGATCCCGGTTTACACAGCTCAATCAAGGCCCTGAAAGGGAATGTGGTCCCAGGCAAAGTGTCCTCTTCATGGGTGAGATCCCAATGTGCCTGTCCCACGTGGTGACTTTTATAGGGCCCTGAACAAAGAAAGTTTTTCCTGCCAGAGAGGGGAGCCATCCTTCCCCCGCCTCATTCCTAAGAATTGACCAGGTTAAAGTTTCTCCAGTGGGAGAGGAGTTACTTCCTATCTGTTGTCTTAAGAGTTTCCTGTTCTTTGTTCAGGCCTGTCAGTCTCCAAGCAGGAGAGTCCAAAGGTTTGGAAAAGTGGGCAGGGAGCTTGACATATACGTGCTGGGCTTACACTGTAATATGGAGGATCTTCTCTAATGATTTATCATTCAGTGTGTGTGTGAGACAGTGAACAGTTGAGGATGACATTTAGGTTATAATCTTGGGGGACTGGGAAAATGGTATTGCCCTCCATCGTAATAGGCAAGGTGGGGTGTATAGGTATTCAAGGAGGACTAGCACTCCTGGTGTGAGGGCTTGCTGAACCCTTTTCAGAACTGCTTACCCACCTTTGGTGTCCACTTGGCACTGAACTCGCACCTGTGGCTCTAAGACACTGTAGCATGTGCAGTGGCTACACCCTGGTAAACCACTTGGCAGATGGACTAAACCAGGTTGAGGGTAACCACTGGGCCTAAAATCTGTTGGTGAGTTAGAGGGGTGTCTACTGTAAGCATGTGAAGATTTCCCTGATGGAATGGGTGGATGAGAACAAGTTGTTCCAATGGCCACAAAGTCGGCTGAAGCAGGTGCTGTGGGGCACTTAGAGCTTGGTCAGATGTCAAAGACACCAAGATCATCTACTACATCCTGGGCCATCACTAGTCATCCTGACTTTTGTCTTGCCATTGGACTTGACTGTGGAAGAGAGAATGAGGCTGACAACTTTGTGCAACTCTGTCTCATCTAACTCCAATTCACCCATGAGTCAAGATATCACCTTGTGATGTCATTGGTCCTCTTCAAAAGTAAGGGACAAACAACAATAATAGGGAAGCTAAGAGAGGGGAGGGAATTATGCATTTAGTTTTGGACATGTTAAATTTAAGATGTCTAGAAAACACCTAGTTGGAGATATCTAACACGCAGCAGGAGATGCAAGACTGGAGGATGGGACTACATAAGCAGATTTGAGAATCATTGGTATAGAGATGATGATTGAATCCATGGGAGCTGATAGAGGAACTTACAATCTAATGGGGGAGACAATATGCATCAAGTGAAGTCATACAGTCAATGTTTGTTTTGAAAACACAAATTTGTTCCAGTGCAATTGATATACTAGGCAGCAGTATGAGCATAACTGAATTTTGTATTTGTTTATGCACATTTTTCGTCCTTAGGAAACAGCAAAAATGAAAAACAAAATTGCATCATGATTGAGGTGGCAGGCTTACGGTACCTATGATGGGGTGTGGCTTTGACAGTTGGATTAGAGGAGGAGCACTGTAACAACACTGCTACTAGCAGCTGCCGTGGAGGTGTAAGGCCAATAACACCAGCACACAGGAGGGCTGCTAGCACACGGTCTTTGATCTGCTTTTCTAAGAAAAGCAACTTTAAAGGCTTTACAATCTCACTTTAAGTAAATATGCATATATCATTCACTTAGTTCACTGGAAAAAGTCAGCACCTGAACTTCAGAGAAAACACAAACAGAAATTACAAGCAGAAATCATATAAACAGAGCAAATAACACAAATCAGCAGATAGGGCCTCTAATTGTCTGTCCATAGCAATACATACATAGTTACCAGAGAGAGAAGCACCAATATCTGGGTTTTCAAAGCTGGGAGAGGTGCTCCTTAAGGGCTACTCAGAGTCTTGTCTGGCCAAATCACAGGAACAGTCTTCCAATTAGTGAGCCCCCAAAGCAAAATGCTAACCTCAGAATATATATATATATATATATATATATATATATATATACATACATACACTTCTTCAGGCTCAGCCCACAGAGGCCATCACAACCATGTGACTCAAACTTATGTGACTTAGGCTTTCTTGTGACTTAAGCTGGTCATCAAAGACTCCTGATTCAATCAAAGACTCTTGATTCAAACAAAGGCAAGGCTCAATCAAAGGCACTTGATTACCTTAGTGTTGGGAACCACTGAAAAAGAAAAAACAGCAAAAAGTCCCACTTTGCTTGCCATTACAAGCACTCAGATGGTTGTGGTGGTGGGACTTTACTTGGCCAAGCCACGGAAAGCTGCATTGCTCACCCTTCTAGACCTGGGAATGTGAAGAGCAACTGGGGGCGGAGGCGGGGGGGGAGGGAGGGACTGTAATGGAGAGAGAAAGGGGGAAGTAAGGTGACAGTCTACCTCCACCCACAATACCCCTGACCTAGCACCTCTGAATCCTGACAACCCCCAGCAACTTACCAGGGAAAAGCCAGGCCTTCCCAGTCATCCCGGAGATGGTTGTGGTACCCTGCCTGGATGGAAGGTGGCAGCCAGGCACCACCATTTCAGGGCAGTCCTGTGTGGTATCTCACAGAAGCCACACTATGTGTCTCACATTATGACTAGTGACCCAGATCAAGGTGAGGATTTGCCTCACACAGAGATTGGAGTGGCTTTCATGGAACTGAGTTAGGACCACTGCTTCCATAAGCAAACTTCAGGTCTTTTTCAAGGTAAAGTGCCATACTTATTGTGCATCTTCTGAGTCCAAGGGGCTCTGGGTGGAGGAAGGCTGGTCCATACCCACACAATCCACCCTCCCTTGCCTTTCTCATGGCTGTGCCTGCCTGTGGAAGTCAAGTGCCAAGCAGCAGCTAGAGGCTGAGGATACCACTACTATTTATTGGAACGTTTATGTATTTCTTGACATTTAACACATATAAAACTGGGTTCCCTTTTTTATTAGGTTCCTATCTTTTAAAAAAATTTGTCACTGACAAAGTTTTTGAGTGTGTGACTCTAACCCCATTTCTCCAGAAGCCTTATGGTTTTTATTGCAATATTTTGCATAATTTGGTGATTTTTAGGAATTTATATATTGTTATAGCAGAACTAACAGGGAGAAGAAAAGAGGGCCCAGGATAGAACTCTGTGGGACACCCACAATTAGCAGGCATGACCTGAATTTTTAATGTAATTTAATTCATAGTTTCATTTAAGTACCTATAGTGTAAAAGTGCTGGGGGAAATAACAAAGATAGACATTACAGGCTGTATATTCAAGGTGTTTATAAGTCTACTAAATTGGTGGAGATGCCAAGAAGCCATCCTGGGGCCTTATACCAGCAAAAGTTGAGCTGCCTCTATGATTTGGAGCAGGTGGGAAGAGGGTTCCAATGATTGTACTAGAGTAACCCCTGAGATATCAGCATTAACCCCTGAGAGACTGCAGTCATCAGCAACTGCCACAGGGCTACCACCATTGCTCTCTTGTAAACTTGTGATACCCTCCGAGATTCAGGTTCCTGACTTGCTTCCAGATCCAATTAAAGTCCTTTACTCATTTCTATGACCCCTGAATATATGGCAGGAGCCCCAGAGTCTTGCAGCTGCTGTTGCTGATCTCTACTCCAAACAAAAGTTTCCAAGGAGATTCATACTCTAAAATCTGATGGAGAGGCATCAGAACTATTTAATGGAATATCAGAGACTCCCTTAGACATTTTAGAGAAAGCTACTGCTGTCTCTTGGGGCTTCTCCATTGACCCCAGAGTCAAACTGCTCTTCTTGAGCCCTGTCCTGCATCAAAGATCCCAAAGATGACCCTTTATTATAATGTCTATGGAAAAAGCTTCTGATTTGGGGAGAGTTGTAGGCTGGCTAAGTTCCTCGTGTGAGTGATTTACCCTGCCTTAAAAAAGATTTCATCTTTAGTCCTTTTAGGGTATTATATTCAACTCCTTCATCCCAGGTTTCCTCTTAGTTCTTTTTTTCCTCTATGTATTTTATTTAATATTTTAGTTTTCAACCTTGATTTCCACAAGATTTTGAGTTACAAATGTTCTCCCCATTTCTACCTTCCCCCATCCCAAAATGGCATACATTCTGATTGCCTCATTCCCCTCTTTTGCCCCATTCCCCCCCACCCCATCCTCTTTCCCCTTACTTTCTTGTAGGGCAGGATAGATTTCTATGCCCCATTCCCTATATATCTCGTTTCCAAGCTGCATGAATTTTTTAAAAAATTTTTAAGCATCTGCTTTTAAAACTTTGAGTTCCAAATTCTCTCCCCTCTTCCCTTCCAATCCACCCTCCCTAGGAAGGCAAGCAATTCAACATAGATCACACACATATCATTATGTAAAACACTTCTACAATGGTCATGTTGTGAAAGGTTAAATATATTTCCTTTCATCCTATCCTGTCCCCCTTTGTTCAATTTTCTCCCTTGACCCTGTCCTTTTCAAATGTGTTTGCTTTTGATTACCTCCTCCCCCTATCTGCCCTCCCTTCTATCATTACCCCTTTTTATTCCCTTCCCCTTACTTTTCTGTGGAGTAAGATACCCAATTGAGTATGCATATTATTCCCTCCTCAAGTCAAATCCAATGAAAGTAAGATTTGCTCATTCCCCCTCACCTGCCTCCTCTTCCATTCCATGGCTTTTTCTTGCCATTTTTATGTGAGATAATTTATCCCATTCTATCTCTCCCTTTCCCCCTCTTTCAATATATTCTTCTCTCACCCCTTAAATTTATTTCATTTTTTTAGATATCATCCCTTCATATTCAACTCATCCTGTGCCCTCTGTCTATATTCCCTTCAACTCCCCTAATACTGAGAAAGGTCTCCTGAATTACACACATCATCTTTCCATGTAGGAATGTAAACATAACAGTTCAACTTTTCATGCTTTTCTTGATTCTTGTATTTGAAAGTCAATTTCTCTATTCAGCTCTGGTCTTTTCATTGAGAAAGCTCAAAAGTCCTCTATTTTATTGAAAATCCATATTTTGCTTTGCAGTATTATACTCAGTTTTTCTGGGTAGGTGATTCTTGGTTTTAATCCTAGCATCATTGACCTCTGGAATATCATATTCCAAGCCCTTCTATCCCTTAAGGTAGAAGCTACTAGATCTTATGTTATTCTGATTGTGTTTCCACAGTATTCAAATTGTTTCTTTTTGGCTGCTTGCAGTATTTTCTCCTTGACCTGGAAACTATGGAATTTGGCAACAATATTTCTAGGAGGTTTCTTTTTGGGATCTTTTTCAGGAGGTGATTGGTGGATTCTTTCAATTTCTATTTTACCTTCTGACTCTAGAACATCAAGGCATTTTCCTTGATAATTTCTTGAAAGATGACATCTAGGCTCTTTTTTTGATCATGGCTTTCAGGTAGTCCAACAATTTTTAAATTCTCTCTCCTGGATCTGTTTTCCAGGTCACTGGTTTTTCCAATGAGATATTTGACATTGTCTTCCATTTTTTCATTCCTTTGGTTCTGTTTTACAATATCTTGGCTTCTCATAAAGTCACTAGCTTCGACTTGCTCCAATCTAATTTTTAAGGTAGTATTTTCTTCAGTGGTCTTTTGGACCTCCTTTTTCGTTTGGCTAATTCTGCCTTTCAAGGCATTCTTCTCCTCATTGGCTTTTTGGAGCTCTTTTGCCATTTGGGTTAGTCCATTCTTTAAGGTGTTATTTTCTTCAGTGATTTTTAGGGTCTCCTTTAGCAAGTCGTTGACTTGTTTTTGATGGTTTTCTTGCATCACTCTCATTTCTCTTCCCAATTTTTCCTCTACTTCTCTTACTTTCTTTTCCAAATCCTTTTTGAGCTCTTCCCTGGCCTTAGAACAATTCATATTTTTATTGGAGGCTTTTGTTGTAGGCTCTTTGACTTTGTTGACTTCTTCTGGCTGTATGATTTGATCTTCTTTGTCACCAAAGAAGGAATCTAGAGTCTGAGTTTGTTTTCGCTGCCTGTTCATGTTCCCAGCCAACTACTTGACCCTTGAGCTTTTTGTCAGGATATGACTGCTTGTGGAGTAGAGAGTACTTTGTCCCAAGCTTTAGGGTCTAAGCACTGCTGTTTTCAGAGCTATTTCTCCTCTACTGTCACCGCAGGCTCTGTCACAACAGTGTCCTCCTCCCCCAAGAACCGCCAACCAGGACTGCAATTTAGATCCAAGCAGGGCACGGCAAGAGAATCTGCCTTTGTGCCCACAAAGTGCTCCTTGAATTCCCACTCTGATCTGTTGCTCAATTTGTCCCACTGTGTGAGCCAGGGACTCAGGAAGCTGCTGATGCTGGAGCTCTGGAGGCAGCCTCAGGAGCTTCCTGATACTGCCACCACTGTATGACCTCCTCCATCCCCAGAGCTGGTGGCTGGACTGCTCTGAACTTGATCCCGCAGCTTCCCCTTAACCTGCTCTTTGACATTTGTGGGTTGAGAAGTCTGGTAACTGCCACAGCTCATTGTTTCATACCCCCAAGGCCTGTTCCTGGCTAGCTGATTCCAGGTCTGGTCTGTCCCGGTGCCAGGCTGCCCTCTGCTCTCAGCGCTGTGTGATAGACCCTTCCCGTTGACCATCCAAGCTCTCCTGGACTGGAGATCTGTTTCCCTCTGCTATTTCATGGGTTCTGCAGCTCTAGAATTTGTTCAGAGCCATTTTTTAGAGGTGTTTGGAGGGATTGGGGGGGGAAGCTTAAGCAAGTCCCTGCTTTCCTGCTGCCATATTGGCTCTGCCCCCTCCTCTTAGTTCTGAGGGTCCAAGGGGTGGGGAACCTGAGTTCTTGAGGCCACATGTGGCCCTCTAGGTCCTCAAGTATGGCCCTTTGACTGAATCTGAACTTCACAGAAGAAATTCAGGATTGATTTGTTTACCACCCCTGCATTTGTCCCCATAACTTCATACTTGAGGCAAATGTGAGATTATTCAGGTCTCTGGTGACATGATTGTATCTTCAAAGTCTTATTGTGTGATTTAACCCCTTGAGAAGGGAAGGAATCTGGACATTGAAGATCTATAAGCATTGTGCTGGAACCTCTATGATTGACAATTTGAAAGGATTGTATGTGGAAAGTCCATGAGACAGATACCCAAATCTATCATGCCATTCAGGAACCTGGTACAAAATCTCCCTCTCCACAATTAAAAAAATTGAACTAGGTATAATGTCTGTTCCCTACATAGTCAATCAAACCAGGACTGAGGAACTTTGAGTTATGGGACAACAATGCAGTTGTCCTGTTGTTTCTTCTCAAACTTTCTCCTTTCAGCACACTGTTGGGTCATTTCATGTCTAGTTGCTTTTCTGGATTTGTTTAACCATTCCCTATCCCCGCACCTCTGCCTGCTTTTGGAGAGATATAAAAGTGGGTGTCGGTAATATCTCTTCTTTTCTAGGCCCCAGCTGGTGATCCCAGCCATTGGAAAGAGAATCAATTGCCTTCTCTCCCTTTGTGTCCCAGGGTACTCATTGTTTCCTGCTTAGTTGATTGTACTTTTCTCCCAAGGACACACACACACACACACACACACACACACACAGGTATCTTAGAGAAACTAGTTTCTTTTTTGGGAATGTTTAGTAAATAAGAAAGTAAATAGAGTCTTTGAAGAAACAAGGAATGACTTATTTAAACTCAGTGCAAGACCCTGAGTGATGTAAGATCTGAGAAAGCAGTTTCACCATTTGTAGTTCTCAACAAACAGCTCCTTCTATCAGATCACTCCCTGATCCATGTGAAAAAAAGACCTAGGTCTCCCACTGCATCTGGGGCCATCACCAGTTGTCCTGACTTATGTCTTGCCACTGGACTGTGATGACTCTGGAGGAGAGAGTGAAGCTGATGACTTTGTACAACCTGCCTCACTTAAATCCAATTCACCGGCAAGTAAAGACATCCCCATCCTGATGCCATTGGTCCTCTTCCAGAACAAATGATGCACAACAACAACAACCACAACAACAACAACAACAAGAACTCTGATCCAGGGAGTGTTAGTGGCAACTAGGACACTGAGCTCCCAACCTTCCTTGGGCTCAGAGACTGTGGTAGCTCCTGTCTTCAGCAGGCCATTTGTATCAGGAGGGCCGAGTTTATAATCTCAAAGAAGATCATAAACATGTCTGAAAGGTTCGGAATCGCCGGATAGAAGAAACTCTCAAAGTAGAAGGCAGAAGAATCAAAACATTTATTTAGGCTCCACAGTAACCAACCCATGAACCAGAAGCCCCATTTTGATATGTTGGTCATAATCTTCCAGGCCCAATAGGTACGCCTTGAAAGAGTAACCAGGAGGCTACAGAGAAACATGATTGCGTAAAGCAAAATCATGTTTTCCCCTTGATGGTAATAAGATTACCCACTGGACTGAAGTCTTTGTTCAGCTTCCTCCCGTAGATCAGCTCTGCTGCTGGCAGCTCCTGCCTCAGCTGTGTCTGTTTCTGAAACTGAAGCTGCAACTGTAACTGACGATGTAACTGTCGTAACTGCCTCTGGCTCCAACCGGAAAAGGAAAGAGAGAAAAGAACTCTCCGAGCTGTCCTCTCCCCTCTTATAGGGTCTCTGACATCATCAAGCTCCGCCCAAATGACCAGGGCTGATTGGTTCTTGAGTTGGCTCCTCCCCCTAGGGTAGACCAGGTTCTGGAGCTAACACCTCCCCTCAGCCAGCCCCATGACTCCCCACACAGGAAGCCGTCTGCCTCCCGGCATGCTCCCCGGGCCTCCTGCCCCGGAAGAGCAAGCCACAGTGTCCAGAGGCTCAATGAGGCAAGCTGAGCCATTCAAAGAAAACAAAAGCCATTATGGCTACATTCCACCCCTTGTTATAGGATACATAATCTAATCAGCCATGTATCCTAGAACATACATTGTGATTCAATTACAAAGGAAACTAAAACATATCATTCATTATAAAGCAAAACATATCATTTGGTGACATTCCTAAACATTGGTTTAACGATTCAAATGCGATCCACCCCTAGGTCCCAGCAAGATAATCTCTTCAATCAATCATCCCCAAAATAATTATTAATAATTCAAATGTCCACCCCTAAATCCTAATATCATAACAATAAAACAACACAGCAAGGATAACACAAAATAAGTAAACAGAACACTATCATCATTCCCCCCCCCCCCTTAAACGATTGGGGCTCAAAATCTTGGGGTGAGGGGTGAAGGTCTCATTTTCCATAGCTTCTTCATGCTGAAATTGGATGTAGAGATGGCCCTGCCCCCAAAAAGTCCCATTCCAGAGGTCATTTCTTTAACGAGCTGGCAGGAATTCCAAGAATGCTACATGCTTAGGCAGTCACCGGAAAGTGCAGGGTGCTTAAGCCTGAAGGAAACAAAACTAGCAACAAGGTTAGCCAAAACAAAGGACAAAAAGAATAGTCTGTGAATCTATTATTATAACCTATTCACGGTAAAATATATGGTTCAGGGGTACAATTTGGTAATTATTTTCCCCTGAATAGACAACTGTTACAGTGTTGTCCTTCCCATGGGCTATAACTTCTGCAGCCTTTGGAATATCATCTGGCTTCCGTTTTACCCATACCTTAGCTCCTGACTTTATTCTATCAATGGAGCAAGACCCTTTTGCCCCTCTAGTAGTTATTTTGGGAGGAGGGTCAGTTTTCACAAAGGGTATTTTTTCACAGGGGATAATAATGACTGAACCATCCTATCATTTCTACAAAATTGTACAGGTTTTTTACCCATATTCTGGAGTGTCACAACAATTTCTTTTTGATAATTAGAATCTATCACTCCAGCCAATACATGTATTCCTTGAGCCGCTAATCCTGGTTTAGGTAATATCCGTCCAAGATGATTCTTGGGGATTCTCATACATACTCCAGTAGGGGTTTTTCTTATCTCTTTCCTATTTAACCTAAAATTCTCTATACAATGTAAATCATATCCTGCTGAACCAGGTGTTCCTGGACTTGGTAGTGGGACATCTTCCCTCACAGTCCAAAATTCAATGTTTTGGATCTCACATGTTTGCTGTTCTCTGATCTGCAGATTTGGGGTCATCATTCTGGCTAGAGGTGTACTTCCCCCTAAGGGTCTATTATTCAAATTACGTAAGGCAATAGACAAATTATCCTTCCAATGTCGATATGAATTATTTGAGCTTAATTTTCTCAGCTGTTCTTTCAACAATCCATTCATTCTTTCAATTAGCCCAGATGCTTGTGGGTAATATGGAATATGATATATCCATTCTATATTATTCAACACACAATATCTTTTCACTTCTTTGCCCTTGAAATGTGACCCATTGTCACTTTGAATCTGCATTGGGGTTCCATAATATAAACTTACAATATCTAGAGTTTTACAGGTGTTTTTCTGAGTTGCGTCTTTATAAGGACAAGCCACTAGTACACCTGAATAGGTGTCAACACACGTACATACATATTTACATCCTTTATCCTGGGGTAGTGGGCCAATATAATCTATCTGCCAAATTTGGGCTGGAACTTTTCCCCTTGCTATTTCTCCAGTAACTATCCTAGGAAGAGTTCGTTCTTTTTCTAATTGGCATATACAACACTCCTCTGTTATTTGTTTTAACAACGCATGAGAAATACTGATACCTCGATCCTGTGCCCATCGATGGGTGGCCTGGACCCCTAAATGGCCAGCAGTCTGGTGGACCCATCTTGCTAAGGCTGGGTCATCAGTTGGAGTCGGAGTAGGGACAATACATTCAGTAGCAATCTTTGCTAGTCGATCCGCATGTGCATTGTATTCACGTTCTGGTGTGGTCAGGGTTGCATGAGCATCAACATGAAAAACTGACAGATCTGTAACCAAAGACATGTCCCATATATTTTCCCATAACTCTTTACCCCAAACTTGTTTGCCATGAATCTCCCAATTCTGATTCTTCCATATAGGCATCCACGTAGCTAATCCATTAGCTACCGCCCACGAGTCAGTAAATATATGACACTGTCCTCCTTTCTCTGCTCTGATGGCCTGATGCACTGCCATCAGTTCAGCATATTGGCTACTTCCACCTATCCCAGAACTTTCCAGAGTTCTCCTTGTACAGGGGTTATAGGCTACTGCTTTCCAATGTCTCTTCTGTCCTAAATATTTTGCTGTCCCATCAGTAAACCAAGCATGTTTCTTCTGTTCTTCATTTAGTCCGTCATATCCATTATTCCATTTCACTAAGGATGGTACCATCTGTTGCTTAGATTCAAGGGGCTTTTCATTGCTCTCAGTATCAATGTTCGCCACAGATTCATGTAGAGCAGAAACTCCATTTTTGCCTGCTCTGGACCTATTCTGAATATACCACTTCCATTTGATTATGCTTGCCTCTTGTGCATGTCCAATTCTGTGAGAAGCTGGGGTACTCATTACCCAAGTCATAATTGGAATTCCAGGCCTTAATACCACTTCATGACCCAGAGTTAGTTGCTCAGTTTCTACTAAAGCCCAATATGCAGCTAACAGCTGCTTCTCAAAAGGTGTATATTGCACTCCAGATGAGGGTAGTTTCCTTGACCAAAAGCCTAAAGGTACACTTCGGCTTTGTTGTTTTTGCCACAGACTCCAATTTGCATAGTCATCTTGTACAGTCACTTGTAACTCCACTGGCCCATTTTGCATAGGCCATAAGTCTAGAGCTAATTGAATAGCAGCCTTTGCTTCCTCAAAAGCTCTACTTTGTTCAAGTCCCCAGTCAAATTCATATTTCTTTCTGGTGACTTTATACAAGGGTTTTAAAATCTGTCCCAAATGTGGGATGTGGTGTCTCCAATAACCAAACAGCCCTATGAACTTTTGGGCCTCTTTCTTATTGGTAGGGGTGGGAAAATCCTGGATTTTTTGTCGAGCTTGTGGGAGAATTTCTCGCAGTCCTCTATTCCACTGTATCCCCAAGAATTTTACATTTTGAGCTGGCCCTTGAACCTTTGCGGGGTTGATTTCCCATCCTTTGCTTTTCATATGGTCAATTAATAATGCTAAACTCTCCTCCACCTCCTTTATATTCTTTCCCTGTATCATGATGTCATCTATGTAATGTGTAAGCTGTACACCAGGTAACTTTAATTCATCCAAATGTTCAGCTACAATCCTGTGGCAAATAGTTGGGCTATGAATATATCCTTGCGGCAGGCGTGTAAATGTATACTGTCGGCCTTGCCAAGTAAAAGCAAACTGATTCCATTGCTTGGGGTCTATTGGGATTGTAAAGAAGGCATTGGCCAAATCAATAACTGCATACCAAGTCCCTTCACGTTTTTGTATTCTCTCTATTAAAGTAACCGTGTCTGGGACAGCAGCATACAAGGGAGGAGTCACTTTGTTCAGCTGTCTATAATCTACTGTCATCCTCCATGTTCCATCTGACTTTCGGACTGGCCAAACAGGGTTGTTCCATTGAGTAGTTGTAGGGACTAACACTCCTGCCTCAACACATTCTCTTATAGTGTTGGCAATTTCATCTTGCCCACCTGGCACACGATATTGCCTCAAAGTAATTACTTCAGAAGGTTCGGGCAAAGTGATTGGATCCATCTTGATTTTCCCCACTAAGACTGCATTAATGCCTATTTTCCTCACAGCAAATTGGTATTTCCCTTCAGGTAAATTTAAGGTCATACCCTTCAAAATGTCTATTCCAATGATGTATTCAGGAATAGGCACAATAACCACACTATATTCTTTCTTGGGCAACTGTCCAATTTTCATCATCAATTTAACTTGTCTGGCTGATATTTCAGTCCCTCCTAGTCCTGTGATGGTAATAGGAGTTCCATGGCTGAACTTGTCTGGATTTCCATAAATAAGGGTGGCCTCGGCCCCAGTATCTATTAATGCCTCAGTTACCGTACTTGACCCATTTTTCCAATATATGGTCAAGTTAATGTGAGGTCTACAATCCAGCCTGTGTATTTCCTTAATTTGGACTGGGGCTCGGCCTGTTCCCTAGTATTCCCTTTCATATGATTCACTTGGGTTTGAAGGTTCAACATCTGTAGCATTTGCAGGAGCAGTTCTGATTTCCCTATCTCTCGTGTTATCAAGTCCTCTATACATTCTGTATAATTCATTGGTTGGAATTCCATCTATCATTTCAAAACCTACCCCTGCTCTCAATAAAGTAGTAAACATTTCTTTCCTTGTTACTCTCCTTTGGCGCCAAGTTTGCTGGTTATTCACCCTTCTCTCTCGAGGAGATCTATCCCTTCCCCAGTCACCTAAGTCATATAACTGTAAAATCTTATTTATCACTGTTGTAAGACGGCTCCCTACTTCTCCAAGCAATAAATTCAAAATTAGTTGTTTATAAGCAGGGGGAGCTGTCCTAATTATTAAATTCCTATGAGACAGTCCCATTGGATCATTGTAATATTTGTCTGCAGTTCCTATCATAATGGCAGTCTTCATTACCTCCTCCTTTAGTCTCATGATACAATCTCTAAGTGAATACCAGGGTCTGTGCTCAGTGGGCCACATAGAATCAGTATCATATCTCTTATTGCATCCCACAGCGGCTAATGCCAACAGAGTAGTCCTGCTATCACCATCTCCTTGCTGATGATGTTCCCTAAAAGCTTGTTGAACTAGAGGATCATGGCTGATACCTATGAATCTCATGCAGTCTGTCCCATCTACTGATATTCCACCGGCCCCTTGATCACTGAGTCTTACCATCCAAGATATCAATGGTTCTCCTATTCTTTGGCTGAATCTACTCAAAATATCTGTGACCTCTTGCGGTGAGAAATCTTCCTGAATTTCCCTTGTAACTGAATCTTCACCTCGGGTTTCTGTCTTCCTCCTTTGTATGGGTCGAGCCCTTGTCTGATCATTTAACCATCTCCTATTCTCTGTGTGAGGCACATCCTGAACCCCAGTAGTGTTTTGTGCCTCAGCCGGCTCTTTCTGGGCTGGGTTGAAATGCACTCTGGGCTTTTTTGGTCTCCTGTTGCTCTTAGCCACATTAATAGAAAAGTTCTCATTTGAGTCAGTTTGGTCTCCTGCTATCTGAGATTCCTCTTCTTCCTGTGGGGTAGGAGTGCCCCTATGTCTTTCACTTAATCTCAATCTTTCGTATACTAGCCGGTAGGCTGATAACACTATCCAGCTTTGCCTAGATAGTGATGCCCCTGACTGAATCCCAACTTCTCGTAAACACTTTTCCAAATCCCTAGGATCTCCTTTCCGTAGCCTTGGTTCCCAGTTTTCACAGGGTCCAGCTTTTTTAGCCAATTCTTTTGCTAGGGAGGAATAAAATGGATCCTCCCATCCTGGGATATTTATCTCCTCCTCTGGAATTGTTCTGCTTCTAAATAGAGATCTTATACCTAGCGATCCTGTTCGTGACGCCAAATGTATCAGGAGGGCCGAGTTTATAATCTCAAAGAAGATCATAAACATGTCTGAAAGGTTCGGAATCGCCGGATAGAAGAAACTCTCAAAGTAGAAGGCAGAAGAATCAAAACATTTATTTAGGCTCCACAGTAACCAACCCATGAACCAGAAGCCCCATTTTGATATGTTGGTCATAATCTTCCAGGCCCAATAGGTACGCCTTGAAAGAGTAACCAGGAGGCTACAGAGAAACATGATTGCGTAAAGCAAAATCATGTTTCCCCCTTGATGGTAATAAGATTACCCACTGGACTGAAGTCTTTGTTCAGCTTCCTCCCGTAGATCAGCTCTGCTGCTGGCAGCTCCTGCCTCAGCTGTGTCTGTTTCTGAAACTGAAGCTGCAACTGTAACTGACGATGTAACTGTCGTAACTGCCTCTGGCTCCAACCGGAAAAGGAAAGAGAGAAAAGAACTCTCCGAGCTGTCCTCTCCCCTCTTATAGGGTCTCTGACATCATCAAGCTCCGCCCAAATGACCAGGGCTGATTGGTTCTTGAGTTGGCTCCTCCCCCTAGGGTAGACCAGGTTCTGGAGCTAACACCTCCCCTCAGCCAGCCCCATGACTCCCCACACAGGAAGCCGTCTGCCTCCCGGCATGCTCCCCGGGCCTCCTGCCCCGGAAGAGCAAGCCACAGTGTCCAGAGGCTCAATGAGGCAAGCTGAGCCATTCAAAGAAAACAAAAGCCATTATGGCTACACCATTGCTCCAGCTGGAACCTTTCGATGTTTCAGGAGTAATACTTCCAGTACTCCCAGATCCTACCCTCACCCCGCCATCTCCCCAGTCACTTGCACTTTCTCTGACACCATTGACTCCTTTGAGGTATACTTTGCTCTTTCCTTCTTATGGAGAGGAGGGACTCATTTTTTAGTAATAGTCTCATGGTTCTCTCAAACTCAAATAGATAAGCACTTGTGTCACTGTCCTCCTTCACATCCTGACTGATTTTGTGACCTAGTGTTATCACTGCTCAGCTCTTAGGGCATTCTGTGCTGAGACCTTGAGCAGTTTACAACACAGCAGAAATGCGTTAGATTTTTCCTAGAACTGCAAAGAAATTCACAAACAAGGGGAGTCCAGGTATATTTTTCTATTCCAAAGAGGTCTTGCCTGGATCTTTTGCTCTTTCTTTCTTCCAAAACAAACAAACAAACCAAATCTTGCCAAATCCAGCAACAAGCACTTTTTAGCATAATAGGCAGCCTAATACCAACTCAGAGCTTCACCATCCTCAGAATGGGAGAGAAACTGGTGCCCTTACAAAGATTATTGGCAATGGTGATTATGTTCTTGCTTCATAGATCAACTTTTCCACTTTTCTGGTAGTGAAGGTAGATAGTGGGGTCTTCCTTTACTCTTTTCATTTTTTCCAGGACTTTAATATTTTTTTCCAGATCACCATCACTGTGGATGAGTTCCTGTTATTAAGTTGAAGGAACTGGGGACTTTAAACTTGGAGAAGAGAAGACTTGTCATATGTGGGTATAGGGAAAAATGATGGCTATCTTCAGGGCTGTCATGAAAGTAAAGTTATATATACTTAGGATTATAGATTTAGAGAACCCTGAGAGACTTCACCTCCCAGATTGATTTTTTTTGACTAGGTAAAAGGAGCCATTCTTTACCTCATTTCTTAGCTAGCCTTAATTACTGAATGGGCATTGCCTCAGACAACTGAGACCTGGGAAACACCTTAACTTGTAAAGGCCAAGATCTCCCACAGCATCCAGGCCATCCCCAGTCATCTTGATCTATATCTTGCCACTGGATCCAGATGGCTCTAGAGGAGAAAGTGAGGCTGGTGACTTTTCACAGCCCTTCCTCACTTAAATCCAATTCACTTGTAACTCAAGACATCACTTTCCTGATGTCATTGGTCCTCTTCAAGAACTAAGGACAAACAACAATCTGTGGTAGTAGTAGCTGCACTGGAGACCCAACTGGCCAGTTCCAGCTGGGCGATGATGCTCCTTCCTTCCTTCCTTCCTTCCTTTCTTTGTCCCTCCTTCTCTTCCTCCTCTCCCTCTGTCCACATAGGGAATCATACCCTTACCTGTGGGTGCTCTGCCCAAAGGAATATAAATTTTGATTGCTAAAATCTCATAAGATATCTTAGAGCTCATGAGCTAGATTTCTTTTTTCTCCTCTTCACTACTTATTTATTCTATCATAAAAAATACCTAGGACAATTAACTCTTTTGCCCTATGTAGTTTTATTTATGATTTCTTTGGAAAACCAGGCTTTGATGAAGCCCATTGGGATTCAAATGGAGCTACTTCACCATTCCTTAAATCCAAATCACTCTGGCTCTCACCAATTGGCCGGTGGTAGGTCCTAGCCCAAACCTCACTTGGACTTTGTTTGGATTTGGATGACTCAGAGTGAGTGTAAACAGCAGCTCTTTCTGTTTGGGCCAGAAACCCTGAAGGTCTTCCCCTTCCAGACTGATTTTTTTTTTTGACTAGGTAAAAGAGGCCTCACTTTTTACCTAGCCTTAATCACTGAATGTTTTTTGCATTAGACAAACTGAGACCTGGGAAAGACCTTAGCTTAAAAAGGCCAAGGCCTTCCACTGCATCAGGGGCCATATCCAGTAATCCTGATCCATGTTTTGACACTGGATCCAGATGGCTCCTGACAAGACAGCAAGGCTTTGCACAACCCTGCCTCACTTAAATCCAATTCATTTGCAAGCGAAGACATCACCTTCCTGATATCATTGGTCTTCTTTGAGAACCAAGGACAAACAACAACCATCACAGATTTAGAGTTGGGAGGACCTCAGATATCCCCAGTTTTCCAGGTAAAGGGAATGATTGTCAGAGAGGTGAAGTGACTTCTCATAAAATCATAGAAGTGAACTGGAAGGAACCTTTGAAGTTGATCAATACCAACCATCTCATTTCACAGATTAAGCACCTGAGGCTAAGGGAAGTTAAGTGATTTGCTTATCTGAGATAGGATTTGTACCTAGGTCTTCCTCACTGCAAAGTCGGTTTCCTATCCATTACTCTGCATTAATCTCCACTTTTCATAAGCAGCTCTGCTTGGTGTCAACTCCCTGGAACATCCATTATACTGCCAGTGTTGTGACCCCCGCCCACCTCCTCCTTCAGCTTCCTTTTTTTGTATGTTGTCTTCCCTTATTAGACTGTAAGCTCCTTGAGGGCAAGGACTATATTTTTTCCCTTTATTTTTATCCCAATGTCTGACACACAGTGGGTGCTTAATGAATTGAATTGAATTGGATTCTGCCTCTGAAATTTCTTCTAATTGGCCTCCAGAAGGAAGAACTGGGAACAGCAGGTGAAAGTTGTGGAGAGGCAGACTTAGGTTCATGGAAGAAAAGACTTCTTAAAAATAAGAGTTCTCCAAAAACGTAGAATAGACTACCACAGGCAGTAGGGAGTTCAGAGATCCAGAACTGGAAGGAACCTCACAAACCATTTAGTCCTACCCCTTCCGTTTTATAGGTGAGGAAACTGAGACCTAATGAAGTAAAGTGGCTTGTCCAAGGTCACACAGGTAGTCAGCACCAAAGCAGGGATTTGCACCCAGGTTTTCTGACTCCAGAAGCACTCTTTCCTCACCACTTGTGTTCACTATATTTTAAAATTTCTTTAATTTTAAAAAATATTTTTATTTAGCGAAAGTTTTAGGGACACCTGTTTCGTCTCAATACAAGGTTATCCTTCTTAACAATTGTTGTTTTGTTACATCCAACTCTTCATGACTCCATGGACCATACTGTCCATGGGGTTTTCTTGGCAAAGATACTGGAGTGGTTGGCCATTTCCTTCTCAAGTAGATTAAGATAAATAGTAGTTAAGTGACTTGCTCAGGGTCATATAGCTTGTAAGCATCTGAGGCCAGTTTTGAACTCAGGTCTTCTTGACTCCAGTGGTCTAGCCAGTGAGCCACCTAACAACTTCCTCTTTAGTAATTAAAAATATCTAAAGATGGTAAGGCTACATTATGAGGTAGTGACAATTTCTGTCACTAAAGGTGTTTTTTTTCCTTAACAAACTAGAATCTAGATAATAATGATTATTAGATAATTAGACAGATAATGGTGATTATAATTATGCCAGATTTCTGCATTGGGTAAAAGATTGAACTTGACAGTTTCTAAGGTCAACTCTTTAAAAAAGGATGGTTTTATGCAGGAGCATAATGTAGAAGGAAAATGCTGGGACCAGGAGTCAGGAGACTGGGCTTCTTATTTGCTCTATACCACTATTTGTGGGACCATGGGTATTACTCAAGAGCCTCAATTTTCTTATGGAATGTATAGATGATGGAATAGATGAACTTTAAAGTCCTTTCCCAATCAAAAACATTTTGATCTGTGCTTTAGAGATAACTCAGACCAAAACCTTTCCCTTCTGAACAATCCAGGATTAGTTTGGGGTTAAGAGAGTCAACTTGCCAGTGAAAATCTTATCTGGAAAATGGGGTCTAGCTTCAACTCTGCCAATTTTTTTTTTAGGACCAGTGCCTCCCATGATGCTTTGCATGGAGTACACAATAAATAGCTGCATGACATAGTACAAGTCACTTAATTCAACTGGGACTCAGTTTCCTGATCTGTAAAATGAAGGGTTTAGATGAGATGATCTCTTTGGTCGCTACCGTCTTAAAAAACAAACAAAAAAAAACCCCGAGTCTTTGATTCTTTCTGTCCACTTGCGTCATGTTTCCACAATCTTTCAGACTATGACTTTAATTGGGTCTGGCATGAACTCCTCTGAGGAAGGACATTTCCAAAACAGTTTGCTGCTGGAATGTAGATCATCATTTTCCAGAGTTGAGACATATGCATTTCTTGTGTGACCTTTGGACCCCAGCGCAAAAGTTTCCATCACAGTCTGCCTTGGATTAATCTAGGAGAATATCACTGAGGGATAGCTCCTCTGCAATGGATGTCTTGGTAATTCATAATTAAGCTTAGGCCAGGACTCACCTTGTGCCTAGAAAATGCCAAGAACACTGACTGAGGAAACATTTGAAGGCTCCTAATACAATGGTCTTATATTCAGCACATATACAAAAACACACACACACACACACACACACACACACACACACACACACACACACACAAACACAGTGTGCTACAGACTCCCAAAATTGTACTGAAGAAAACTCAGTGGGGGAATCCCCATAGATCTCATTAAGAAAGAGGATCTGGTCCAGCAGCCTCAAAGACTGTTAGTGAACAATGATAAATGTCTTAAAAAATTCTGATGATCACACCATTAGAATCACAGGTTTGATGGGTCTTTGGGAGATCAGCTATGCTCTCCTGATTTCAGTATGAACCTGAACTAAACCTTCTCAGATGGACGATAATCATGACATCCAGAAGAGATCTGAGAGTCTCAATAGGTAATACATTCTAATTTAAAACAGTTCTCAAGGTTAGAAAAACCTTGGCCCACAGTCACAACTTTTTCCTTTTAAATCAAGATCTCCAACATCAAGATATTTAAGCAGAGACTACTTTGCCACCTGTCAGGAATGCTGTGGTCGACATTTCTCATTGAGCATGAGATTAGACTAAGTAGCCTCTAAGGTCTTTTTCAGCTCCAAGAGGTTATGATCTTTTGAGTTCCTACATTTAAATCTAGAGGATATGATAATTTCTGCCACTGATTTTCAAGTAATCAGTCAACAAGTATTTATTAATTGCTTAGCACTGTGAAAGATGCTAGGGATACAAAGAAAAAAATGAAAAAAGAAAACCTTGCCCTTACAGAGCTTACAGTCTTTCAGGGAAAACAACATGTGCGCTCATAAGTATATACAAACTATATACCAAATAAATGCAATGTAATTTCAGAATGGAGGCGCTAGCAGCCACAGTGGGGAATTAGGAAAGGTCTCAATATTTGAGCCAAGCTTTGAGGGAAGCTAGGGATTCTAAGGGGTGGTGGTGAGAAAGGAGCGTATTCCAGGGAGCTAGGAAATTGTATGGTTCTGGTCTGAAAGAGCCTATCATTGTCAGTGTTGGGCCTTTATCATGGCCCCAAGGTAAGGAGCTAGGATTAGTAGTGCCTAGGCAGGGCTGAGAATACAGGAGGGGAGCAGACCCAGAAAAATATCTAAAAGTTTGTAGTGAGGGCAGAGCTAGAACTGCAAACAAGTAACACTGGTCAGGACAAGTTTGGGTGAGAGTCACGCTGTGGATAGAAACAGAAAAATGTCAATACTAAAGGGTAAATGAGGCAAGGCAGATGGTCCAAAGGACTACAAGGCAAATAGGAACAAGGATTGATAGACCTTTGAAGAGCAGGATAAAGTGGCAGGAGAAGAGACTTAAGTGCACAGACCCCTGCCCCCAACCACCCCAACCTGTGAAAGGATGTCCAAAATCACTTGGCAGTGTTGTGCAATGGATAGAGTAATAGAATTATAGCAAAGCAGGGCCAGGTTCAAAATCATGCTTCAGTCAATTATTAGCTATGGAACACTGGCCAAATATCTAACTCCCCTGGATCTCGTTTTCTTATCTATGTGATGCAGAGGAGGGGGTGTGGGTTAGATTTGATGACCTTTAAGGTACCTTCCAACTTTAAAGCTGTAATTTACTCTTATTTTACATCACAAGACCACAGGTTAGTAGCAGAAAGTACCTAAGGTGCTAGGGGGTACAGTGGATAGAATGTTGGACCTGGAGTCATTGAGGATCTGAGTTTAGACCCAGACCCTTAATAGCAGCCTGAGCTCAAATTCAGCCTCAGACACTTAATAGCAGCATGAGAGTAGACAAGTGACTCAATCTTTGTCAGCCTCAGTTTTGTCATCTGAAAATAATAATAATAATAATAGCGCCTACCTCCCAGCAGATCAAATGAGGTGATATTTATAAAGCACTTTTAAAACACTAAATGCTATATAAGTGCTAGTTATTACCATCTTGTCTGCCTCCTCCCTCGCTTTACAGATGAGAAATATGAAGTCTGGTAAGGTGACATGATCAAGGTCATATAGGTAGTAAGTAACAGTGACAGAATTTGAACCTAGAACCTTTGACTCTATCATGTAGTCTCTGGATAATCAGAAAGGGATACTCTTTTTACTATGTTTAGGGAAAGAGGCAGTGCATCCAAAGATTCCAAATAATGTTTACTTAAATTATATAAAAAACAGTACACCTGTAGGCACAAGCCCTTGCCCAAAGGCTGCCCTTGGAATCAGGAAGACCTGGGATAAAGTTGTTCCTCTGACATATACTGGCTGTGTAACCTTGGGCAGGTCCCTTAATCTCTAAGTGCCCCTGGCACTTCTCTGATACTATAAATTGCAGAATAGGTGCCACTCTTCATTGGTGGAAAGAGTTTAATTATGAGGAGTTCCCTATGCCTATGACATTTAGGTCCAGTAAAAAAAAGTTGTTTGTAGGGACTCTTGTTTTAGTGCCAATCCTGGATATTGAATGCTTGAGGTCTAAGGTGACACTGGCAGGCTAGTGCCCCTCTTGAGGGGATGAAGGAAAAAGTCAATTCTTTTTAGAATAGATTATCGTCAAAGTATCTCCCTCTTCAATGAGAGTATCAGATATCATGCTCATAAATGGATCCACAGCCAGAATCAGTGGCATAAGGTTAAGATTTAAACCTAGCTCCAAGCACCATAACTAAGGAAGCCTGAGTGTTGGCAAACTTGTCTAAAATTCAGACTTCAGTTACAGAGTGTGAGTGTCAGCTTTCCAGCTCATATGTCCTTTTGCCTTAAGGGCCATTCACCTCTGCAGCCAGGAGAATATTGCAGAAGGCCCAGCCATGAACTCAAGGGCTAAGCGTTCAGAATCTTATGTAATGTGCACTTTGGATCCAGTATCAAATTTAGACCTAACAAATGAATATTGGCGCCTCACAAGGGATGGCTCACACATGCCTGATCTTTTCCTGAACCTTGTTTCCACACCAGCTGTAGACAAGAAAGTTTCCTACATTGCTGTTTCTAGTCATTGCGTTCAGTTGTTTCCCAAGCAAGTTATGGGAACGGTCTCCATTTATTGCTTTTGCTCAGACAAATATTGCTTCCCAAAGTCCTGGGCCCCATGCAAAAGTTTTGTTATCCTTGTATAATTAGGCATTGATGCTTTAGTTTTCTCCAAAGAGGACTTTTGCTTGATGTTTTAATTTCCCTCCTTTCAGCAAGATACTTTCTGCTCATATTTTAATTAGACAGTGTTAGAGTTAGATATTCATCATCTTAAGAAATAACTTGACTATTGCTACATAGCTCTTAAGTACGAAGGCCATGATTTCAAACAGATCTCCCATTTTTCATGTCTAATACTTGTCCCACTGTAGCTACTAGGAAACTTACAGAATGAATTCAGAATTACTTATACTTTTGCAACAATTCAAAAGATAATACTTGTAGTACCAAACTCTTAGGATGGATTTTGTCAAGTTGTTGGTCTAGATTTTCTAGAATGTGTGCTGGATAGGTCCACCAGGTAGCCAGGGGTACCTAAAACAGGCTCCTGATCAAAAGATTATTAGGCTTCAAATCATGAGGGCAGCTAGGTGGATAGTGCAGTGGATAGAGTACCAGCCATGGACACAGGAGGATTTGAATTCAAATTGAGTTCAAAGACTTACTAGCTGTGTGATCCTGGGCAAGTCACTTAATCCTGATTGGCCCTACCCTCCACCAAAAAAAAACTGAATTCAAATCATGAGTACCTTGGTTCAGATCCCACTTCTGATACATGCCTGCTTGGTATTTATGGGCAAGAGTTTCAGTTTCTTTATCTGTAAAATAGTGATAATGATAGCTGTAGTTTCTATTTCATGGGGTTGTTATGATCATCAATAAAGTCCATATACATTAAATATTCTGGGAATTTTAAGGCACACACACACACACATATTTGTGTATTTATGTCTATGTGTGTATATGTATATATATACATGTGTAAATTACTTTTATTATCACAAATGTTTTCCTCATAAATTTTATTCTTTAGTAATTCATTTAGTAGTTACTAAGCTCCACTAAAATGATGCAAATGTCAGCTGGGAGGGTTAATAGCAGTACTGCATACCTCAAAATGAAAAAGAACTTCAAAGCTTTGCCATTTTGCCTTGGGCCCTGGAAGCAACTCCCTGAGAGCCACTGGATAGCATCTCCTAGATCTCTATGAAAATCACTGCCACAGACTGCTTGAATTTATTTCAGATATTTGCCACAGAATTATGAGATCTTTACCCTAGTAAAATTGTATTGTAAATGTACTTGATTTGAGGAATTCTTACAGTGATGGGAGGCAGTATGGCATAGTAAGAGGGAATTTGACTTAAAATAGGAAGATAATGTATTGTAGTCCCATCTAATCTCATAATCTTGTGGACCTGATGAAATCACTGTTAACTTTCTCTGTGTTTCAATTTTCTCACCTTTACAATTATAATTTATATTCAATGGTCTCTAAAGTTCCCTCCAACTCTAAATCTATGACATGTGAGTCTACAAAAAATTTGACTGAATTATTATAATCAGGATAATGATAATCAATACTGAGGACTTTTAAAGATAATTATAGCAACCATGATCATCATCATCATCATCATCCATGTTAACGCTCTTGATCCAAAAGACTTTAGATTATGGAGACATTAAATATGTAATAAGGGTAAAGGAAAGACTATTGGACTCAGAGTCAGGACACAGCTCTGCCTCTTACTACTTAAGAGATCTCTGGGGGCAGCTAGGTGGTACAGTGAGTAGAGCACCAGCCCTGGAGTCAGGAAGACCTGAGTTCAAATCTGACCTCAGACACTTGACACACTTACCAGCTGTGTGACCTTGGGCAAGTCACTTAACCCCAATTGCCCTGCCTTCCCCCCCTTCAAAAAAAAGACAAAAAGGAAAAAAAGAGACCTCTGACAAGTCACCTAAACTCTCTGGGTCTTGGTTTCCACATCTGGAAAATAAAGAGACTGAACTGAATAGCTTCTAAAATCTTTATTAACTATATGCCAATGATTCATCATAAGGGACATTATCAGTAATAGTAACATTTACATAGCACCATAAGATTATATGGTATTTTGCATTTACTCTTCAATTCAGTCAGCACACCCACTTTTTAAAATAGTAGTAGTATTGTTAGTTTCATTTCACAGATTAATAAACTCTGGTTCAGAGAAGACAAGTGACTTGCTTAAGAACACAAAGCAAATGGAAGAGTTTATGTCAGCACCATGGTCAGGGAAAACAGCAAAAGCTAGTAGGGAGCTCAGTCAGCAGGAATGCTTGGGAAAGCTACTAAAACCAGCCATAGTTGTACTACATTTTGATGCTATTATGGAAGTGGGGTGGGTGGGTATGTATGTGGTGGTGGTGGTGTGTATGGTGTGGAGAAGAGGAAGCATGGCGGCTGCTTCCAGTAGTTGCTAAACTGGTCACTATTGTGAAAACTTTTGGCCAGTGTGGTTCAGAGTGGCAGAGTGATTCAAATTCAGATGAGATCCCAATGGCTACGCTATTTGGGGTATTGGGAAATTTCTTTGACATGAGTATGATTCTATGTGTCTTTCCTAATATTCTGACCCATGGGAAGACATCCAAGGGAAGAGTGGTATTTTGTGTCTCCATATTCCTTATCCCTGGATGTTTTGGTGCAGTAGCTATGCCTGGTGTATCCCTTATACCTGGGAATAGGGGAAGGGGTGGCATTTTTCTGTTGCTGATGAGTGAGTGATGACAAGACCATTCAGAGGCACCTTAGCCTCTTTAAGACAGCGATGGTTTGAACCTGGCCCACCAATTTGGGAGTCTACCTGAGAGCATTAAAAATAATAATTAGGACTCCAATTCTGCTAGCCTGGCATAATGCTAGTATATATATTTTGGCTTCAAGAGAACTGGATTCACATCTTGTCTGACCATTACAATAGACTGTTAATTTGTCTGCTTGCTGGCAGTTTTTTCCTTTCTGACCCATCTTTCATAGCATTAATCAATGAATAAATCAAGGAATTATTAAGTGCTTACTATGTGCCAAATACTATGCTAAGAATATAAATATAATGAATGAAATAATCCCTGCTTGTATTTAAAGGATTCAAGTAGGATGATATCTTGTTATTTTAATGGATTTCAGATCTGATCATTTTAACACAATTAACAAAATGTCTCCTCTTTCTTCTGCTCCCTTCTTCTTCTTCTTTTCCTTTTTCTCCTTATTTTATGCCTTAGACTTCTCATCTTTCTCCTTCCTCATGATTCAAAACCATTTTTTGTATTTAAGTATCAATATTTAAGTTTATGATATGTTTTGTCTCTTTTTTCTATTCTGTATTTGTGTTCTGACCCTTGAGTCTAAAATAAAATTTTTAAAAATCATTCAAAACTATTTTTAAGGGCATCTACCCCCTTGGCCAACTTCCATCTTTCTGTCCATGGTACTCAACTTCAAAAACTGAAGTTATCTTTCTCTCTTCCCTTTCTGTCTTGCCTCTCTGTATTCGTGATAGCAGTGCAGTATCATTGCCAAGTACTGTCAATTCTTCCTATGCTGACTCTTCTGTCCTATCATCTTCTCTCCACTCACTCTACAATGACTACATCCTAAGTACTCATTATGTCTTACCTCAACTATGGTAATATATTCTTAACTGCTTCCCGTCTCTCTCTCCCATTCATTTTTCATATAGTTGCCAAAATGATGTTCCAAAGACATAGGTCTCATCATTTTTACTTCCACATTCAAAACTGTTCAGTGCCTGTCTGTTGCCTACATGACAAAATAGAAACTCCTTACCTTGGCATTTTCCAGAATCTGGGTCCAACGTACCTGTCCAGCACCATTTTGTATTACTGCCCTTCATGCATTTTATGTTCCAGCCAAAATAGATTATTAATGATTCCTGGAATCTGATACACTCTTTCCTACCTCTGTTCAGTTGCTCAGGCCACACCCCCTATGCCTGGAATTCATTCTCTCATTATCTTTACTTTTCAAAACCCTTCTCTTCCAGTTCAAAGGTCAGTTCAAGTGTCATCTCTTTTGTGAGACCTTCTCTGATGCCTGATGCCTCCCTCCTCACACATTTTTAGAGGACTTTGTCAATACCTCCCTTTTCCCTGCCTCATATTACATATATCTTTGTACGTCAGCCCCTCCCTCCAGTAGACTCTAAGCTTAGTGAGGTCATGGACCAGATCATTGTCTATTCTATCACCAACACTTAGCACAATGCCTTTCACAGAGTAGCTGCTTAACAAATGTTATTGTCTTTATTGTATTGAATTGACATCGCCACAAAGAAGCCAAACAATGTTTTCTCTGATGGGAGAAGGGAGAAAGAAGAGCTAGCATTAATTTCTTTGTTTTTCCTTACTATTCAGACCTTACAAATAAAGAGCATATAAAAGAATCTAAAGGCTGAATTTGACACCACTGGATACCAAAGAATGGGGGAGGTTGGATGTGAAGATTTGAGGAAAAATTTGGACCCAGAACCAGTTGAACACAGTTGCCAACTGATCAAATGTCCCTTTGGATCCTTGAGTTTATCCATGAAATTTGTATCTTGGAAAATCTGTATTTTTCTATTGGCAGGACACAAGTTTTGTATTTATCAGAGTTGAGTTTTCAGCACTTCATGTTCTCTTTCCCAAGTGCTCCATGTGTTCTGAATAATTCTACCTTCTTCTCAGTCCACAGTAGTGGGAAATGGACCTTGGGGTTTTATGGTGTAAGGATCAAAAAACATTAGCTTCAGAAGTTTTTTGACTTCTTTTTCTCCCTACTGCCCAAGGACAATGCCAGATTTCCCATCCATTCTGGACATAGACAAACCAGTAACATCCACATTAATCTAGATTACCATTGACCTCGCTTTATTATGACAACATGTAATATTTTGTGTCTTATTTAATCACACAATAGAAGGACACTTCTCACTGGCTCACTCACTGTATTTCAGCTGCAGAACATTTGATTATCCTTCAGTATTAACATAGTGCCACAGAAGTACATGGCAAGAGAAACTGTACTGGGGGAAAAAATCTTTGCCCTGAGGAGATTCCAGGCTGATAGAATGAGCTGTCCCACATAAGAAGAAGAATGAAGGACCAAGACAGGGGAGTAAGTATCATATTTTCAAGGGATAGTTGAAATCCCATTGAAGGTGGTATAGGAAGGTTCCTAGTCCTCACTGATGGAGTAGGATTCCAAGGGACAAGAAAGGAAAGTTGGAGTCAGGAGCAGGCACCAAACATGAAATAAGTAATGAAGAGAGGAGCCAGAAGAAGGAGGGTGGGTAGAAGGGAGATGAAATCATAAAACTGGAATGGACCTTCTGGTGGGCATCTTTCCTATTTTTAAAGATCAGGGCAGTACTGTGGGGAAACTTGGAAGAGTTTGTAATGGGGCTACTCTGCCAGGGAAGGATACTACTAGAAGCTTGTGGATTGTCAATTTCCATAATAGTAGTGATCTCATCTATATACTCACAATTCATAGAAAGCCCCTTTGCCATTTATGGAGGTTCCCCTTGCCCCCACCCCAACTAGAACTCTCTTGGCTTCTGGTTTCCTTTCTCAGCTTGGAGAACCATCACTGATAATTTTGGAGGGCCTAATTGTGGTTTCCCAGGCTTTCTATTTATCTAATAAATGCTTATGAATTCATTGATCTTGACCTAGGGCTCCAAGCTAAGTTTGGGACATGTTCCATGGAATCCACGGGGTATTTTGATTGAATGTAGCTATTAGATGACAAAAGCTCTAGGATTTGAGCGCTAGATATGACGACAGAAAAGGTTATTATAGCATTCCGTCATAGCATGCCCAGCTCTATTTCCAGTTTTCATTCTACTATCTACTACGTACTGAAAGAAAAGAACCCATTGCCATATTAGTTCCATAGCTTATTTTAAATTAAACTCCTGGAAACCACAACTCAAATCACCATTTATTTAACACCTAGTATGTGTACTGCTCCAGGGATACCAAAGCAAAAATGAAATTTGTAACTACCTTCAAAAAGCATACCTTCTAAAGGTGGGAGCACATACCGTATTTACAAATGTGTAACCATAAAGTATATGCAAAGCAATAATTCCAAGAGGAAGATAAGAGAGAATCAGGAAAGGCCTTGTGTAGGGTAAATACCTGAGCTATACTTTGAAAGAAGTGAGAAATTCTTTAAGGTGGAGATGAGGAGGGAATACCTTTCAGACACAGGGATCTACTTGCGAAAGGGTGCAGAGATGGGAGGTACAGTGTCATACATGGCAAATGGCAGATTGACTGAAATAGAGAATAAAAAGGCATAAATGAAATAATACTGGAAAGGTATATGAGAACCATATTTTGTAGCATTTTAAATGACAGTTTGAGGAATTGGTATTTTATCCTGGAAGGCATTAGAGAGCCATGGAAGGTTTTTGAGTAGAGGGATGACTTGATAAGATCTGAATTTTAGGAATATCAATTTAGCAACTGTGTGGTAGATGCATCAGAGAGGAAAGAAGTTAGAATTAGGGAGGCCAATTAGGAGGTTGTTGTAATTGTCCCTTCCAAAGGTGATAAGGGCTCGATGTGGGGTAGAGTCTTGTGAGTGGAGAGAAAGAGTTGGACACAGATTGTTATAGAGGTAGAATGGACATTGGCAATTTGAGAAAGTCACTAAGAATGACTTGGAGGCCAGTGGATGACTGTGAAAAGGGGTTGGAATACATGGTAAAGGTAGATGGAGGGAACCTCAAAGTAGTCACTGAGTAATGGTGACAAAGGAACATTCCGGAAATGGTAATGAGGACTGAGAAGTGTCGCTGCACCTTCTAACCCAGTGCTTTGTTTTACATTACAGAAGGAGGATATAATACTGAAGATGGTAGGCATTGATGATCTCCTTCTAAGGAGATCCAGGTTTTCCATTGTAAGGATGGTGGTTAAACCCATACCTCATTTCATGTAATCATAAAATCCCAGAGGCTTAGATTTAACCAATCAACAGTTTAAAGCAGGTAGCAGGGAATTTTTCTATAATATCACTATAAAATCATTGATCAATTTGAGAGGATAGTAAGATTTTGGCCGTTGGATGAAGGCAGATGATCCACATAGGAAACATACCATAATTGATTGAATCAGACATATTTTGGGCCTGTAAATAAAAAATATCAGTCAGCCTAGCAGTGGACCAGTCCAGTTGTAGGAGGCTTCAAAGTGAGGGTTCAAGGATTCCAGTTTTGGAACCAGGCTCCTGAGAGGAATTGTTTCTGGAGGAGGGGGGAGAGATTTTTTTTCTCCTTTCACCTACCCCCACATCCCAGTCAATAACCATGTCATTGGAAAGACTGGACCAGTAGTGGCAGAGAGTAATAGCCACGAGGGGAGTGATGCACTGAGAACTAACAGATGTGGAAAGACAGTCACGCAAGGAAGGAGGCAATTTGACAAAGGATGCTCCTCCTGCCAGAGAAGAATTGATAGAGATGGGGCATACCTAGGAGCAAAGCTGTATGTGGATTAGACACCCAGTTCCTGATATCTGAAGATCCAGAAGAAGAGATCCCTTACATCCTAATACCTTTGGTGTGCTTGAGGCTTGGGATCTGGGATGGGCTTTGCCATAGCTTTGACGCTTAGAGGAGGAGGCCTGCAATCACTTAGAACTCCCTTTTAAGGGAGGTCAGGCCAGAGGTCCTTCTCATTTAATTTACTGTTTACAATAATAATGGCTTAAATTTCTGTAGTGATTTACAGTTTGCAAAGCACTTTGCCCACAATAATTCTGTGAGGTTGGCTGCACAGATACTGTCATTATCCCCATTGTACAGGTTTACAAAGATGAAGTGATTTGCCTATGTTATCTCAGCTAATCACCAACAGAGCCATGGCCCAAAGTCAGTTCTTCGGATTATCGGTCAAAAGTTTCTTTCATACAAAGTGGTTCTTAACAAATGTTTGTTGAATAGTGGCAGCTAGGTGGCTCAGTGAATAGAGCACAGGACCTGAGTTTCAATGCAGCCTCAGAAATTTGACACTTACTAGCTGTGTGACCTTGTGAAAGTGACTTAACCCCAATTGCCTTGCCTTCCTGCCCTCAAAAAAAGTTTCTTTCAACTATACATCTTGTTTCTTCAGATGCATAGTATTTGGTGCAATGTCTAAGGTGATCTGATGTTTGCTAAAGGTTTTTGATGGTCGCCATCATGATCATAAAAACAAGTGAGCCAAACTGGAGTAGGGCAGACCTCATAACCCTGCCAACAGTATTTCATACATATAGGATTAATTATTGTCTGCCTCCAGTTTTCTCAATAGGATTTTGCTGGATACTGCATACACTTTTCCTTTCACTTTTTTTTTGGTATCTTCTCTTTTGACAGAGCTTGGGGACACAGTGCCCTCCTGCTGACTCCTGGCTGCCCAGTACAGCCCTATTCCCCACCCCTCTCCATGGAAAGTATCCCTTGCTTCAGAATTTTTCTTTCTTCTTACCTACCGTCAAAATTTACTGCCTTTTCTAATTCCCTCATGGCCCAATTCCCTACTTGCTCTGGTGATATGAGATAATTCCCACCATTAATGGTTTAGTCTATTCCCTTACCGCCATTAAAGCGTATTTGCTTTTCAATAAAGGTAACTAGTTTAATCCAAAAGAACAAAACTCTAATGGTGGAATTCTGTTCACTGTGGCAGGCTAGTGAGAAAAATATAGGTAGGTAAGGGGGTGGGGAGCCATAGGAAAGGGAATTTTAGTGCATTGTGAGAGGTGAAATCTGAAATGACTGAAGAAACAAAGGTTTGAGTTTCCAAGCATATTGATTATTAAGCAATGCATAACAAATCAGGACTAGGCCTCCTCAGCTTGGTACTAGACTCTGAATACAGGGGGAGACAGATTCTAACACATTGAAATAAAACAATTAACAGGATATAAAGTAGGATACAAGACTAGGTCATCTGATTTCTAATTGGAGGAAAGATTAGGGACTTTCCAGTTTGGGAGGGGGAGAGTGAACAGGTACAATTCACTGAAATCAGAAAAAGAGGTGTCCTGCTCCCCAGGAAGCAGTAACTTATTGAATAATATGGGACCAGTTTTTAGATAATATATATGGGTACCCTGAGATGTATAATTGTGAAAAAACTCCTTTCATGGATCTTTGGATCTGACTGGATTTCTGGTCAGCATAAACTAGGTCCTTAGTTAAGGATCTTTTAACCAGCAGGTGGAAGTGTCCAGTTTCCCAACCACACAGACCTAGGTTCAAATAGTGCCATGGTTTTCTCCCAATTCCCATAAATGAATAAAGTTTCCTCACAAGACAAAAATTGGACTAGACCCAAAATTGTATAGAAAGGGAACTGAGCTAGCTCCAGAATAGAGTCACAAGATGGAGTCACTGGTTTACCCAACTCTTACAATTTCCTCGGCTCCTAAAATCATTCCATGTAGATTTCTGTCTACTCCACTTGCCGGCAAGTCAATCCTTAGAACGTTTCCCAATAAAAGGAAAACTGGTTCTAGAGGCGAAAATTCCAAGGTAGGCTAAATGGACAAGTCACTTACCTGTCTGTGTCTCAGTTTCAAAAAAAGTGTTCCTAGTTGCTTCAGATTGTCATGGTACAACCATGTTTTGGTCTCATTCTTTCTTTTGTTTTAGAGAGCATGCATTTCTCATTTCTGAGCTCATAGGGAGATATCATCTATTTCTATGCTGCAGGACAGTAAGCCTGACTCATTTGCCTCAAGGGGTCTGAAGAGCTCAGAATAGGTATAGTGGAAGACTTAAGTCTGCAGGGCTGGACAGAGGTCTGGGGTCAATGTGTGGGAAGCAGCAGGAGGCTGTTTGACAAGATTGGGTGATATCCTAGGGTGATACTGTAATGGTAATGTAAATTTGAAGATCTTCCCATCCATTAATAGGCCCATGTGACCTACTTAAATCACATGGAAGACTAAGTTATCTGAAGCCTGTGGTGGGAGGAGCTTGCTAAAGGGTGGAATAGGAAGGGTGGAGCAGAATGGAGGAAGTTGGTCAGAGCAGTTAGAGCTGAGGGAGAGAGAAGAAGCAGGCAAGCAGGCAACTAGCTGTGAGTGTTTGTTTGTAAGAAGGCTGGAGGAGGGGGAGGGCTTTGGGATGGTGATGCTCCCTGCAGTGATAATGTGTATAAACTTCTTTGTTCCTTTGATGGATTTGGTTTTCTGGTGTTGGGACCTGGCTTTCTGGTGCTTGAATAAATGTTTTGGTTCTGTCTTCCATATAGAGAGTCGGTTATATTTCGCAATTCAGAACTATACCAGCATATTCATAGTGGCTGTTGGTATTGTGAATGTTGCTTTGGCAATATAGATACCAGGGCAATATGAAGAACAGTCCATGTTCTTGAAGACTTTACTTACCCCAGAGGCAAGGAACAATTAGCAAATGACACCAAAGAGAATGACAAAGTGCTAAATTCTATGGCAGAGCCAATGCTATGGAGCAAATGAGAGAATGCCTGAATAATAGATTCTTTATAAAGCAGGGGCACCACTTGGGACATTCCCACACATTTACTATACCGCACTTACTATACCACACAGTTCAAGGCTCTTCTGTCCCTGACCTCCCCTTCCATCACCACATTAACATTACAGTGTGCTTATTATGCCATTATTATATTAGGCTAATTGAATTAGTCCCTTCCCTGCTTCTCTATTGCTTTCCGAATCCAATTTAAATTTCTTATCCTCACTTCTAAGGGCCTTCACCACTCAGTCCATGACTCCATTTGCTCCCTTTTCTTTGCCTTTTCCTAAACTTAATTCCTATATTTGAGATAGATACATCTATTTTCTGCTTATTGGATTCCCCACATTTGTCTAGTCTATGGTTTGAGTTTATAGGAGGTGCTCAATGCCTCTTGGTTGATTTGGGAATTTCTGATCAACACAGTAAGGATCATAGGGCCATAGTGCTAACACTGTAAGAAACTTCAGAGCTCTCCAATCCACCTCCTCCTCTTTGTTTTATGGAGAAAGAAATTGAAACTGAGCAATATTTAACTGACCTGTGCAAGGTCATACAGGGAGTAAGGAGTGACTGACTCTTGGTCATCCAACTCCAGAGCTGGTATTTGTTATAATTTACATCATCAGCCTGCTAAGAAGACAGGTGGGGAATCCTTAAAGGAGTTGTGTCCTCATCCCATTCCATTGGTAGCCTTTTTCTCTGTTAACCCAATGCACATTTAGGGACTATCAAAGGCTTTGGTTATCAGAAAGTTCCCTGTAGCAAGTCTGTTTAGGTAGGCTTACAAAATATAGCTCTAAAGAGGCTTAGCTGGATTCTAGTACATTCCATACTCTTTGAAGTCTCTAGGATATAGTCATTTGTGGTGGTCTCTGAACCTCTTCTCTCAGTACTATTCCCTGGTACCTTCCCATACCCATTTTAGAACGCTGCCTTTTCACCAGGCTACTAACTTTTCACCAGGCTCATTCGTCTTCCCTTTCCTCCTTCTGCACCTGCAGGAATAAGAACAGGGCAGGCAGTTTCTTCTGTGAGATTATGGGATCTCCTCCTGTTCTTTCTACCTCCTTGAGTAGTAAGTCCCTTTAAGAAAACCCAAAGCCTGGAGATTTCAGTTGCCTTACTCAGAGGCCAGAGCAGTGAACTTCAAGGAGTTAATGAGCAAAGCATAGTAACAAGAATAAAGTCCAATGAACTTATTAAAAGCCTACCACAGCTTTGGCACTGGTGGGAATCATTGTCTGGGACTTGTTTGTCAATTAGTTGAATGCAGCTGGCCTTTTACAAACCACCCCCCGTAGAACTCTCCAGACAACAGGGATTTATGTGCCATTTGGAATAGCTGGCCCTTTGAAAAAGGGAGGGAGCTCAACGTGGAGCTAGAAGGTATTCCCATTCTTGGACTTGTTGTTGTTGTTGTTTGTCCTTACTTCTGGGGCTCTGCTTGTGGTGCGTGCTGCCTACAGCCCTGTGAGCCAACTTCCCGGCAACATCCCAATCTGTCTCTAAAGGATTCATACTAATTATATCATGCTTTAAGGTTTGTAAAGCATATTATGGCCATTACCTCATTTGATCCTGTAAGAAAAGGCACTGTTATTATCACCATTTTACAGATGAGGAAACTGAGGCAGACAGTTTAAGTGACTTTCCCAAGATCACACAGTTAGTAAATACCTCAGGTCTTCATGACTTAAGGCTTACTCTGCTTTGTTGTTCAGTCATTTTTCAGTCATATCTCACTTTATGACTTCATTTGGGGTTTTCTTGGCAAAGACACTGGGGTAGTTTGCCATTTCCTTCTCTAGCTCATTTTACAGATGAGGAAACTGAGGCAAACAGGGTTTCACAGCTAGTAAGTGTCTGAGGCCATTTTTGAACTCAGGAAGATGAATCTTCCTGCCTCCAGGCCTAGCACACTATCCACTGGGCCACCTAGCTGTCCCAGCTAATTGGTACTGCAGGCTTATTATTAAAAGCAAGCACACTGATAAGTGCTCATGAGCTATAGTATTAGGAGTGTGGCCCCACAGAGTTCCTGGAACCTGAGGGTGGTTGTTTCCCTGGGGACCCAACCTGAGAATTTGAATGGGGTAGCCCTGAGGGGGCTTCTAGAAAAGCCTAGGGGATGGATTGGTTCACATCAATCATTGGTAGGCCTAGGGAAGAAACAGTAGTAAGCGATCAACATTTGGCAAACTGAAACAAATGCACGAAGAACGGTTAATGATTTTCATGTGCCACATAATTAATATATGTCAGGGATACAAATGTTGTTCATGTTCTGCCAGTATGTCCTAGGCCATAAGCTGCATAGTATTGCCTTCAGCTGAATGGTATCTGGCTAGGATGCCATATGATGCTGCTCTTTGGGGAGAGGCTGTTCTTTTATATGAGGACTTTCCTAGTCTCCTGCCTCCCTCTCTCTAGTTCCTTCCCTCTGATATGGTCTTATGTATGATATATATATATATATATATATATGATATATACATGTATGTATGTATACATATGTGTATCTATCTATGAATATACAAATACACACATTCATGATATGTCATGGGCAGCTAGGTGGCAGGAATGGATAGAGTGCCAGGCTTAGAAGTGCCAGGAAGACTTATCTTCTTGAGTTCAATCTGGCCTCAGATACTAGCTGTGTGACCATAGGCAAGTCACTTAACTTTTGTCTTATTTTCCTCATCTGTAAAATGAGTTAGAAAAGGAAATGGCAAACCATTCCAATATCTTTGTCAAGAAAACCCCAAATGGGAACACGGAGAGTCAGATGTGACTGAAAAATGACTGGACAACAACAAGAACAATGATATATCTCTTGTATATGCACGGTTATTTGCATATTGTCTCCCCTATGAGACTATAAGCTCCTGAAGGCTAGGGACTATCTTTTGCCTTTCTTTGTATCCCCAGAGCTTAGCACAGTGCCTGGTGCATATGAAGTGCTTAATGAATACTTACTGATTGATCAATGAAGCAAATTTCTCACTGTCCAAAGCACCATCCCTCCACTTGTCTCCATATCATTCTTCTGTCCCTGATCTGCTTGAATCTCCCTTGGTCCATGACTTCAATTGCCTTGTACCAACCCCAACTGAAAGATTCCCCCGAAGTGTTCTTATAGATTCTTGAGTTTCTGGCTTTGGCCTTTAGATGGTGCTATCACTTTTAACTTGATTTCTGGAATCTGGTTTTGCATTCTCACTCGATTTAGCTTTTCTTCTCTGACATGGTCGACTCTAACACTTTGGACCGATGCATAGGATCATGGAATTATAGATTTAGAGCCAGAAAGAAAGTTGGAAGTCACCAGTCCAAGCCTTCATTCAATAAATAAGGAAACCGAGGCAGAAAGAGGGTAACTTGCCCCAAGTTTTATAGAGAATAGGTGATGGGGGATGGATTTGAATCCTGCTGTTCCAAGTCCAAATCCTCTATTTTTCTTTTTTTAAAAAATTATGCTTTTTAATCAGCCAATGGTCCTTGGGGATCCTTGAAATTAGAAGGTCAGGTTGAAGCCTCACCTCTAAACCATATTGGCTGTGTGACTGGGCAAATTACTTAACCTCTCATTGCTCTTCTAGGCATCTCTCTAAGACTATTAAGTTGCCACACTGTGGGCATTGGTAGAGAGTTTCCTCATGGGGAGCTCTCTACATCCATGAAATCACAGGTCTAGACCAAATCCTTGGCAAAGGTTGTCCCTCTATTCATTCCTCCCTTTACAACTTATGTGAATTAATAGGGACAAGTTCAACATCAGCTCTTCAGAAAACCTTCTTAATTTCTTCCCAGTGGAAAGGGATCAGTTTCCCTTCCCCTCTGAATTCTCAAAGTCATTTGTTCTTCCATTGTGCTTTCATATTCTACCTAGTGTTCTCATTCTGTGTAGCCACATCTCATCCTCCTAATTAGATTATAAACTACATGAAGATGGAGACTATGGTTTATTTATCTTTTATCTCCACACTTGCATGTAATAGGAGCTTAAGAGCTATTTGCTCAATGAAAGAAGTGAATTCAATGAATAGAATCTTTTTCTTTGGTTAGCTTCTGAATTCAAATCCCCTCCCCTTACCTCATTCTATCTTGTCCTCAATTTGCATATTTTTGCTTTTCTTAATTTGGTATAATTAATGTATATGATATGGGGAAAGATTGTTACTTGGTGCTGGTGATTGGGTTAGGAGGGAATCCACACCCCATTCAACTAGTCTGTCTACACCTTATGCTTCTATAATTGCATTTAATAAGAATGTTCCAGCTGTTTAACAGCAATGCAATGACTACATAAGGGGAAGAAACATGTAAAACATCAGAGTGTTTACCATACTAACAACCAATCTTAATTAAAGAAACCAGCTGCAAATCCACTTGAATTATGACCCCCATACCCTGAAGCCCAGGGTTCCTCAGCTGGCTTGGTTCTTTTAATACTTCACCTAGGGAATACAGATTTTCTCCCACAACAAAGAACTTTCTATTGCTACACTGTGAGTGGACTTGAATCCACCTGCTAGTAGAAATTAGACTATTGCTGGGTCCCATTAGTACCAATAATAATCTGGCAAAGTGGTTGCATTTTTCAAATTCATACTATTTGAAGTTATAATTATATGCAAAATATGATAATTGGTTTCAGTTCAATGGAAATACGCAATGAAATTTGAATAATGCAACTACTTCATTTATGCAAACCTGGTTGTAATAGGATTCAGTTTTCAATTTTATTTACATACTTACTCTCAACAATCAGCTCCATATTTTAAAAATCAAATTCTAATTTAGCACAAACATTCAGACATCCTTAGTGTATAATGGACCCAGAATTCATATCATCCTAATCTTTTCTTAAAGATGCTAGTGTAATTCAGGCAGCTGGGACAGTAAAATGGACCACAAAAGCATGCTCTTGTTTCAGGAAGATAGAAGAACTCTCTGTTGTTTGTTAGTTCAACAAATAACTGCATTGCTATCCCTCAGGAGGAAACCACCAGCCACCCCTACTCTTCCTTTATTTTATTGACTATTATTAGATGGTCTTTCACTTTATGGTCCTTGTGGATCATCATTCCTTGGAGGACAAGAAGCTACTTCCTCCAGAGAGGGTCCAGATCCTTCCTCTAGAGGAAGAGCTTCATACCTATTATAGAAATAGGGGTAGGATAGAGATAGGGACAGGAACAAGGACAGGGATAGGGACAGGAGCTGAACCTGTGATTTCATTCATGTTGTGAGCTCCAAGTGAGGAACTAACTCACTTTACCAATGTAGGTTGGCATTCTCTACAACTAGTAGTCTTAGATTATTGCCTAAAGCCCCCAAAAGTTAAATGCTTTGCCCTGGGTCACTTGGCTGGTATGTATCAGAGGAAGGACTTTAACCCAGGTTTTTCTTGATTTGGAAGCCAGCTCTTTATCTCCGTTGCCTTTAATACTTATTACATAGCTTTAAAATACTTAATGATTCTTCCCTGGGTCACATTCTTCCATCCTACAATCTTCTGGTCCAGACCACAATTCCCCAGTGCCTCTCCATAGCCTTTATCTTCTCTGTTTCCTCAGAACATTTCTTTCCTTCTTTCAAGAAATACTTCATTCTTCCTGATAAGCTAGAAAGTGGAAATGGATTCCCTTATCTCTGTCACTTTCCCCTTTAGCCTGGAGGCCTGTTTCTACTCTCAAAGGAGGTACCTTCAGTTCCAAAGCAAGGAGTGCAATATTCCATTGGGTCCATGGTTACATACCTTTCTCTCACCCTCAGGCCTCTTTACTATCCTTATTAAGTCATCAAGGATGTAGTTAAAAGAGTGTTGGACTTGGAGTTATGAAGATTTGGTTTCACATCCAACTTCCAATACTTACTATCTGTGTAACTATGATAAAGTCACTTAGCCCTCCTTTTCCTCATATTTTACATGGGTGTCACGAGGTTAAAAGAAAATGTATATAGAATGCTTTGCAAACATCAAAGTTCTATCTAAATATTGTCTGTCACAGTCTTCCAGACTTTTTTTTTACCTACAATCGGTGCCAATTAGGTAATCGAATTATTGCCAAACTAAAATGAAATTTTCAACTATTCTAGTCTTTATTGAGTCTTTTGAGATCAAATTAACCATGATTGCACATGTAGTAACTTATATCAAATTGCTTACTATCTAAGAGGGAAGTGGGGAGGAGATGGAGGGACAGAATTTGGAACTCAAAATTTCAAGAAATGAATGTTAAAAAGTCTTTACATGTAGTTGGGAAAATATTATTTAAATTGGCCACATCTAGTGATAGTTTGAGAATGGGATGGGGCTTTTCATTCAAAATAAACCTTCCTTAGATCATTCTAAGGTTCTGTGTGAGCTTAGATTTTTATTTGTTGAGAACAAATCACAACACTCTCTGAGATTTCCTCAGAGGGCAATGAACTTCTAGATGGTGGTGAAAGGTAGAGTGAGTAGAACATTTTTTCTTTTTAGTTTATATATTCTGCCTCCATTGATTATAAGCAGTGAATGGTAATGCTGATAAAGATTTAACAACCATCTCTCCACAATAGAAAGTACCCATGACACACTATTAATTTTAATCTTCATTATTAATCAGTCCATCATTTTCTTCAGTCTAGAGGCAATCAACAAAACAATAAATTAAATGCCAATTTGTAGGTTTTCTAATTTCCAAGGTGTAAATGCTCACATGAAAATTTAAAAACAGGCTTAGCCTGTAGGAGTTGGCTCCAGCACATTCCTGGATGTGTTAATATATGAATGTCAGACAGCTCATACAAGATCTCGGTCTCACAGTTACTCCAGTGATCTGCAGCCTCTACCTAGCTACTCAGTCACATATCAGCAAGAAGCACTCTTTAAAACTGATCATTGCCCAGAACTTCTCCCCTTCCAAGATTATGAACTCTGAAATTCTCTACTCTGATCCCATCCTAAACTCTATTCCACTCTATTTTACTCCACTTCACTCCATTCTAGTGCAAAAACATTTACAAAATGCCTATTATGTGGAAGAGGAACCTGCCCATTCTATTCCTTGTGACCTAAAGAACCATGACAACTTTGCCCCTTCTATATTTTTTTCCTAGTGCTCAGTAGTAGGTCAGTCCTCTTTGGGCTTTTCATCCATTCAACCCCACAGTTAGTTATGTCAATAATGCTTTAAATCGCAACTTCAAAATCCTCACCTCTTGACTTTTTACCTTGAACTTATGCCCTTGATCTCATTATCTATGGCCTTCTTCAAGACCTTGCTCCATCAATCATTCTCTTTCTTTTTATACCACTGATGGGTTAAAACTGCTCTCTTCCAAGGTTGCCAACACTTTCTTAACTGTTAAATCCAATGACATTTTCTCAGTCCTCATTTTTATTGACCTCTCTGTAGCAATTTGACAGTATTGACCACCTCTTCCCCTTAGCTACTCTGTCCTACATAGGTTTTGAAAAGTGACTGTCTCCTCATTCTCCTCCTGTTTGATTGCTTCTTATCAGTCTGTTTTGCTAGACCATCATCTGTCTGTCCCCTATATAAGAATGTCCCTTAAACTCTTTCCTGGTTCCTCTTTTCTTTTCCCTCTCTATTACAGGTTACTAACCAGGTGCCCATGAACTTCTTTTTTTAAAAAAATATTTTATAACTGTATTTCAATATAACTTATCCCTTGTGTATGCATTTGGTTAAAAATTATTTTGTGAAAGAGTCCATATGCTTTACTAGATTGCCAAAAGGGTTCATGATACATATTATCTTTCTGATGTCATCAACTCCCATGTGTTTAATTATCATTACAACACACATGAAGCCTAAATCCACACAGCCAAACGCCATCTCTCTCCTGAACTCCAGTTCTACATCATCCCAGGCCTGCTAAACATCTCCCCATGATTGTTCCAAAGCCACCTTAAACACATCCAAAATAACTGTGTTCCTGCCTCCCTACCTCCCCCTCCCCATCTTTCTTCCTAACATCCAGTTTCTGAAGTACAATCTTCCTTTCAGTTATTCAGGTTTACAACCTTACGAACATCTTCAGTGCTTCCCTCTTTCTGGCTGTAAGTTCAAATCAGCTGCTACATCTTGTCAATTTTACCTTTATGGCATATATTATATCTATCTCCCTTCTCTCCTCTCATACTGCAACCAAACTAGACCAGACTCACGTCATCTCTTGACTATGGCAAGAGTCCCTTAATTATTTCTCTTCATTCATTTCTCCTGCCAACAAGCATTTATCAGTGCCTACTATGTGCCAGCCACTGTGATAAGCACAGAGTCAAAGACCCATAAGGAGCTTACATTCTATTGGCAAGAAACAACATGCATAAAAGAGAAGGAGATAAAAATATGGAAAAAATAAATGAAAAACAATTATAGGAATGGGATGGGCATGAGCAACTAGTGGAATCAAGATAGGCTTCATGGAAGAAGTGGAATTTGAGTGGAACTTTGAAGAAAAATAATGATTCTACAAGGGAGTGAATTTCTATCGTGGGGGGACAACCAATGCAAAAAGCACAGAAATGGGAGATCAAATGTCATGTATGAGGATTCACAAGTAGGTTATTTATGTTAGAGCACAGAATATATGAAGATTGCTGTTGTTTGTCCTGCGTTCTCAGAGGACCGATGATGTTGTGAAGGTACAGTCTTGATTTGTAAGTGAATTGGATTTAAGTGAAGCTGAGCTGTGCAAAGTCATCAGCCTCCCTCTCTCCTCCAGAGTCATCCTAGTCCAGTGACAAGACAAAAGTCAAGTTGTTTGGCGATGTACCAGAATGCAGGGGTGACTTAGGCCTTTTAATATTAAGGTCTTTCCCAGTCTCAGTTTGTCTGAGGCAATGCCCATCCAATGACTAAGGGCTAGGTAAGAAGTGAGACAAAGCATGGCCTAGGTTTACCATCACAATAGTGTCAGTCTGGGAGGGGAAGTCCTTCAGTTTCTGGCCAGAACAGAACACAGTTGCTATTAACACTTACTCTGAGCCATCAAAACCCCAAAAATGACCAAAAGAGGCTTGGGCTGGGGCCTAACATTGGCCATTCAATGAAAGCCAGAATGTTTGGGGTTTAAAGGCATAATCAAGTAGCTCCATTTGAATCACGATAAACTTTTTCAAAGCCTGTTTTTTCAGAGCTATATTTCAAGAAATTACAAATGAAAACTGCACAGGACGAAAAATAACTTATCGCAGATTTTTGAAAATAAAATAGAAAATAAAAAAAAAAATCTAACCCTCAAACCCCAAGATATCTTACAAAATATAAGCAACCAAAATTTATATTTTTTTAGATAGAGCACCCACATGTAAAGGTATGAAGCCCCAAGTAGAGAGAAGGACCATGTGTGGCAATGGAAAAATGAGGAGAAGAAAAACAGCAGCATTCCCCAATTAGAACTGGAAGGTTGGGGCCCCAGAAGGCAGTTACTACTACTCACAGATTGTCTTTTGTTGTTGAAGAGGACCAGTTACATCATGGGTAATGTCTTGACTTGCTCAAGAATTGAATTTAAGTGAAGCAGAGCTGTGCAAAGTCATCAGCCTCACTCTGTAGAAGAAGCTTTAATGGAGAGGCTGGAGACAGGTTACAAAGGGCTTTCAAAACTAAACAAATACCTTTATATTATACATTAGAGGTGAGAGAGAGCTACTAGAACTTCCTGAGTTACTGTAGGGACTTGCATTTTAGGAAGATCAGTTTGGCAACTGTGTTGAGGATGGATTGGAAAAGGTAGGAGTTTGAAGTACAAGGACCATTTAGGAGGACTGCAATATTACGCATGTGGTAGGGAGAATATCTTCTCCCACCATTTAACTTAGGTTAGTTCTTTTCTTTAAAAGATATTTAAACTGGACTAGCGTGTCCGAGTCGCCACCATACAGCTGTTTGTCTGCGCGCAGGCTCTGCACAACCTTGAGGTGACCGGGCAGGAGGCCATCGCCCAGATCAAGGCCCATGTGGCAACTCTGGAGGGCATCACCCCAGGGGTTGGGTCCTGCTTCTAGGGGCCTCCCCGCTGGAGGATGAAGCTGTCTTGGGGCAGTGCAGGGTAGAGCCCCTGTCCACCCTGGAAGTGGCTGGCTGTATGCTAGGAGGTAAAGTCCATGGTTCTCTGGCCCAAGCTGGAAATGTGAGGGGTCAGACTTCCAAGGTGGCCAAGCAGGAGAAGAAGAAGAAGAAGAAGAAGAAGAAGAAGAAGAAGAAGAAGAAGAAGAAGAAGAAGAAGAAGAAGAAGAAGAAGAAGAAGAAGAAGAAGAAGAAGAAGAAGAAGAAGGAGACTGGGCATGCTAAGAGGAAGATGCAGTACAACTGACGCTTTGTCAATGTACTGCCCACCTTCGGAAAGAAGAAGGGTCCCAATGCCAACTCCTAATCCCCTGGTACTTTCTGTCCCCAATAAAGCCGCTACGACTCTTAAAAAAAAAGATATTTAAACTGCCTTTGAGGCTCAAAGTGATTCAGGAAACTAAAGCCAGGAAGTTCCAGTTTCTTCTTTAGGCTTGACTGGAAGACTACCCAGCGCAGATCTCAGGAAGCCTAGAGTCAGAGAGAATGGGCCCCGGGAGTCACAGACCACCAACCCAGGTGAGTGAAATCCATCCACAGAGACTTGGCCAACATCAGCAACTGAGGCCATTCCTATAGACATACAAGATTGTCTATGAAGCTGGCAATATCTTATTTATGGATTGTTTCTTCATTAAAAACAGGCATGAAATTGAATACAGTAGTAACAACACTTGCTGTCTTCTATGATTTAAGCTGATTCATTGGCACTTTGGTATCCTGAGCACTAAATCGTGGGATTTCTCCAAATTGCTGCCCTCTCATATTTGCTTTTAAGTTGTCCTTCATTACAACTTACTGGCATAGACAATTACTTGACTTAGTAGTTTCCATTATCTAGTGATCATGTCCTTGTTCTCTTTTTGCATGCCTAGCACTACCCCCTACCACCCATCCCCAACTTCCTCCTCCTCCTCCTCCTCCTCCTCCTCCTTTTTTTGACAGGAAAACTTATCTTCCTTAGTTCAAATCTGGCCTCAGACACTTACTAGCTCTGTGACCCTGGGCAAGTCAATTAGCCCTGTTTATCTCAGTTTCCTCATCTGTAAAATGAGCTGGAGAAGGAAATGGCACACCACTCCAATATCTTTGGCAAGAAAACCCCAAAGGGGATCACAAAGAGTAGGACATGACTGAAATGACGGAACAACAGCTCCCTTGTAGCAACTGAAAGTCAAGGAAAACCACTTCACATTTAAGTTCTGTCTGGGCAGGCCTGGAGTAAAGCCCTGAAAGCTTACCTAGATATTGTCCTTTACTGTGTTGTCTTGGAACAGAAATTGGCCTCCGGATTCTGCTCATTCTCTTCCTCCACGAGACCTTTCCAGGTCTTTCTGAATCCCTCCCCTTTACCATTTCTTAGGCCAAGTCAATAAGCATTGAGAAAGGGTCTGCTCTGTGCTAGTGTATGGAGTAGCATGCACAGTGTCCAGAAACCAGTAAAAAAATGTCTTGGCAGATAAGCTAAACCAGGTTGAGGGTGACTGATAGGCCTCAAACCTGTCAGTGAGTAAGGGGGATGCAGAGACTTTCACCCAGCAGAATAGGTGGATGAGAACAGTTGTTCCAACAACCATGAGGATGGCTGATGCAGGAACTGTGGAGCACTTAGAGACTGGTCAGACATCAAAGATGCCAAGGTCATCCATTACATCCTTGGCCTTTGCTAATCATCCTGACTTTTGTCCTGCCACTGGACTTTGATGACTGAAAGAGAGAGTGAGGCTGATGACTTTGTGCAAACCTGTCTCACTTAAATCCCACTCATGGTCAAATAAAGACGCCACTCTCAATATCACTGGTCTTCATGAAGGATGAACAACACCAGTGGCCACATAAGGGCCCCACTGAATTAGAGTTGTAACCTAATTGAACATCCTTTCCTTGCCCCGAACATCTTTTCTCTACAATAGCAAAGTAATGTTAACTGGAAGATGTTCTATGAGAATCTCATTGCATTCCAATTTCAAACTAGCAAGGCCTGGCCTAACTAATACTTGGAAAGATGTGATGAGGGCCTGAACAAGGGAGATGACTCCGTGAGTGGAGAGAAAAAGAGTTATTTGAGAGATACTGTTTAAGTACACTCAACAAGTCTTAGCAAATGTTTGAATATAGAAGGAGGTGGTGAGAGAGAGGGACTGGGTCAAGGTTCCTAAAGTGGCTGACTGAACCAGGGAGGTACCACAGTTCCAGACTCTCCTCTCACCGATCTATCATCTACATAGCTTCCAAGTTGATATTTTGAAATTACAGGTAGGACTATGTCATCCTTCTCCTCAACAAGCTTCAATTGCTTCTTATTACTTCTAGTATAAAATATAAACTCTATGTTTGGTAATTAACTCCCTTCACCATCTGGCTGCAACATATCTTTTCAGACTGATTTCATGTAAATCTCTTTTGTAGTCTATTTCAGCTAAACTGACCTACTAGCTTTTCCCCGTACATGATATTCTCCCATCTCTGTGACTCTATATAAGCCACATAAGCTATATAAGATCTTCAAAGGGTCCCTAGTACCTCTAGGACAAAATGTCCCTAGGACAGAAAAACCCTTTTCTGACATTTGAAGCCCTTGAGCACATGACTCCCATCTGCCTTTCTAGTGTTATTTCATATTGCTCTTTGTCACGTACTCCTGGTTACAGTCAAACTGTCCTTTTGGCTGAATCTCAAATAATTGGCATCTCATCTTCTGTGGGTCATTCAATAAACATTTATTAAGCACCTACTATGTACCAGCCATTATGCTAAGTGCTGGGTATACAAATACAAAGAAGAAAGACAGTCCCTGCTCCTAAGGACCTTATAAACCAATGAGGGGGAGACCACACAAAAGGAAGCAGGGAAAGGCTGGGGTTAGGAGAAGAGGGGAGAAGATACCCTGATGGAGAAATCCATAGGTATGTGTATATATCTTTTTACAGTCTGTCCTCCATGTCTGGAATGTACGCTCTCAAAACATAGGCCCAGTAGAATATGGATCTTTCTTCAAAACACCATTCAAGGGCCCCTTCCTACAGGAGAACTTTCTTAATTCCCCTTTTTCAGGGTTCTCTCCATCTTAAAATTACTTTGCCTTGCTTGTTAATATTTTTATATGTGTTGTCTGTTTCCTCCCCCTTCTCTCTTAGAACATAAGCCCTTTGAGGTTAGGGACTGTTGCCTTGTTTGTCTTTGTACACCTGGAGCCTTGCACAGTGCCTGGCATATATAATGTGCTTAATAAATGTTTGTTGAATTTAACTGGCTTACCTTAACAAGTGGGCCACCCAAGCTTGGCTTGCTACCCTACTCGTGTGATCTGAGCTTTTCTGTTCATGAGATGGGAAGAATAATCTATACCCCTTCCTCCCTCCCTTCCTCCCTCATGCTGTGGGGGTGAAATCAGATCCCATTTATAAAGTACTTTTAGTTCCTTGGAAAGTAGAGCAATATGAACTCAAGGTTTCTGCCCTTATGATTAGGGAGGAATTTTATATTAAAACAAGCAAACAACTCGCTGGAAGTCAAAGTGTTTGTTGTCTACAGACCTTGGCCCAGAATCATCTCCTCTGTTTTAATAGTAACCTGCAGGCTGTTGGTGGCCTGAAATATTCCGTGGTATGCGAGGCTTGGCTGCACCGATCAATATCCACAGACATATACATACATACGTAACTTTCAGCATGCTTCCTCAGTGGTTTGCGGTAAAACAGTCATATGTCAGACTGACAGGCATTGGCCTCTGAACGGTATCTTCTCTTTCCTGCCTTCTCACACAGAGCACAATCATATGTACTCCAGCAGAACATGGACACACTCACCCGTTCTCTCATGGCTCAGAATCACATACACAGTATGTATAGCGAGCACACTGCAGCCATTCATTCCAGAACTATAGGTCTTCCTCTCCCAGACTGCCCATCTGGCAGCTTTCAGCAGCACAAAGTGAGCCCTACAAACAACAAACACCACAAGGCCCCTGAGTACAAACCTTGCCAGCTATGCCCAGGATAAAGTCTCCCAGGGGCCTTTGAGGTAAGGAAAGTGTGGTTTAAGCAAACATACCCATGTGTGCATGCACGCACACAGACACAGACACACAGACACAGACACAGACACACACAGACACAGATATTTTTCTTGGTCTTCCCCTTTTCATTCATTTCTGGCTATTCAAAGTCAGTTAGGGAACAATGTTACTGATTTGGGGGAGGGAACATGGCATAGTGGAAAGAGAGTGAGATTTGGAGTCAGACTTTGGGTCTGAATCTGAAATCTGCCACTTTCCACTCATGTGACCTTCACTTCGCCACCCTCTTCTCAATTTCCTCAACTATAAAAGTTTGGATTAGAGGATCTCCAAAGTCCTTTCTAGGTATAAATCTATTTTCCTATAATTCAATGTTAGTGTTATTAGAAAGGGGCATCACGGAAGGTTTGGAATTGAATTGTAAAGTCTCTTTCATCCCTTTGAGATACAAGATAAAGAACCAAAACTAAGAAACTACTGAGAGCCATAAGGAACTCTGGGAATAAGTATTGAGGCAACAAAGCAAGGAGTGATAGGAAAATGAATGAGAAGGCCGTGAAATAAAAAAGGCATTTATTAAGTTCTTGCTATGTGCCAAGCACTGTGTTAAATGGTAGCTACTACCCAGAGGAGGCAGGGCTTTTTGTTACTAATGGGTCCTTGAAACAGTTATGAGGTATACAAAGTATTAGGAAGAGAGAGACAGAGACAGACAGATAGAGGAGAAAGAAAGGCAGAGGGAGGAAAGGAGGGCGGGAGAGAAGGAGGGAGGGGGAGAGAGAGAGAGAGACAGAGGCAGAGACAGAGAGAGCCAGAGAGACAGAGACAGAGAGAGAGATGAGAGAGAGAGAGAGAGAGAGAGACAGAGAGAGACAGAGACAGAGACAGAGACATAGACAGAGACAGTGAGAGATAAAGAGATGTCCTAGTGTCTGAAACTCAGAAAATATTCGCCAACTATTCCAGTGTGTTTAGAATCCATTGGCAAGGATATTTCAAAGATCTGTGGCCTTGACAGGCACCCAGAATGTAAGTTAGGACTGTGACATGAGCTCATGACAAGGTGGTTTCTGGTTTATTTCTGTCAAAGAATAGGTGAGAACTGAACACTCTAATCCATATTCACTCAATGTTGCTCTGCTACTCTGGATATAACTTACAAGGAGTGGAAAACTCCATCCTAGACCCAAGGAGGCAGACAGGGTGCCCATATTTGTGAACAGGAAAGTTGTGGCCAAAAAGCCAATAATACAATGATGCTTTGCCTCCAGTGGAAGCTTGGTTTAGCAATCACTGAGCTAGTGGAACGTACTCAACCAACGTCAGCAGTCTGAAGACATCTGGTCTTTATTTTTGGACTTTTTTGTGAAAAGAGAAGGATTATGGTTAGATGTTGATGGAGAGGCCATTCAATATTGTCTATGTACAGAATTTCTTATAATAGTAATCCCTCACTTTGGAGGGATTGTTTTCCAGAATCACAATATGATTCTCAGACATTAACTCCTAGTCCCCCAGAATAAATTCTCATTCGTGTCAGATACCTACTGTGTGCAGAGCACTGTGCTAAACATGGAATGCAGGGATACAAAGTTTCTATAAGACAGTGTATGCTCTCAGGAAGATCAGCTAGCCATGTGTATATACATATTTATATGTGTATATATATATATATATATATATATATATATATATATATATATATATATATATATATATACACATAATGCTCGATAGGGTTGGTGTTTTCCTCCAGCAGTTGTTTTCCCACCCACGACAGGAGGAGGCCTTGCATGAAAGATGACAAAGATGCCCCTGGGTCCTGATTGGCCCTGGTTTTCCTGATGCAGTTTCCTGGTTGCATAGGGCAGATGTGTCAAACATGCAGCCCCTAACATTCCTGAATGGGGTCCGACCTAGATCAAAATAGTTCCTGTCTGATTTTAATGTGTTGACATATCAGTAAAAAAGGAATATATAAACGTGTAGTTTTCTGAGTCAATGTGTAGCCCCCTGGCTCTTTATGTATGGTTCAGTGGCTCCTGTTTCTGTTTGAATTTGACATCACTAATGTAGAGGCATTAAAATGTACTGGCCATGGTACTTCTGTGAGGCCATGTAGTCTAAGCCTCTCAGCCCTGGGGGGAGCCCAAGATCCCATAAGTTGCCACACTCTGATGACAGGCTGACCTGATGCATTTCCATGAGGAGGTGAGGGAGACCTTATTTACCAAGGCTGAAGACAATTGTCACCATACCTTGCTGTGTTAGGGCAAAGTAAACTTCCTTGTGTTAACCATTCAGTGACTTGGAAGTACCTTATCTTGTCCCCAAATCAAACTTAAACCAAGAGAGTGCTGGTGTTAGAGCTGTACCTCCAACCCATGTATACATAGCACCTCGCACAGTTCCTGGCACATAGTAAGTACTTAATAAATGCTAGTTGACTGACTAGTAAGTATTTAGTTTACTTGTCCACATGTTATCTCCTCTCCAGTGATATGTAAGCTTTTCTTCCAGTAAGGGACTGTTTATTTTTTTTTTTTTGTATCTCCAGCCCCTAGTATAGTATCTGGCATGTTGGAATGAACTTGTGATTTTATTGGCATGTGAGACTCCCAATGATTAAATTTCTGCTATCAATGTAGAGGGCAACTTCCTTTGCTTTTTACAATCTTAAAAAGTGGGACACTAATAGGTTAGGTGATTGGTCAAGAATCACTTACCTAGAATTTACAAAGGCAAGACTTGAACCTAGAGCTTCCTGACTCAGAGTTTGGCTTCTTTATCCACTAGGCCATGCTGTCTCATTGCATACCATATTCCATATACATGTACATAGTAGGTGTTTAATAAATATTTGCTGAGTTGAGTAATCTCTAATAAGTGTATAATCCAAGGGGGTACTCTTGGTGAGGTTATTATCCTCCTGAGGGTCACCTAAGCCAGGACTCTTCAACAGGAAAGTGCAATAGAGGGTGTGATTCGGTACAAGGCAAACCAATAACTAGAAAATGCTTCAGGAATCCTAGCAATCTGCCGTCACCAATATTCAAAACATAACCAGCAATTCTGGTGCCTGGGGCAAGCAGCCTAAAATATGTCCAGAAGAAGTAATGCGGAGGTGACTTCTACATCAACAGTTACAGACAGATTTGGTTGGGAGACAGGAGAAAAAACATTGAAGAAATGTTGTTATTGTATGTCCCTTGTTTTCAAAGAGTGTTAATGACATCAGGGGTGATGTCTTGACTTGAGCATGAATTGGATGTAAATGAGGTAGAATTGCACAGTCATCAGCTTCACTCTTCTAGAGTCAAAAAGACCAGTGGTAGGACAAAAGTCAGGAAGACTGATGGTGGCCTGAGATGCAGTGAATGACTTTGGCATCTTTGATGTCTGACCAAATCTAAGCACTCCACAGTACCTATTTCAGTCACCTTCATACCATTAGAACAAATTATTCTCATCATCTGTTCTGCCAGGGAAGGCTTCATATGCTTGGGGCAGGAGACATTCTTCTTAATTCACCAGCAGATTTGAGGTCCATTGGTTACCCTCAACTTGGTTTAGCCTATCTGCCTGGATGGTTTACCAGGATCTGGCAGCTGCACATGCTCCAGCTTCTTGGGGCCACAGGTGAGAATTGAGTGCCAGGGGGACACCAAAGGTAGATAAGCAGTCCTGAAAAGGGCTCACTCCAGAGGTACTAGTTCTCCTTGAATACCTCATACACCCCATTGAAGAAATACTTTGGAACACAAGGTCTATTAACATCCTACCTACCAATAAGTGTCCAGCATACTAAGAGGTCACTGCTAGGTAGGATATTTCTGAGGGGAAAAGATAGGTCAGGGAAGAACTCACCTGAGGTGTAGCTATTATGCAATGTGGGGAAGGGAAGAAAGACAACCAATTGGTACTTAAATATTTTAACTAATTCTTGCTCCCTGTTAGAGGTTAAACTCAGAAGATCCTACTTGCTGATGACCTGAGAGGGCTATTGGTAGCTTGTAACTGTCCAGCATCCTAGTGCCAAGACTTGGTCATTGGCTCTAGTTATGACTGTCACAATTGTCCCTTTTATGCTTGTAATGCCTCTGAACTTCTGTCCTTCATCCTCTGCCTGACTTTTCCTTTGGTTCTGGCTTCTTGGTTTCCTGATTGCTCACCAGGGTCCATTCTAGGCAAAGTGGTGAAGTTTATTTCCCTTACCATCCTCTTCCTTTTGGTATTTCCACTCCTATGTGTTCAGCGCCCTCATTCTGCCTACTGGTGATCCATTTGGGATATACCTCATTATCTCAATGACTTTTAACTGCCCCCTCCCCCCAGCTATTCCTCACAATTCAGCTAACTGGCTTACTAGATAACCTAGGAAACTATTTGGAACACAGATGTTAATAGCTGATAGTTTACTACCCCTACTAGAGTCTTGTCAAATGCCAAAGGAGAGGGTAAGAAATTAATAGGGTGAGGAATGCAGGGACTTTGAGTAAATGGGAGAAATGCTTTTGAGCAGAAACTACTTAGTAGCTCTTAGATACTACCAACTATTGAAGCCTAAGGTCAGCCTTATTCTGAGGCTTGGGTCTCTCTAATATATTGATTTGTACTATAAGGGCCCATGACAACAAGCCTTAGCAAAATGTCATTACTGAAAAAATGAAAGACAAACTTCAACAACTCACAGAATAATGGAACCTTTTTCTCCCCCTTTTCAGTTCACATCTTATTTCCTTTTAGTTTTTATTTTCTGTCTTTGGCCAGGTTCTGGTTGCAAGGAAAAAAAGTAGAAGAAGGCAGTATGGGGAAAGGAAAAGGAATATTAAAATTAGAATAGTTGGCCAAGGAAAGTGGAGTGATGGGTCGCCAGCGCATTTTTGTCCTGGAAATACCCAGTTCATACCAATGACATTGTCATCCATTTAAAAAAATCCATACTCCTGATAAAAATACAGTTTTTCCTAAATATAGCAGGACTGGCCTCTGTGCCATGAAATACTTGGGGATTTATGTCTGATTAGGGTAAATGGTTTGAGGTATTGTTCCTCTCTGTGGATAATTAATACCCAGGAAGCTTCGTCACTGAGGTTGTTAGTCTCCCTAAGTAAGGCTATAGTGTATACATACACAACACAACCTGGGTGTTCAATTGCTAGGGCTGAGGGTTTCCTGGCTTTCAGCTCAAGTTCTGACTCCTTTTCTTCCTTATTTTGACCAGAGCAGTGCTGTAGTTGCCTTGTACAAGGTGTCTAGGGTTTCAACTTGGTGGGGGGTGGGGCTGGGGGAGAGAGAGAGAGAGAGAGAGAGAGAGAGAGAGAGAGACAGAGACAGAGAGAGAGACACACAGAGAGAGAGACAGAAACAGAGACACAGACAGAGAGACAGAGAGAGACAGAGACAGAAACAGAGACAGAGACAGAGAGACAGACAGACAGAGACAGACAGTGACAGAGAGACAAAGACAGAGACAGAGACAGACAGAGAAACAGAGACAGTGACAGAGAGAGACAGAGACAGAGCAAGAGACAGACAGAAAGAAATAGAGACAGAGACAGACAGAGACAGAGAGACAGAGACAGACAGAGGAGCAGAGGCAGAGACAGAGTCAGAGAGATAGAGACAGAGAGATAGAGACAGAAAGCCAGAGAGAGAGAGAGAGAGAGAGACAGAGCTGAATCTCAAACCTTACTTTCTATAGACTTGTTTTTTGCTTCCACTGCTTGTTGATGTTTTATGAGTTGATACCACCTATAATCCTATTCTTGAATCATATTTTCCAACATATTTTAAAAATCATCTTCCCCTATGTCCACCTTGGCATTAATAATAACAATATTACTATAGCAACAATTATCGTAATCATTATTATTGTTATAATAGCTACCATTTACATAGTGCTTTAAAGTTGGCAAAGCACTCTACAAAAATCTCATTTTATGCTCACAAGAACCCTTGAAGGTAGGTACTATCATTATTCTTATCTTACCAGTCTGTAAAGTGAACTGCACAAAGTTTAAGTGACTTGCCCAGAGTCACAGAGGTAGTAAGGACATTAGGTAGATTTGAACTCAGGTCTTCCTGATTCCTAGTCTGATAATCTTTCCACATGTACATTGAAGGTACCACTAAAGTATATATTGACTGGATCTGGAGAATCTCATGAAGTTTTACACAGAATTTCTCTACTTCATTTTGTAACATAGATGTTTGATCAACAAAAATTATCTTAATACTTAGTAGATAAAGTATTTGACCTGGAATCAGAAAGACATGGGTTTATAGCTTGCCTCTGACACTTGAGCAACAGGATCCTGGTGAAGTTATTTAACTTCTCCAAACCTTGGTGTCCTCATCAGTAAAGCTGGGTTTATAATAATGCTAGGTCATCAGATTTGTAGAACACATTAGGGTTTACATATGAGGTAATATATGTAAAGCATCTTGCACACACAAAAAAGCCATACAAATAGCAGTCATTGTCATGAGCACTGTAAGGCAACATGACCTAGGATCCCATGAACTCATATGGTCTTTGGGTGTACAAGGAATTATTGCCTCTCAGAAGAAAACCTGAAAGCCATCCTTCAATCTGGCTGCAACCCTTTTTGCCTTCTGGTTTCATAAATTATGAGATTTATTGGTATTTATGTGGTTTCTTCTAATATTGTATCAATCTCATGGTTATCAGACAAAGATTTCATATTAACAGTACCTCTGGTTAAGTTCATGTTAAAAATGTTAAAGGAATGACTTGTAACCTCCTTCATTCTGCTATTCTACTTTGGCTTGGTGTTACTGGCATTATTAAGCAACTGTCTTTTTAAAAAACTTTTTTCTTTTTTTCAGTTTTTCTATTTTTTTCTTTTTCTTAATTAATTTATTTTTAGTTTTCAACATTTACTTCCACAATATTTTGAGTTGCAAATTTTCTCCCCATCTCTCCCCTCCCCCCACCCCAAGATGGCATATATTCTGATTACCCCTTTCCCCAATCTACCCCGCCTACTATCACTGCCTCACCCCTCTTATCTCTTTCCCTTCTATTTTCCTGTAGAACAAGCTAGATTTCTATACCCCATTGCCTATATATCTTGTTTCCCAGTTGCAATTTCAACATTTGTTTTTAAAACTTCGAGTTCCACATTCTCTCCCTTTCTCCCTCCTGACCCACCCTCATTGAGAAGGCAAGCAATTCAATACAGGTTATACATGTGTAGTCATGCAAAACACTTCCATAGTAGTCATGTTATGAAAGACTAACTATATTTCCTTGTATTCTATCCAGCCCCCACCATTTATTCTATTCTCTACTTTGACCCTGTCCCTCCTCAAAAGTGTTTGCTTCTGATTACCCCCTCCTCCCATTTGCCCTCCCTTCTATCATCCCCCCTCCCCCCACTTATCCCCTTCCCCCCTATTTTCCTGTAGGGTAAGATAGATTTTCATACCCAGTTGATTGTGTATGTTATTCCCTCCTTAAGCCAAATTCAATGAAAGTAATGTTCACTCATTGCATCTCAACTCCCCTCTCTTTGTCTCTATTGTAAAAGCTTTTTCTTGCCTCTTTTATGTGAAGTAATTTACCCCATTCTACCTCTTCCTTTCTCCTTCTCCCAGCACATTCCTCTCTCACCCCTTAAATTTATTTTTTAGATATCATCCCTTCATATTCAACTCACCCTGTGCCCTCTGTCTATACACATACACATACATGTATATGTATATACATGTGTGTATATATATATATATATATATATGTATATATATATACACATATATACGTGTGTGTGTATGTGTGTATACACACATTCCCTCCAACTACCCTAATACTGAGAAAGGCCTCATGAGTTACAAATATAATCTTTCCATGTAGTAATGTAAACAGTTCAACTTTAATAAGTCCTTTATGATTTCTCTGTCTTGTTTGCCTTTTCAGGCTTTTCTTTTTTTCTTGTATTTGAAAGTCAAATTTTCTATTCAGCTCTGGTCTTTTTCATCAAGAATGCTTGAAAGTCATCTATTTCATTGAATATCCATTTTTTCCCCTGAAGTATTATCCTCAGTTTTGCTGGATAGGTGATTCTTGGTTTTAATCCTCACTCCTTTGGCCTCTGGAATATTATAGTCCAAGTCCTCTTATCCCTTAATGTAGAAGCTGCTAAGTCTTGTGTTATCCTTATTGTGTTTACACAATACTTGAATTGTTTCTTTCAGGCTGCTTGCAATAATTTCTCCTTGACCCGGGAACTCTGGAATTTGACTACAATATTCTTGCAAGTTTTCTTTTTGGGATCTCTTTCAGGAGGTGATTGGTGGATTCTTTCAACATTTACTTTCCCCTCTGGTTCTAGGATTACAGAGCAGTTTCCTTCGACAATTTCTTGAAAGATGATGTCAAGGCTCTTTTTTGATCATGCTTTTCAGGTAGTCCAATAATTTTTAAATGCCCTCTCATGGGATCTATTTTCCAGGTCAATTGTTTTTCCAATGAGATATTTCACATTATCTTCTATTTTTTCATTCTTTTGGTTTTGTTTTATAATTTCTTGATTTCTGTTAAAGTCATTATCTTACATTTTCTCTATTCTAATTTTTAAGGAATTATTTTCTTCAAAGACCTTTTGGACCTCCTTTTCCATTTGGCCAATTCTGCTTTTCAAGGCATTCTTCTCCTCATTGGCTTTTTGGAGTTCATTTGCCATTTGGGTTAGTCTATTTTTCAAGGTGTTATTTTCTTCAGCATTTTGTTGGGTCTCCTTTACAAAGCTGTTGACTCATTTTTCATGATTTTCTTGCATCACTCTCATTTCTCTTCCCAATTTTTCCTCTATTTATCTCACTTGATTTTCCAAATCCTTTTTGAGCTCTTTCATGGCCTGTGACCAATTCATATTTTTCTTGGAGGTTTTAGATGTAGTAGCTTTGACTTTGTTGTTTTCTTCTGGTTATATGTTTTGATCTTCCTTGTCACCAAAGTAAGATTCTATAGTCTGATTTTTTTCCCACTTTTTGCTCTTTTTCCCAGCCAATACCTGAAATTTTAGCTCTTTGTTAAGGTAGGTCCCTGCTTCCGATGTGGAGGGTGTACAGTCCCAAGCTCTAGAAGTTTTGTGCAGCTGCTTTCAGAGATAGTTCTAGGTACCTGTAAATTTTCAGTTCTTCCAAGGTTGTATGATCAAAGAAGAGGTGTTTACTCCTCTCATGGCCTGTGCTGTGGTCTGTGAGTGACATCAAGCACTCTTTTCTGCCTTGGAACTGTGAGGATTCTCTCTCCACCACTGCCACAAGGTCTGCCATGCCAGTACTCCTCCTCACTCCCAGGATCGCCACCCAAGACTGTGACCCAGATCCTGGCACGGACAAAGCAAGAAAATCCTGCCTCAGCAACGGGAAAGAGATCCCTGCAATCCCCCTCTGATCAGTCACTCAATCCCTGCACCATCCATGTGCCAAGAACTCCAGAAACAGCCACCACCACTGCCACCACCACCCACTGTCCTGGGGCTGGGGCCAGACCCTGGTCCTCTCTGACCCAGATCCAACAGTCCTTTCCCACTGACCCTCCAAGTTGTCATTGGTGTTCATGGGTTGAAAAGTCTGTAAACTGCCACTGTTGCCAGTGATTCAGTGCCATGAGGCCTGCTCCAGCCCCATCTGTGCTGAGGTGGCCCACACCAGACTGTGCTCCTCTCTTAGACCAGTGCAACAGACCTCTCCTGCCAACCCTCCAGGTTGTCTTGGGCTGGAAATCTGCTTCATTCTGTCACTCTGTGGATTCTATCACTCCAGAATCTATTCACAGTCACTTCCTGCAGGTATCTGGAGGGGCCTGGGGGAAAGCTCAAGCAGTTCCCTGCCTCCACTCTGCCATCTTGGCTCTGGCCCTGGGCAACTGTCTCAAGACTCTAGATTGCAGAGGAGGTATCAGCATGCATTAGTAGAAGGAGCTTCCTTATTTGGGAGTTCCCTATGCCAGTGAAATACAAATCCAGTCCCTAATTCCCTTATCTACATGTATTATTATTTTAATTTTATAGGTAAGTAAAAGAGGCTTTGGCAGTGAGGTATAAACAGGGTGCAAAGGAAGTGTAAAGAAATGCTAACACCTTTTCTCTTTTAGGAGAGGAAGTTCCTCAATGATGGAAATAGAGGGTGGCTAGCAATTGGCTCACTCAAGGATTAGCCACATTAGTGGTGGCTGTTAAAAAGCAAGCTTTTGAGCTCTGGAGTAATTTCAGACAGGAGGACCTTTGCCCTATCCTCTAGAGGAGTCATTTCTAGCTATTCAAAAGAGAGGCCTTTATGGAAGAAGAACCCAGATCTTGAGAGGTGATAGCTTTTCCCTTTTTCTTTGTGTTTCTTCTGAAATCTGAGGGGTGGAGGTGAGGAGGTGGAGCTGGAGGAGAGTTCTATCTTTTCCCTTTGACCCCATAAGCACTGGCATTTATCAATAATACAACCCACTTAGAAGGATGAGCTGGACCCAACCAAGAGCAAGTTCACATAGTCAATCTATAGAATCATTGGAGAGCTTGGTCTGGCAGTCAGGAGTACTGCAAGGCATTATGGATACAACACTATATTTAGAGTCAGGGTTGGAATCCTTCTTAAGATATGCATGAGCAGTGTGACCCTGGGAATGTTACTTAACCACTGTGGGCCTCAGTTTCCTCATTCTGCAAAATGAGGAGGCTGGCTTGGTGACTTCTAAAGTCTTTTTCAGTTCTAAATCTATTGTCCTATATTCCTAGTATTTTATAGAGAAACAGGACCTGGGACCTTAGCTCTGCTTAGCAGAGGTACTTTGCCCAGGGGAAGCAGCATGAGAATATCATGAAAAGGAAAAGGGCAGAGAGGTTCTAGAGTGCCAGAGGCATGATTTGCCTCAGCAGTGTGTGTTCTCTATATGTGTGCTTCTCTACTAGTGTACTCAATGTGTGTTCACTCTTTCTACTGACGTTGTGTATTTTTGTGGGAGCATGAGTCACAGGTTTATAGGGGGAATGTTTTGTTGCTATGTTATTTCAATTAATGACCTTTTTTGAAGTTAATTGTGTCAATTGGCTGACTGTTAAAGGTGAACAGATCAGTGGGGGCTTGTGAGGCATAGTTTTAGGAGCGTTGACTCACAGAGTACTTTGAACCTAGAATAGTCATACCTTGGTGCACATAACCTGTGAGTGCCAGTTGTGTGTGTGGGGGGGTGCTATTTAGCATAATTCCAAATTTCTTTCTAAAGTAGTTGGACAAGCTAACATCTCTGCCAAGAATGTATTAGTATGACTGTCTTTCCTCAGCACTTCAACATTTATGATTTTCACCTTTTCTCACTGGCAATTTGATGGATGTGAATTGTATAGAATTCTATAAAATTATTTCTGATGTTCTGGGAATTCACTTCATTTCAAATGATGAAATTAGGTTGTGATCTAACTCAACTCAGTTAAACAAATATTTATTGAATGCCTACTTTGTAAGCAGCTTTGTGTTAAAGTCTAAGCCCAGAACTGTATTGTCTTCAGTGGAAAGAATTAGCATAGGTAAGGCTTGAAGTTTGATGGATAAAAATGAGCTGTTGATGGTCATGCAACAATTAAGTGTCAGAGCAGGATTAGAGTTAATTTCTCTTTTGGCTTCACATCCAGTGTTCTTTCTACAATTTATATTGTAACATAAAAACAATGCACTAACTATATGGGACAGTATATGAAATATTCCTAGGTATAAACATTTTGGTGAGGAAAAGATCAAGGTAACAATAAAGGGGCAAGAGCAGGAACCACAGTGTTTTAAAATATAATAATCTGCTTTGTGGGAAATAACAGCTTTGGTCAGCCCGCTTTTATCCCTCAAATCCCTTCTGAGCCTCGGTTTCCACATCTGAAAAATGGTTAGCATAATTCCTATAATGTCTGCCTCACAGGGTTATGAGGATCAAATGGGATAATGAGTGTTAAGTAGTTTGCAAGCTTTAAAATTCTACATATGTGTTAGTTATTAATGCGCCTAATTAAAAGTTGATCTATAGTTGCCTATTTGCCAGGTAAAATGCTAAAAGTCAGTCTTGCCAGAATTTTTTCTTTTTCTTCCTGCTCTTCTTTCCCTTGACATACTCCTAATCCTGGTACCTCACCTTTGTTCCTTTTTCTCAAAGACTCTCATGGGGGGGTGGTTATCTTAGAGAAGTCCGGTCTAACTATGAAATAGCAATGCTTTTACTCAGCTTCAGCCACAGCCCTGACTGCGGCTTCCATCAGTCAAGAATAGAAAGACTGCTAGTCCTACTTTTGCATCATCTGGCTCTGTGGAGTGTGTGTGTGCACACATGCTTAAGCATGTATGTACACAAGCATACATGTAGATATATGTGGTAGACATTCTCATTGTTTTTGGATACAAAGGCATGGGTTATGTACTTCAATGATTAGAATGGCAGGTTCTCTTCTTTAACGTATTCCCCACTGAAGGGTCAAGTTCCCACTTAAAGGCTCAGTTTCCCCCAGTCATATAAATTGCTTCAAATTATCTCATTTTTCCTTGATAAGTAATGACCCTGGGCTGTCTGCTCTCCTCTCAGACTGTAGCTACTTCAATGAGCTGGCGACAACAATTCCTTTGGGCTTTGGCAAGCCCAGGATGTGGGATGATCATGGGGGATATCATGGTGTTGGTTATTCACATCCTGGCCAGACATCTTCTCATATTCATCTTTAACTTGGCTGGCTTGTAAGATCACTAGTTGAAAGGGGATCAGGAATATCCTTCCTGCCAAGCTCAAGGGTCACAAGAGAAGAGAGTCTCTTTCTTTCTTTCTCTTTTTCCATATATCTACATATGTATGCCTATATATATATTCTGATGTGTATGTGTATATGTAGATATATGTGCATATACATTTATTTTTATGTATATTGATCTGTTTTTATGGGTGTTTATAGATTTATTTTTCAAAAATGCTACAGAGTTCAAACCTCAGTTTTGCTTTTGAAACAGTCCAGAGTTTATAGGTCCCCAAAGTGGGTGATACTGCCGCACTGGGGGGTTCTGGAATAATCCAGGGGGGCAGTAGTAGCCTTGGGTGCAACTGGGTGGCACGGCATAAAAATAAAGGGGTGGTGGAAGCATAAGGAAAGAAGAGAAGATAAGAAAATTTTGAAAAAAAATGTTTGTACATGTTACATCTGTTGTGTAACTGTTAAAGTCATAGTGATTACATCATTTTCCAAATAAACACACAAAATGCAAGTTATGATTTATCAGTGGTCAAGTCCACTGACAGGTCTTAACAAGCAAGTGTTGGCAGATGAGCTAGAGTGTCTTGCATTGTCGGGAAGTCCAGCATGCATTGCCAGGAATATGTGTATGTAATGACTTCTGTATAATACAATACTATATGGTTACAAGATACAATATTGTATCATCAAAATTTCAATGCAGGAAAACTCATAAATTAAATTTAAGATGTGTCATTTTAAAAAAAAAAGTTATTTTTTAACAATGCAAACTAAAAAATATTAAAGGGTTAAAGAAAGTAGATTTCCATGGGAACACTGAGTAATTTTTTTTTTTTTGAAAAGGAGGTGGCAGGCCAAATAGGTTTTGGAACCTCTGGTCCAGACAGATATCATGCCTACTCAAGTCAAACTCCTTTTGGTACCAGGAGGGAGTGTGGACCACCAGAGCAACCCATGATGTTCCATAGGCTGTTGTTGATTTCATTGAACATTGTTCCATCTAAATTGCAATTGATGGCTCCAAAGCTCAGATTCTCAGTGATCTAGCCTGGTACAGTGGATAATGCATTGGATTTAGAGTTAGGAAGACCTGAGTTTGAATGGCACCTCAGACACTTGACCCTGGACAAGTTACTTAATTTATCTGGGCCTCTCCCATGTTGTGCAATGAAGATATTGGACCTAATGACCTCTAAAGTCCTGAATAGCTTTGATTCTATGATCTTATCACTCTTTATTTTAATTTAGTCTGTGCTGGACTATGACCTGCTGATCAGGACTTCTTTTTCCTGGATCTGAATCCTGGGCTTGTCGGCTTTGGTGCTTCTGGTTTTCCTCCTCCTCATCTGACTCCCTAGTTCCCAAGATAAGTTCTGCTCTCTGGCTCTGCTTGGTCTGTGCTCAGTATTGGTATCTAATTCCTCCCCCTTCCTTCCTTCATAGAATTTATAAATATATAATAGGACACTAGAGCAACATGATGTTACAGCCTGTTGGAGGTAGAGGGACCTTAGAGAATACTTAAGGGATAGGCAGTGAAAGCATTATCTCCACCTTTTTGTTGAGGAAGATGGGGTACCTACCAATTAAACAACTTGCCCACAATTAAAAAGCTAATAGGTTGATAGCCAGGGTTTGAACCCATCCATTCTGACTCCAAATCTAGCATCCTTCGCCCGATGCCATCCTTTCTTTCTCCTGCCAACCACTAGGCCCTGACTGCTGGACCATTTCTAGATAACATCTCACTATCCCAGTTAACTCTTTTTAATTATGCTTCTGCTTGTTTTATGGGCAGCAAGGTGCTACAATAGATAAAGCCTCAGGCCTGGAGTCAGGAAGACTCATCTTGCAATCTTTCCAGATGAGGAAACTGAGGCAAACAGAGGTTAAGTGACTTGCTCAGGGTCACACAGCTACTAAGTGTCTGAGGCTAGATTTGAATGCAGGTCTTCCTGATTCCAGACTCAGAGCTCTAGATGTAAATCAAGGTTGCGTGTATATGTATGTGTGCATATGTGTGTAACATACACACATATACACATGTATATGTATGTATATACACGTATATACATATATGGGTTTCTTTGTATATGTATTTTGTGAAATTTAAAATGCCATATCAATTTAATTTAATATTATTGTTATTTCTAAGCTAGAGAGCATCTGGCAGAAGATGATCAAGATAGTTAAGGGCCTCGAGACTCTGCTATATGAAAACTAGTTGAAAGAATGTTAATGTTTAGCCCGGAGAAAAGAAAAATTAGAAGAGATATGATAGCTGTCTTTGGTATTTTAAAGACTGTTACATGGGGGATTTAGAAGGATTTAGATTGGTTTTGCTTTGGCTCAGAGGTCAGAGAGAAGAGCTATGGGTAGAAGTTATTGAGAGGTAGATTTAGGCTCAAAGAGAGGAAAAACTTAGTAACCACTAGAACTGTTCAGAAAAGGAATGGACCACCTTGGAACAAATTTCCCCCATCTGGGAATGGATGACTGCTTGCTCTGAATGGTGTAGATGGCTTATTGTTTAGGTTCAGGCAGGGCAAAAAAACTTCTGATATCTGATAAGGCTTCTGATATAATCTGATACCTAACTGTGATTATATGCTGCCATATTGAGGATGGCTGAATCCTAGCCAATTAATTTATGTAGGTTATAGACTTGAACCTTAGGAGAAGCTTAAAACAGAGGAGAATATGAGTTGATAGATTGGACAGAAAGAAGATCATCAGACACATGGATTTGTTTCTCTGGAAGGAAGCCTACGTGGCCACACAGTCACTTCAGGGAAAATCATGAACTCCAGGGAATCCACATTAGAAAGCCATGTAGCACTAACTCATTTACTCCATAAATATTTATTAAGAGCCTACTATGGTCCAGGCAGTGTGCTAAGCTCTGGGGCTACAAAAAGAGACAAAAGATCTTCCCTGCCCTCAAAGCTCACAATGTAATGGGGGGAGATAATATACAAAGAAATATATACAAAACAAGCTGTCTACAGGATAAATAGGAAATAATTAACAGAAGGAAGGCATTTTAGGAGAAAGAGGGAACCACATAGCTCCAAGAATGTTAGTATATAGGGGCAGTGGTAGAACTAGGGGAGCTTCTGCACCCCACCAAGAGCTACAGATGTTCTAATTGCTCACAATGGAGCTGCTCTGATAGAATGATGGAAGAACTTCTCCACCAGTTGAAGTATGTCTGGACCAAATCTCCTAGATTGAATGGAAGAGTTCCTGGACCAAGTTGGAGATAGAACTGAGGATCAGCAAGTGACAGCTACAATGTAGAGGGGGCAACTTGGACTTGACCTTCATTAGTACTTTGGGTTACATAGGCTGTGCAGCTTCATGGAAGGCGGTTGACTTTCTGGAGACCCTGGGTATTTCCCCCTGGCTGGGGGGGGTGGTGTTATGAACTCAAGATCAGACTACGCATTTGGAGGATGGTATTAGGGCAGCTAGGTGGTGCCATAGTGAATACAGCACTGGGCTTGGAATCAGGAAAGACCCATCTTCCTCAGTTCAAATCCAGCCTGCAACATTTACTATCTATGTGACCCTGGGCAAGTCACTTAATCCTGTTTGCCTGAAACCCCAGTTTCCCCATCTACAAAATGAGCTAGAGAAGGAAATGGCAAAACCCTCCAATATCTTTGCCAAGAAAATCCCAAATGGGGTCACAAAGAATTGGACACGATGGAGAAATGACTGAACAACAAATGTAGTGGGAGGAGAAGAGGCGAGCCAAAAGAGATTTGTTTAGGATCAGCCCCCAGTACTTCTGACTCAATCCAAACCTAAATCTTAATTCTGGCCACATTAAATTGAATTGCCACTTGATAATTTGAGTACATTTGTTGTTGCTGTTGAGTCATTTTTCATTTATGTCTGACTCTTCAAAATGTCATTTTTGGTTTTTTTGGTCAAAGAAACTGGAGTAGTTTGTCATTTCCTTCTCCAGCCCATTTTACAGATGATGAAACTGAGGCAAACAGGGTTAAGTGACAAGATCACACAGCTAGTAAGTTTCTGAGGCTGGATTTGAACTCAGGAAGATGAGTCTTCCTGACTCTAGGTCTGGCCCTCTATCTACCGTGCCACTGAGCTACTCGAGTATACTGTATTAGGAGCCATTGAGGTGTAATATAAAGAGCTCTGTAATGAGCATTGGAAGGCCTGGGATTAAGTCCTAGCTCTGCTGTATCACTAGCTCTGAGACTTTGGGCAAGTCCTTCACCTTTCTGAGTCTCAGTTCCCTTATTTATAAAGTAAGAAGGTTGACCTTGACCTCGACAATCCCTTCTGGATTTTTGACACTTGTGTTCTAGATTTTATTCTTTCTCTGGGTCTTTGATGGGCCTATATTCTGTTTTAATTTTCTTATTTCCCTCTCACTCTTTCTCTTTCAGAGACGAGAGCACTCTGGCTCTGACGCTGACCTTCCTATTGAAAGCCAAGGTTGAGTCAAATTGATGTAGCTGGTTAGGTAGGTCTCCCCTTTCTCCTCCCCTATTCCCTGAACATTGCTATGGAAATAGTGTTGGACCCCAGCAAAAAGAATAACCTCCCTCCATAGAGATCACAATACCTTTCTCTTGGTCAGGGTATGTGAATAGCTGTGCTCCCCTTCCAGCACCTTCTCTTGATCTCTTGGGTTAATTCTCTTTTAACACCCTATTCTCAAGAGTTTAAGCAACTTGTAACCTGGCCCCTTCCTACCTTTCTACTCCCCTTCACATACTCTATGATCCAGATTTACTGGCCTATTTGCTATTCCTCATGTATAATGCTCCCTCTCTCAAAGTTTCACCTTTTCATAGCTGGAAAGACACATCTCTTTATTTTTGTTTTGAGTTTCCCTGGCTTCTTTCAAGACTCAGCTCAAATCTCCCTTTATGCAGATTTTTTCCAGTCTCCCCAGCTGCTAGTACCTTCCCCTCTGAGACTACCTTTCATCTATTCTAAATGTCTTGTATATACGCCTAATAATTTCCATATTGTTCCTCCTACTAGACTGTAAATTTCTTGAGGGCAGGCATTGTTTTCCCTTTCTTTATACTCCCAGGAAGGAAAGAAGGAAGGGAGGGAGGAAAAAAGTATGGAAGGAAAGAAGGAAGGAAAAAAGGAAAGAAGGAAGGAAAGAGGGAAGGAAGGAAAGAGGGGAAAAGAAGAGAAAAAAATTTATTAAGTGTTTACTGTGTACTATGCTAAACTCTGGAAATGTGGGGATGCAAATTCAAGCAAAAAAAAAGAAAGACAGTCCCTGCCTTCAGAGAGCTTATCTTCTAAGGGGAAAGAAAACGCACAAAAGACAGCTGAAAAGCTGGGAGAGGGGTTGTACCAGGCATGGGACCAAGCTTCAGGTGGAACTCACCAATGAGTGAAGGTTAAGAAGGCTGAAGGGGTAGTTAGACATCCCGGATGAAGAAGCCTCAGGTGCTGAAGGACCTACTTAGCTCAGACACTGTGTATTTAACTCAGTGCCTGACATGTAAGTGCTTAATAAATGCTTATTGATTGATCTCAGCAGTCTCCCTAAGGTAACTGATGAGAAAAAGACAAATACAGGTGGTGAGGGGAACTTTTCCTCTGCTTTTGCTTCCTTGATAGTGCTATGGGGTCTCTTGCCTTCAAAAGTCATCCTTCTTTTGACCGTCTCTGTTCTGTGGCTCCACCTCAAGCCTAACTGCCAAAAAAGGTACTTTTTATTACTGACAAAGAACTAGTACAGTTCCTGACCTGTTTCCAGTTCTCTTCCAAATTTAGACACTCCCACTGTTTTCCCCCAGAGTAGAAATGTAGTTAACTTTCCTGGCACAGGGTCTAGTCATATTGTGTGTTACAGACACAATCCCTCCAGTGGCTCAGGCTGTGAACAACTATTTATGAATGATAGATGGAAGATGGTCCAGCACTAACTGGATTGTGGGTAGAGGTGTGTCTGGCAGTCTTCCTCCTGGGCTCAGTTACTGTGGAATGCACCTTGGGAAGCCTTGTTTCTGGACTGCGTGTCTCCAAATGATTGCATTTGCAATCATGTGCCTTACCCCTAAGGACAAGAGAGCAGCCCTCACCAGCAAAGGGGAAGAAACACCCCTAAAAAGCCAACAAAAAAGCCTACTATGGTGTACCTTGGTAACAGGCCCAAGTGTGAATACTTGGCTAAAATAGCTGTGAGGCCAAAGGTCCTGGCTTATTATAGTGTGGGCCTCTTGTCTCCCCTTCTAGGCTCTGGCCTCCCCCAGAGACCTTTCAAGTATTCCCCAAGGCTTCTGAAGCAGCCTAAGATCCTCCAGGGTTTGTCAGAAGTAGTCTACGGAGTGACCTAAGTAAGAATTCCAGGACCTCAAGCAAACATTTGTAACTGGCTCCCTTACTTTCCCTCTGCATTTCACTAAGCCCAACATCCTTGCCACACATTAGTCCTCATTACCACCTCCTTTTGTGAGCAAGGTCTCTGGAGTGATGCCTTTGCTTCTCCAGTACCTCCTCTCCCTCAATTTCCTGGCTGATGCTCCAAATTCTTTTACAAGGAATAATATAAATAGCTAGCATTTATATGGAGATTTAATATTTGTAAAGCACTTTAAATATATTGTCTCATTTATCCCTCTTAACAATCCTGTGATATAGGTGCTATTATTATCATCCCAATCTTAGAGATGAGGAAACTGAGGCTAAGGAAGGTTAAGCTGGCTTGCCCTGGGTCACACAAGTAAGTATCTGGGGTGGAATTTGAACTCAAGTCTTCCCTGATCCCACATTTAGCATTCTTACCCACTCAGTCACCTAGCTGGGATAAAACTTTTTTTTCTCTTTCTAATTGGATAAAATTAATGATAAAAATATAAAAAAATAGTCCAAATACTTTTAAAAGAGACTTTTCATAGGGGTTTTGTGTGACACCTATGATTTGAGCCCAGAGAGGGAACTTTGCAGTATGGAAATTCCTTTCATTGGTGCAGACCTCCAACTCATCTGTAACTTACAGTCTTAGAGAATTGCCAGGTGGAGAGTAAGAGGTGAAGGGATTTGCTCATGGCCACACAGCTCCTGTGTGTCCATCAGGACTTGGGCCCAGGTTTTCCCGACCCTCTTATCTGTTCTGCTACTCTTGCCTTCCTGACCAGGAGGATATATTGACTTAAATTTATCCTACACATATATGATGATTTCTAGAGAACATTTTTTTGTAAGGATGGAGAGAGATAGAGAGAGAGGGGGAGAAAGAGAGAGAGAGAGAGAGAGAGAGAGAGAGAGAGAGAGAGAGAGAGAGAGAGAGAGAGAGGGAGAGAGAGAGAGAGACGAGAACTTGCGGTCATGGACTTCCCCCAAATGGGGGATAGGGATAGAGTATGGGAGCCCGGCTGAAGACAAACTTTGGATAGTACACAAATTTGCATCTAAGGGTGAACCTCAGGATTAAAGGTCAGAAGGCCCCAGGCTTTGTCCTGAGCTACCGTAGTGGCCTGCTTCTATGACCTGGAGCAGATACACCAATTCCCTGTGCCTCAGTTCCCCTAGGGTCCTATTCCAAACCTACCCAAGCCCTTCACCTGGCTTTAGCCCTGAACAACGGAAACAGAAATAGCACAGACAACTGAACCAATGGGGAGGGGATGATAAGGGCAGGAGAGATCAGCCAGAGAAAGAGGGCTGTCTGCAGGCTACTTGGCAAGTCTAGACAGGGGAAAACAGAACAGAATGGCGTCAAGAATGCTTTTCCCGAAGGCATATTTCAGGTCCCTTCAGGGTGGAGAAATGAAAATAAGGAGAAAAATTCAACCCCCAAATGGAAATGTGACAGAAACAAGGAAAATGAGGAACCAAAATAGAGGGGAAAATGGTGGGGGGATGGATAAGGGGAGGAGTAGGAGGAGAAGAAGAATGTGATAATTCCAAGAAGAATAATATTGATGTTTATCAACTTTGTACCAGCTCTCCCCAAGTGACTTCTCTCCTAAGAGCCATTATATCTGCTTTACAGTCTGGGGGCCATGACCTTCGTCTGTCTTTTTTTCTTTTTTTAAGCTTTGGGTTAGAACAGAATAGATGCCATCTCTCTGGCTCAGCTTACAGCCCCAAGCGGCTGCTTAGTTCAGAGGTCACTTGCTTCTTTCTTTTCCAGAGAGCTGGAGCCAGACTGGATGTTGGAGCCTTGTGGGTTTTCTCTTTTCTGGCTGCTGATTTAATAACATGATAGTTCACATTCAAATAACTCTTGAATGTTTGCAAGAGATTCACAACCCTGAGATCTAGGCCAGTGGCAATACGATTATCCCCATTTTAAAGATGAGGAAACCAAGGCTTAGAGGAGCTATGTGTCTAGCTTACAGGCAAAGAGTTGAGAAATCTCAAGATGGGGACTCAAACCCAAGTTGTCTGATTCAGTGTCTGATGCTTTTTTTCCGTTATGTCAAACTGTCTCTTCAAAGGAAAGGCTTGTGGCAGTTTGGGTCAAGTTTGGGGCCTGTAGCCCATAGGAGTATGGGAAACTGCAGGAGGGGTGGAAAACAGGACTCAGGGGAGAGAAAAGGTGGGCTCTGGGATTGATTGGATTGATTCTCCAGGCTATTGATCCCATTTCCAGAGAGGGGTCCCAAGGACCTGGATTCCCCTTTGGGTTTGAGTCAGTCTCTGCCTAGAGTGGGTGTGGCTCCCTTCATGAGGTGAGACAAGCAATTGAATATGTTGCCTTAGCTTAAACTTGAACTGGGTTGATGGATTTGTGGAGTGACTGGCCGGGGCTGCATAGACTGGTGCTCAGTTTCGCAAGGTATTTCTCTTCCCAATTTTTGTTTCTGTTGAGAGCACCACCATCCCTCTAGTCACTCAGTTTTACAACCTGGAACATCCTCAACAATTTCTTCTCCCTTTACAATCTCTCTCATATCTACCTCCTTTTCTCCACTCACACAGACACTGCTCTAATTTGGTCTTGCATCCCCTCTCACCTGGACTATTGAAACAGCTTCCTAATCTGTATCCCCACTTGCCATCTTTTCCTTTGCTAATCCAGTCTCTGCATGGGTCTAACTTGTCACTTCACTGCTCAGGGTAGTCCCTCTTACCTCTAGGAGGCTACAAAGGCTTTCCTGGCTTCCTTTAAGTCCCAAGTAAAATCCTATCTTCTATAAGGGAATCCTTCCCTAATTTCTCTTAATTGTCATGCTTCCCCTCTCTTAATTATTTCCCATTTATCCTGTATCTAGCTTATTTGTACATATTTATTTGCTTGTTGTCTTCCCCAGTAGACTGTGATCCCCTTGAGGACAGGGACTATCTTTTGCCTATTTTTGTATGACCCTCCCAGTTTTTTTTTTTTTAATTAAAGGAGCCATCCCTTGACTCACTTCTTAAAGAGGCCTATTCACTGAATGGGTGTTGCCTCACTCAAAGTGAGAACTTGAAAAGACCTTAGCTTAATAGGACCACGTTCTCCCATTGCATCCTGGGTCACCTCTAGTCATCCTGAGGAATATCTGGCCACTGGACCCAAATGGGCTCTGGAGGAGAAAGCGAGGCTGGTGACTTTGCACAGCCCTCCCTCACTCAAATCAACATTAATTGCAAGTCATGTCATCATCTCCCTGATATCTCTTCAAGAATGAAGGACAAACCACAACCACTATCAGCAATGCTTAATACAGTGCCTGGTACATAGCAAGTGCTTAATAAATGTTTGTCGACTGACTAACTGAAGGGCAAAGGCAAGTTGATTATAGGACTTTTAAAGTCATTTCCAGATTTAGTACACTTCTCTTCTCTACTCATTCTACATTCTAACCAGAATGGCCTAATTGCTGATTCCCTCACCTCCATACTCCATCTTCTCACTTTATACTTTTCCACAGACTATCCCCCATGCCTGGAATACACTTTCTCCCCACTTCCATCCCCATCAAATTCTTAGCTTTCTTCAAATTAAGCTCAAAGTTCTTATAGGAAGCCTATCTTGATCTCCCAAGTTGTTCCCTTTTTCCTGGAAAAAAAATTACTTTGTATTTTTTTTAATATACATGTGGAAAAGGGGCCATCTCTCTTTACTAACTGCCAACCCACTGCAACCTACCTACCTACCAGGCAAGCAAATCATCTTAACTGAAACAGCAAGGCACTTGGAGACCAAAGGTAGCATATGCCAGGTAAGTCAAACCACTACCACCACCTCTACTACCAATGCCCCTAAGACCCTCTTAGAGACCTTGAAACTAAGAGCCCTGAGAATAGCCATCAATCTTCTACCCTCCAATCCCACACTAATAGTCTTGCTTCCAGCATGGTCCCCAAAGCCATTATCTAAGACAGCAGCCACTGGGGAGAATGAATCCATTGTTCTCACCACCACCACCAACACCAGCCACTGACCATTTGACATTGAAGGAAAGAGGCCTCCTATATATGTTAGAATCTAAGCTTCTTTGAGTGTTGGGACTGTTTGGCTTTTCTTTTAGTGTTCCTAGTGTTTAGCAGCACTGTGCTTTCTTTGCATATTTGTGTTTGAGAAGTGGTTGTTGATTGATTCATTAATTTTGTTTTCTTCCAAAAGAATTTAAGTTTCTTGAGGTCAAGGATTGTGTCATTTTTTTTGTTCTGTATTATTTCCAGTGCCTAGTACAGTGCCTGGCTTATAGCACACAATATATCCTACTTCTTGTAAAAAAATATGGGGTGTGCTCAAGTAGGTGGGGGTCAAACTAGTGATAGAGTTTTCAGAAACTCTGAATTATTTCAGGGTCTTTGATATAGCCATATGCCACCAGGGTCCTCCTTTTTTATACGATCTGGATAGTTTCACTCATTATATTTCTCTTCTTCCTCTGTCAGGGTATCTTTATTCTCATTATTATCTTCATTATATATTATACCCTACCCTGCCTTCAATTCCCAGATCATATCCCTTTTGCCATGTGACTTTGAACTTGACTCCCCTAATACAGAGTGATTACTCCCTCTTCTGAAGGCTATAGCACTTATTATCTATATTAATCATGGACCAGTAGCAAGTTTTTTTTAAGTGTATATCTCTTTTTTCCATAAAAATACTACTACAATGCCTCAGTAGAGGCGTTAGAGATAAAATTTTGAAGGATGTTCCAATAGCATGAAAACTTTGTCAGTTTCTACTGATATAGACAGGCTTTGAGTGTGGACCTAGAGAAAGGTTGACAACTTTGTTCAGCTCTGCCTTGAAGCCAGCTCATGAGCAAGTCCAGTCATCACTCTTATGATGTCATAGGTCCAGAAGAAGAAGAAGAACAACAGCAGCAGCAGCAGTATCATCATCATCATCATCATCATCATCATCAGTAGCAGCAGCAGCAGCAGCAGCAGAAGCAGCAGCAGCAATATAATGGCTAAGATAATAGGTCTCTGCTGTCTGATGACCTAAGAGAGGGCTGAACATGGAGAAGCTCATCATCAAAATGTTAACAACCAGGTGATGATTCTTTCCTAAACCACAGTCACAAATAAAAGAGACAAAAAATTCAAAATGGTCCTTAGTCCTCTAGAATCCCATTCTACTTTCGACATGATGGTGGAAGAGTTATAGAAAGTGAGGCAGTTCTTAGACCAACCACAAACATCAAATTGTTGCTAAATGGAACAATGTGTCACAGATTCTATGTGGATATGCAAAAGAAAAAAAATAGAGTTGGTAGGTCAATTCATACCAGAAGAAAGAAAATCCTCTTGACAGAGAGGTGATGGACTGAATGTGCAGAATGAGACATACAGTTTTTAGAAATGGCCAATGAAGAAATTTATTTTGTTTGACTCTGTGTATTTGTTACGAGGATTTTCTTTTTTTCTTTTTTAGGGAGGAAGGAGGTGGGAGGGAGAAAAAAGAATACTTTCTAATTGAAAAAAGAAAAGAAAATTTAATTTAAAAAATCATTTCATGGTGCTCTGGGTCAATTTGCCTTTCAGTGGTCAGGATTGAGCACAAGTAGACCACCATGAAGAAAATTGCAATTTATGTACCAACCTCTAATGCAGAGAGTTTGGTGGGAATTCTATCTAAACCAGATCATCTCCAAAGAATTTGTAGATGAATCGAGGAGGGGCAGAAGGACAGATGCAAAATGGAACTGATCTGATGGGGTTTCTATGGTGATCCATTCTCATTGGTGAAAACAATAGAACTACCACATTTGAACTTTGCCACCTCAGTACCATATATACTATATAAGACGAAGTCAGGAAAAGTGTCTAGATCTAAGTAAATGCATACAGAAAATAAATCCATACAGGAGATGATGGAATCTTAAAGGTACCTAGGAATTTTCAAGATATCTGAAAGATGGGAACATTTTTTAAAAAATTCAAAAAGGTAGCAAATAATACTTTTACCTCTAAAATACGATCAGAAGCTACTAACTCATATGCTAACTTTCTCATTTCTGTAATAGCCTTATGAGAATGATCTACATATGCTTCAAGGATAATCTTGATGAAAATATGAGAAGGAAGCAAGTAGGATTTAACAATTTTCTGCAACAAACTATATTGTTAGTGAGATTGCTAATTAAGAAGTAGCCTTCGCTTGTTGATAAGATTTTAAAATAATACACAACTGTATAGCGGATGCCTCCAAAGGTGAGAGATGATAAATTCCTTTTCCTTGGAGGTCTTCAAGAGTTGGCTTTCATGCTGTGATTCTACAGCTATGGAAATAATTTTGATCAATAACTGTCTTAGTGTTAATATCAAGTGAGGCATAAAACAGAGAGACATATGGCCATTGGTGTTTGACAGTGTCAAGGATTACATTCTATATAGAATTCAAGCTAAGAAGGATTTCCTATTAATTGTGAGGTTCTTTAAATAATTTTGAATTCCTAGGTAACATACATTATATTGTATAAATTACATTAAACCCTGGAATACTACAAAATGTCTCCCATGAATTTTAAGATGATCCAAAAGGAATGAGTTTAACAATATATGCCAGAGGAACAAAGTGGAAAAAAAAAGATGCATGCTGCTTAGACTTTATTATAGAGTAATATTTATAATAATATATTTCCATATTAGCTGGTTGAGTTATGTGATCCTATCTCTGCCTCTCTTTGTATCTCTGAGTCTTTCTTTTTCTCTCTGTCCATATATATGTGCAAATGTATATGTATATGTATGTAAATACACACTCATTTACATAAGCGAATTGGGACAAATGTTGAGTAAGAGATAAGGCAAAACTGCATTTAGGAAATTAGTGGGTAGGGAGCTGGAATTGGAATCAGGAAGATCTGGTTCCAAATCCTGCCTTAGACTTACTAATGTGGCCTTGGGCAAGTCACAAGTTAGTCAACAAGCATTTTTAAGCACCTACTATGTGCCAAGCACTATGCTAAGTGCTGGGGATACAAAGAAAGACAAAAGACAGTTCATGCTTTCAAGAAGCTTACATTCTAATGGGAGAGACAACATGCAAAAAACTGTACAAATGAGCTATACACAGGATAAATTAGCAATAATCAGCAGAGGGAAGACACTAAGCATTAGGAGGTATCAACTCAACTTCTCTAGGCCTCAGTTTCCTCAGATGTAAAATGAGGGAGTTGAACTTGATGACCTATAAGTTCCGCTTCTAGCTCTAAATTTATGATTCTATGATACTGTGATGCTACCCATATTTCCTCAAAGTATTTAAGAAAGTCTCCAATTTGGCAACTGTGGATGTAATGGACTATGTAATGGACTTATAAAATAGCATAATTTTGGATGGATTAGCAACTAGTTGAATAACTAGACCCAAAGAATACACATTGATGGTAGGTACCAGTTTGGAAGAGGGTATCTAATGGGGTGTCCCAGTGATTTATCCTTGGTCTGGACTATTCAAAACGTTTATCAACTTCTTGAAAGAAATTTCAGATGATACAAAACTTAAAGGGATAGCTCACCTGATGAATGGCAGAATCAGACTCGCAAAATATCTCAACAGACTAGAATGATGAAATTTAATAAGAATAGTGATACAATCCTATACTTTTGTCCTAATGGTATAAAAATCAGCAACACAAGTTCGGGATGAAGTTAGTGTGACTAAGAAATAGTTTATTAAAAAAAAGTCTGTTTGTTTTAATGAATTTCGGCATCAATACCATGCAACTTGTTAGCCAAAAAAGCTAATGTGATATCAAGAGTTGATAAAAAGAAGAAGTGTGCTAGAGGAGTGATGTAGTCTGCTCTTACCACCCCACATCTAGAGTATGGTCTGAACTTCTGGGGCTACAATGTGGGAAGGATATTGGTACACTGAAACAAGACCATATGAGCCTAGTCAAGATGGTGAGAGGACTGGAGACCATGCCATGCAAGGACTGATTGCAGGAATTAGGATGTTTAGTCTGGCAAAAAGAAAACTTTGAACATAATAGCTCATTTTTGAATGGCTTATCATGTGAAAAAGTAGTTAAATTTGTTCTGTTTGGCTCCAGTAGTCAGAAGTAGGAGCAATGGGTGGACTATAGAGAGAAGCTGATTTAGTGTCAGTACCCTAGATTTTCATCATGTACTAAGCCAGTAATTTCTGTAATGGGGCACAGAGCCCCCTAAGAGGCTAAAGCCTGAACTCAAGGGGTGTGTGATCAACCAATCAGAAAATGGAAAGATGAGACCCATCTCAGCCTTCCCATGATGTTACATGGCTTGTCTTCAACATGACCTCACTTATCCTTATTCCCCAATTCTTCTCCACTAGGCCTTCTCCCTCCATTGCATAAAATCTCTCAACTTCCTTCTTTATGAGCCACTCAATTATAATCTGATACCTGGGTATGCATAAGAGCATCTGTGCAGATACCATTGGGAAAATGCCTCCCCCCCCCCAACTCCCTTGACTCCTAAAACCCCTGATGGCAATGTGCAGACATTTTTTGCAAGTTATACTTCATGTTTGGGAGACATGCTTCCAAAAGACTTAAGGACTCTGATCGACACAATGACCAAACTCTATTCCAAAGGGCTCATGATGAAACATGCTCCCTACCTCCAGAGGGAGTGAAGATGGTACTGAAACATGAGCCTGGGAGTCTTTTTTACTCTTCTTGTAGCCCCTGCTAAGTTCACTTCTGGGTGTGGCATCATTGATGGGTAAGTTAGTGTCTTTCTTATGTGGCCTGGCTCCTTGCTGGAGTTGACTACAGCCGTTGACTTCAGGACTCTGTTTGTCCTTGGGACCTCAGGGTACAGATTGAAACTTTTTTTTAATAGTAAAAATTCCCATGGGAATTAGTTATCAGTATATCCTCCCCTCTCCCACCTCACCCCACTTGGGGGGGAGGGAGATGAGAGGGAGAAAAAAATTATTTTTGTTAATTAAAAAACCCAAAATTACATTTTTATAAGAGAGCACTGCTTTTCTCCTTTTCATTTTGGGTGAGATAGAGTAAGCAGCACAGGAGTGCAGGCAGGGATGGATTGTGATCTTCATCTGTATCTTATTACATTATTTTTCACCCTAAACCCACCCTTCTTCCACACTTCCCTCTTACTGTCTAAGGCATGATCATCTTTTCAGTCACCCAGGCTCATACCCTTTTGTCATCTTTGACTTTTTGTTCTCTCTTATGCCACTTATAAAGTCAGTCGTTAAACCTTGTCATTTCTACTTCTTCACAACAGTTTCATATATTTTTTTTTCTCTACTCACACAGCCAACACCCTAATTCAGGCCTTTATAACCTCTTGTAGGCTATTGTAATAATCTCTTAATTGGTCTCCTCTTCGACACATTCTCTAGACACTGCCGAGTAATTTTCCTAATGTGATGGTGTGCCATGTCAGACTCTTAGTTAGTGTTGAGTGGCTTTTTATTGATTCTAGGATCAAGTGTTATTTCCTCTTTACTGTATCCTTTTTCATTTCTATTTTTGGTCCCTATAGTGACCACTAATAATATTATTACATTGTGCTCTAATGCACATAATTGTTAGTTCGGTAATACATGTATACAATTTGAAAATATAACACCTTCTTCCTCACCCCCATTTGATCTTATAGGTTGGATCCCAGAAAACAATTGGCTACTTCTTTTCTCATAGTTCTAGAGCTCAGTAACCCTGTGTGGCTAGAGAGATTTTTATATTCTGTCACCTTGGAATTCTGGTTTAATATATTTCCCTTTATAAGTTAACATTTCTCAGATATCAAGTAGCCAGTTATAGTTATCCCTTCCACATCATGACTTTACCCATTGCAGTTTTGATTTGTCATAGACTGGCATAAGAAATTAAATGGGAATTTTGGGGGAGTTTTGCAGAAGCTGTAGGTAACACATGGAGGTCAGCAGATAACTCAGAAAAAGTTTAGAAATTCAAAAATGCAAAAAATTACATGTATAGTAGTGTATAATATCAACATCTTTATCTTTTAGTACAATAATAATTCACTCTTCTTCTCTGGTATGAAGAGAGGGCCAAAAAATTCTTACTTGGATTTTGCAAATTGTGGGGCACAACACCCCTAACCCCCTCAATGTGGGAAAGATATGTATTATTGATTAGCTTTTAGCAAGGACTGAAGTGCCACAAAATTTGCCTCCCACTGATGTGAGGCAGGAGTGCACTCTCACCTCTACATGCCTATTCAGACCCTGAGGAAAGTGAACTCAAAGGTAGAGTTGTTAGTACACCACAATCCTCCCTTTCACCACCAAAGTGGACATACTCTCTCTCCTGTACATATGCAAGGTCCTTAGGAAGAATGGGCTCAACTTTAAAGTATTAAGGTAGTGAAATATGTGAGCTTGGGAGTCTTTTTTTTTGCTGTTTTGTAGCCCCTGCCACGTTCACTTCTGGGTGTGTCATCATTGACATTTGAGTTAATCCCTTGCTGGAAGTGGCTGCTGCCATTGACTTCAAGATCTGGTTGTTCTTGGGACCTCAGATACTTTTGATGGATCTCTTGGTCTCATCAATCAGTTGGGTGTTCCCATCAAAGAATATTTCTTCATTTATGATTAGGCGAGAATGAAACACACTAAGAACAGAAATTCCATGTGGTCATGGCATGTGGTAGTCGGGTGGGAGAACTGTTGTAATCCTCTGAGTGGGGGAAACAAGACCTTTTCCCCACTCAGAGAATTACAACAGCTCTTCCTCCTTGAAAATTGTCCAGGAAGAGAAAGAGAGAGAGAGACTGGCTGATAGAACCTTTCATGTGCACAGTTAGTTCTAATTTGGCAGCTAATTGAACGGCTTTTTGTCCATATGCAATAAGCAGACATGAAGTAGTCAGAGGACATATATGGTACCCTGAAGTGGGAAAAGTGGTCCCAGGCTTGAAAGTAGGCTCATCAAGACTTCATGTGGATTGGCACTAACCAAGGCATATAGAGCACATACCCCAAAGACTGGTTTCTCATTGATCAGTCCCCCAACTATAGGCTGAGTGGGAGTGTATTTCAAAAATGATTTACTGTTTGGAGTGAACAATCAAAAACATTTGGAGAGCACTGTACTAAACTGGGTGGCCTCGAACAAGTCCCTTAGCCTTCTCAAAATGGAAGTATTAATACTTGCTTTATTTATTTCTGAGGTTGTTGTGAGAGCTAAGTAATATCATATATGGAAAAACCCTTTGTGAGGAGATATACATATTTTGCTCCCTTACTCCCCTATCTCTTTCAAGGGAAAGGTCTTATATTTCATTATTTGATCTTCAGGACCATAAATGGTCATTTTAATGAATCTGAGTCTGGATTGACCTTTATATTTATTTTCATTTAAGCTATATATATGTATATGTGTATATATATATGTGTGTGTATGTATATATGTGTATATATATAGACACATACATATTACAGGGTGTACATAAAATTCATGTGCAATTTAAAAGTTACAACCCTGTATACAAACCCTGTATATATGTATGTATATGTAAATGTATGTATATATATGTGTATATATGTGTGTATATATATATATATATATATATTCTACATTTGCTTAATTGGTACTGAATAAATTCATGCATTTTTTCTGAATTCATCAAATTGGTCACTTCTTATAACAAAAAAAAAATCCTTACATTCAGTCAACCAATTAACTTTTAACATTTATTAATTGTATACTTTGTGTCAGGCAGTGTGCTAAATTCTGAAAGTACAAATACAAAAGTGAGATAACCTCTGTCCTCAAGGTGTTTCCATTCCATATTTATATACTACAGATTTTTCAGCCATTTTCCAGTTGGTGGGTTGTTACTTTGTTTCCAACTTCTTCTTTGTTTGTTTGCCTAGTACAGTGACTTGCACATAGCATAGTAGGAACTTTAAAAAAAAAGAATAATTGATCCATAATAAAAAAGATTGGAATTGTTTCCTTTCACATTTTTGTTCCATAAAGCATTAGGTTATTGCTCTCTCTCCAGTGGTAGTTGCTGCCAGAAAATATGGTGCCTTTCAAATTTGAGCTGCTTTAAGGGAAGCTATACAGTTGAACTTTGGTTTTCCACTAAATCAGGAAGTACTAGATGGGAAAGGAATGAGAACTTCTTTATTGTTGACAGATGTGGCCTTGCCAATGTGATAGATAAATAGTGCCTGGAAGCCCAGACCTTGGAATTTGGTGGGAAGGGCCAAATAGGGCAGAGAACTATATAGCTAACTTAGGGATATCAACCTCTATTAACGGTTAAGGAAAAAATTAGAAAAGAAACTCTAGATACAGACCACGAGAACTGTTCCTTCCAGTACAGGTGGCTCACTGTTTTGCATTATTACCTTTAGTTATCTTAACTTATTGCAGTCTTTGCCTTAGTATAATAGATCAGAGAATGCAGTAGTAGTACCATAGCTCTCTGTTAGAAAGTTGGCCTGGAGGACAAGGATATCACATGTGTTATAAGCTTCTCAGATTCTTGTAATAATGAAAATTTTATCTCCTTTCTTCCATTTTTCCCCCTTCTGATCCATCCTTCTTTCCTTCTGATCTATCCTTCAGGCTGTTTCCTCCAGCACAGCTCATATCATTCCTCTCAAAAATGGTTCTCTATTGCTTTCCAAAGAAAGTCCAAACTCCGTACCCATCATTCAAGGTTCTGCATGACCTGATACCTCCCTACTTTTCTTTTTTTTTTAAATTTTCTTTTTCATTATGAACTTAATGACCAACAAAAAGACAAGCATTTCAAAAACCGAAAAAGGAATCTTAAATGAAACTGACTGCCTTCTACAGCTTGTTTTTAAAGGTGTACATTACATTTAATAAGGTAGTAAGAAAATTGTTGTTTGCATCCCCTGGTCAACATTTTAGCTATGCATTTTTAATGATTTGTTGGTGTTTTTTCTTTTTACATTTCTATCATTATCTACTCATGCACTCTCCTCCCTGATAAGCCTTCCCTCGTAATAAATTAAACTAGTTAAAAAAAAAAACTCAACCAAACCAATACATAGGTAATGTCTGAAAACAGTTGTCTAATTCTGCATCTATCTCCTATCAACTCTCTGCCAAGAGGTAGAAGGCATGCTTTATAATCAGTCTTCTGAAGTCATGATTAGTCCTTGGGCTAATAAGACTTACAAAGCCTTTCAGGTTATTTTCCTTCACTCTATTGTGATCATCGCACAAATTGTATTTTGGTCCTACTCATTGTACTTTCCATCCTTCATGTAAGTTTTCCTAAGCGTTTCCTGAACACTTCCTATTCTTTTTTTAATGGTACAATAAACAGTAGTCTGATAACATGCTTCAGTTTCTTCTGACGTATAAATGACAGACATCCCCTTATCTTTCAGTTCTTTGCTCCAATAAAAAGTTCTTCTATAAGTATTCTTTGTACATATAGGTCCTTTCCCTACATCTTTAAACTCTTTCGAGTTATATCAAGTAGTGGTATTTCTGGACCAACAGGCAAATAGAGTTTAGTGAATTTAGGGGTACAGCTCCAAATTGTTTTCCAGAATGGTGGGAACAATTGACAGCTCCACCAATCAGGTATTAGCATGTTACACTTATGCTTCCATATCCCCTCCAAAGATCTCCATTTTCATTTTTTTTTGGTCAACTTTGATAATATGAGAAGCACAATATGGAGACTTAGAGTTATTTTAATATGCATACATTATTAATTATTTGGAACAGTTTTATATTGTTGTTGGATCTTTTTCGTTTGAAAACTACCTTTTTGGTGGTTTTCAGGGGAAGAAATTAAAGATATCTATAGTAATATGAAAAAATGCTCTAAATAACTATTGATTAGAGAAATGCAAATCAAAACAACTCTTAGGTACCTCATCTCTCCTGTCAGATTGACTAACATGACAAAATAGGAAAACAATAAATGCTGGAGAGAATGTGGGAAAATAGGAACACTGTTACACTGTTGGTGGAGTCGTGAACTGATTCAGCCATTCTGGAGAGTAATTTGGAACTATGCCCAAAGGACTGTAAAAATGTGCATACCCTTTGATCCAACAGTACCACTTCTAGGGTTGTATCCCAAAGAGATAACAGAAGTGGGAAATGGACCTGTATGTACAAAAATATTTATAGCAGCTCTTTTTGTGGTGGCAAAGAATTAAAAATCAAGGGGATGCCCATCAATTGGGGAATGGCTAAACAAGTTCTGGCATATGAATGTAATAAAATACTACTATGCAAAAGAAATGAGGAGCAGACGGACTTCATAATAGTCTGGAAAGACTTACATGATCTGATGTTGAGTGAAGGAGGGGAGCAGAAACAGCCTTATACACAATTACAGACAAACAGTATCTGTGATGACTAACTTTGATCGACTTGGCTCTTCACAGCAATACAAAATTCTAAGACAGCCCCAAAAAACTCATGATGGAAAAAGCTATACATATCCAGAGAAAGAACTATGGAGTCTCAATGCAGACTGAGGCAAACTATTTGCTCTCTTTTTTTTCTTCTCTTTTGGCTTTGTTTCTTCTTTCTCATGGTTCATTCCATTGGTTATAATTCTTCTTTAAAACTTGACTATTGTGTAAATAAGTTTAATGTATATGTAGAACCTATGTCGGATTACATGATGTCTTTGGCGGGGGTGGGGGGGGGAAGGGGGAAGAGAGGGAGGAGGAGAAAATTTGGAACTCAAAAACTTGTGGATCTGAGTGTTCTAAACTAGAAATAAAAAAATAAATTAAAAAAAACCTACCTGTTCCTATTTTTGACCACTAAATCTATTGGGGAATTGCCCCTTTTCTTGTATATCTGCATCCATTTCCTACACATCTTGGACAGCAGAATTTTATTAGAGAAATTTAGTATGAAGATGTGTTCCCAGTTAACTGCTTCCCTTCCAATTAAAAATATGTTCATTTGATGTATGCAAAAGGTTTTCAGTTTTATGTAATTGAAATTGTCCATTTTATCCAGATTCTCTCAGCTGCTAATGTTTCTCCTCCCCCCAATCATCTTATATCTAATTTGTACCTGTTTTACATGTATGTGTTGTCTCCCCAACTATACTGTAAGCTGCTTGAGGGAGGAACTATTTTAGCCCTTGTTTTTGTATTCTTAGTGCATAGCATGGGGGCTAGTACATAACAGATATACAACCAACTAATTGGTTGTCTTTTAAGATTACCCAAAAGTCCTTGTTTAGTTTTGAATCATTCCCCTGATGATAGCTGTGAAACATCTCCCCTCTTCTCTATTTTTATTCATTATGTGATTTTTTATATTTAGGTCACATATCCTTTTGGACCTTATTGTGGTATATGGTGTAAGATGTTGGTCTTTAACCCTAATTTCAGCTTTCCCAGAAGGTTTTGCCAATTAGGGAGTCCTTACCCCTGACTTTGCTGCCCTTTGCCTTATTCAGCACTATGCTACTGTGTTTGATGCTCTTGACTTTTCTAGCCTGACCCCAAACTTCTTTCCTGTACATATGACCTTCTCTAGTAAAATCACACTGCTTGCTTTCTCTTGAATATACCTAGCATTTCCCTGTCATAGAGTCTTGCTCATGTGACTCCCCTGTATAAACTGTCCACAGTGCTTCCTACCATTTTTTTCTTTGAAGTTCTACTCTTTCTTTAAGGACTGTTTCAAATACCACTGTCTTCCAAGAAGTCTTCTCTGATCTCTCCAAATAGAAATTATCCTCTCTTCCTCCATCCTTGGCCTAATTAGATCATGGAATGACTTATTACAAATATATTCTACTCTACCCTAATGTTACCAAACTCAAATAGACATGGATTCCAGCAGGTAGCAGATTGGCTTAGAAAACCACAAACTGACATTTTCTATGTTGCATTCTATCTTTATTTATTTTGTTGAACATTCCCCAATTACATTTTAATCTGGTTCTGTGTGTTGTGGATTGTACGTGCCTGAGAGCTGTATGTTTGACAACTCTGTTCTACACTAAAATGCTATGTATTTCAACATATTTCTTCTTTCCCTTGGGACAGCTAGGTAGCACAGCATATAAAGTGCTGGGCCAGGAATCAAGAAGACTCATCTTTGAATTCAGGAAGAGTACAAATCTGACCTCAGACACTTACTAGCTGTGTGACCCTGGGCAAGTCACTTAACCCTGTTGGTCTCAGTTTCTTTATCTGTAAAATGATCTGGAGAAGAAAATGGCAAACCACTCCAGTATCTTTTCCAAGAAAACCTGAAGAGTCTGATGCAACTGAAAATGACTGAACCACAATAACAACTTGTCCTCGCCTTTTGCTCAATGATAAACTCCATGAAGGCAGGGAAGTCTGCCTTAATTATCCATAGACCCTCCCTCATTCAAATATTTAGTATATACTAAATCATTGTTGAATGAAAGAGAAAAGAAAGTGAGGGAGTGAAGGGAGAGAAAAGGAGGGGAGGAGAGAAGAAGGGAAGTAAAGATAGATGGGAAAGAAGAGAATGGAAAGGGAGGGATAGGAGAGCAAGGGAAGGGAAGGCCAGGGGGCCTCAAAGGGCGCATATTAGGCAAGTAGGGAGCTAACAGGATGAGAGCTATTTCCTTTCCTGTCCCTGGCCAAAGATCATTTTATCGGGGCAACAGATTTTCCTTTTATCTGGGGAGCAGAAAGTTACTGGGCAGCAACTTTCAGGAAAAGGATTGAACATTGTTGTTCAACAGCTCAGGCTGGATGAATGACAGCTTGAAAGCCTGGGCCCTGCTCCCTGCCTCAATCCTTCCCTCCACAGCTACCTCCTTTGCCTAGGGCTGCAACTGGGCCTCCTTGGTTTCTGCCTTGGCTTGGCAGCGTTGCTTCTCTAGGCTCCGGTCTCCAAGAAGTCTCTGAACCTTCCCAGCCTTTGAGGCACCTGAAAGGGAAGCATCAGATGGCTTTCTGCTCTTTAGACTGGCTTAGAGCAGCTCTGGGGGGAGAGGGCAGTTCCATTGCTTTGGGGAGGTAAGGCCTGGAATGAGTTGGCTGGTCTCATTCCAGTCCTGAGGGACAGTTATCCACACCAGGAAACCACTGTCTTAACTGGCCCCCTTCTTGGCAGGCTGAAGTACGATGCCAAGAATGGAAAGGAAGAATGTCACGTCCTACCTCACCTTTAGGGAAAACATGTGTATTGTGAGGTTGGGGTGGCAATGGTGGTGGGGGGCGTGGAACGTGGCAGCCATGCACGGTACTACACTGCCGCAGATGTTTCTTTGCCTATGGTGTCCGCCTCTGAGCAATCAAAGTCTATGTAGCCCTTCTTTCCACGTCCCTTCCTGCACACAGGACAGATGGACACTCACAACTGGGGACAGACTGATGATGGAAAAGATTTTCTTTCTTCTCCCTGATGCAATTTTCTCCAGTGAGACTAGTCTTGTGACCTCCCCCTTTTCCCCTTTCCTTACTCCTCCCTGTAACTTTTGCCAAGAAGGAAAATCCTACATACACCTAGAATCATAGACCAGACGAAAACACTCATGCCAGTCACATGACTGGGCTCAAAGTTTTCCATCATCCCAGAGCTGTCCCTTGGAAACACCTTCTCCTCTGGTGACCTGCAGTCTTGGCCTGTGAAACTGTCTCCTTCTCACTCTTGTTCCTCAAAATGGTCTTTATGAAAGGCCCTTTAGTCTAGTTTTATCCAAGATGGTTGTTCCCACTTAGCCTTTGTTTCTCCCCCTTCTCCTTGCTATCCTACTCTGTCCTCTTCCCACCAGCTCCCCTCCCCCCCTCGGCCAATCCTGCTAATGGAGCAGGAACGCGAAAGGGGAAGAGAGGTTTCTGAAAATAAGTCTGTGCCCAAAGTGACAGAGGGGGAGGAGAGCTCTGAATATTGAATTAAGACTGGCTCCAGGATTATTGATATCCCCATAAGAAAGCAGTTAGCCAGCCCACTACTTTAGCACCCCATGAATATTTCATTGTTTGATTTAAGCTTTGATTGTTTTTTTGAAAGAAACCAGACAAAGCACCTTCTTGGGGGGAGGGTCCTCATCCTCCTCAAGTTCCTGGTACTTAGCTGCCTCTCTTTCCTTGGGAATGATGTCATGAAAGCTGTGAGATGGAACCATTGGACACATGGGGATGTCGAAATTTATGTCTAATTGGGAATGTCTCCTGCTAGAGGTAGGGCTAAAATTTCTTGGAGACAAATAGTAGAAGTTCAAAGTTGGTCTGAGGAATATTGTTATTTTCTTTAAGGTCTTCCAGCTCTTGGGGTGTGTGTGACCTGTATCTGAATTAAGAAGGATGGAAAATAGGGTTTAATTATTACTTTTTAAAGATAGAAGGGGTATTAAGATGTCAATTAGGCTATCATTCTTAGTCTAGATGGGACTGGTCCATTCCTGAAAGACAGTTGCTTGCATTTTCTTTTTTAATTCCCTACACTGTTACTAATTAATATCCAAGAGGAAAAAAAAAGATTGTACCATTTTTCTTGGTCATTCATTTGTTCAAAAAGCATACAATGGGATGGGTGCTCTGCCATGTAATGGGGATACAAAGACAGAAAATGAAATGGTCCCTCTTTTAAAGGAATTTTTATATTATTGGTGGAAAGGGCAACCTATATTCTTCTTGCTATAGTTTGTGAAAACCCTCTTGCCCAGTCCTCAGTCTCAGGTAAAAATACCTGCATTTCTACTGAGGTATGCTTAATGATTTGATACTGGTTGAGAAACACAGAGAGTGATCGGTGGAACAGATTAGGTATATAATATACAGAAGCAAATGAGCATAGTATCCTAATTTGGGACAGACCCAAAGATCCCAGCTATTGGTGAGGGTACTCGATATTCTACATAAACTACTGGGAAATCTGGTAGGCACTCTGATAGAAAAAAGGCCTAGACCAATGTGTCATAATGTATACCAAGACAAGCTCCAAATGGGCATATGACTTAGAAATAAAGGATGCTAACAAACGAATTGCCTGATGGATATAAGAATAGGAGAAGAGTTCATGACCAAACAAGAGATAGTGAGGAACACAGAAGGTAAAACAGACAATTTCAACTACATAAAATTAAAAAGTTTTTGCATAATCAAAACCAATACAGCTAAAATTAGAAGAGATGCAGATAAATGGGGTAAAAAAAATCTTTGCAACCAGTTCTGATATCAGTTTAAAGTCTCATTTCAAAGAAATATAGGGAATTGATGCAAATGTGAAAGAATAAGAGCCATTCCCCAATTAATAAATGGTCAAAGGATATAAACGGGCAATTTTCAGAGCAAGAAGTCCAAACTCTCAATAGCAATATGAAAAAATGCTGTTAATAATAACAATAAAAACAATAGCTTTTATATAGCATTGTAAGGTTTGCAAAGAGCTTTACAAACATCACATTTTATGATGAGATATCAAATGAGATAATATTTGTAAAGCTTAGGCCAGTGCTTAGCACATAATAAATGCTACTTTCCTAATTTCCTTCCTTTTGTCATGCGAACAATACTGGGAGGTAGGTGCTATTATGGTGTCTACTTTACATATGAGGAAACTAAGGGCAACAGAGGTTAAGTGACTTACCCAGGGTTACGTGGTGGCTATGCAACAACCAACTATGATTTCAAAGGACTCAGGATGAAATGTGCCACCCACCTCCAGATAGAGATGATAGATTCAGGGACATATTTTCTTTAAACATGGTCAATGTGGCAGTTTGTTTTGCTCAATTATTCGTGTCTGTAACAGAAGTTTTGCTTTTCTTGCTATCTCAAAGAGGGGGAGGTGAGAAGAAGATTGATTATGTTGGTTGAAAAAATTTAATTAAAAAAAAAGAAAAATATATGCTATAAGCTGCAAAGAAGGCTTCAGCTTATATTGATAGAGGGAGTTTCCTTACCTGGTAGGTCCTTATACCAATGAAATCACAGGTCTACTACCTATCCATATGTGTGTATATATATATATACATATTATACACATATACATTTATATATACATATGTATATACTTATTTGTTTTATAAAATATATTTATTATATGAAAATAAAGTAAAATGTGTATATATGCATATATCTGTATATATGTGTGTATATATACATAGGTGTGTATATATATGTATGTACAGTTAGATAGATAGATAGATAGATAGATAGATAGATGGATAGCAGCTAAGTGAAGCAGTGGATAGAACTTGAGGCCCAGAGTCAGGAAGACCTGAGTTGAAATGTGACCTCAGCTACTTACTAGCTGTGTGACACTGGGCAAATCACTTAACCATGTTTGACTCAGTTTCCTCATCAGTAAAATGACTTGGAGAAGGAAACAACAAGCCATTCCAGTGTCTCTGCCAAGAAAACCCCAAATGGGGTCATGAAGAGTTGGACGTGACTGAAATACACAAACACACACACACACACATATGCATACATATATGTGTGTATATATGTTTACAGATAAAAAATATAAGTATACGTGTGTGTATAAAATACAATTCAACATACATTTATTAAGTTTTTCCTGTGTACCAGACACTGGTGATACAAAGATAAAATGAAAATTGTTCTTACCCTCAAGGAACTAAGGTTCTTTACTGGAAGTAATACAACATGAGGAGGGAGAATTCCTAACCAATTGGAATGAGAAGGGAAGGCAGCACATCAGATGAGCCATAAGGAAGATAAGAATTCTTTAAAGGGTGTAGATGAGGAGAGATTGATTAAATTTCAAGACTGGGGACAACCTGTGCAGAAACATGGGGGTGGGAAATGAAATATCATTTGGTTCTAATATGGAGACCATGAAGAGAAATAATGTAGGATAAGTCTGGAAAGGTAATTGGAAACAGATTATAGGGGGCCTTTAATACCAGGTTGAGAAACTTGTATTTCATCCTAAAGGCAGTAGGGAGTCACTGATGACTTTTTGAGAAGAAGAACGACATGGTCAGACCTATACTTCAGCAAGATTTTTTTGGCAGCTATGTGGCAGATGGATGGGAGAGGGGAGAGAATGGAGTCATAGGAGACTATTACAATGATCTATGCCATAGGTGACAAAGGCTAGAACTAGGAAGGATGCTGTGTAAGCAGAAAGAAGGGGGCAGATGTTCTGTATATAGAACTGATAAGATTTGGCAAACGATTTGCTGTGGGTAGTACATTATAGTGAGAATTTAGATGAACCCCCCCCTCCCCCGGCCACAAACACACACACACACGCCCCAAACCTTTTCTATATCTCGTTTGGGAGATAGTGGCAAATATTATGGCAAATAAGAGGAAAAACCTATCCATATGGAAGTTTGGAAGCAGACTGAAGTTAGTGTTTGGCTGATGAAGGAAACACTGTATCAAAGTTATCAGAGCACCCTGAGCAACCAACCAGAGACCAGAAACAGGCCTGAGAGGCAGTTCAGTGTCCTGAGAATCAGGAGGCTTAGAGATAGCCTGGTATCGTCATCACCATCATCATCATCGTCATCATCATCACCATTGTCGTTCCCATCATCATTATCCTCCTCATTTTCTCACCCATCATAGTTACCATTTATATAGTGTTTTAAGGTTTGCAACTGCTTTACTTAGATTATCTCAGTTGATCCTCCCAGCAACCCTGGGAGGCAAGTGTTATTATCACCGATTTTATAGATCAGGAAATTGAGACATAGAGAGTTTAAGTGACTTGCCCTGAGTCATATACCCAATCAGTGTCTGAGGCAAGATTTGAATTCAGGTCTTCCTGACTCTAGACAGCTAAGGGGCATAGTGGATAGAATGCCAGAGTCCCTGGAGTCAGGAAGATCTGAGTTCAAATCTGGCCTCAGATGCTTACTAGTTGTGTGACCCTAGGCAAGTCACTTAACCCTGTTTGCCTCAGTTTCCTTACCTGTAAAATGAGCTTGAGAAGGAAATGGCAAACCACTCCAGTGTCTTTGCCAAGAAAACCTTAAATGGGGTCATGAAGAGTTAGACACGACTGAACATGACTGAACAACATCTTCCTGATTGCAAGTCTTGTGCTCTATCCACCGTGTCATTATCTGCCTTAATGGCATAATAGAAATAGTGCTGAATGTAGAGTCAGAAGACCCACTTGGGCCACTGGGTGAATCTTTTTTTTCATCTTCTGGCCTCAGTTTCCTCACCTGTAAAGCAAGGGGGTCAGTTGTACCAGATGACATTTGCAGCCCCTTCTATCTCTTGATGGGTCGATGATGCTAAGAAGTCACTTAATCTCATTTCGTTTCAGTTTCATAAATTGTAAAGTGAAGTGTCGAGATAAAGTGATCTCCAAGGTCCCTTCTGTTTTTAAGTTTCCCTGCTTCTGATGAATGGAAATGCATCCCAAAGGCAGCCAGTCGTCTGCAGGGCCGTGAGTAAAATATTCTTGGCAAATCACGCCTTGCACTTAGTGGCTTTCACCCAAGGATCTTAAAACATTTTCTAGACGTCAACATATTGATCTACTCGATGCTCTTGTGAGGTAGGTGGCTTGTTATAGCTGGCAAGTTAATATGGTCCCTGCTTGGCCATAACACCACCAAAAATAATAATGTTGTACTTTATATTTTAACAAGTGCTTTCTTCAAAACATTCCTGGGAGGTAGGTAGTTTGAGCGTTATTATTAACCTCTTCTTCTCTGTCTTCCCTCCTCCTTCCTTTACCCTCCGCCACCTATTTATAGATGAAAAAACTGAGGCCTGAGAAAGATGAAGTGACACATCCATAGTCATACAATGAGTTCAAGTATTGCAAACCGGACTTGAGTCCTGGTTTTCTGGCTTCAGGTCCAGTACTTTCCCCGTTGAAGTCTGGAGAAGCCAATGATTCACTTAAGAAGAGTCTCAGGGCATGTCTAGCACAGGTTTGGGGTGAGATCCCTGTTTCTTGGACTGTAAGAGGACAGGATGTCAGTAGGCTTGTCAGCTATATGGTTTCACAGTAGACTTATCCTGGACTTTCTTTTTATCGGGTGATTTTGGTGCCAGGGACAAAAATGGCGTTAAATAACTGGTCGCCCCCAAATACTTAATCAGGACACATAGGGAGCAATGTAAGTTCATATTTTTGCCTCTTTGGAAAGAGGTCACCTTTCCCTTTCCATTCCTCCAGTTGGGAATGATGCCTTTCTCATTTTTCGGCCCTTTCCTCACCCTCTTGCCTCCCTTTCCTCTCACTGCCAAAGCAAAACTATAAAGGATTATAAGTATCTTTGGCGTCTCAGGTTGTCCCTTTCTGTATGCTTTGCTCTCCCAGGCCCCCAGTGTTCCTGGGTTCCATCTCTTCCCGTTCCCTTCCCAACCCCCACCAAAAGAGAAAACAAGCAAACTCCCTCCCTAGATAGGATCAGATATACTCATTCAGTCTGCGACATCAATAAAAGTTAATGGATTACATTGCCCAAGGGTATTTGCATTTTAACTGAGGATAAGAAGCTTTATGTCAAAGGAATGGATCTCCTTTCAAGGAATTTCAGAACTCCTTTAAACAGGGTACAAAGACAGTTTTAGATGGGGGGAGTGAGTGAGTTGGGAGTGGGAAAAACAGGTTAGATTGGCAAAGACCTGAAATGTTTGAATTGTGATTTTGCCTGGAATGATTACTCATACCTGGGGAACTCAATCCCCCTCCCTTTTTATGGGTGGGGCTTCCCTGGCAGCTTGCTCCTGGGGCATGGTTTTCCTTTCAAACCTAGCATATGATCTTTCCTAGGGAAAGAAAATGACCGCCCAACGTGCTTGCTCCCACTCTGGGGTAAAATTCATAGGAAATTACTCTAACAGTATAGGAGTATACCTGGTTTCAAATTATTTTGCAAAGCTTATAAAAGTCCAACATAGTGTTGAGGTTTAGGGGTGCTTGGGACCCCAAAATACCGATGTGCCACATCAGGTCCTGCCTGAATGTATTCGACCCAAGCCTTCTCTCAGCCAAAGTAAAACAAAATTTATTAAAGATTTGCCATTTTGGGTAGACTGTTAAGAAATCCCACCATTTGTGATGCTTGTATTGACAAGTAGGCCAGAACAATCTGAGCTAGATTGAATCTGAGTACCTTCATGCAGGTAAGATGGATCTTAGATACAGAAAGATTGTAGGAGGGATCTGAAGGTGGCAGAGTAGTAGTGGCCTCAGGCAATCCAGAGGTAATAGACAATGTAGGGCTAGGCTAGGTTAAGGGTAACAGATTTGGGCATGAAGATCTAGAATGCCAGATCAAGTGGGAAGATTCAAGGGGAGGTCCAAGGGGGTTCTCAGAGCCTATACCCCATCAATAGGTCACTCCTCTTTGCTCTTGTCATATAATAATGCCAAACCCCCAGCCTAGTTCATCTAGGCAAGATATCTTTTTCCAGAAAGGGGTTCTACCCTTCCTCGACTCTTACTCAATATTTGCAAATATTAAGTAAAATACAGCATATAGCTTAGGATTTCTGTGGCTTTATCACATGTTAAAAGTTTAGGCATAAAAAAAAAACATTTATGGGGAAAACCTACTTACAAATTCCCAGGTGTCTTTTTTAAATAGCCTGGTGATGGGCTGGGAGATGATGTTAAAATAAGTAAATAACCCATAGGTATACCCAGGTCTCACTTGGAGCAGAGAGAAGGGAAGAGGAAGAGTGCATCATTATATCTCTTCCCCACCAGGACTTGGTCCCCAGTGCAAATTTTCACCTAGTAAGTAGTAGTTTCACTCACATCATGCTCCACTGGACTCCCCCAGGGATCACTGCAGCCTTTAGCAGCTCAATACAACTCTGCTCTAGCTTCTTTTTCCTGTTACTCTCTTGTGCTCATCTCCTGCTTCTCATGTATGCTTACTTGTGATGGGTTCATGCTTCTCCTTCCTCTTCCCAAGGTCACAGTCTGTGGTAATCTGGGTAGTTCATCCCCAGGTCAAATCTAAAGGTACAGGACCTTGGGGAATGCTGAAGGAAAGGTGGGCCCTAGTAGCAAACTAACCATTTTTCCCAACCCATGTCCATGTCTACAGCTAAGTTTCTGCATGGGCTACACGTGTTTTTGGGATTAAGCAATACACCTGGGAGACTTATTGTCTACACAGCTTAGCACTTCAGTGAATGCCTAAAATTGTCTTTTGCTCTCTAGTTATTTCAGGTATCTTCTAGAGTGGGAAATAATGTAATATCTCCATCAGTCACTTCAGAGGTTGAGGAGGATTTAGGTTTGTGGAGAGACATTAATGTGCCAAGAAGTCGGCGTCATCTTCAGGAGTCAGTTTAGTTGGGAATTTCCTCTCTGGTCCAGCAGCTAGAGCTGCCTTCTATGCCTGCCTAATCTACCTAGGAGTTAACCCCAACAGGGCTTTATCCCTCTTCACTGACAGTGATCCCCCTCCTGTTTCCCACACAGATTCCTAATCTCTTTCTCTGAAAGCAGTCAAAGGCAACAGAGACAAAGGACTTTCCTGGAAGTCTAATGTTACAAGGGACTGGGAGTAGGAAATAAGCCCAGTCCTGAAGAGGTTGCAAAGGATGCTCTTCTCATTCAATCCCCATGCAGAGTTCAGAGTAGACATTTTTTATGGACTGCTTACCGTGTGAAGAAAAGGAGCCTTTGAGTTGGCTGCTGAGTTGGGACGAAGAATGCAAGGCATTTTCCTTTTCGTGCATAGCTTCATTCATGTCAGGAGGCAAGGACCCCTGTAAGGCCCATGTGGCAAAAGGAATTGAGTCTTTCCACACAGCCTGACATCTTGTGGACTGTGAGTTCATGGCCATCCTGTTGCTTCCAACCCCATTGTGTCTGTTTTTTCTCTGAGCCACCCAAGGTCTGGAAGCCAGAGTACAGGCCAGAATTCTCAGTCTGCCAGCATAGTCCCAAAGAGTGACCAAGACCCAGCCCAGCAAAGGATTGATCCCCTAGCCAAGATGCTGGATACTACAAGGAATAGTGACTCATTAATTGGCTAAACCATATTCAGAATTGAGCTTGCTGGGGCAATGCTTTGTAGTTACTGTTTTAAGTTTGAGCTCACTTTCCCCAGGAACCAAGGTGCTATAGGGAAGAGTGGGCCATCAGATGTTGGCGGGAGCCAGGGGTGATGATTTTGTTCTTGCTAAATCTCAGTAAATATTCTTTTGTACAAGCTAATGGTACAAAATGGCTAAATGATACTGGTGATTAATAATGAGGAGAACATACCAAAATAGGGACTCCAGCCAATGACATCAGACAGAAGATTCCCAACCACTCAAGGTACCCTAGAACCCTAAAGGGGAAAAGCAATTTTGCTCAGGAATCTGATTCACTTGGGATAAGGATCTCAAGAGCTTACAAAGGGTATACTAACATATAACTTTTGGGTCAGGGAAAGGTTCCTCATTACTGATAATTTGCATTTCTACGCTGCTTTAAAGTTTACGAACATCTATATTTCAAACAAAGAAATAACTTTTGGGGAAGGTAGTAGATGTGATAGCTTAGTTAAGTACCTTGCCCATGGTCACACAATTAGTGACAAATCCAAGACTTGACCCTAGATCTTCTGACTCCAAGTGCAGTACTCTTTCCACCATCTTAAACATTAGAATCCTGGGAATGCTCACTACCTCACCATGTGGGTTAGAGAGATCAGAAATGGGACCATCTCACCAGTGTTTTCAGTGGAGGAAAACACGCAAGTGAGCAAGTAAGCAAACAAACAAATCCTAGATTTGGAGTCAGAGAAGCTGAGATTTCTCCTTGCTAACTGTGTGACTTTGGGCAAATCTCTTAGCCTTTCTTGGCCTCAGTTTCCTCACCTGTAAAATATATAGACTGTAACAGATGACCTCTGAGGTCTTTTTCAGCTCTAATTCTATGGCCCCATAATCTAATAAATTTGTTTGATTGATTGGCACTTTCCAAATTTCCTTCATTACTTCTCCACTCTCCTTGACTGATGATGTTTTATGTCTATTTTCCAAACAGAAGATTGGGTCTGAAATCCCCCTAGGCTCCTAAAGGAGGGAGTGATGACAGGAAAAATAGGCTCGGTGCTCTCTAACGTCTCTTCCAGCTCTCATTTAGTCAGGAGCTGAAAAATTTGCATGAAGAATAACAAAATGATTCAGATTGATGTATTTTGCATATACTTGTAAAGAACCAAAACAAGGAGGAGACCTGTCTTGTCAAAAGATGGAGAAAAAGGCAACTGATCATTCCAACTAGGAGTTATCTTCTTCCCTTCCTTCCTTCCTTCTTTCCTTCCTTTCTTCCTTCCTTCCTTCCTTCCTTTCTTCCTTCCTTCCTTCCTTCCTTCCTTCCTTCCTTCCTTCTCTCCTTCCTTCCCATATCGCTCCTTGGCTAAAAAACAAGCTAATTGTTGCAACAGGGTATGACTGAGCAAATTTCCAGAGTGAAAGGAGATATTGAGGCAAAGGATTGTAGAAAAGACCCCATATTAAGTGATTATCTCCAACCCCACCAGCCCTGGAGGTTTCATCCTGCCACATCTTCCTAACTCCTCCCCCACCCCTCCCCAATGAAGGAGAGGTGAGAAAGGATGAAGTCCCTGGTGTCCAATTCTACTGTCCAGTACAACTCACATAGTCACTGGTGTTACGAGATCTATTATTCTAGTGGGAAAATTTGTATATGTCCCTTCCCATGCCCAGCAAATTATGAACTCCTTGATGTAAGTGACTTTATTTTTTGCTTTTGTATAGCTAGGATCGTAGACTCATCTATCTAGAGCTAGAGGGAATCTCAGAGGCCATTTTGTTTAACCTTTTTATTTCATAGATGAAGAAATTAAGAGTTGGGGGTCAAGTGACTTGCCCAAGCTTGCACAGGTAGAAATCATTAGAGGTAGGATTTGAACCCAAGTCCTCTGGATCTAGCATCAGTGATCTTAGCATTAAGTCCAGTGCCTTGTGCCTTGTCATTGTATAATAGACATTTAGGTTGAACTTGTGAAAAGACTGAGGATTTTGACATTAAATTAAAAATCTAGTGATCTTATATAAATTCACCAGGATTTTAACTCAATTTGTCAGGGGTAGAGTTCTAGGCAGTTGCCTATGTAGCATAGAGGTATCAAGGTGGCGAAGTGAATAGGAAACTGGACTTGTGGTCTGGAAGGCTTACCCAGGTGTGTGACCTTGGGCAAGTCACTTAACCTCTCTATGCCTCAGTTTTCTTATCTGTAACATGAGAGGACTGAGCTCTGTGGTCTTGACATCTCTTCCTGCTCTCAATCTATTGCCGGGTGATTTTCCCAGAAGAGCTGCATGATCTCGGTCATATCAGCTGAGCACTATGCCATCCACCTAAAGTGCAGAAGGCATTGGCTGATCCAGTCTCAGGGGCCTTAATGATGATATGTAAATACTGGAGTACATCACTGAGAATGCCACCAATGAAGGTCAGGCACTGACTTCCATCTTGGCTGTGTGAGAGTCACATGCCATGAAACTTGAAGGTCTGAGAGGCCTAATGAGGTTCCTTCTCTTCCCCCACCCAAGGAAGGCTACTTTGGATGGCCAGATGTTCAGTCTTAGAGGGAAGAACTATCCCCAAGAGGCAGAATCCTAAGAATGTAATTCAGTTCAGCAAACATGTATCAAATGGCCACTGCATGCAAGAGGTTCCATGTGAGAGGAAGCCTGGCAGAGTGGTTAGAGCATTGACACTGGAATAAGAAAAATCTGAATTTAAATGCTACCCCTGGTACATCTTGCTGGGCGTGGCATCAGTGGCACATTACTTCAGCTCTTGGTACCCCAGGCAATTCTCCAAGACTATAAGCTACAGGAGGGTGTTAGAAGAGCTGGATTTAAACCTGGAATTCCAACACCAGAGAAATCACAGGTTCAAACCCTACCTCTTTGACCGCAAATGCTGAAGGCATTATGCTAAGCACTGGAGAAACAAAGAGAAGAAACACCAGAGTCCGTTTCCTCAAAGAGCTTACAAACTAATGGGATGGGATGAACTAAAGATGCAGAAGGAGACACCGTTTTTCAGATATGGTTAATAGAGGAATCTGTTTTGTCAGACTAGGTAACCGTACTATACGTATGTGGCTACACACACACATAACTATATATATACACATATGTATATATATATACACATATGTTTGTTGTTGTTCAGTCATGTCTGACTCATCATCCGTTTGAGGTTTCCTTGGCATAGATACCGGAATGGTTTGTTGTTTCCTTCTCTAGCTCAGTCTACAAATGAAGAACTGAGGCAAACAGGGTTAAGTGACTTGCCCAGGGTCACACAGATACTAAGTGTCTAAGGCCAGATTTGAACTCAGGAAGACTCATCTTCCTGACGCTTGGCACTCTATTTACTATTGTGCTACGTAGATGCCCCACATACATGTATACATATATGTATATGTCTATACATATATACATATGCATATACATATTTGTTGCCTCAGTTCCTCCTCTGTAAAATGAGCTGGAGAAGGAAATGGCCAACCACTCTAGTATCTTTGTCAAGAAACTCCCAAATGAGATCGCAAAGAGTTGGACATAACTGAAACAACTGAACAACAAAATATAGCTAAATGCATACAATAGAGCTATACAATATACATATATAAAATATAAAATACACACATATAATGTATCTATATAGCTTTGTTTGTTATATTTAATGAACAACCCCCAATAAACTCATATCTGTACATACATATCAATATATAATGTGTTTGTGTGTATGTGACAGTGGGTAGACAGATTAATTTAAAAAAGTTTGTGTTACTTGAAAAATATAAACAATAAACTATTTATTAAAGCAATTTAATAGGTACTCATGAGTCATAGACAAATAAGGCCAACACAGCGTAGAATATTACTGGATTCAAGGAGAGATCAGGACAAAGTGTCCTAGGAAAATTTGGGGAAAGAGATATGATGGCTTTCAACTAAAGGCATCAGAGGAAGCTTCTTAGAGGATGTGGAACTTGAGGTACACTTGGATGGAAGAGAAGGAGTTCAGTGACCATCCTTGAGGAGGGAGGACATTTCTGGCATGAGGGCCAGGATTCACTAATTTACCGGGGTGGAAAAATATAGGCTGAAATCAGTATTATATGCCACAAGGAAATAATAGTGGAACAAGTAATAATAATAGGATTATTATTATAGATATATCAAATATGTAATTAAATATATAACTAATAAATGAGTAATAACTATAGTTAACAAAATAGATTAATAGATGTAATAATAACTATAATTAATAAAATAGAATCAGCAACTATAAGTAACAATTATGGGAAATAAAGCATGATTAATAAATAGAAGTGACAATTATGACTGATATATAATTAATAATTAAATATATGATACAATAATATTGAAATAATACTGGAAAAGGATATTGGATCTGTATTGCGCAGGGCCTTCAATCCCAAGCTAAGGAATTTAGAATTACACTTATACTCGGTAGAGAGCTGCTAAAGCTATTTAAGCAGAGGAATAACATGGTCTGACCTTGTTGTTAGATGGATTATTTGGCAGATGTGTGGACAATGGATTAGAGAGGAGAGTTCAGTGGTGGATATGGTTAAGTTGAAGCATCAGTGGTATGAAAGGGGAGCTCAGGGAAGAGATCGGAACCACATATAGTACTTAGACTTGGGAATTGTCTGTATTGAATAAATAACTGAAGCAACAGGAGTGGAGGAAATTATTGAGGGAGTATAGAGACAGAAGAAAAGAGGGTCAAGCAACAGACCTTGGGTGATGCCTTTTGGTGTTTCTGAGTTGATAAGAAGACAATGAACCAGAGAAAAAGATGAAGGAAGATTGGTCAGATAGGCAGGAAAAGAACCAAGAAGGATCAGTGGAACATGGAAGTTATAGGGGGATAAAGTGTGTAGAAGGAGCCAAGAGTCAGTGATTTCAAATACCCCAGAAAGAGTAAAGAGAATGAAAATCCAGAAAGATCATTGGGTTTGACATTTAAGTAAATTGGAAGAGGTGGAAATTAGGCTACAGGAATTTCAGTGAGGGGGAAAGGGTGGAAGAAGAATGTGGGGAGGTAGCAGTAAATATTCACCTTCCTTTCCAATTTAGAGGAAGAGAAGGAGTTCAGTGACCATCCTTGAGGAGGGAGGACATTTCTGGCATGAGGGCCAGGATTCACTAATTTACCGGGGTGGAAAAATATAGGCTGAAATCAGTATTATATGCCACAAGGAAATAATAGTGGAACAAGTAATAATAATAGGATTATTATTATAGATATATCAAATATGTAATTAAATATATAACTAATAAATGAGTAATAACTATAGTTAACAAAATAGATTAATAGATGTAATAATAACTATAATTAATAAAATAGAATCAGCAACTATAAGTAACAATTATGGGAAATAAAGCATGATTAATAAATAGAAGTGACAATTATGACTGATATATAATTAATAATTAAATATATGATACAATAATATTGAAATAATACTGGAAAAGGATATTGGATCTGTATTGCGCAGGGCCTTCAATCCCAAGCTAAGGAATTTAGAATTACACTTATACTCGGTAGAGAGCTGCTAAAGCTATTTAAGCAGAGGAATAACATGGTCATGGCGATTTTGGAGAGAGAAATTTAAGTAAATTGGAAGAGGTGGAAATTAGGCTACAGGAATTTCAGTGAGGGGGAAAGGGTGGAAGAAGAATGTGGGGAGGTAGCAGTAAATATTCACCTTCCTTTCCAATTTAGAGGAAAATATGGGACAAAAAGTTGTGAGGATGGCAGGGTCAAGGCCATGTGTTTTTTGCTCAGCAGGGAAGACTTGAGCACATTTGTAAGTGGTTAGGAATGAGGCAATAGAAAGAGAGAAAGGTAGAAGTAAGAAATCAGATTTCAGTTCAACATAAGGAACTATTTTCTAACATTTAGAACTCTATGTTAGGTCTTTCTAACTCCAGGCCTAATGCATCTGATCTACTGCACCACCACAAGTTTATAATTACTTGTCTAAACAGTCTTCCTGAAGCACAGGCCTGATCATATTGTTTTTCTACTTAGGAATCTTCAGTGGCTCCCTATAGCCTCTAGGAGAAAAATACACCAATTCCTCTCTTTAACTTTTAAAGCCCTTTACAAAACAAATCTAGCATACCTCTCCATGGGCAGCTAGGTGGCTCAGTGGTTAGGGTATAAGGCCTAGAGTCAGGATGACCTGGAGTCAGGATGAGTCTGAGCTTCAGACATTTACTAGCTGTGTGACCCTGGGCGAGTAACCTAACCCTGTTTGCCTCAATTTCCTCATCTGTAAAATGAGCTGGAGAAAGAAATGGCAAAGCACTACAGTATCTCTGCTAAGAAAACCCCCAATGAGGTTACAAAGAGTCAGATATGACTGACTAATAAAAGAGGTAAATAATGCTTAGAAAAGATAAAAATTTACCTTAATTGTTGTTTTTTTCCTTTTTAAAAGAAGATTTTTGAGTTCCCATGAAAGTATTCTGAATTAGATCAGGCTTTTCCCCCCTTTCTTCTTTAAATGCTGGAGCATCGATCCCTTTTGCCAGCCAAGAACATTTCCTCATTCATTCTTCCCATATATACCAAAACCAGATGTCCTAGTCTTCATTATCTGTAGGCAGATTTCCATAATGAGGTTTATTCACGGAAAATCTTGCTTTTAAGTTCTTATTCACATTTATCACCCATTTTGCTTTTTTATTTTCATTGTTGATAATTCATAATAGGTCTGTTTATTTTTATTCTAAATATTAGCTTACCAGTCTATCAGGAAAAGCTTTTAGATTTAAAAATGCTTTATTTTCTTCTTTACAACTCTCCTCTGGGAAAGCTTGGGAAAAAGAAGGCAGATTTGTTTAGGCTAATCCTTTACATCATTTCCAAGAGGAGATGCTACCCATTCCTAGCATGGGATGGGTTGCTGGGATAAGTAGAGCAGAGAGAATGGGGTGGAGAAGAATGGAAAGCTTTCCAACTCAGAGTGAAGCAGGTCGCTCTTTTGTTTAAAGTTTCTTGAGTTCTCAGGGAATCTGATACATTTATACTTAAAGCAAGCACAGGAAAACATGCCAAAGTCATGCTATTTAAATAATCCTACATTGTGGAAAATTTGCTCCTCAGCCCTCCTCCTATAAATGCATGTAGGTAATTATCAAAAGAGATGTCATGGGTAAAGTATACTGTGAACCTAAAAGTGTCATGGAAATGCTATCTATTATTGGGATTATGATTAGCAGTTGAATGCTTCGGTTATCATCTCCTGGGAAATCCTATATTATTTAAACAAAGAAATTACCAGTCATTCATCTGAGAACTTCTAGTGATATCTAGACTCTTGCCTTTCCTCTGCCATCTTGGCTGTGACCCAAGACTCCTGGCATTCTACAGCTAAAGGTCCTCTTACTTTTGCTGACCATCCATCTTTGTTATTGCCTCAAAGTACAAACTGGAAATTGAATTCTGAGGCCAGAGTGGTGCTAGGGTATACTGTTATTAATTAACATCATCATAATAATAGTGATGGGTTACATTTATATAACACTTTCCTGTTTAATCAATGTCATTTGGTAAGCATTTATCAAATGCCTACTACATGCCTGATACAAAGACAAATGAAATTTGATCTTCCTCTTAAGAAGTATACTTTTGATCAGAAGAGACAATGGACACACAGCATAAGTGTATACATACAAACCATCTATGTAAATCTGGGTTTAACCAGCCATTTGCCCAAGACTCTCCTCATTGGTGGAGAGAAGGATTACTCCATGCTCTGTCACAGTATGAGGGGCAGAGCTGGTGACTCTCTTTAGGCAGAGGCCCCTGGAAGGAGAGAAAGACTGGGGAAGAAGCTGACATGTAAAGGAACTGGAACCTCAAGTATGTCCTTAATTGCTGACTTGCCCAAATAGAAGCTTTAGGCAATTTCCCCTTGGATGAGATGTATACTTTGTCGTTTGATTGAGACGAGAGATCTTATTCCCAGTGAGAGAGTTCATTTACTCTGTGTACTGTCAGTTATATTCTAATCCTTATAACTTCGCCAATTTCTGTTGGCTATTGACTTGGGCAAATGTGTTTATTAACTATTCACTATTGTGATGGTCTCTGTGTAACTAGAATTTGATGGGAAAGGAGTCAGGAATTTGGATATAGCTTAGGACACTTCTTTGCCATTAGGGGAAAGTGATTAAGATAGCAGCTTGAAGCTAAAAATCATTTCTCTTAGACCAGTAATTTTTAGGGAGAAAGATGGACATGATTTTAGTCTAGTTATTCACTCTCTAAGTAGTACAGAATAGACCAACCTCTTAGCCCCTATTGTTTTCTCTCTTCTAGACAGGAATTGGAAATTCCTTTGGAAATGGCTAGCTGAGATTCCAGAGACATCTATTCATGGTTCCTTTGAATCCTAGCTAGATAAACCAACATGGATAGACACATAACCTATATAGGTAACATACACACACATTACATATAGAAAATAAATGCAAGGTAACTTTTGTTAGGGTTGCTAGTAGCTAGTGGAGATCAATTCTTATTAAGCCTTTGAAATAGAGTATAAATATTAGCCCTATTTTACAGGTGAGGAAACTGAAGTACAGAGGTGATCAATGATTTGCTCATGGTCACAGAGCTAATAGTTTTCTGAGACAAAGTCCAGAATTCCCCATTTTCTGTTGCCTCAGAACAAACTTTGGAAAATGTCTATCTGAAGGCCATAGTACAAGATTAAAGAATACATGCTGAACCTCCCTAGTACTGAGTTCCAAGTTAGACTGGAGAAATACTGTTATGACTTAATTATATGGTAGATGGAAAAGAGATGGGGTGGCCAGCAGAACCATAATCTGTTGTATTTTCCTGACCCTTTGGGGTTTAAATTCTCAACCTGCATCAACATAGTTTGGGGGCATTTAATTATATTAGGATCAAAGAGCCAAATTTCTGCCTCTTGTTACATGAGCACAGCTCTCACTGACGTCAATAAGAGCGTAACTGAGGGCAGAATCTGGCCTAGTCTGTAGCCATATGAGAACTGGCAAACGGTGCTTGCATCAAACTTCCTTCCCGTGCAGACTTCTGATAGCATGGTCCATTCGTCTGTAATCCACCAAACAAGTGAGGAATGGAACATCAATAAGAAACATAAACCACAAACATTATTTAATATAAAAACTTGATCCAAATGCAAATCTAATATAGAGGTTGTAACGGCCTCCTGGGGGTATAACTTGAAACTGCAACATGTTAACTGTCTAAATGGAATAAAGGTAGGCCCGGTTTTAGGCAGTTTTACTTAATGCAGTTTTTTTTTATTTATGAGCTTCATAAAGTGGGAGAGTGATATATTTGATTTTTTTTTTTTTTTTTTAGCTCTGAGCTCCCAGGGAACTCATCGCTAACATTCAATTAAATGGTTCGACCAGCACGACAGATGCTCTTCTCAGGAAAGAAAGTTGATAAGCCATTTTGGTGATTGTTTTGTCATCAAGTTCACCAAATTGTTTGTTGAGATGGGCAAATCTTCTTAAAGGAATGGAAGCACTTGTAAATGCAAATCAGGGACTTTTTCTATTGTCTACAATGTCTGAAAAAAATTGCATACTGGATGTTTTCCAGCCAGAAAGCTCTTCTAAATATTGGAGCAATGGTATAACCAATGTGCCCAGTGAAGCATTAAGTCTCGTGGAATTCACAGGAATTGAATCCTACCCGCAGGATAAGATCATCATCTGAAATCTCATCATTATGGAGACTAATTCAGCTTTGATGCTCAACAACTGCTCGGTATCCTCAGCTGCCTCTCCTCTCTGATTGGAGAGTGGGAGGGCAGAGCAATAAATTCCTCCCAAAGTCTTCCTTTAGCAAAGGCTCAGAACCTCCCAGCTAACTTCATTCTCCAGCAGCTGCTTTGTTTGGTTTTGACTCATAACCTTGAGCCAGGTACTGTCTGGTGGTCCTCCTCCCACTTTTCCATTATTGACTATAGTAGAGAAGAATCAGGGTGCAATAGATATGGTGCTTCAATTTGGAATGACCTCGGTTCAAATCCTGCCTTTGATAATCAAAGCTATGTGACCATAGACAGATCGTTTAACCTTTTCAAAGCTCAGCTTCATTCCTTTTTAGTAGAAATGCTTGTGATCCACAACTCAAAGGATTATTGTCAGGCTCAGAAGAGAGAATATACGTAAAGTCCTTTACTAAATTTAAACTGAGGTATAGAGACATTTAGTACACGCAACTAGTCAGTGTTTGAAGGAGGATTCGAACCCAGAGTTTTTCTACTCCCAGCTCTGCGCTCTATCCACTGAGCCATGTAACTGCCCTTAACCTCTTACATATTATACTTAGTCAAGTATAAAAACTATCCAGAAGTCTTGCCCCTTTTGTTTATTGCAATGGTTGTTTGGGAAAAATTATATATTGTGAAAAGGCTAGGAATCAATCAATTTTTATTATGTGATTATATATTGGCCAACATCCTTGAAATGATAATGAATTATGATGGGAAAAGTAAGATTTGCTATGCAAACACTTGGTTTATAGTCCTATTCTCAAGAGTGCACTGGATAATTAAAATGGCCATTAATTGTACTGTCAGGGAATCCTACCAGTACTCTAGAAATTTTCAGAAAACTTACTCAAAATGAGTTCTAATAGACCCTTGTAAGGAGACTGAGGATAAACAGAAGAACCTTAGCAGGAGAAGCTGGTCTAAAGATGTTGCTAACTGTGTGACCTTGGACAAGTCACTGGCCCTCCATTACTCTCTGTTTCCTATAAGGTGAGGATGATGATGATGATGATAATAATGATGATGATAATGCCTAGCTCCCCTAGCTGTTGTTGTTATGTGATATATGAGATAATAGATTTAGAAGGTTTGCCAACTTTAAAGCATATTATGTAAATGTCACTCAATGTTGATGAAGATGATGGTGATGCCAACTGGACAAGGGGAGAAATTGCTATTCTTAATGTGACCTCTAAAAGCATTTTATAGCTTTAATAGATTAATAACACTTCTCTAGGCCTTTCTTTCCTTACTTATAAATTGAGTATAATACTATTTGACTTACCTACATCAAAGGATTTTGGGGAAAAAAAGCGTAAGCCATTAAACACTATAGGAATGGGATTTGCTGACATTATTATTGTTTTGGTTAAACTGCTAGATGGCACAGTGGGTAGGAGCACTGGGCCCAGAGTCAGCAAGACTTATCTTCATGAGTTCAAATCTGGCCTCAGACACTTCTAGCTGTGTGACCCTGGGCAGGTCACTTCCCCCTGTTTGCCTTTGTTTCCTCACCTGTAAAATGAACTGGAGAAGGAAGCGGCAACCGCTCCAGTATCTTTGCCAAGAAAAGCCTGAAAGGGGTCACAATGAGTCAAACATAACCGAAATGACTGAACAGCAACAAGAAAATTATCATGATTATTGTGGAAGTACTTAATCCTCTGTGTTCACCAGAAATGCAACTGCAAAGCAACCTGATAAATGTCTATATCAAGTAGCCCCAAATAGGCCCTCAAGTCAACTTTGTCATTCATGATATGGAAATAATACAATAAGTAATTAAGACAAATATAGTTGAGTTACTAAAGCCGTTTCCGTGCTACTGAAAGATACCATGTGTTGAATTTTTGTGCCTTTGAAATTTCAGTGTCTTAGCTTCGAGTTCAGTCACTCTCCCCTAATTATGCCTTTGGAGTAAATACGGTTACAATGGCAATTTATACATATATATATATATATATATATATATATATATATATATATATATATATATATAGTTATGATCTATTGACCAATTCCTTATTTTATTTTCTGAATGATGCCACTAGCTTTACCTTTTTAAGGGTGAATATTTTGCTACAGATGAATAGCTATGGATGAATAGCTAGAAATTGAGGGCCCCAGGGAATATCTCTCCTGTCCAATGCCCTTATTTTACAGATAAGGAAAACATGGCCCAGAGACATAAAGTCACTCATCTCAGGTCACACAAGTAGTTTGTGGCAAAGTGAACACATTTCCCTTCTACCTTGTGTCCCGGAATCACAGACTCTCAGGGTTGGAAGGGACCTCAGGAGCCCTTCGACAAATGACTAAACAGTCTTTGTTTGAGGACCTGGTAGAGTAGAAAGTGGTAGATTTTGGTGTGAGAGGAGCTAGGTTCAAATCCCAACTCTGTCACTTGCTTCCCACCTATCTTTAAACAAGTGCTTTAACCTCTTTGACCTGAGTTTTTATATCTCTAAATGTTTTTATATCTGTAAAGTTTTTATATATCTAAAATGATTGGTTTCTGATCACCTCTGAAATCCTTTCTAGTTCTGGATATAGAATCCTATGACCTTCAAGGATGGGTCCGGGTTGTGGGTCTACCGCATCCAGCCTATACTGAGAGATTTTGTAGTTCATGGTACTAAAAATGCCCAAGCTAAGTTGTAAGCCCCTTTGTTATTGAGTCATTTCAGTTGTGTCTCATTCTTTGGGATTTATCTTGGCAAAGATACTGGAAAGGTTTGCCATTTCCCTCTTGAGCTCCTATTACAGATGAGGAAACTGAGGCAAACAAGGATAAATGAGTTGTGTTGGTCAGGAGCAGGTTGCTTTAATCTCTGTGAGCCTCAGTTTCCTAATCAGTACAATTCGATTGATAATACTTGGACTCCAAAACTTAGAGACGTTGTAAGGAAAGTGCTTTGCAAGCCTTCAAATGGCATAGAAACGTGATTTATTATTCATTGCCTTGCCCCCAAAATGACAAGAACCAGCACTTCTATAGGGCTGTAATGAAATGTTTTCTTGTTATAGGTGAGTCATTTCTAATTCAGACCGGATCTGAATTTAGATGGCTGACTCACTGTTCTGAGGGAGAATTAATTCTACCGGGAGGGATGCTGTGATGAGAAGGTGGGGGGGGTGGTGGTGACTAGGCATAGGAAGAGGACTCTGGATGCAGGGTTATTGGCCTATTTAGAGGCAAAAATTTCTAACCAATCTAAATATGCCCCATTAATTAGAAAAGTGGAAAGAGTACTGGACATGGAGTCAGAGGTTCTACCTTCACATCTGAACTCTACCATTTGTAACCCTGGGCAAAACACCTGATTCCTCTGGGTTTCAGTTTCCTCATCTGAAAAATGAGGAGGTTGGAGAAAATTACTTCTCAATCAAAATCCATAGGGATCATGCAATCTCCTGGAATTCAATTCATCAAATATATATTGAGCACCTACTATGTGCAAAACCAGTAAAACAATAGTGCTCAAAATTTTCCGTACCCAGAATTTATCAGAGATTTCAAGCTGGGAGGGACCTTACAGATCATCTACTTCATCCCCCTCATTTTACAGATAATAATAATAATAATATTAATAATAGCTCACAGTTATAGAGCACCTACTATGGCAGCTAGGTGGCGCCATAGTGCATAGCGCACCGGGCCTGGAGTCAGCAAGACTCATCTTCCTGAGGTCAAATCTGGCCTCAGACACTTACCAGCTGTGTGACGCTGGGCAAATCACTTAACCCTGTTTGCCTCAGTTTCCTCATCTGTAAAATGATCTGGAGAAGGAGATGGCAAAGCACTCCAGTATCTTTGCTAAGAAAACCCTAAATGGGGTTAGGAAGAGTGGGGCACGACTGAAATGACTCAACAACTACGTGCAAGGCACTATGCTGAATGCTTTACAGATAATATCTTATTCGATCCTCACAACACCCCTGTGAGATAGATGCTTTTATTACCCCCATTTTGCAGACAAGGAAAGTGAGGCAAACGAAAGTTAAGTGACTTATCAGCTAGTGTGTGAGTGTGAATTTGAACTCGGGTCTCGCTGACTCCAGGGGCAGTGCTCTATCCACTTCGCTGCCTCGTTGCCTCTACTTCTATTTAGGGGGAAGAAAATGAAAAGAACTGCTGGTATAGAGAGGGAATAAAAAGCCCAAGAGGTCAGAATATCTTGGAAGGTAAGCCACCTTTTAGGTCTCTGTTTCTTTGCCAACCCCTTGGAGCACAGCCCTCCAGTTCTCTGACTGGGGCTCTTGGGGGTCCCCTCTCAATGGTTAATGATAATTCTCTTCTCTCTTCCCCTCACACTAATCTACTTCCTGTGATTGCTCTCCAAGGTTTGGCCCCAGGGCCTTCTACCATACTAGTTAGAGCTCACAGTCTGTAACATATACATTCCTGGTGTGTTGTTGATAAATTTAATTTTAGTAGATTGAATTACATGTTAAATCTTTTAGGAGCGTTCTGTTGTTTTTCAGTCATGTTGGACTCTTTGCGATTCTCTTTGGTCTTTCCTCAGCAAAGATACTGTAGTGGTTTGCCATTTCCTTCTCCAGCTCATTTTACAAATGAGAAAACTGAGGCAAACAGGGTTGAGTGACTTGCCCAGGGTCACACTGCCAGTAACTGTCTGAGGCTGGATTTGAACTCAGGAAGATGAGTCTTCCTGATACCAGGTCCAGCATTCTATCCACTATTCATACTTAAAAAGAAGTCTGCCATTGGACACAATGTGTGAGATTATCTTATACATATTTCTATTTATCAATTCTTTCTCTGAATGTAGACAGCATCTTTCTTAATAGGTCCTTTATTTTTAATTTATGTATTTATAAGTCAAAATGACTTGAGGGGAGAGGGCAGAAAAAAGGAAAAAGAAGAAAGTTAAATCATAGCTTTGTTGTATATTTGTAGGGAATAGCAAGTTGTACATGGTAGATTTGCAGTTTCATGTGTAATTGTGTTTTTTATTGTACTGTGTTATGGAATGTTTGTTTTGTTCCATGAATTGAAAATAAAATAAATTTTAAAAGTAAAAAAAGTCTATATCCAATCTTTGCACGAGGCAAAGAAGCATTGGTGATGCTGGTGCCCCTTGTTTTCTGTGCAGCTGGGATATGTCAGAAAGCACCTGGACCAGGAAGAAGTCCCCACCCTACTCTGAATCTCCTTCAGAACTTTGTGCAAGCTGTTAAAGACATCAGGGCCTCAGTTTTCTCATCCATGGGGTGGGTTGTTATTGTTCTGGAAGAAGACCATGACATCAGGGAGGTGATGCTGTGGCATGTAAGTGAATTAGATTTAAGTGAGGCAGAGCTGTGCTAGATAGTCCTTAGGTAGCCTGGCACTTGGAAAGAATTCCCCATTGGATGGGGTGGCCAGAGCACCTAAGGAAGGCCAGAAAAAAAGGAGAACAGAAGATAGCAAATAGGATGTCTTAAATAGCATGGAGTAGGGAAAACATGAAACAACAGGTCAAGAACAGATAATGGTAAAGAACTTGTGAGACTGTGACTTCACAAATCTGTGATTAATTTAATTCAATTCAACAAATATTTATTAAGTCCCTGTTGTGGGTAGGGTACTCACAATAGATACAAAGACGCACAGACACCAAGGTGATGCAGTCCCTACCCCTAAGGAGTTAATCTAATGGAGGGGAATCAGACAGATAGGTAAGTGTGATACAAAATAGATTGTGATAAAAACGAAGAAGAGAGGGAGACTACATGCTGAAAGAAAGACAGTTTGAATGAAAGGAGAGGTGGTACCTGATACGGAATTTCAACAAGATGAGAAATGGAGAAGAAAATGGATCACACTGGCATGAATGCAAAGATGAGGGAGGGGGAGCATGAGCCTGGAGTTGAGAGCTCCAGAGTGTGTGTCGTTCACCAACCTCTGTTTCCTGGGAGCAGGGATTACAGGTGTGTATCACCACGACCAGCTAATATTGTTATTAAGTAACAGTTATTAACCAGCTGTTGCTGTTATTAACAGTGGGGCAGAATCAGGAATGGCCTAGCGTAGGAGATGGCACTAGTGGATCTTAAAGGAGGCACCACAGAAGAAGAATAAAAGACATTGTGTGTGCAGGTATAATAATATTATATATAATACAACAGTTTATGTATATTATAGGTAATACAATTATATATCATATTAAATATAATACAGTTATATATGTGTATATATGTGTGTTCATATATATGTATATATGTACACAAATATATATATATAATATATATATAACATATATGTGTGTGTCTGTGTGTCTGTGTGTGTGTGTGTGTGTGTAATTAAAAGCAACGAGACCATTTCCAGGCTTTCTGCCTGGAGAGTCAAGGCTGTTGCTTTGATTGACCTGAAATGGTAGTCTCAGCATTTTTTCCTTAAGGGCTATTTTCATTAAATTAAAACATCTCTGCATTATAATACAGGAGGTGGAGTGTGTAACTCTTTGTGCCTCCCTAGAAAAATAGGGTTAAAAAGCCTTCAAACAATTAGGCTAATTAGCAGCAAGATAGCTAAAAAGTGTGGGCACCTTTGTTGTGATCACATTGGGCTGAGTTCTCTTGCCTGTAATATTCGTTCTGAAGATTTCATTGTACTTGGTGTACAGAGTTTGAAATTTTGTCTATTCTTTGAATCACAATAGACTTCTTAACCCCACTTCAGATATAATTACTCACTTAGACATGAATCTTGAATATTAATTGCTGAATAACCTTTGCTACATGGAAGCAGCTGCTTCATGGACAGACTATATGCCAATGGAGGTCAAGACTGCCTCCATATTCTGTTGTTAGTACAGTATCAAATCATCCTGACCTGACACCCAATTTGTACTAGATTACAATATTGTGGACATTGGAAGCAATCTAAACTGACCTGACAAAATCACTTTGTCTTAATCTTTGGATCCAACTTTTCCCTACCTTATCTATACAAATTTATTATGAAGGCATTGTATAATGAAAAGCAAGCCGGTGTTGGGGCAAGGATGAGAAGGAATGTATGTATATCTCTCTCTCTGTCTCTGTCTCTCTGTCTCTCTGTCTCTCTCTCTCATCTTGCTTTCCTTTTTGTTTTGGCAGGCACCGTGCTGAGTGCTTTTTATAAATACCATTTCATTTGATCCTCACAATAGCCTTGGAAAGTAGGTGCTATTGTTATCCCATTTTATAATTGAGGAAACTGAGGCAGATGTAAGTTCATACAGCCATTAAGTAACTGAGGCTAGATTGAGGGAACTCCTAGGTGATGAAATTTGCACCTTCTCTGAAATTTATAGTCTTAGAAAGCTGCACTTAGGGATGAAGTGACTTGGCCAGAGTCACATAGCCAGTTTGTGTTCATGGTCAGACTTGATCCCAGATCTTCCTGGTTCCAAGGCTAGATCTCTATCCTCCTATGAACATACACAAAAACATTATTTATAAGGGCATATCTGAGAGATGTTGTGGGTCTGGTTCCAGACCACCACAATAAAGTGAGTCACATGAGTTTTTTGGTTTCCCAGTGTATATAAAAGTTGTGTTTATACCATACTGTGGTTTGGTAAGTGTGCAAACATATTACATCTAAAAATGCACATACCTTAATTAAAAATAGTTTATTGCTAAAAATGCTAAGCATTATCTAAACCTTCAGTGAGGTAGAATCTTTTTGCTGGTGAAGGGTCTTTCCTTGATGTCGATGGCTGCTGATTGATCAAGGTGGTGGTTGCTAAAGGATGGGGTGTCTGTGAAAATTTCTTAAAATAAGACAACAATGAAGTTTCCACATCAATTGACTCTTCCTGTCATGAAAGATTTCTCTGTCGCATGTGATGTGGTTTGATAGCATTTTACACACAGAAGAACTTCTTTCAAAATTGGAGCCAATCTTCTCAAGCCCTGCAGCTGCTTTATCAACTAAATTTATGTAATACTTTTCAATATTTTTGTGTCTCAAGGAATAGGGAGGCCCAAAGAGAGGGAGAGAGATAGGGGAAGAGATGGCTGATGGAGCAGTCAGAACACACACAACATTTTATCTTTTAATCCTGCCGTCTTGCGTGGACATGGTTTGTGGTGCCCCCAGACAATTACAATTTTAACATCAAAGATCATCGATCATAGATCACCATAACAGATATAATAACAATGAAAACGTTTGAAATATGAGAATTAACAAAATGTGACACAGAGTTGATGTGAGCACATGCTATTGGAAAAATGGTGCCCAAAGACTTGCCCAATGCAGGGTTGCCACAAATTTTTGATTTGTGAAAAATGCATTATCTTCAAAACATATGAAAGCAATGAAGCAGAATAAAATGAGGTATGCCTGTATATGTGTATGTACAGATACAGATATAAATATAGTGAGAATCATCCCATGAAGCATGCATGGAGCTCTGCTGAGGTCCTCTGGATACTTCCAGGGAAATGAGCTTATGGCTGAAGGGTTTGGTATGATGCAGCAATTTCTCTGTCTCTACTGGCAGCAGAAGGAGATCGCCGTGTCAAACAAGATGGATCAAGAAACTCTGAAAAGTGGCCATGTAGTAGATCTTAAGAGGACTGACGCTCTCCAGAGGATTTCTCTTGGACTTCCTTTGAGGGGAGGAGAGAGGGCCCTCTCCTTCTTGGCAGGTATATTGATACATGGTACCGCCTGGGTAAACCTGAGCTTAGACTTTGGGCCCTGCTTGCCTATTCTGCTTTGTGTCTCTTTTCAGGTAACTCAACAGTGTTTCTGAGATATCCTGCAGGCTTGGAGACAATCTTATCAGTCCAAGAGGTTAGGAGATTTTGGTTCCCTCAGTGGCATCTAATTGGCAGCAGGAATTTTGATCTTCTCAGAGAAGATGACCATGACAGGAGGGTGAGCTAAAATCATGGCCTGCTTTTCCAGAAGATGTTGACCTTAAGGCAGTTGGAAATTGTAATGTTGAGGCAAAGCCATAATGGCTGTTTAGTTGTCCCTCAAAATCATTCAGGTTTTCATGTTTTAATAGGAGTTATGGGTTACTGTTTTGTGTTTTAAGTCTTTCCCAATGGGTGCTTTTGAATCTTTTTGTGTTTTAACTATTTCTTTTGTGTAAAAAAAAATGTTGTTCCTATACGTGATCCCCAGGGTACTATCTAATCTACATTTCACTTTAAGTAACATTCTGATGCTTTTAGTGAAGGACCCTAGACCTGAGCCAATCTATTTCTTAGAGGATTTTTTTTCATAGAGTTCCAGAATGGAATCATAATAAGCCAAAGATAATAAGAAAGAGCCTGACTCCTCAATAGGTTAGATTTCCCTGAGCCAGAACTAGGCCCACATGTGAGATTACAAATGGAAACCCTGAGTTGGTTAGGCAATGGATTAGGGGTGTGTGTATACACATATGTATGTATGCATATGCAAATAAATGTATCTATAACATCCCTATGGATCTCTCTTGGCTGTGCCATGTTCCTGACTGCTGCCCCTCTAGGGCTTTCTAGAAGTCTTTCCTGGTTTCTCTTCATCCCCATGCTTTCCCTCTGAGATGACCTCCACATTATCCCAGATATATTTTGTGTACACAGATACATGAGCACATAGGAAGCATTTAATTAATGCTTATTGACTTGTTGACTTTTGGACCTTTCCTTCTACAATATAGCTAATTATATACACACACACACATATATACACACCTGTATACATACACACATTACGTACATATATACATACATATATGTATGAGAGAGAGAGAGAGAGAGAGAGAGAGAGAGAGAGAGAGAGAGAGAGAGAGAGGGGGAGAGATGGCCTCTTCTAATTTGAGTGTGAGATCCTGAGAGCAGCAACTGTTTAGTCTTTTCTGTTTGTTTCCATAGGGCTCAGCACATAGTAAGCACTTACTAAAATACTTCTTCGTAAGATACGTATGATCATAGATATATGACTTTAAGTGACCTCAGAAGCCATCCAGTCAAATCTTCCTATTTCTAAGATGAGGAAACAGAGGCCCAAGAATAACAAGTCACACGCTGTAGGTCATATAGGTAGTAAATGTTTGAGGCTGTATTTGAACTCATGTCTTCCTGACTCCAGATCTAGTGTTCTTTCCCCTGTACCACAATGCCCACATACTTCATACATATTTATATGTGTATTGATATTCATATATGTACGTACAGACATACCGTATGAGAACACATGTTGTTCAGTCATCTTTTTAGTTATGGCTGACTCTTTGTGACCTCATTTGGGTTTTTGTTTTTTTTTTTTGACAAAGATACTGTAGTGGTTTGCCATTTCCTTCTCCAGGTCATTTTACAGATGAAGAAACTGAGTCAAGCAGGATTAAGTGACTTTGCACACAGTCAAGTATGGGAGGCCAGATTTGAACTCAGAAAGATGAATCTGACTTCAGGCCCAGTGAACTATGCATTATGGCGCCACCTAGTGGCCCCCTAGAATGCATGCTAAATGTCCATATCCTGCATAGAAAGGGAGAATGGAGTTATGGATAGAAGGCTGCCCTTAGAAGGTACTCTAGAATGCTCTTTCTCTGACACATGTCTCAGTGCTTCGGGCAGCTAGGTAGATTAGTGGATAGAGTGTTGGGCCTGGAGTCAGGAAGACCAGAGGTCAAAGCCACCCTCACATACTTACTAGTTGTGTGATCCTGGGCAAGTCACTTAACCTCTATTTGCCTCAGTTTCCTCAGCTGTAAAATGGGGATAATAATAGCACCTATCTCCTAGTGTTGTTTCAAGGATAACTGTGAAGTATTTAGCACAGTGTCTGGCACACAGTAGGTGCTAAATAAATACTTGTTTCCTTCCTTCCTAATTATTAGCAACCTGCATCTCTTCAGTCATTTGTTTCCCTCCCGGCCCTCCACGCCTTCCCTGACACTCTCATAGGTTCCATTCATTCTCACAGCTCCTTTCTTACTTCTGTTGTGATGACTTTGAGGAAGAGAGGCACGATGGTGCTATTAGTAATAGATCCATAGAGTAGTTGGTTACTGATGAGACCTTGATGGTGGGCCTTGTCTCTGTGAATGCATCTACTCATGCTCTGTCCTGTGGTCCCATACTGCATCTTGGGGAAAAAAAGGATCCATGCAACCCCATTTCCACCACTGGCCAAACAATCATTGTCCATCAGGGGTGAGGAACCTTCAGCCTCGAGGCCACATGTGGCCTTCTATGTCTTTAGGTGCAGTCTTTTGACTGAGTCCAAGTTTTATGGAACCACTCCTTTTGTTAAGGGGATTTGTTCTTTGAAGTTTGGATTCAGTCAAAGGGCCACATGTGACCTCGAGGCAACAGGTTCTCCACCTCTGGAGTATGGGCAATTACACTGGCTCTGAGTGTCCATCAGGGACTGGGGATTATTAACAGAAGTCTCCATCAGCCTTCCGCTGTCCCCTTTACCTTGAACATCAGAACTAGAAACCAAGATAAAAAGTTTTGGAGAGCTGAACATTTTACACAGTGAAATTTTAGGTGTGGCTGATCTTAGATGTATACCCTCATACAATACCTGCCTCTTTGCAAAATGTGCTAAAATATATTTGCTTGTAGATTTCCATTTAAATTATCAATTAATAATCATAAAAACAATCAAATACACGTACAAAATAGGAGTAAAATATTACACAAAATGTTTAGCACTTAACAATGTAGAACCACGTGAATTAAGAAATGTGCAAAAACTTCAATTTTCCTATTTGAAATTCTACTATCTCCTGGCCCTGGCTCTTTTGATTCAAGTAAGTGTCAGTATTCATTCATTTGTCAAAGCTGGCCCAGTACATGCTTTCAACAGCTTTGTTGCCAATAACCTTTTGGTCCCACAAGTAGGTTTACTGTCCCCATCTTAGCTCATTGTGCCTGGACAGATACCTCTGAACATTTTTCCACGGGTGCCTCTGTTGTGCGTATGTGTCTGTATTTGGTGAGCAACATGTTCTTTCAATAATAAATGAGAACACACTGCTCTCAGTTTGAAATGTTTACACCCTTTTGCAATATATTTAGAAATAAGAAGACCAGGTTAAATGGGGATATATGTAAGTTTAAGTGGACAGGGACAAACTTGAAGATCAAAGATGAGAGAAACTGACCGAAAAAAACCACCCATTTAGAAAAATGCACCTACGTGTGTCAAAATGCCAGCATCTGGGGATAAGAGGCAACACATACAGGGGAAAATCTAATAACTCTTTTCTTTTCTAAAGACCTGGAAAAGGAAAGGAAAAAAGCTTATTTTCTTTTTGAATTTTGCTATTTTTCTTAGGCCTTCTGATCCTTATAGAAAATCTGACAATAACTAACTACTTTTGGCGAGTCATATGGTGATAAATCACACTGTCAAAGAGTAAGAAACATCGCTTTAGACAAAGAAATCCAAGATAAGAAACTAGAAATGTTAGAGGCATAACTGGTATTTTCATCTCTCAAAATATCCAAATATAGTGAGCTGATCATCCATATAACATTCTACTTTGGTATCCCCTGCTTCTTTGTTAAAAGGAGAGAAGTATGCTTCATTTTCTGTTCTCTGGTATGTATATACAAAGCTGGGCCTGGACTCAGGAAGATCTGAGATCAAATCCCTCTTCAGACACCTAATATCTATGTGACCCTGGGCAAATCACTTAAAAAAAAAAAAATCTCTGTTTGCCTCAGTTTCCCTAATTGTAAAATGGGAGTAATAATAGCATCTACCTCCCAGTAGTATTGTGAAGATCAAATAAGGTCCTATTTGGAAGGTGCTTAGCACAGTGCCTGGCACATAGTGAGTACCACATAAATGTTAGCTTTTTCTTAGCTGGAGAAACATGCATAAATGCATTCTGCTCCATTCTATTCTGCCTCCTGCAGCAGACTGTCATGTCTTTTATGCCCACAGTCTCATTTATCTCCAATCTTTTTTCCGGTCCACTGGTTGGTTGCTCCTGTATTGCCCAAAAACATCTCCCCGTGTCTTACTCGAATAAAAAAAAAATCATCTTTTGCTCTGTCCACCCCCACTAGCTATTATCCCATATCTCTCCTCTGCTTTGTGGCTATACTCCTTGAGATGGCCATCTATAATCGATGCCTCCACTTCTTCTCTTCTCACTCCCTTTATAACTCTTGACAGTCTTCCTTCTGATCTCATCACTCAACTGAAACTGCTCTCTTCAAAATTACCAGTGAGCTCCTAATTGCCAAGTCTAATGGCTTTTCTCTATTCTCATCCTTCTTGACCTCTCTGTAACCTTTAACACTACTTCTCATCCTCTTCTTGACATTCTATTCTCTCTAGGTTTCTGTGGCATTGCTCTTTCCTGGTTTTCTTCCTACCTGTCTGACCATTTCTTTTCATTCTCCTTTGCTGCATTTTCATCCAGTTCATGCCCACTAATAATGAGTTCTGTCCCAGACCCTCTTCCCTTATACTGTTTCACTTGCTGATCTCATCAGCTCCCATCTATTCAATTATCATCTTTATGCTGATGATTCCCAAATCTGTTTATGTAGCTCTAACTTCTCGGCTGACCTTCATTCTCACATCCAACTAGACATCTCAAACTGGATGCCCCATAGGCATCTTAATCTCAAGATGTCCCAAATAGTGCTCACATTTCACCCCAACTTTCCTATTATTGTTAAGGGCATCACTACCCTCTCAGTCCCCCAGGCCCACAACCCAGGTGTCTTCTTCAGCTCCTTACTCTCTCTGAAATCCCCCTTCCCTCACCAACAATAACCAGCATGTTGACTAATTTTGTTTTGTTTTTCTACCTTCATAACATATTTTATATATACTTCCTTCCTCCTTTGACAGTATCATGACCCTGGTGTAAGTCTTCATCACTTCATGCCTGGACTATTGCAATAACCTGCTGGTGGGTCTCCCTGACTCATCTTTTCCCGTCCTCATCCTGCTTGATCTTCCTATTACCCTGTTACCCTATTATGCCAGAAACTCCAGTGGCTTTCTATCTTCTCCAAGATGAAATATAAAATCCTCTGGTGTTCAAAGCCCTTTCTAACCTGGGCTCTCCTACCTTTCCAGTCTTATCATATCTTAGACTCCTTTATATACTGTGCAATCTAGTGACGTGGGCCTTCTTTCTGTTCCTCACACAAGACCATCCATCTTCTGACTCGGAGTATTTTCACTGACTATCTCCTATGTCTGGATTCTCTCCCTCCTCTTCTCTACCTCCTGATTTCCCTGGCATCTTTTAAATATCCAATAAAATTTCACTTTCTATAACAAGTCTATCCTCATCCCCATTAATATTAGTGTCTTCTTAGTTCTTATCATCTTGAATTACCCTGTATAGATTTCGTTTGTACATAGTTTCTTTCACGTTTTCTCCCCTATATTAGATTGTATGCTCCTTGAGATCAAGGACTGTCTTTTCAATTTCTTTGTACCCTCATTGCTTAGCATAGTTCCTAACATACACGCTAGGAGCTTAATAAATCTTTGTTGATTGACTGCCTCTTAGACCTGTTTTTACTTTTTTCTTTGTCCCTGTCCCCTCCTATTCCTATTTCTTGTTTAATTTATGTCTACCCCAAAATCTTTCTTTGTGTGTAACTATATTTAAACTTCCTTTATCTGAATCAGAAGAAAGTGGGGCTCATGGGATACCTATTTCCTCTACCCCTTCCTTCATCACTATGTAATCTTCATCTTATGTGCCTCTATTTTGAAATCATATTTTTCCCTCCCTTCTTCTTCAATATAGTCTCCTTGCCCTCTGATTTCTGTTTTCCCCAAACATCATTAAAACAGAACAAAAACACTCACAGGTCCTATATCATTTTGACATTTATGACCCTTAAAGATATTAGGATTCAAAGAAGATATTGTTTCATCTTCCCCTATTAACATGTAAGCAATTCATCCTCACATATTTCTTTTTTTTCAATTAAATGAATATGTGTACCTTTCTATCTTTCACAAGGTTCCTGAGTTTCTATTTCAAAATGTCTACTCATTTCTAACTTTTTCATTAAGAATACTTGGAAATCCTCTATTTCATTAAACTATTTTTCCTCCTTGTAGAATTATCCTTTTTTTTTTTTGCTGGATAGGTTAATCTTAGCTGTAAACCTTTATTTCCTGTCTTTTCTTTTAGAATATCGTGTTCCAAGATCTCTTCTTCTTTAGTTGGCAGCTGTTAAGTCTTGTATGATCCTTATTGCATCACCTTAGAACTTGAATACTTTCTTTTTAGGTGCACATATTTTTTTTCATTGACCTGGAAGCTCTGGATTTTGTCTGTGATGTTCCTGGGACTTTTCATTTTCATTTCTGGGTTTCTTTCTAGAAGTGACTAGAAGATTCTCTCTATTTTCACTTTGTCCTCTGGTTCTCAAAATTCTGGAAAGTTTTCATTTAAGATTTTTTGAAATATGGTATCTAGACTTTTTTTTTTTCTGATCATAGAAGGCAGGTAGGTAATAAGGTGGATAGAATGTAGGACTTAGAGTCAGAGAGATTTAAGTTTGAAACTTACCTTAGACACTTACTATGTAATCTAGATAAGCTACTTAACCTTTCTGTTGTAAATATGTAAATATGTAAAATGTAGTTAATAATAGCAACAATTTTACAGAGTTGTTGTGAGGATCAAATGAGTTAACATTCTAAAGCTTTTTGTTAAACCTTAAAGAGCTATATAAATGCTAGCTATTATTAGCTATCGATCATGGTTTCCAGATAGTCTGATAATTCTTAGGTTGTTTCTCCTTGAGCTGTTTTTCTTTTCTCAGACTTCAGGAACCACTCTGGCTAGATTTTTGCCTAGGGCCTTTCTCTCCCAGCTGGACTTAGGTCACTGGTGCCTTGCTGGACCTGCCTGGGATGTCCTCAAAGTTCCCTTGGCTTCACTTGGACTAAGTTTTGACTCTGCTTGGCTCAAACAAGGAGCACTGAGCTGGATTTGATCCATTTGCCATGTCCCTCTCAAATGGGGCTTCTGAAGCCAAGGGCTTGGGGAAGGGTCGGGTTGGACTTGGATGTTTTTGGCTCACTCAGGGCTGGACTGGACCTGCCCAGAAGGCCCAAGGATTTCGTAAAGTTCCACTATGAAAAAAGTCAGTATGATAGGGGAATTTGAGGAAGATCTTTCAGTTTTTAGTAATAGCAATGTTAATAAGAACTGCACTTTGCTTGGGTTCATGTCCTGCCTCTTCCTGGGTGATTTTGTTCAAGTCACCCTTCCTGGGAATCAGTTTCTTCACCTATAAAATGAAGCACTTGGACCAGATGACTTCTTAGGTTCCTTCCACCTCTACATCTAAGATCCTAATGTAACATTGCTCAGGGACTTTTTCCAAGTGAGATCCTTATAACAACATAGTGAAGGCAAAATGATCTCATTTCCAGTTCACTTACCATGTAGCTTTAATCCAACTTACCTTCAGTTACAGTTGAAACTCAGCAGCCCATCATTATTAGAACACATTGAATTAGAGCACATTTTTGTCCCTGGGTGGGCCCAGGCATGATGCCTTCTATGTAGCAAGTGCTTACTGAGTATATGTAGAATTGAATTGAGTTGCTTATGGTCCCACAGCAATCTAGGGGCAAGGACAGGACTTGATCCCAGGTCCTGAGCCTGATGATCCAATGATTAAGCTACTGCCTATTAATGGGCTTTCTTTCCGTTGTATGACAGAGTTGGATAGATTGCTCACACCATGGAGAATGACTCATCAGTAAGACAGACCAAATGTACCTGTTGCATAAAGTCAGTATTATGACTATAATTTTGGTCTGCTTTCAGCTTGCTTTTGGAAATTCCTCCTTGTGGAATATTAGAATAATAGGATCTGAAGCTAGAATAGAACTTGTGGTCATTACATCCAACTTCTTTCATTTTATGGGGGTGAAAACTGAGGCTCAGAGAGGTAGAGTGAATTTTCTTAATGTCTCACAGGTGGTAAACAGTAGAACTAGGATTCCAAACCAGGTCCTCTGACTCCAAATCTTTCCACTCTAACATAATGGCTCTTTAATATTCAGATGGTGAAATGGGCAAGATAGGATCTGATGAGTTCCAACTCTCCCTATTATTTTCATAGAAACTAGTCAGGCATTCTCATAGCCATGGGGGCAAGTCAGGCTCACCCTTACCCTTCACTTTGAAATTTTCTCCTTTCAGAACTGTGCTTAATTTCTGGAGACTGTGGGAGGTGGTCGATTCTATTTTCAAGTTAACAATCTTTCTGATGGTTCGCTCCATAGCCATAAATATGGGCTTGGGTGTGTTGACCCCTTGGGATCTGATTTTTGAACATCTCCTGGGGAATAACAACTCTGCAGGTGGTGGGGATATATTCCCTTAGCCTGAGGAAGCCCCTTGTCACCCCCTGGTGGTGACTGAGACACCACCACCTTAGAAGCCTTTGCCATCCTGATATCCTGTTCTGTGATTGCTGCTTTTCTGAGAAATCAGAAACACAGTTATTACCAAGGCCTGTGGGAATTATTATTATTATTTTAAATGAAAAAAGTCTTTATTGACTAGACAGTAGACTTTTTTCTTGGAGTTCCTGGTCCCCCTTTCTATTTCCACCAAATTTCCATACTTAAAGGGACTCTTTCCAATTCTTCCCTGAGACAAAAACGATTTTTCAAATGAAATAGTCTTTTTCTTACTAAAAGGGGGAGCAGTCATGGCATTCCCCCTTTCCTTTCCTCTCCCAGCCCTCCTTCTTTTTGTCTAGTGACTGGATTAATTAGGCAATGAGCTGGAATGGCAGGTGGGGGGAGAGAAGCATGAATATTAATTAGTCAAGATCCCAAACAGAAGCCTTTTAATTATATTAAAAAGCACCGGCCTGCAGGCAGTGACTTAGTTCCTGCTGTAAATCTGTCAACAGGCCATTACCCCAGCAATGTCAATGCCTTTTAATGAATGAATATATACATTTCAAGAGGAAGAGAGAGGGAAAAAATGCTTTTATGTTTATAAATATTAAAAAGAAAGCTATCTATGCTGGGAGACATCCATGACAGCTTCTAGAAAGCTAGAGGTGTCTGGGAAAGGCAGAAGAAAGAAGTTTTCACTAGACTTCCCATCCCAGTCTATGAAAGTGAGGCCTGAGGCTGATGATGATTAATACAATGCTATATCCTTGGTTTACTGTGATTTTTAGAAGCAATTATTACACCAAGCCTGCCTTGGTCAGGGAGCCACTTGAGGAAATTCCATTAACTCATCCTTCCGGGCCACTGGAGGCATCTTTTGGTAGAGAACTCAATGATGTCAAGGGCCTTTCTTGAGTCTCATTAAAGTCAAAGGATTATTTGGAGACTGGAGGGTCAGAAGGTTGAAGGTCACCCTGAGCACAAAGTTAGAAAGGGCAAATATTCTAAGAAAAGGAAAAAGAGGAATTGGCCAAATAAATTCAATTCCATTTAATTCATTGAGCATTTATTGTCTATCACATGTGAAAGAATTGTGTTGCTGCAAGAGCGAGCAAAGATTCCGTTGAACTAAATTGAATCAAATTGACAACTATCCCAATGGATTCAGCACATATTTGTTTAGCTTCTATCTTCCAGGTCCTAACCAAGCAGTGGAGACACAAAGATAAAACCCAGACAGTCCCAGCCTTTAAGTAGTTTCCATTCCACTGAGGGGAGGGGGAAGAGAGAACAAAACCCTGGAGATTGAGAAGTTGCAAAATAATTAAATTGGATTAAACATTTATTAAGTGCCTCTTACATTCTAAGCACCTGGCTAGGCATTGGCGATACAAAACATAAGTTAACTAGTCCTGCAGTCAAGAAATTTATATTCTCACCGGAGGGAGCAGCATAAGCAAAAAAAAAAAAAAAATCTATACAGAAAAATTTAATTCAGCTAACATTTATTCCATACCTGCCATGAGCCTGGTTACTGTGCTAAGTAATGGGGACACAGATACAAAAACCAAACAGCTGTACAAAAGTGGAATGGGCGCTCAAGGAAGTTACATTCTGGGGTGAGGGGAGGAAGGGTGCAACATGTACGTCAGTAAGTACAACAAAATAAAGAGATTTCAATTGGGAGAGAATGCTCATCACTGGGGCAGTGAGGGGTGGTGGAGAATCAGGAAGGGTCTTCTGTAGATGATAGCATTCAAGCTGGGCTTTGGAGAAAGTCAAGGTTCTTACAAGGCAAATGTGAGGATGGTACATTTCAGGCACATAGGACCCCCACTTGTGCAGAACAATAGATGTGGAAGGTGAGTAGTTTGCATGGAATGACCAGCAGGCCAATTTGACTATGAAGTATGAATGAGTACCATGATAAGTATGAAGGGGACATATTAGGTAGAAGAATGGAAGAGTAGGCTAGATGTAGATTGTGGATGGCCTTAAATGGTAAGCTAAGAATTTTGTCTTTTATCCTTGAGGCAATAGGGAACCAGAAGGGGAATATATGACATGGTCAGTTCTGTGTTTTAGGACTATTAATTAAGCAATTGTGTGTGTGTTGTGTGTGTGTGTGTGTGTGTGTGTGTGTGTAGTGTTTTGGAAAGGGGAGAGACTGGAAGATGAGAAATGACACAGACCTAAATAACTGGAAAAAATATTAATGGGTAGGATGTCAATATAATAAAAAATGATAATGCCAACTAATTAATTTGCTTATTCAGTGCCATATCGATCAAACTATCAAAAGATTACCTTATAGACCTATAAAAATAATAATGAATTGGAAATGGTGGCCAAAAAGAGTCAAGAATATCAAGGGAAATGATGAAAAAAGTAGGAAGGAAAGAGGCTTAGCAGTAGCAGATCTCAAACTATGCTACAAAGCAATAATTCTCAAAGTGATTTTGTACTGGTTGAAAAATAGATTGATCCGTGCAACAGATTAGCTATACAGCACACAGAAGCAAACATATCTAGTACCCTAGCATTCTTTAAGGATATACTATTTGATAAAAACTGCAGGGAAAATTGGACAGCAGTATGAAAGAAATTAGATAAATACCAACATTTCACGTCTTACACACAGAGTAGCTCCAATGGGTACTTGGCCTAGATATAAAAGGTAAACAAATTGGAGAAACATGGAAAATTACCTATCAGATCTATGGAGAGAAGGAAAATTCATGGCCAAACAAGGGGCAGAGAAGATAATCATAGATAAAATGGGTAATCTGATTACATAAAATTTAAAAAGTTTTTGCAGTAATTTTTAATTAAATTTTTAAAAACTAACATCAAAAGGGAAACAAGGAAAAATCTTTGCAGCAAGTTTCTCTGATAAAAGTTTCATTTCTAAGATGTACAAGGTGTCAATTCAATTTATACAAATTAAAAGTCATTTCTCAACTGATAAATGGTCTAAGTTCTCAAGAGAAGAAGTTTGGGCTGTCTATAGCTACAAGGAAAATGTGCTCCAAATCACTGATAATTAGAGAAAACAAAGTTAAAGCAGTTCTAAGGTTCTACCTCACACCTATCGATTTGCCAAAGATGACAAAAAAAGGGAAAATGATAAATGCTAGAGGGGCTGTGGGAAAAAAGTACATTGATGGTAGACTTGTAAACTGATATAACCATTCTGGAAAGCAAATTGGAAATATACACAAAAAGTTACTAAATAGTGCATGCCTTTTGACTTAGCTATACTGCTGCTAGGCCTATAACCAAAAGAGATCAAAGAAATAGGAAAATGTCCTTTATGTGCAAAAGTATTTATAGCAGCTCTTTTTTTGTGGCAATACAAAACTGGAAACTAAAGGGATGCCCAGGCATGGCTGAACAAATGGTGGTATATGAATGTGAAGGAGTTTACAATATCCTGTGTGACTAGTTTACAATAAGAAATGAGGAAATAAATAATTTTAGAGAGAATAGAAAGACTTATATGAACTGACACAGACTGAAGTAAGTAGAACCAGAAAAGCAATTTATCCATAACATCAGTGTTATAAAATGGAATAATTTTGAAGACTTTCTGATGAAGAATAAAAGAAGCAGAAGTGGGAGAAGAGTAAACTAGAAAAAGAAACAATTTTGGAAGCTGTTAAGAGCTATGATCAATACAATAGCCATTCCAGGGGACAAATGTTGAAACACATCATTGACTACCTGATAGAAAGGTGATGGATTTAGGGTGCACAACGAGAAATGCACATATTTATAAACAGCCAATGAGAGACTTTGTTTTATTTGATGATGTATATTTTTCACAAGGAATTTATTTTTCAATCGTTTTTCAAAAGGTGAAGGATGAGAGAGAAAAATATATTTATATTAGTTCATTTTTTTAAATAAAGAGATTGAAAGGGGCTACAGGTGTGGAACTTTGCATGTACTTTCAGGTCATTGTATTGCCAGTTTTGCTTAATTGTTTTACTTTGTGGTAAGGGACTCCATGGATTGTTATGTAAATTTTTTGAAATGTAAAAACAAAACACATCGGTAAACCTTAAACAAATATATCAGTTCTTACCTAAGAAGCATACATTCTAATAGGGAGGATGGCATCAACATAAACAATTGCTATAGAAGATAGATGTTATTATCAGTCAAAGAAAGGTGAAGACTTAGAGATTTAGGAAACTGTGGAAGGAGAAAAAATATAGATTGTGAATTTTTAAAAGTAGATTTCAACAAGTCGAAGGGCTTTATTATAGTAATAGCATATGAAGAAGGTAGTATGTTATAGAATGGAGACTCGCACCACACTCTGAGCATGGGAAAGCCAGTTGTGAAAGGAGGCAGTGTAGGGTCATGAAAAGGGCAAAGCTCTGTGGGCTCACCAACTAACCAGTTGTTAAGTATCTAAATGGGATGTCCTCATTCAATTTCCTATGCGTGAGTCATAATACTAGAAGAACAGAATAATAGAAATGTTGACATTCTCCTTACAAATAAAATGAAAAATTATACCCAAGAAGAAAAATAAGAGATACCACCAAAAGCACGCAAGAACAAAAAGGTGAGCCAGTTATTTAGAGGCAGTTAGAAGAAACTGATGGATGTTTCACATGAAACAAGTTATCCCACCTAATGTTAAGAGGTCTGGAGGAAGGAATCCAAAATAAGTGGTCCACTCAGTGGATTTACATGATGATAGACAGGGGATAGGACACTAGACATGGATAGGAGTCACACAGGATAAGAAGACATGGATGAATTTCAGTCTTCACTGTTGGGGAAAGTACACACAGTGATGTGATCCATAGAGGTGCTAAACTTCTGAAGATTTACCAGAACTTGACATCCTAAGGGGTCATTTAGTCCAACTGATACCTGAACAAGAATCTTCTCTATAACCTGCCTACAAGTGGTTATCAGGTTCTTCTCAAAAACCTCTGGCAATGAAGAATCTATTGTAATGCTTCTAAGATAGCACATTTCACATTTGGACTGTTCTAATTGTTAGGAGTAATGTTTCTTTTGCTTTTGAAATGGCCTACCTCCTTGGCAGCCTTCAGTACCTTCCATGATGGATTAGGGATAAGTCTGAAAGGTTCATTTCTACTTTTTGGCAAAGCAGCCACATCAGGGAGAATGAAGGTCATCATTGACACATGTTAGCTTTCCATTAAAAGGGTTAGAACTGGAAACTAACTCATCAATTACGGAATGGCTGAACAAATTGTGTATATCAATATAATAGAATAGTAATGTGCCATAAGAAATTATAAAATAGTTGGTTTCAGGGAAACCTTGGAAAACTTGTATGTACTGATACAGAGTGGAGAGAACAGAACCAGGGCAACAATTTATATTATAACCACAAATTGAAAAGTAATGTTTTTGATAAGAATGATGATCAACACAACAATCAGTCATGATTAAAGAGAACCAGTTATAATTACAGATGATGAAGAATGCTAATCACCTGACAGAGAAGTCATGGACTCAATATGCAGAATGAAACACATTTTTTGGACATGACTGATCTGGGAATTTATTTTACTTGACTATACATATTTTTTAAAGTACTTTGCTGCTGCTTTTTTCCTGGTGGGGGGGAAGAGAGAGAGGGAGAAGGAGGGAGGGAGGGAGAGAGAGAGAGAGAGAGAGAGAGAGAGAGAGAGAGAGAGAGAGAGAGAGAGAGAGATGTTTATTAATTGGAAGCATTTAGTTTTTAAAAAGGGAGCAGTGAAGGCTAGTATTTCACAGAATGTATTTACTTTCCTATATCCTCTCAAGTTTACTGGTACATGAACCTGTTTTCTTTGAACTTGACCTAGGTTTAGGAGGAGGAGAGATTACACATTATGTTTGTCTCCAAAGGGTAGAACTAATAGTAATGAGCAGTGACTGAAAGTTTCAAAGTGGAAAATTTAGGCTTGATATCAGGACAAACACTTCTTAGACAGGAGAGCTATTCCAGAGTGGAATGGATAGCCTTTCTAAGTGGGCTGCCTGCTTCTTAAAAGGCTGGAGAACATTTGTCAAACATGTTAGAATCCTTCTCAACTCTCAAATTCTCTGATTCTGTGTTTGATTATTTTCAGCATCTTATCAACATCCCTGTAACCTTTGCCCTAGCATTCCTGTTCTCCAGGTAACTCCTGGAGACTCCTTTAACTTGATATTCTTTACATTCAATTCTGGCACCTGCCAGAAGGTGGAGGTTCATGGTAATGTTCTGGCCTTCAGGTAATCCAGTTTCTTGAACATTCCTAACAACTGGAGATTCTGTCCTCAGGTCCCAACTTTCATAGATGACTGTTAACCCTTGACTCTCCATCACTTATTAGTAGTACATGACCAAGAGCATGAGAATCTACCTTCTGGAGGTTCTTGTTGCTGTTCATCCTTTGTTTTTGAAGAAGACCAAGAGCATCATGGGGTGATATCTTGACTTGTGTGTGAATTGGATTTAAGTGAAACAGAGTTGCACAAAGTCATCAGCCTCACTCTCTCTTCCAAAGTCATTGAAGTCCAGTGGCAAGATAAAAGTCAAGACTTGGTTGGGTGCCTCATCAGAAACCCTAAACAAAACTGGGTGCTTGAAGTAACAAGGGTCCTTGTTATTTGGGGTGAAATGGCATATACTCTACCAATTTGGCAAGGGCCAGGGATGGAAGCCCTTGGCAATTATTACGCATTGGGATGAAGAAGATAATTGTGTGGGATTGCAAGTGGAAGAACTGACTCTCCTTTAGAGAACTAAAAATATAAATATTTTTGATCAATATGGCAAGCAAAGGAGTTGAGGTCCTGGGCTTTGTTTTTCAGAGACCCCTTAGTGTTCTTCTAGAATGAGTTTTCTCTGAAAATACAAGAATTCCTATGGGGCAAGAGACAGGCAACTGTCTGTGGGGCTCCCTGGTAGTTCTGAACAGCTCTGAAAGGATTTAGAAGGTTCCTAGAATCCCAGAAGGCACTAGAAGCAAACCCTGCACATGACACCAGGACTACCTAAAAAAATATAAGGGAAGAACAGTCAGGGAGAGGAATAAGATGAAAAGAAGGAGGAAGAGAACAGGAAGGAGGACAAATAAAAACAGAAAAGAGGAGGAAGAAAAAAGTGAAGTACCTGATTCTTCTTTTTACAGCATAAAGGTCTATTCCTTAGGCTATAAGTGGGGAAGGGAGTGAGGGGTAAGAGGTAGAATTTGTTATTTCCTTCTCTTTCCTTGAAATTAGTATTCTACCCCAGGGCCAGCTCCTAAAACCTTTGCACCAAGGACAATTAACCATTAAACCAGTTGAGCCAGAGTGTACTGAATTTTCTATGTACCCAGGATTAGATGGGAAGCTAGACAGAACATCAGAGATCCTTTAGTACAACCTTCCCCCCCCCCCCCCCCATTTTACAGATGAGGAAGTTAAGGCCAGGAGAATGTGGTGAAGTGCTCTGCCCAAGCTATAAGGTACTAAGCAACAGATGTGGGATTGGAATGTAGGTTCAGAGCCAGTGCTGGGCCCCTCCTATCTCACTGGAAGTCCTCTTCCCCATTATTTCCCTCCAGGACCTCTAAGATCCTACTATATTGAAGTCATTGCATCTCCTCTGGCATAGTACTCTGTGTCCCATCTCTGTTCACCCAGCTATTGCACTGGTCATCCCTCAAGACTGGAATACTATACCCCTTCAACTCTGCTCCCTGGCTTCTCTCACTTCCTTCCAAATTCAGCACAAATCCTAACTTCTGAGAAGCCTTTCCTGCTTCCCCTCTCCTCCCTGCCATGGTTTACTCACTCAGATTACTCTCTCTCTTTCTGTCACTGTCTCTTCCTCTCTTTCTTCCTTCCTCCCTCCCTCTCTGTCTCCCTCTATCCCTCCTTTCTTCTCTTTCTAGATAGATGGAAAGAATATCTATTTATTTTTCTATCTATCTATCTATCTATCTACTCTCTGTCACTCTCTCCCTTTCTTCCTTCCTGCCTCCCTCCCTGTCTCTCTCCATCCCTCCTTCCTTCCATCCTTCTGTGTGTCTGTGTATATAAATATAGATATATCTATATAATCTCTTTCTCTCTATATAAAAAATTTAAATATATACCTATATCAGAGTCATTATAATGGCTATTATAATGGTTAGTATTTATATAATGCTTTAAGGTTTGTAAAGCACTGTACATTATAACATTTGGTTCTTACAACAACCCTGTGAGTCAGATATTATTATCCCCAGTTTGCAAATGAGAAAACTGAGGTTGAGAGAGGTAAAGTGACTTGCCCAGGGCCACCAAGCTAGTGAATGTCTCTACCTAGTTATGTGCTTGTGGTCTCCCCTTTTAAATCACAACGTTTCTTGAGGGCTAACATTATTGTTTTTCTTTCTTTTCTTCACCTTTCTTTGAATCCCTAGCTCTTGGCACAGTGTACAGCACATAGTAAATTCTTCCTAAATGCTTGTTGATTGACTGGTCAATGACACCACTCTGCTTCCCTACTTCTTTGGTTCACACTAGTCTCCTTTGCAGAAGAGAACCAAAGCATAAGGAAGTAAACTAGGTGATGACCTCATTGGACTATGATGGAGTTTCTTCCAAATGTAGCTCTTTGCAGGCGACTGCCTTGAAGACTGTGATGCCTGGCTATGAATATTAAAAGGGAGAAGCTGCTGTCAGCAAGAGCCAAGCACTGGTGATAAATCGCAAAGTCTGGGCTCCTGTTGATTACACACAATTCATTATCTGGACAGGTGATGGGCATTCACGTTGCTTTCACTTCCTGGAGATTATCAACAGCAGCATCATGCTAATGTTGGGGTGGGAAGAGAACAACAAATCTGCATAGGCCTTGGTGGGGAGGGTTTTTCAAAGTGTTTGTAGACTCTAAACTTATCCTTGGCCCTCTCAGGTAAGAGATAAAGCACTAACGGGAATAACTCAATTCCTTCAGCTGCTGTAGGAGGGATCAGAAATAAGGTCCCTCCCCTCTCCCTCCACATATGCAAGGATGATGCTAAACACAAATGGCTGTAGACAGAACATGTCTAAAATATCCCAGCATCTTTGTAGGCCTCACTTTTGTTCTCTTTCTCAACCATTCCAAATAGCATTTATGAATCCCCCTCACATTCATACTCCTGTACTAAGTGCTTTTCAAAGTAATGAAGCACATATGGTCTGTTTTCTAAGTGTTTATATGCAAAACCATATGCAAGCACGGCATTTTAGAATTTGAGAGAGCATTAGAAGTCATCCAGGACAACCTGCCCCAATACAAATTGCCTTTATGGCACTCCTGACAAGGGGTCATCCAGTCCCTGATTATGCACCTCCACTAATGAGAAATGTGCTCTTTCCATTTTAGATAGCACTAATTGGGAGGAAGGTCTTCCTTATACTGGAGCTAAAATCAGCTACGCTGTAATTTCCACCCATCGGCTTCAGTTTTATCCTGTCTTGTAGAGGCAGCATGGAGGAGTGGGCAGGGGTCTGGGAGTTGGAGTCAAGAAGATATGGGCTAAAAATCTTCCTTCAGACACTGGATATTTATGTAACTCTGGGTAAACCACTTCTCTGTGCGTCACTGTCCTCATTTGTAAAATGAGGGGGTTGGATTCAGTGACCTTTGTGGGACCTTTTGAGTCCTAAATCTTTGATCCTATCCTCCCCTTGAATGAGGCAGAACCACAAAATATCAGAGCTGGAAAGAACTTCAGAGGCCACCTAGTCCAACATGTCCACAGAGCCAATAAATAGTGATCTAGTCTTTGCTTGAAGACTTCCACTGAAGGGAAATCCCAGTCTTATGAGGCGATTCCATTGTGGATGGATCCACTTCTGGGTGGTTTTTCTTACCTCCAACTTAGACATGCCTCTATGAAATTTTGACCCTCTGCTCTTACTTCTACCCTCTCTATCTAAGTAGAAATCAAATCCCTCTTTCACAAACACCTCTTGACAGTGTTTTTCAAATGCTTGAATTCAGTTTTTATATATCTCTTCCACTTATTTTGGGTTTTAAGTTCCTATTGGTGACTTTTTTTTTTTGTCATTTCTAGTCCGTAGAATATCCTACTTGACTGGAGAAAAAAAAAAACAACTAAATGAAGCTAACCCATAAAAGAAATAATTTAAATTTGAGTTGTTCTATCTTCAAAGACCTTTAGTCCACCATTACAGTTCCATCCATTCATAGAAATCATCCTGCCCTTTCTTTGTCCTCATTTCACCAATATAGCCAAAATACCCTATACTCTCTCTCCATCTTCAAAACACACACACACACACACACACACACACACACACACACACACACACACACCTCCCTTTTTGTCCTTTGCTTTAGTGACAGCTTAAGCTTATTCTGAAGTTTAGCTCCCCTGATGTTTTCTACAAGAACATTCCATGTTTTGGATTCTTCATTGCTTGCTCTTCCAGCTTCTGTTTATTTCTTCAAAAAAATTGTCAGGTCCCTGTGCAGCTAAGTTGGTTCCTTTTTATAACTTTCCTTTTTTTCCTTGTCAGAGTTGTTTCTCTTTATGTTTTCAGAATTTCATTATTGAAAAAACTCATCCCTCTGAGCAATTTCTCCTATATAATTTTAGCTCATGGAATAGTAACTGTTCTTCCACTGAAACTTTTTGACACCTGCTTTTCTAATATTTGTGGTACATTTCATGCAATTTTCCTTTCCTCTGTAATAAATTCTAAGAGGGATGCTATTTCTCCCCAAATTCCCATCATTTCTATCCTAGCAAGCAATTCCTACTTATTGAGACCATTTGCCATTAGCTACCTCTTCTCCCTTCTTTCTCATCTCACATCACTCAGATGTGGCCTTTGGCCACTATCTTCTCCTTCAACTGTGTCTCACATGAAGAGATGGCCTTAGTCCTTAGCAAAGCAAACCTCTTTACCTGCTCAAGCAAATCTTTTCCAACTCATCTTCTCCAACAGATTGCCCCTTCTATCATTTCCATTCTATCACTTATTTTTAATGTGTGCCTGCCTGTGGCCCCTGTCTACAATAGGTGACCCTATTTTCTCTTCTCTTACTTGTTTCTTAATTTCTCATAACACGATTTCTGACCTCATCATTTCACCAAAATTGCTCTCTCTGAAGTTACCAGTGATCACTTAGTTGCCAAACCCAATGACCTTTTCTCAGTCTTCTTTCTTCTCGACTTTTCTATAGTCTTTGACACTGCTGATCACCTCTCCTCCTTGGTACTCTTTTCTCTCCAGGTTTTCTGAACACTCCTGTCTCCTGGTTCTCTTCTTATCTATCAGACTGCTCTTTCTCGGTCTTCTTTGCTGTATCTTCACCTCTAACTGTAGGTGTCCTATAGGGTTCTCACCTGGACTCTCTTTTTTTCTCCCTCTAAGCTACTTCTTTTGGTGATCTCATCAACTCCCATGTATTTAATTACCATAACTATGCTTATAATTTCCAAATCTACCTATCTTGCCCCAGCTTCACTGTTTACATCTTATCTCACATCTCTAATTACTTTTCAAACATCTCGAACTAGATATCTGATACCTTAAACTCTACATGTCCAAAACTGAACTCTATCTTTCCCCCAAACATTTCTCCTCTCCTAATTTCCCTTTGACTGTCAAGGGTAACACCAGCCTCTCAGTGGTTTTCCTAAAGTGCGGCTCCAACCATGTCACTGCCCTCTTTCAGCACTCAGCAAACTCCAGTGGCTCCCTATTGCCGCCAGGAGAAAATACAAAATCCTCCCTTTGGTATTCAAAACTCTGTATAACCTAATCTCTCTCCCTCAATCTTTCCAGTCTTGTTATACTTTATTGCCTTCCATATACTCTTAAATCCAGTGACACTGGCTTCCTCGCTGTTACACAAACAAAACACTTCATCTCTGAGCTCCAGGTATTTTCTTGGCTCTTCCCTGTGCATAGAATAACTCTGTCTTCTCATCTCTACTTTCTGGCTTCCCTGTCTTCCTTCAAGTCCCAACCCAAATTCCATAATACACAGGATGCCTTTCCCAACTTTGTTTAATTCTTGTACCTTCCTTCTCTTAAGAATTTTGTAGTTATCCCATATGTAGCTCATTCGGACATTTTTGTTTGTTGTTTCCCCCATTAGATTGTGAACTCTTTGAGGGGAAGGACTGTCTTTTGCCTCTTTTTGCATCCTCAGCCCTTAACCCAGTGCCAGGAATATAGTAGGCACTTAATAATTATTTGTCAATTGACTGTCAAAGAGAATTATATCAAGAAGAGAAATTGCACTCAATAGGTCTTGAAATATCAAATGCATCTTGAAAGATGAAATTATCATTTAGAATTATTAGCTGCTGCTCTGCTTTGGAGAGACAGAGAGATAGAGATACAGATAGAGACATAGAGATGGAAATAGTGACAGATAGATTGACGCACACACATACACACAGATATCCAAGCAGATATTTGGTTAATTGAAATCCTCTGTCTTTAATATATAACATTTCATTGCCAAACTTATGACCTGCTTCCCAAACCCTTAATCTCTTTGCTCTTCATATTCAAATGGCTTATATCACAGTAACAATATTGCTTCTTTTTTATTTTCCTTTATCCTTTAATAGCATGCTTATTTTTTTTTTGATTCCTGAATTCCTTAGTGATATATATTTAAAATAGGTATGGTTCCTCCTTAAACTCCCTCTGTTTCTCCCACCTTTTACTTAGCCTGTTTTTTAATAAAGTATATTCCAAAGTCATATTCTAGTCATGAGTCTCATTCTACTTTACAGGTCAATTCTGCCTCCTTTCATTAGGTTCTCTTGTTCAGCTTGTTTGTTACCCATACTTTGTATATTTGTTCAACAATATCAGGGGTTATGGGTTTCATTGCTTTTGATTCCTTGGATTTTGTTTTATATTGATTTTTGGGTATCCCTATTCTATCTATTGTTATCTAACTTCCTACACTGTAGTCATTCTGCATAGTATCTAGTTTGGTGGAGATACATGTCCATGTCCATGTCCATGTCCATGTCTATGTCTATGTCTATGTCTATGTTTATATATGTATCTTGGCAGTTTTATTCTTCTTTCATTTTCAGTTTAAATACTTTTTTGATGAGAAGATCTGCAAAACTTCAGGCCAATATAGTCTTTGAGCCCCTTTTAGGTGCACTTTATTCATGGCCAGCAACTTATCATCACAATATTTTAACCCAAGGTTTAGAAACATAAGCCCCATTCTCAGAAATTGTTCATTTAACCAACTGTTTATTTTCCTTATCTGCTTTTTTTCTTATGAATTCCTTTCTTTCAATATGCAGCAGTGGTTAAAAAAGGGGAGCAGCACTTTCTTGCCCAATACTTTGTACTCTTAGCAATGTTTTGGCAGTGTCAGTTGTGTACACATGAATCACCAGAAGTCAGTAGTGGTTATCTTGTTTTGTCATGTCTTGAGACATTCTCTGTCATGTAATAGATATATGTCCCAGTATGACAGTAGGTCCCTAGTCATCAATTTGACATTGCTGCCTTGGTTCCAATACTCATCTCTTCTTTATTAACAGATGATCTCTCACTGGGAGAGTCTGTGGATTGACATCATTATTCCTTGAAGTAAAAACAGCTTATTCCTCTTTAGAGAATCCAGCTCCCTCCTCCTTGGGGACAGCTTTGATATTTCAGTGTCATTTCTTCTTCCTCTTCTCCTGTGTGTCACATTCTCCTACCCTTTTAGCTCCTGATACAGATCAAGATTCCTCTCTGGCCTCTTCAGTTTCTATATTTTCTTGGTACTCATTTGGAAGTCTTTCTTCAAGTTTTTGCTTTACTTTTAAAGGACGTACTTCTTCCTGACAATCTAGACAGTTAGAGAAGCTTTCCTGAGCTCTATTTACCTTTTAGGAGAAAGATTAGCTGACATTTTAAGCGTAGATTCCTTGCCTGTGAAAGAAATATAAACATCACATACTCTATCAGGTCACTACAAAATTTTTCACATGCTCCATACTTGATGGAATTGAGATCCTAAGTCTTTGACACATTTGGCTACTAATCCCTGGGAGAATTACTGTAGCAAATTTCTTGTGAAAGACTAACTCTAAAATTGTCTGTCTTTACCTCTGTAGCACCTTTTCATCTCCTTAACACTTTCCCACTCATTGGTACCTTGGCAGCCACACCCAACTTCATTTCCATTGTCTTACTAACCCTCTTACCTTGTCCTATCTACTTAACCAATTTTCCTTTCCTTTATCCCTCCTCACCCTTGAGTCCTTTTTCAGCTCCAATCTTCCTCATCAGATTATTCTTCCTTTCAACTGAAGTCTTTCTGGTCTTTTAGGTCTCCCTCAAGTTCTTCCAAATATTGCCATATTCTAAATCAGTCCTGAATCACTGCCTTGTCATGGCAGAGGGTTTTGCATAACTCAGTGAAAGTATGAGCTATTCTGTGCAGGATTACCCAAGAAGGACAGGTCATAGTGGAAAGTTCTGACAAATCGGAGAAGGAAATGGCAAACCACTTCAGTATCTTTGCCAAGAAAATCCCATAGACAGTATGGAAGACAGAAGCATCTGGCATGCTATGGTCCATAGAGTCATGAACAGTCAGACGTAACTGAATGACTGCACAACAACAAATCAATTAAATTCCCACATTCCCCAAAGCTTCCTCACAACTCCTTCTCTTGTTTCCACAATATTTTCCACAAAAGTCAGGGATGGAAGAATTAGTTCGTCCTCAACTAGACATCTCTTCATATATTTGAAGTCAATGAGATGGGAATCATGTTTTCCCTTTTTAAAAAATGATTATTTTTTTCTGAAATTAAGTATCCTGAGTGTTATCAACCAACCTTCCTATGGCATTAACTTTTCACCATCATGATGTTCTTCTTCCAAATTATTCTAGCCTGTCCATGTCAATTAAAAAAAAAGGGAAACCTACATCTGAGCACAATGTCCCAGTTCTGGTCTTACTAGGGAAAAGCTATGCTATCATCTATTTTATCTGCTTATGCTATTTCTGTTCCTTCTCTAATGCCCCATCCAACTCTACCATTCTATGGTCTGGAGTCTTCTTGGAGATTCTGATGGAGTCTGAGGGGTTTCTATGCTACATTGACCAAGTTGCTGCCTATCTTTTCTCACTCCAGAACTTTCTGGGACAGATAAAGAATATCCTGAAGAGACCCAATCTAGATTTGAACAGAGCTGCTTCCCTTGGGGAGGCTGTAATTTTCCTACCATTCTGCTTATTTCCTAGGACCTAGTTGAGGGGGCGGCGATTCTCTGGTTTGACAGAGTTCAATTAACTAGTGATACCACAGGGACACTTACCATCTGTCAGATTATGGAGGGAATAATTTGATGGCCTGCCAGTGGATCCAATAGATAAAAGTGGTTCCTAAAACACAAGCAAAATCTGGGGCTGAGGTAGGGACAGGAGAAAAACAGACAGAGCACAGATCAGACAGTCTTTTAGTGAGTGGCTATAGTAGAAGTCTATAGCAGAATTTCCAAAGTGAAGCTAGAAATAGGCCAGTATGGAAAACTACAGGTGAGCAATTACTTGGTAAGCAAGTTGTGCCAAATAGATCTCTGTTGATGAATGATACTCTTTAATAACTTGGCAGCCCTGTCTCCCTGCCACCCCCACCATCAGGGTGGAGGTGGATTTTGATCTTAAAGGGAATCTGTTTAGCTCTCTCCCAGGACATCATGATCTCAATATCACTCATCCTTGTCATGATTCCAAAAAACATTCTCTATAAGGTTCCTTTAAGTATCAAACTCCTTTAGAGCAATGAAAATATGATTAAGCTTCCAAATGTCCAATGGGCACACCATTTTCATAGGTGCTCAGTTCTCCAAGTACATTCAGTGAGGCACACTGAGTATCATCTGAGGCTTCATTTTGGGCTGAGAACTGTTACTTCTTGTATTGTGCATTCGCTAAGAGTTTCCCTGGTGGAGTACCATTTATTGCATGTGTAATAATCATACCCCATAAATGGGAATAAGAAATAAGGCAATATCCTTTTTCTTGTCTCTACCATTCTTCCTGTCCCTATAACTGTCTTCAGCCTATGACTTCGTATGCTCAGAGAGTGGAGAGTACAAGCATTTACTAAGTGCCTGCTATGTGCCAGGCACTGTGCTAAGTCCTTTCCAAATATTATCTCATTTGATTTTCACGCCAACCCTGTGAGGTAGGTGATATTTCTCTCCCATTTTCACAGATGTGAAAACTGAGGCAGACAGAGGTTAAGTGACTTGCCCAGGGTCATACAACTAGTAAGTGTTTAAGGTTGGATTTGAACTCAGGTCTTTCTGACTCCAGGTCTAGTGATCTATCCACTACACCATACTTTTATGAAGATTCAAGACTATTATTTTAAGACCCAGGATCGGCAACACAAAAGCAGTGAAGAAATCACTGAGAGACACTATGTCTCTCAGCTCAGATGGCTCTTCTCTTGTTCTCCCAGAGTCTGGCTCCTTATGGGAGGGAGGCTGCCATATTCCTAGACACAGAGGATAGCATAAGAGAGAATCAAGCCAGCATTTTCCCAAGAGCTTTCCAGTTCACCCCCATTTTTCCTCTAATGGTAAGTTATTTCTCTTCGTGTACCCTGAGCCCTGGAATCGAACCCTATTTGTTGCATAGTAGTCAGCTTTGAACACAGTACAAGCAAAGGGATGTTATGTAGAAGGATAGATTGTGGTGGAACTCTACTCTCATGCTTCCCCCCTCTTTTCAAATACTCTTTCAGCCCTATGGTATAATGACATATAAGGCTTAGCAGTGTGGGCTAATGGGTAGAGTGCCAAAGCTCTGTCAAACTTCAGGCAAGCGACCCAGGTTTTAGTCTTACCAGAGGTGTTTGTTATATATGATGTCATCTTCATAACCACCATCAATTAAACATTTATTAAGTACCTACTGTATGCCAGGCACTATGCTAAGTGTTGGAGATACAACAACAACCAAACAACAAACCAACAGAACCAGTTCCTGCCCTCAGAAATCTTGCAAGGGGAGATGACAAGTACACAAATAGGGATCTGCAAGATACATTCAAGAGAAATGCAAGGCAATCCTAAAGGACAAGGCACTAGTGGCTAGGGCTACTGAGAAAAGGACACAATGAGGAGGAAGAACATGTCAACAGAGGTGAGGGGAGAGGCAGCATCTGATACAAACATATGGAAAAGGAGAGTGTATGAGGGATAGCATCTTTGGACCTCCAGGATGGGGGTGAGGATCAAATGGGATCATTGTAAAGTACTTAGCACATTGTAAGCACTATATAAATGTGAGTTGTTGTTGTTGTTAGCAAATTACTTAACCTTTTCCAGCCTTAGTTTCCTAATCTATAAAATGGCCCAAATAATAATCCTTCTTTTTTCATTTTTTTTTTTTTGGGCAGGGCAATTGGAGTTAAGTGACTTGCCCAAGGTCACACAGCTAGTACACGTGTCAAGTGTAATAATAATATTTCTACTACGTACTTTGCAGAGTTTTAATGGTGATGGTTTTAATGAGGAAGACACTCAGCAAACCTGAAGGCTCAGTAGAAATGTAAAAGAAGGAAGCCCTTAGAACAGGGCAGAATCTAAAGGCTTCCTCAATTGAGTTCGCTATCCTCTTCTTTCTTCATGTGAGCCTATAAATTCTCCTTTTGGACTTTCTGGATCTTTCTGGATCTGTGTTTATCAAGAGCCATTGGTGTGTTCTGGGAAGGCTTCTCCTCATTTCTCCCATTCATCCTTCCCCCCATCCCCCAAATATCACCCCCATCAAAGTCCCTGGGAACTTGGCTCATAACCTTCCAGTGGTGTGGACTTGGAGCAAGTCAGGTGGTGAAGAATGGAGGAGTCAGAGGAGAGAATGTGGAGCCAGCAGTGTATTTCTTTATAAGTGGCTCACTGAAAGTCTTGGGAAGAGCCAGGAACTGATCTCTCTGACCTTCTTCCAAAAGCCAGAACACATCTCCCTGTGGTTTGAAAGCCCCTTTGGGACTCTTGTTCAATCCTGGAAACGCCTGTAATTAATTCAGGAAAGAGTAAGACAGCCTGATTCTGATCTCTTGGCTGCTAAATCCATGCAGACCCTCTGATAGAGAAGCAGAGAGCTCAGGGCTGTGTGGAAGTTACATAAAGTTAGATGGCACCATTTTGGGTTATGGGGGGAGGAAGAAGCAGTTATCTGGATGGAAGGACTATAGTGGAGAGCATTTGCCTAGCAAGAGACTGACTGTGTCTCCCCCACACCACACACATCTCCTCCAAATGTACCCTCCATGGTACCTCCTCCAACTCAAACAAAAGACCTGGAGAAAAAATGATTTTGTGGTGAGCTCTGTTTTCAATGCCGTGGTACAACTAGCCTGTATAGTAATCCATCACCAGACAGTTTCTTAACCCTGTATAATGGTCATTTTCCTGCTCTCTCTGACTGATGTATGCTTTCCATGAAGCACCATGCTTCCTCTCTAGGCCAAGTGTGTTCTGATTTTTGCCATCTGTGCCATGTTTCTTTAGAGTTTGTCTCCCCTAATCCCTTCTTGGATGCCAGGAGCAGTGATGCCAGACTGGAGGGACTCCAATGCTTGATACACACGAGTTGGCTAAAAAACTCAGCAGCATTACTTCACACACACTCTGGAAACTTTTCTTTTTCATCTTTTTTTCTTTCTCCCAAGGAAAGTCTAGGAAATAAGATAAGGCTAGGCGTGTTATGGGTGCCAAAGATTCACCAGACAAGATAGAGGGCTGAACTCTGGAGTTAAGAAGTTCTCGGTTCAAATCTTGCTTTCACTGTATGATCCTGGGCCAGTCACTTAAACCACAGAACCATAGTTTCCCTATCTGTAGAATAAGGATAATAATAGCCCATACCTCAAAGGATTGTGATGATCAAACGAGATAATATACAGAAAGCATTGGCAAAGCTTAAAACCGGTATAAATGTCAGTTTTATTAGCAGTCCGAGGTAAGAAAAGGAGACAAAGTCTATAGATCATCCATACCTTAAAGCTACAATGCTTCCCATTGTATATAGATCAACAAGACATAAATAAACACTGTTGATGTCAATAGTGAGAAGAGACATTGCTTCCTAGATCTGTCTAGGTTACTGTCTTGCTGTAGCATCAGGTCTAAAGAGGTGAGATTTATTGCCACCAGTCTCATGTGTAAACTGGGAAAAGCCTAAGAAGGGAATGTGATATGGTGGTAGGGGTGTATTGGAGACATCCAGAGGCTCAGGAGAGCTCAAGTTAGGAATCAATAACCGTCAATAAACATTTATTAAGTACCTACTGTGTGCCAGGCACTGTGCTAAGCATTGGAGATACAAAAGTATGCAAAAGACAGTCCCTGCCCTCAAGAAGTTTACACTCTAATGGGAGAAACAACAATTAAAGAACTATGTATGAACAAGCTATATACAGGATAAATAGGAGATAATTACAGAGGGGAGGCACTGGAATTAAAAAGGGTTGGGAAGGGAGACCAAGGTTTGAACCCTGCCCCTGACTCTGACTCTCTATGCTGAGGCATATATTGAGTTGAGTTGAGTTCCCTTGCCCACTTTCTGGGGGGCTCTATGCTCTGACTCAGTTTTGAGCGGCTGGTACTTCCTGGGGACTTGACCCCTTGGCTCTTTGGACCTTCAGTGCCTATATGACCCTTCAGGTTCCATCAGAGGTATTCTAGAGCCAGCTTGAATTGTCTTGAGAGAAATCATTGTTAAATTTGTACTATGTACATAGTATGTACAAATAGTACATTTGTACTATGGAATTGTCAAATCTCATAAATTGAGGACTGACTTATTGTTGTGTTGATTGTTTAGACTTAAGAAAGTGACAGAGAAAATGTTAATAAGGTAGCTTAAACTTTAAAATGTGTCATTGTGTTCTTTATCCTACTAGCACACTGCTATTTGGTGAAAATAACACTAGATTTCCTATTTACTTTGTGTTTCTAGGCCCTGGTTAACTCATCCATAAAATAAGGGGCAAGGGGCTCATGAGTTAGTGGCCTAGATAATCTCTAAGGAAAATTTGAGGGTCTTTCTCTCCCAGATTGATACTTTTGTGATAGTGAATTAGGCCATATCTTGACTCAGTTTTCACCTAACCCTTAGTCATCGAACGGATTTTGCCTCAGACAAACTGAGACCTGGGAAAGACCTTAATTTAGAAAGGTCAAGGTCACCCACTGCATCCTGGGCCATCTCCAGTCATCTTGACTTTTGTCTTGCCACTGGACTCCTATGGCTTTGGAGGATAGGGTGAGGCTGGTGAGGCTAATGACTTTGTGCAGCTCTGCCTCACTTAAATCCAATTCGTGAGCAAGTCAAGATATCACCCTTGTGATGTCATTGGTTCTCTTCGAGAATGAAAGATCACCAACAACAATTGCAAGGATCCTTCAATATATTATAATCTGTTATCCTATGACTTCGCCTCTTTGGATTTTAGTTTCCTTTGGATAATCATAGGATCCCTTGTAGCTCTCACATGGAGGCAGCCTGCCTTAGAGGACAGAGTCATCCTTGTAGCCAGGAAGACTTGGGTTCAAGTAGTTATCTTTGATGTATGTTGGCTATGTAATCCTGGAAAACTTATGTAACCTCACAGAGATCCGGACAACTCTTTAAGATTTCATGTTTCAGAAAAAGTGCTGACTTGAGTTGGTAAAGGGAGCTTCTTTACTCTGGGAGGTGGAGAAGAAGTGAGTATTAAGCACCTACTATGTGCCAGGCACTATACTCAGTGCTTTACATTGTCTCATTTGATCCTTGTAACAGTCCTGGGAAGTAGTTGCTGTTATTATCCTCATTTTACAGACAAGCAAACTGAGGAAAACAAAGGTTAAGTGACTTAACCAGAGTCACACAACTAATAAATGTCTGAGGCTTTCAATGGAACTCCAAAGTTCCTCATGTCAATGAAAATACAGATCTATTGTCTATCCTGTCTAGTTCTAATATACAGGTTTAACATTCTATGATAACTAACATTCTTTGATTTTCAAGCACTCAACCCATCCCATTAAGAGGCAATGTAGTGTTGGTTTTTCTGCCTTGAGTCTTAGTACAGTGCCAGGCACATAGGAGATGCTTAATAAAGCTTGTTGACTTTGTTTAGCTAGAGTTCTGGGGTGGAGTTAGGAAGATCTAGGTTCAAATTTTGTCCCTGACACTTACTATCTATGTCGGGACACATGTTAATCTGAGTTGAGTTCCTCTGGTCATCTCTGGTAAGACATGTGTACTCTGATTAAGTACTGAGGGACTTTGCACTTTGGTATGATGTAGCAATCCCTTGTTCCCCATAATGGCAGTTGGGGGTGGGTTAGAAAACGTCAAAAGAAGACTGGTTATTGAGCAAAGGAGAGCTTCAAATTTAGTCAAATTTAAAGGTAGAGACAACCTCTCTCTTTCTCTCTCTCTCCCTCTTTCTCTGTCTCTCTCTCTCTCTTTCTCTCTCTCTCTCTTTCTCTCTCTCTGTTTTCTGAGTAGATGGGGACTCCTGTGAGGCTCTTTCTTAGACTTCTTAGAAGTAGGGACATTTTCCTTCCTCCCTTCCATCTCTGGCAATTAGGGCAGTTCCTCACACAGGCATATAAGCTGCCTAGGAAAATCTGGACCTGGACCATGGGCTTTCCCTCCCTATTTTTCTTTGTGTTACTTTCTTTGAGCATAGGTGACTGAACAGTGATTCTGAGCTATACATTTCTCAGCTTAGAGGCAACCTTGTGAACGTGAGGGATCCAGAGCTCCTGGTTCCCTCACAGGGAGCTGACTAGCAGCAGGAGGAGTTTTTTTTCCAAATATACCCTTCTCAGAAATGATGACCATGAGGCAGCAAGATAAGCCTAAACCCTGGCTTGGCTTGTTAAAAGATATGAAACTGGAGGGAACTGGTCAGACATTATAGAGCTTAGGTGGAGGTGAAATGGCTGTTTAACTGTCTCACAACATATTTCATGTTTTGGTATTTTAAGCATCCACCTCCTGGAAAGTGAAATGTGAGTTCTAGATTATAGTTTCATGTTTTAAATCTTGTCAACATGTGCTTATTAGTGTTTGTCTTAAGTATTTAACTGTCCTATACTTGTTCTTTTTTGCACATTGAGTACCTTTCTATTACTCTTTGAGGAGATCCTCGACACAAACCATACCTAAGCTTTAAGCGATTATCCCCAGGCCTCTGAGATATTATAGTGGGAAGATTGCTGGCATTGGAGTCAGTCAAAGAGCATTTAGTCTATGTCAGCCACTGTATTAAGATCAGGGGAGACAAAGAGAGGCAAAAATAATCCCTGTCCTCAATGAGATCCCATTCTAATGGGAGAGACAGCTTGTAAATAAGTAGGACCACACACAAGATAGATAGAGAACATGGCAGGTAGTTTTAGGAAGTAAGGTGTAGAGGGGCTCAGGGGTAAAAATTTTGAAGGAGCAGACAGGATTTGACTTAAGTTTTGAAGAAAGCCAGAGAAACTAAGAGGTAGAGGTAAAGAAGGAAAGCATTCCAGGCATATGAGGCAGGGGGTGGGGTGGAGGGTGGTGTTCAGAGAGCCCGTGCAAATGCACAGAGTCTGGTGTTAGAAGCAGCAAGGAAGCTAACGTAGCTGTGTCCCAGAGAGTAGGGAGGGAAAAGCATGGAGGGGCCAAGTAACGAAAAACTTTAAATGCCAACCAGCTGGCTTTATGGTCAATCCTGGAGATAACAGGGAGTCATTTGAGTTGTGATTAGGGTGGTGACTTGGTTTCCAATCCCACTTTGAACATTTGTTAACTGTGTGGCCTTGGACAAATTATTTAATCACTCTGAGCCTGTCAGTTTCATTTACTAAATAATAGATGGGTTGTGATCTGAGGTTGGAAAGCCTGTGTATCGACTTTCCTAATGACTCCTACTAATTTGTCAGTTCCTTAAGGACGTGGGTCGTGTTATATTTGTGTTTATCTCTTTCCTGGCACCTGACATTGCACAGTTAATAAATGTTTGTTGAATCAATCAATGATTTCAATTTAGTAAATATGTATATTAAATGTCTACTGTATCATAAGTCACTTTGCTGGAATGAATAAACGAATGAATAAATATTGGGCGTTGGATTTTTAGTCAAGAAATCTTGTGTTTAAATCCTACCTCATATATTTATTAGCTATGTAACTGAGCAAGTCACTTAACCTATCTGTGCCTCAATTTCTTCATCTGTAAAATGAGCATGTTGAACTGAGCCTTGAAGTTCCCTTCTAGCTCTAAATCTATGATCTTCTTAGGAGGATAGGGTCAAACCATTAGCTGACCTCTTTTAAGAGTCTTTTGAAGCACCATCCAACATGGGGATTCCAAACCATCCTTCAGAAGTGTCTACATCTGGAATACAGAGGTACTACAAAGAACCCATCTCATAGACTCAGTTTTTCAGTCCATAAACCTGGAGCAATTTGGTCATAGCAGACCCAGGCAAAAATAACAAGGGAAACAAGAAACCAAACATGCACATTTGCAGCTGCATTTAATAGTCCTGCTTATTCTTCCTGCCTCTGCTACCTTAGGCATAAATTGCTGCCCTCTATTTAATTTTCTGAACTGCAAGAATTATGGGGCCAAAGTTCAGTGAATTGGAAGAGGTAAGCTTTTATGCCTCTGAACCAGCTTCCCCCTGAGCATTAAATCTACAAATAAAAGCGATGTTTCTATTTATACTTTCTGGGGTTTGTGGATTAGTAAAGCAAAACCCGTAGGAGCAGCTCCGCGAAGGTGACTGCATGGTCAAATCACCGCCCAGGTAATGGGATGGAGTCACCCAGTCCTGGCCAGAGGAAATAAACAGAGCATATAAAGAGGAAGTATTAAAAATAACCCAAGTGCACACTCAGTTGGATACAGAAATTCATCTTACCTTATATGGAAGTAAAAAGGGATAGGTATAATGGAAAAGGGAGGAGAGGACTGAAAAAAGGGAGGGTAGATTGGGGAAGGCAGTGATCAGAAGTAAAACACTTGTGAGGAGGGAAATAATGGGGGTAAGAGAGAGAGGGGGATAAACAAGGGAAAAATACCATGGAAAGAAATGCACAGTTAGTTATCATAACTATAAATGTGAATGGGATGAACTCACCCATTAAACGGAGGCAGATAGCAGAATGGATTAAAAACCAGAATCCTATAATATGTTGTTTAAAAGAAACACCTTTGAAGCAGAGAGATACACACAGGGTAAAGGTAAGGGGCTGGAGCAGAACTTATTATGCTTCAGCTAAGGCAAAGAAAGCAGGAATAGCAATCATGATCTCAGACAAAGCAAAAGCAAGAATACATCTAATTAAAAGAGATAAGGAAGGAAACTGTATCTTGCTGAAAGGTACCACAGACAATGAAGTCATGTCAATACAAAACATGTATGCACCAAATGGTATATCATCTAAATTTTTGAAGGAGAAGTTGGATGAGTGACAGGAAGACATAGAAAATAAAACCATACTAGTGGGAGACCTCAACTTTCCTCTCTCAGAACTAGACAAATCTAATAAAAAAAATAAGAAAGAAGTTGAGGTGAATAAAATTCTGGAAAAGTTAAATATGATAGCTCTCTGGAGAAAACTGAATGAGAATGAAAAGAATTATACCTTTTTCTCAGCAGTACATGACACCTACACAAAAATTGACCATGGTCAATTTTATTATTTATTTATTAGGACATAAAAACCTCACAACCAAATGCAGAAAAACAGAAATAGTAAATGCATCATTTTCAGATCATAATGCAATAAAATTATATTCAATAATGGAAAATGGAGATTCAAAATTTAATTGGACATTGAATAATCTAACCTTAAAAACAAGTGGGTCAATGAACAAATCATAGAAATAATTGATCATTTAATTAAAGAAATTGACAACAATGAGACAACATACTAAAAATTTTGGGAGGCAGCCAAAGCTGCACTTAAGGGAAAATTTATATATCTACTTGCTTTATCAGTAAAATGGAGAAAGAGCAGTTCAGAGAATTGGGCATGCAACTAAAAAGAACATACTAGAAAAAGAACAAATAAAAATCCCTGATTAAACACCAAATTTGAAAGACTGAAAATTATAGGAGAGACAAATAAAATTGAAAGCAAGAGAATCATTAAACTAATAAAACTAGAAGCTGGTTTTATGAAAAAATAAACCCAATAAAATAGATAAACTGTTGGTTAATTTGATTTAATAAAAGGAAGGAAGAAAACCAAATTACTAGTATTAGAAACGAAAGGGGTAAATTCACCACCAATGAAGAGGAAATTAAGACAATTGTTACTAGCTGTTTTGCCTAACTGTATGCTAATAAATTTGACAATCTCAGTGAAATAGATGAATATCTACCAAAACATAAATTACACAGATTAACAGAAGAAGAAATAAAATACTTAAATAGCCCAATCTTAGAAAAAGAAATTGAACAAGCCATCAGTGAACTTCTAAGAAAAAAATTCACAGGACCAGATGCATTCACAAGCAAATTCTACCAAATATTTAATGAAAAATTAATCCTAATACTATAGAAACTATTTGAAAAAATTGGAAGAATCTTACCAAATTCCTTTTAAGACACAAATACGGTACTAATATCTAAACCAAAAAGAGCCATAACAGAGAAAGAAGTTATAGACCAATTTCCCTAATGAATATTAATGAAAAAAATTTAAATAAAATACTAGCAAAGAGATTGTGTCAATATATCACAAGGATCATGTACTATAACTGGATGGGATTTATACCAAGAATTCAGGCTGGTTCAGTATGAGGAAAACTATCAGCATAATTGGCCATATCAATAACAAAATGAACAGATATCATATGATTAGCTCAATAGATTCAGAAAAAGCCTTTTACAAAATACGCATCCATTCCTATTAAAAATGCTAGCGAGCAAAAGAATATATGGAGCATTCCTTAAAATGGAAAGCAAAATTTATCTAAAACCATCAGCAAGTATTATCTGTATCGGGAATAAGCTAGAAGACTTCCCAATACTGTCAGGGGTGAAAAAAGGATGCCCAATTATCACTTCTATTATTTAATATTGTACTAGAAATGTTAGCTATAGCAGTAAGAGAACAAGAAATTAAACAAATTAGAATAGGCAATGAGGAAACAAAACTATCACTCTTCACAGATAATATGATGGTATACTTAGAAAATCCTAGAAATCAACTAGAAAGGTACTTGAAATTATGAACAATTTTAGCAAAGTTGCAGGATACAAAATAAACGCACATAAATCATCAGTATTTTTATTCATTACCAAAAAAGTCCATCAGCAAGAGATAGAAAAAGAAATTGCATTCAAAATAACTGTAGACAATATAAAATATTTGGGAGGCTACCTGCCAAGAAAACCCAGGAACTATATAAACACAACTATAAAACACTTTTCACATAAATAAAGTCAGATCTACACAATTGGACAAATATCAGTTGCTCATGGGTAGGCTGAGCCAATATGATAAAAATGACAATTCTAATTAAATTAATCTATTTATTCATTGTCATACCAGTCAAACTATCAAAAAGTTATTTTATAGAGCTAGAAAAATAATAACAAAATTTATCTGGAAGAATAAGTGCTCAAGAATATCAAGGGAATCAGTGGAAAAAAATGTGAAAGAAGGTAATCTAGCTGAACCAGATCTGACACTGGCTAAGAAATAGAGTGGTGGATCAATGGAATAGATTAGATAGAAATTACATTATAATAAATGGCCATAGTTATCTAGTACATGGTAAGTGCAAAGGTTCAAGCTTTTGGAAGAAAAACTTGTAATTTGACAAAACTTCTGGGAAAATTGGAAAACAGCATGGCAGAAACTAGGTATAAACCAATTATCTCACACTGTATACTAAGAATAAGGTCAAAATGGGTACATGATTTACACCTAAAGGGTGTAAGCAAATTAAGAGAGCATTGACTAGTTTCTCTATTAGATTTTTGGATAAGGGAAGAATTTAGGACCAGAGAAGATATAGACAGCATCGCAAAATATAAAATAATTTTGATCATATAAAATTAAAAAGTTTTTGCACAAAAAACCCCAATGCAACCAAAATTATAAAGAAAGTAGAAATCTGGGAAAAAAAGTTTTGCAACAAGTATCTCTGATAATGACCTCATTTCTCAAATATATATAGAGAACTGAGTCAAATTGGTAAAAATACAAGTCAGTTCCCAATTGATAAGTGGTCAAAGGATATGAACAAGCAGTTTTTAGACAAAGATATCAAAACTACCTATAATCATATGAAAAATGCTCTAAATCACTATTGATCAGAGAAATGCAAATTAAAACAACTCTGAGGTACCACCCCACACCTGTCAGAGTGGCTAATATGACAAAAAAAGGAAAATATTGGATCTTGGAGGGGATGTGGGAAAACTGGGACACTATTGCACTGTTGGTAGAGTTGTGAACTAATCCAACCATTCTGGAGAGCAATTGGAACTATCCTCAAAGGGCTATAAAACTGTGCATGTGCTTTGATCCAACAATACCACTGCTAGGTCTATATCCCAAAAGTATCCATTAAGGGGAAAAGGACTTAAATATTTGTAGCAATTCTTTTGTGGTTAAGAATTGGAAATCAAAGAGATGCCCATCAATTGGGGAGTGACTAAGCAAGCTGTTGTATATGATTGCAATGGAATATTATTGTTCAGAAAAACCTGCAAAGACTTACGTGAACTGATGCATAGTGAAGTGAACAATACCAGGTTAACGTTGTACACAGTGACAGCAATATTGTTCAATAAACTGTGAATGACAGCTATTCTCAGCAACATAATGATCAAAGACAATGCCCAAGGACTGATGATGAAGCATACTATCCCTCTAGAGAAAGAACTGATGTTAATTGAATATAGACTGATGGATGCTATTTTCACTCTTTCATTTTTTTCTTTAATTTGAGGCTTTTTGTACCAAATTACTAATATGGAAATACTTTACATGATGTAAAAGAACAAACCTAAAAACCATGGCAATTTTATTCACACAGGAGGGCACCTACTCAGACATTACAGATATCAAATCTGTCACTGCATCGATGCCCCTAGCAATGCCCCGCTACCCCACTCATTTGTTGAAGTAGTTATGTGACTTTAAGCCCTTTCTTGAATACGTGCCTTTCCTTCTGGTTAGAAGAGAGGACAGCTCCTCACTTTGGAGGGGCAGTTAAATTACTTTAGAAGCAATGGGACAATGGCAGCCACTGCACAGGAGGGTTATACTTTCTATCTAGAGCATACTCAAGTCATGCCCTCTTTGCTTGTGTACCTGCTGTTTTGTATTTGCCTATCTTAATACTCCCCAGCCAATAGTTACTCCCCTCTCCACTCTCACTTGTTTTGTATGTGTAGGACATATGGGTTCTAGGATAAATCTCCCAATGTTCACTTCAAACAGCAGGTGGGGTCCCCAGAGCTTGGCTGCTGCTCTCCTCCCTTGAACATTAGCCATAACCCTGAGGGGTTAAGGCTATCTGGTGTACTTCTTCCAATATCATAGCCAGGTAGTATTTCCTGAATATCATCTAACCAATGATTACTGCCCTAGTTTAGTTTTGACCAATTCACATCAAATACAAAATGAAATTAACTGAGAATATGTAGCCAGACCCACCACAATACAAAGCATATTTCCCTGAACTGGGGTACACTTTTCTTTTCCACATGCACTCAGTCCCAGAAGAGAACAGACTCAAAATTAAAGTGATGTTTACCAACAACCTTTGCCCTCATTCCTCTGCTCACATGGTTTGTTTGTTTGTTTTGTTTTGGGGGAGTTGCACAATCCATACACTAGGTGTTCCCTTGCTTATAGGAAATGATGTCTCATTTGTTAGGTCATTAAATTTCTGGGCTGGGTCAAGCAGTTTGCTTTTCAGAGCTAGGTCTTCACTGGGTTCAGCTGCCATGGATCCTGGGAGACTGTGTTATTCACACAGTTATTCAGTTATTCAGTCCATTCCTAATAGAATGTAAGCTCCTTGAGGACAAGGACTATTTCTTTTTTGAAATTTTTGTATTTACAGAACCTGGTAGATTTGTTTTTGTTTTGACCTGTGATTTCATTAGTGCAGAATGTTCCCCTTACAAAACTCCTTCCATCAATACAAATTAGCAAATGTTCTGCAACATACAGTCTTAGAAAATTGCTTTGGGGTTCTGAATAGTTAACTAATTTTCTCAAAGCCACAAAGCCAGTATGTATCTTAGGTAGGACTTGAGCTCAGGTCTTCCTGGCTTGTGCAAGACTCTCTCTCCACTACAATGCTGCTTCTCTGTCTGCTAGGTATTTAATAAGTACTTATTGGCTGATTTTTCTTCACTGATCTTTCATTTCTATGTCTTATCTTTCTATTTTGACATATCTTCTGGAGGGTTGAGACCATGATTTATACCTCTTTACACTCTTTGCATCTCCGGTATGGCTAGCTGCATGGTATATGCTTAATACATGTTTGTTATTGATCTGGAAATTAATCTAAGCACAAAAGAAGCCTTTGTTCCAGTCCATGCCCCTCCTCCTCTCCCATCCCCCAGGTCTGGGGAGGCTCCAGAGTTCCATTTTGAATACAAATTGCATTATAAGTAATGTAATAATAGATCATTGGAATGGGGTAGTTGTGACTGTTTGCCCCAGGGTTCCACATGTCCCTTATTCCCTGCCTTCTACCCCCTGCCTAGAGTCTAGAAAGACCAGCCCCAAGGAAATTGTAAAGCAGGTCAGGCTTATGTTTGGCTGCTTGTCTAATCTTCTCTTTACCCTGAGCCCCTCAGCCCTCCAGGATTTGCCAGAGTAACAGCATATGCTGTTATGCTCCCAACTTTTCCCTACTGTCTATGCCCATCAATGCTGTGGACTGCTGTCCCATTTTGGTTATATCTGATTCAATTGCAGACACATAGATACAGTCGTTGAGGAGATTTGGAAGGCAAAAAAGGGGAGAACAGAAGTGGTGGTAATAGAACTGATTTGCTCTGGGAACCCTGCCTGACTTACGGTGTACAAATTGCTAAATGGTTAGCTTACAGTTGAGGATGGAGAGCCCAGAATGGTTTTCTCATGGATCTTCCTTACTCCCATTTCCCCCCATCCAGGTTGAAATGTAGAAGAACTGGAGAATATGCTAAAGGTGAGAGGCAGCAACAGATTTATACCACAAGAGACAAGGGGTGCGCGTAAGTGGGGTGTTTGGGGGGGTTGCTTGTCAATTGAAAAATAAAATAAAATTTTAATAAGACAATGAAAAATCAAGTCAAGTTAATAAACTTTATTTATTAAATGTTTACTATGTACCAGATATTGTGCTAAATTCTGGGACTATAAATACAAGCCAAAAAAGGTCATTCTTGCCCCCTAGGAGTTCATGTTTTAATGGGGGAAGACAACATATAAAAGGGAACCAACGAGCCCTTGAAATTCAGAGGAAGAGAAAAGGAAAGGGAAAAAAAAAGAAATGGGAAAGATAGGGAGAGGAAAGGAGAAAACTATTTAAAAAAAACGTGAAGGGAAAATGAAAAGAGTGAATACCAGGGCTGAACTTTGGTGTAGGTAGAATTGGCAGTCACTCCACAAGGTGTGATTTCCAGGGTTCTCAGTACTCTACCCTGCTTCTCCTCTAAAATGCCTCCTAACTCTTTGAGCAGGTGATGAAATCTCTACACCAGGGGAAAATTATTTCTCTGTTCCTTAGCAGATTGGTGCAGGGCGTAGAGTGCTGGATCTAGAATCAGAAGACATGGGCACCAAACCTGTCTGTGCTGTTTACAAGCTTTGTGACCTTGGATAGTCATCTAGCTTCTTTGTGCCTCAATTTCTTCAACTTTCAAATAAGAGGGCTGGACTAAATATAACCTCCAAGGTCCTGTCCAGCTTTAAATCTAAGATCCTGTGCTTAGAGATCAGGCCCAAAATTCATTAGCCCAAGAAGAGATGAGACTAGGATACAAATTCATGGCCTAGTATATGTAAATAGTCCACACTGTCCTTTGTGAAAAGCAGGTCTTGAGGGGGGAAGAACAAAGGGGGCCTTGGAGTCTGAGTGAGGGGGAAGGGATAGGACCAAGAAAAGCTCCCTACACAAGGGAGGAGGAAACTCTAGAAAGCTTTTCTTAACTTCTCACTTTCTTCCCAGGGTCAGCCACGGTGACACCTTTACACAGTAATTTAATGAACATGTAAAGCCAACTTCTAGGCTATGTAGAAGAAAAAATCTTCACTAATTAATCTAATTAACAACTCATCATTGCACTCTGTGAGATACTCTGTCAGGAGTATCTCCACTCTCAAGGAAAATAGTAGCATCATTAGCTATTATTATGAGTTGTCGGAGCATCACAGCCAAGGGTCCCAACAAGCAGTCACCTGTTTATTTGGTCTCATGCTTTTCTTTTCTTCCCCAGCCAGAAGAGTGTGGGGTGAGAGAGAAATTCTGCCTGGATCTGGCCAGCCTCTGTGTTCTTATACCTCAGGTCCCCCCACCACACACAGGCTGGAAAGCCACTCACTCTGCTGATGGCTTGATTAAACCTCAGCTACCATGCATGCTCTGCTGAACCGCAGCTTATGTTTTCCCAGAGGATTTGTTTGTTAAAAAGAACTTTCCTTCCGAATTCCATTAGAGCTGACTGATGACAAGGGGGAAACATGTTCTAGAAATAGCTACTGACTGATTGGTCTGTGGCCCCAAGGACCCTCAGTGTGGAGTCAGGCAGGTAGCCTGCCCATGCTGGACCATTCTGCACTTGTGGGCATATTACCTTGTAATAGTTCTCCTGGGATTTCAGTTGTTTTTATGTCATTTTGTGTGGCTTATGTAATTTCCAGTCCACCAGCAAGGCAAATAAGAGTTGATAGCTGGGGATGCTGGGACCTGACAGTGTGACATTCCATGGGAATGGGGAGGATTAGCAGCTGGATCAATTAATAGAGGAGAACTATAGGCAGCTTATTCAAGGTAGCTGCAGGTAAACCAATAATAGGGCCTTAAAGGAATATCATATGTCAGAGAAGAGAACAGGAATAGAAGCATCAAAAATGCCAGTCTAGTTGGGACACACAGGCTTTGGAAGCCAAGAGTGAAGGCTGAACTGAGAACAATGGCAGAATGAGGGAATGTGGTTCCAGGCAGCCACGGAAGAAATCAAATGTGGAGCCGGGTAACAACTGAATGATAGGGTGACTCGCTTAATACATGCTCCGGGGCATACTCTCTGACAGCATGTACTGACTGTGCCCCATGTTGTTCCTCAATGGGAGGTGCTGTCAAATTCCAGGACTTCATAGCAAACATGTTTTATATGCATAAGTTGCTCATTAGTCAGTGGGTACTCAATAGATGCCTGGGATGGCAAGCTATTGGAGAAAAGTCCAAAGGGATGACTTTTGGCTTGGTTAGCTCGAGTGTACATTTTCCCTTCATCTTTTCCACCAGAACCACTCTTGACACTCCTGTTCCTTTTCCCTGCCCTCAGATGGAAATTCTCCTCTTGGATCCTCATTTGTTGTTGTGGTTGCTCTTCCCATCTTCCCCCATTCCCCCAACACTCTGACTATGGCTATGCCTCCACCATTTAAAAAAAAGAAATTTTAATTAATGTATTTGTTTTTGTGTAACTTACATTTCCCAAAGTATCTCTCACCTTGCTATCTTCCAGAAAGCTCTCTCTAATAACAAAGAAAAAAGAGGGGAAAAAAGTTTCAATAATTCAGGAAAATTAAATGAAATAGTTAAAAAACCCTTGAATTATATGCATTTTTCCATACACATGGTCCCTCACTTTTATAAAAAAGCAGGGGAAGGTACCTTCTCATACCTTTCCTTTGGGACCAAAATTGATTATTATGATTTTGCAACATTCCATTTCAATTCATTGTTCTTTCTGTTGTAGTCATATATATAATTTTCCTGAGTCTTCCTATTTTGTTTTGTATTAGTTCACGTAAGTCTTCTCATTACGTAATAATAATCCTTTACATTTATATACCGCAACTGATTTAGCCATTGCCCAATCAATGTGCATCTACTTTAAGTTTTTGCTATTACAAAAATCTCTACTCCAAATATTTTGGTATTTGTGGGGACTTATTTTTGTAATTGAACTCTTTGAGGTAAATACGTAGCTATGGAATCAATGGGCCAAAGAATATGGACATTTTAGTCATTTTTTTCCCATATAATTCTTAGTTGCATTTCAGAGTGGTTGAACTATTTCTCAACGACACCATCAATGCATTAATGTGCCTGTCTTTCCACAGCCCTTCCAACATTGACTACTCCCATCTTTTGTCATCTTTGCCACTTTGGTAATAAACCTCAGGGTTGTTTTGATGGGCATTTTTTTATTACTAGTGATCTACAGCATTCTTTCTTGTGGTTGCTAGTAGTTTGCAATTCTACTTTTAAGAACTATTTGTTCATGTGGTTGGACCACTTAAGTTTTGGGGAAGCTGTTTCCTCAATTAATTGATTTAGATGCTGGATCTCCCAGAAACTATGCAATCCTAAGCTATCTCATGCCCTATTCCATTGAACCAGGCATCCAGATCTGTATGAAAATCCTTATTTTTCCTCCATCACTACTATTTCTATTATGTGAGGTTTCGAACAAGTAGTATGATTTTTTAAAAAGGGTTTAAATCATCTCTCTCCTCAAAAAACCCCTCCCCCCATTTATGCAGAAGGAATTGTGTTTTGTACTTATTTTGATTCTCTCTGCTGGAGGGGCATTGTGGCTTAGTGCAAAGAGTGCTGGAGCAAGAAGCGGGAGAATTGGGTTCGGATTTTGCCTCTGACACTTAACTAGTTAGGTCACTATGAGTTAGTTGTGTTTCGTCTCTGACCTTATTCCTTCATCTGTAAAATGGGAATAATACTTGTATTACCAAAGCTTATAGTGCTGTAAAAATGTGAGTTATTGTTGCTGTTTTAGTATTATTATTACTATTATTATTATTATATAAAACAGTTTAAAATGGTTGATTTGGTATATCCAGCTTTTATATTCCAAGCAAGATAAGTCTAGATAAGTAGCATTTATTAAGTGCCTACTGTGTGTCAGGCACTGTGCTAAGTCTGCAGGAGTGAGGAACCTGTGGCCTCTAAGCTGCAGGTTCCCCACCCCTGGTAGGGGATATAAATACAGGCAAAAAATAGTCTCTGCCCTCAAGGAGCTCACAGTCAATTAGGGGAGACAACATGCAAGCAACTATGTACACATATGTCCCATATATATATGCATGTGTATACATATATACACTACATATTTACATACAGACACATATACATATCTATATATACATACATATACACAATATATGAATTCGATTATATGTATATATAAATACATTTCTATATCTATATAGATGTTGAGGTTTATCTTCAGTGCTCTGTTTTATACCCTTGAGCACCTCTCTCTGCCTCAAGGTGTCTAGTGAGCCAAAATCTACTTTCAAACCTTTCATTCATGCTAAAGTGTGAAAAATTGATAATAGGTAAAGATTGGGGTTGATCACCATGGCAGACTTGACCAAGGCAGCCAACTGATATTCCCTTTCCTACAACCCATGAGATATGTGGCTACCGGCCATTGAAGCCTTTTATCTACTATTTTGGATATGTTCTCCCTTTCCTCCCTCTCCCCCAGTTTTGTGTTTTGATGGTTATCAAAACTTTAAGCTTAAAAAGTTCTGCTATAGACTTCAGCCATAAGTCAGCTAGAGAAAGAGAATTATTTTTGAGTGTGAGTGTGGGGGGATTCACATTAGTGCCTTCCTAGGAATATAATATAAGTATTCTCTCACTTTTCTTATATGAAAGCTGACCATGATTGTAAGTCAATAGAGAATTAAATTCAAAACCTAGGGTGATTCCACCCTGACTGTTTTTTAGGAGTATGGGAGATTAAATCAAACTAACATCATTGTCTCAGCCACTACCTCCTCTCAGACTCCAATGGAGATAGTCCAAGACTCTGAACCCAACAGCCTTGGGAACAACCACACCCACCCAGACCATAGGCCCTGCTTCTAACTGACACTCCACAAACAGCACCGAGAGAGGCAATTATTATGTAGAAGGGGCTCAATTACCTCTCTACCACCAGTACCAACTGTTGACCAACTCCAGCAATGGGCAGGTAAGCTCAAGATTTCTGGCAATGGCATCTCCCCAGAAATCACTGGTCTTGTTTCCACTCTAACCTTTCCAGAGATCATTCTATGACCCCACTTCTACATCACTGTCTACAGATGCTAGAGGTCTTCCTCCTTAGAATTCATAACTAATGAAGATCAAAAAAAGAAAGTTCCTGTCAACAAGGTCCTTGGCATTGTCAAACTGTTCAAAAACAGAAAATGGATGTGGTTTTATCAATGGGAATGACACTAAAGAAGATGAATTGTTGCCTTTACATCTGCACCCTAAGAACCATGAGGGCTTGCCATCTGATTTGTAGCTAAAACCTTCCCTATGTGTTGTGTTCCCCATTGAAATGTGAGCTCCGTGAGAATGGGGACTGTCTGATTTTTCTATTTGTATCTCTGGACTTAGCTACACAGTGTTTTGCATTTATCAAGTGCTTAATAAATGCTCTTTTTTCTCCCTCCCTCCCTCCTTTCTTTCTTTCCTTTCTTTCTTTCTTTCTTTCTTTCTTTCTTTCTTTCTTTCTTTCTTTCTTTCTTTCTTTCTTTTTTCTTTCCTTCCTTCCTTCTTTCCTTCTCTTTGTTTCTCTCTCTCTCTCTGTCTCTCTCTTTCTCTCTCTCTCCTTTCTTCCCCCTCTCATCAACTGCCCAGCCCCTCATAAAGGCACAGTCCCATAGCAATGAGCATTGGGACTTGGGCAACAAATATGAAACTCTCTGTCCACATTGCTCATTTTAAGACCTCAGAGACTTCTTACTCAGGATGTAAGTAATTATTGAACTTCTAACCACTCTGTCAAGACCACAATTAAAGTCTATATATAATGAGGGAGTTGGTGCATTATCTCAGGATGTGCCCAGAAAGGACCTTCTCACTTTTTTTCAAAAGAGAAATTAACCTCTTAGGGCTTTGGTTTCCTAATCTATAAACAGAGGAGGTTGGGCCTTTTCTAGCTCTAATTCCTGAGATCCTATGACCTGCTGACCCTTTTATGGCACTGGATGAGCTCATTGTCAAAAATAGATAATTGTACCCTCTCATCTCAGCACTCTTCAGATGTCCCCAAGGGGCCAAATTGTTTATGAATATAACACAGTCTGGGGCATTTTGCATGCTGTTGCATATGCAGCAGGAGACTCCTAGTTAGTGGTGAGACTGCTTATGGCATCCTTTAGTACCGTGTGAATTGATGTGAGAGCTTTTGGGAGGAGACATATTCTTAGAGAGAGACATAGGTGGTGTGGTGCCAAACTTTCTTTGGGACTCACTCTAGGGGAGAGAAAGAGAAAGACTTTGGAAGCTGCAGACATATAGGGGAAATCAGCTCTCCATCATGTCCTCAATTCTGAGCTTGCCTCCCTAGAGACTTCAGAGAGGAAATTTTCCCTTGGGTGAGATCCAAGCCTCTCTTTTGGTTTGAACTAAGATTTTATTTTGCTCCCATTATAAGACCTAATTCACTTTTGTGTATTTTTTGGGTATGCTCTAATCCATATAACTGCTTAGATTTCTGCTTGCTTTTTTGCTTGGATAGATGAGTTCACTTGGTATTTACTATTTATGATGATTTCTTGTGTAGCCAGCACTTGGTGGGAAGGAGCCAAGTCTGTGGGGGCAACTCTCTCTCTAAAAGAAAGAATCTTTTATTTTGAGCCCAATGTCCCCCTAGGTCAGCCATATTTAGGGGACAGATAAGTATAATTCTAATGCAACACTGCTCTCAGAGAATGGTGAAGTGTGTGCCTAACCATTTCCCACAGAAATGGGAAATAGAAGGTTGAGTCCAGGAAAAAACTAATAACCCAGTTGGGCTCGATTGTAGAGTGTATAAGATGAGTAATATGAAGTGAAATTAGTATGCAAAGATAGATGAGATCCAAGCTATGAAAGTCCAGGTTGAGGAATTTATCTTAGAGGGAGAGACCAAGGATTTTTGAGTTGGGAAGTGATATCATTACATCTATCTTAGGAGTGTTACTTTGGCATCTATGTGGAGGATGAATAGATTTGGATAGATAGAGGGGAGAGATTTGAGGCAGGAAGAGCAATTAGAAGCTACTGCAATAGTCTAGGCCAGAGGTGATGAGGGAGTGAAGTAGATTGGTAGCTGCCTGGTGAAGAGAAGAGGACAGATGTAAAAGATGGAGAATGAAGACATGAGGATCTCTCCAACGTTGCTAATTAAGGTGATTTAGAAGTCAATTATTGATGTGAGCCTACAGTTCAGGAGAGATATTAGGGCTCTGTATAGAGATCTGGGAGTAATCTGTGTAGAGATCATTCAAATAGGAGAAGAAGCAGGAAGTAGAGACATAGAGGCCAAGGGGGAGAGACTATCTAGGAGGAGGGGAGTGGTCAATAGAATAAAAATCTTCAGTTAAGTTAGTAAGCATGGAACTGAGAAAGGGATGTGTTACTAAAGACTGAATAGACCATTGGTTATGATTGAGCCCTCTTATTTCCATGTGGTACAATGTCTGACTATCTGTCAAACCCCATTAACTAGGTGTCACTTGGTCATCAATAGCACAGGGCTCTTTACAAGGTATAACAGAATGCCTTCTTTAAGTTCATCTACCCTTGAATGTTATGTCCTATCCTCTACTTGTCATTGACTCGAGAGGAAGGAGTGGTCTCAGAAGGAACCTAGGTATGTGCAGCTCTTGTTAGACCAACTCTTCAATGTGCTCAGACCTTAGGGCAGTCTGATAAACTGTCTTCCTGTCTCAATAGTACTTATTATGTAGAATATGAGCCATTCCCCCATTGATAAATGATCAAAGGATATGAATATGCAATTTTCAATGAAGAAATCAGAGCTATATATAGTTGTATAAAATGCTCTGATTAGAGAAATTTATATTAAAACAACTTTGAGATATCAACTCATACCTATCAGATTGTCTAAAATGATAGAATGACATGTGAAAAAATTGGGACACTAATATGCTGTTGGTGGAACTGTGAATGGTGAACTGGTCCATTTAGGAGAGCAATCTGGAATTATGCCCAAAGAGTTATAAAACTGTGTATATCCCCTGACCCCGTAATGCCACAATTAACTCTGTTTCCCAGGGTGATCAGGGAAAGGGGAAAAGAACCCATATGCTCTAAAACATTTATAGCAGCTCTGTTTGTGTAGGCAAAGAACTGGGAATTGCGGGGATGCCCATCAATTGGGGAATGGCTGAACAAGTTGCGGTATATGATTGTGGTGGAATATTACTGTGCTGTAGGAAATGATGAGCAGATTAATTTTAGAAAAAATACACGAAAAGACTTGCATGAAGTAATGAAATATGAAATGAGCAGAACCAAGAGGATGTTGTATATAGTGATAGCAATATTGTTTGAAGAATAACTGTGAATGACTAAGTTATTCTGAGGATTATACTCAAATCCACTACAAAGGACCTATGAAGGAAGATGCTGTCTACCTCCAGAGAAAGAACTGGTAAATAGAAGTATGCATAGTATGGTTTTATATTTATGTACATACATATATATACATACATATACATGTGTACATACATGTGTGTGCCAAACGGTGGCCTTCTCTAGAGTAGGGTGCAAAGGGAGGGAGACAGTTCAGAACTTACAATGTAACAATTAAAGAAAATTAAATTTAAAAAAGCATAAAATACTGCTAATTATAGCAAGGTCAGAGAAGGAAAGCCTTAGCATAACATTTTTGGAAGAAGGGCTAGTTATTGGAGCTGCAGCAATTTCATAGCAAAAGCTGGTTCTCTCTCTGCTCTGAGAAGGATGTGTGAGATCCTGATTCATTCTTACAATCCACAGGCAGATGAGACAGGACAAGCGTCTTTCTTAGTATCCTAACTCCCCTACAAATCAAACATGATGGGCAAACTACCCAGCTGCTGAACTCATGGAAGGAAATTATAATCACTCACAAACCAAGAGGGGGAAAGTTGGAACTCTAAGATCATCAGTGAAGGAGTTTTCCTGGATCAATGACTATCCCAAAATACTGAGTCATAAGTCTACTGCCATTTCAAAATATCATGCTGACATCCTTAAAACTTAAGTGGGTCAATGCAATGATCAACAGAGTCAGACCCTGATCTGATGTGGTCTTAAAAGTTCCTGCTCCTAATAAGAAATGATGGGGAGTTATTGAGAATGGCTGGCCAGCCAATATGTGCCTGCAGCCTGGCATCTTGCCCCTCAGTTGCTTTTCATGCCCATGGAGGGCATATATATCACCTCACATACTGGCCTTTGTTAGGGAAAGTTACCTTTTCCAGGCAGTGTGGCGTACTGGAATCAAGCTGACCTGGGTTCAAATTCTGCCTCTGATACTTGCTAGCTGTATGATCATGGTCAAGTCACCTTTCTAAAACTCGGTTTCTTCCTCTGTAAAATGGAGAGGGGGAACAAGAGAAGGGAATAAACATTTATTAAGTGCCTACTATGTGCCAGGCTCTGTGCTAATTTCTTTACAAATGTTATCTCATTTGCTCCTCACAACAACCCTGGTGCTATTGTGGGGGTGGTGATAATACCTATAATATTTACCTCACAGTTAACGCAATGCAAAATGCTTTCTAATCCTTATAGTGCTATATAAATGTCAGCTGTTATTAATCATTATGCTTCTTAGAAATGTTTGTATCTCATATGCTTACGTCCTCTTTTTCTTTGTTGCTGCTGCAATTTGGACTCTGTTTTTAGTCATTACCTGTGACTGATTGCTTCCTCTTCTGTTGCACCTGTATTCCTCTCTCCCTTTCTCTATTCTTGGCAAACATCTCCTCTTCTCACTCTATTAAGTGTGGGACCCCAAGACTGCTCTCTGCCAGCTGCTTTCTTCAGCCTTTCTCTCATCCACCGACACAGAGCCACAGATGTACAAGGCAGGCCTGGGGATACAAGTGAAATCCACCCCTTCTTGGGATGGGCCACGCATCAGCTATATGATCCATACCAGCACACACTGGCAATGGTGGTGCTGCTTCTCAGTTTAAATCTTTTGGCTGTTAAGTGGCCTAAATGTGGGAAGAGATTCTAGTCTATTCTCCCATCCATGCTTGTTCCCTTCCTTCTTTATTATATTGCCTTTCCTGCTCTACTAACATGTTAATACAGACTTTTTCCCCATTGAATACTTTAATATTTGTTTACTGTGACTCCAGCATAAAAATGTGTCATTTTTAATACTGCTGTTCAAATGCAAAATTATTTTAACCAGATAAGTTAAAACACAATGCATCACTGTGGAAGTCCAAGTGGAATTTCAGCTTATGTTAATGAAGTCAAAGATTGAAACTTATCTTTCTGACTTCACCTTTAGACTAGTATTACTCTGGGTGCTCATGGTCTTGTCCTGGAACTAGGCACTGAATACTTAGTCTAAATAGCGGCATACACAATAAAACGAAGTCAAAAGGAATATGGCTGCCACAAACAACTTGTTTACCCTTTTTACCAAAGTGCTGAGAAGGGGCTTTTTGGTCATCTTCAGTCAGTAGGACGTCATTCTTGGCTTCTATTGCTGTTGGATTTAAAATGAATGAAGGCTTTTAGCATTTCTGTTGCCTGGTGGGTATGATTGAACCCTGCCATCGGTCTAGCTCCTTGATACAACACGATATTAGGAACAGCCGCAGTGCTGAATCCGCTAGATAGACTCCTTCAGATTTGAAGGATGCATGACTTCATTAATGTGGTTGTGCCACCAATACAGATAGAAACCACTGCATACATTATTAGGCTGTCTAGGTTTTCATAGTTTTCTGTGAGGGCAGGAAACAAGCATTTATGAAGTGCCTATGTTCTAGGCATTGTGTTAAGTGCTTTACAAATATCTCCTTAGATCCTCACAACAACTCTGGGAGGTGGGTGCTATTATTATGCTTATTTTATAGTTGAGGAAACTGAGGCAGATAGAGGTTAAGTGACTTATCTAGGATCACACTAGTCAGTCTCTGAGGCCAGATTTGAACTCAGGTCTTTCTAACTCCGGGCCCAGCACTGTATACACTGTGACACTGAGATATTTAGTGAACAGGATGCCAAACCTATAGCATCAAGGGCCATCAGTGGAAGAACCACAAACACCTCACACTGACTACCATGGACTCCCTTAAAATTCATCTCATCTTTCCTGTCTCCTTCCCCCTAGTGTACCGAGGTGGCTCTTTCTCTGCATTGGCTATTGTGTTATCCCTTTTCCCCTCCCTCCCTCCCCCAATAGTTCAGAGGAAGGAAGGGTTGGTGGCATCTCCATCACCTTTGTTGATTGGGTCTAGTTCTTGAATAGGATCATAGGTACAGAGTTGGAAAGGACACCAAAGGCTATTTTGTCCAACTCTTTCATTTTATAGATGAAGACAAAAAGTCTCAGAAACATTAAGTTATCTGCCTGAAGCCACCTAGCTGGTGAGCACTCATGGCAGGGTTTGAACCCAGACTGCAGAGCCAACACGTTTTCTACTGTGCCATACTTCTCAGCCACTCACTTTAAGAGATGATGAATACCATGGTCAGGACAAGTGTCCGGAAAGAAAGGAATGATGCTCAGAGGTGCACATGATTGCATTGAAACCTACCTCATTTTGCTGTATATACTCAGGTATTATATATACTTTATTTTCTTTCTTGTTACCTGATTTCACCTTCCTCTGGTTCTTTACCTCATCTCATTGTCTATTTCTCTGGTTGTGATTCTTATCTCTTGAGGATAAGTGTTAATAAGTGAGAGGATTAGGAAAGGACTCATAATAATAAAACATTAATGGCTATCATTTATATAATCTCTGCTATGTGCCAGGCATTACGCTACACATTTTACAAATATTATCTTATTTGATCCTTTTTACAACCTTGAGATTTACGCAAGAGATGGCATCAGCGTTATGCATTGAAAGAAGCCAGAAACTTTGTATGGTATTAGGCTCTGAGAAGGCAAAGATGAAAAATGATAGTTTTTGCCTTCAAGGGACTTAAAATCTCATCAGGGAGGTAAGATGTGTGCTCACGTAAATGTCATATCAAGGGGAATGAGACCAGTATAAAAATTTCAACGTGTGGCCCTAAAGAAGAGATATGATCATGTACTCTCCTCCAACCCTTCCTTGCAAGGTGGGGAACTATGGGTACAGAGTATAGAATATTGTTTTTCAGTCATGTCCAACTCTTTGTGACCCCATTTGGGATTTTCTTGGAAAAGATACTGGAGTAGTTTGCCATTAATATTAGAAATTTGTGGTTTGTTGATTAGTTTGCTGATTTTTTTCCTTCTCTTTTAAAAATATTTGTTATAAAGGATGACTCTCTGGGGGAAAGAGGCAGAGTATATTGAGAAAGGTAGGTGACAGAAAAACAAAAGCTATTAATATCTCTTATTTTTGGAGGCAGTCATGGTTGAGTGACTTGCCCAGGGTCACACAGCTAGTAAATGTCTAAGGTCAGATTTTAACTCACTCCTCCTGATTCCAGGGTCAGTGCTCTGTCCACTTCACCAACTAGCTGTCCCAGAGCTATTAATATTTTTAAAAGAAAGATCCAGGAAAGGATTCTGGGAAGATGGCAGAGTAGGTCAGAAAACTTTTGGCTCTCCAAATTTCCTCCCCACACCCAAAAAAAGAGAGAGAACATAGCAGCAAAAATAAACACTGAGTAAAGCAGTTGTCCTTCTAAGACAATTTGAGAAGACCTCAGGAAAAATCCAATTTCCAGGTGCAAAGGTTTGGCTAGATTAAAGTGCAAATACCACCAGGTTGATTCTGCAGAATCAACAAACAATAAGCCCTGGGGGCAACTGGGTTGAGAGGCAGCCTCAGCCTTAGAAATTGTCATTCCATGGCCAATGTGGGGGTCTGGCAGCTGAGTAGGAAAAGAGTGAAGGACCTTCCATTGCTGAGGGATGCCAAGCACAGCTATGCTAATTAGACGTGTCCTGGGCTGTGACTGTGGGGAGAAGAAGCTAGCAGCTACCTGGTGAGTGCAGTAGCAAGGGGAAGGGATTCAGCTAGCTGTGGGCACCTGCAGGAGAGCAGAGTTCCTAATTTCAGTACCAGGCAAGAGAGGACAGCTTTAGTTTGCAGCCACTGGAGGAACCACAGGGAGCAAGATCATTTGTGAGACAGTGTGGCTGGCCCTAGCCAGGGCTTAGGAGTGGAGAGGCCAAAGGTAGACCCCAAGATAGATCTCAGAAAATAACAGTAAGAAGGACCCCCAAGATAGTTCTCAGAAAATAACAGTAAGAAGGACCTTAGGCTTGAGGCATCATTCCCTATGCCTTGGGAGTACAACTTGATTACACTAACGGTACCACCGAAAAATAAAATAAAAGAATAAAAGAATAAATGAATGAATGAATAAATAAATAAATAAATAAATAAAAAATGAGTAAGCAAAGGAGAAAGAACCCAACTGCAGAGAGTTACTATTTGGATTGAGAAGATCTGGGTTAACATTCAGAGGACGATAATGGAGCTAAAAAGCCATTCCTTTTTGAAATGAGAAACATCAAATGATCCCAAGTGCAAAAAGAGTTCTTGGAAGAAGTTTAAGAGGACTTTTAAAATCTAATAAGAGTGAATGAGGAAAAAATAAGAGCAATCCAAGAAAATCAAGAAAAATTATCAAGAGTCAACCAATTAAATAGAGAATCAAAAACTTAAGGAAGAAAATAATTCCTTAAACACTAAAATTGGGTAAAAGGAAGCTAATGGTGTTCTCAGACACAAAGAACTCATAAAACAAAATCAAAAGAATGAAAAAATAGAAGAGGAAGAGAAAATGAAACATCTCATCAGGAAAACAACTGACCTGGAGAACAGATTGAGGAGAAATAATGTAAGAATAGCCAGACTACTAGAAAATTACAATAAAAAAGAATCTTTATGCAACATTACAAGAAATTATCATGGAATATTTCCCTGAAGTTCTAGAACAAGAAGGAAAAGTAGATATAGAAAAAAAATCCACTAATTACCAGAGAGATCCCAGGAGGACAACTTAGAGGAATATCATAGCCAAGTTTCTGAGCTCCCAGACTAAGGAGAAAACATTGGAAGCAAGAAGAAAAAAACAATTTAATTATCATGGAGCTAAAATAAAGACTACATAAGACCTAGCAGCTACTATATTGAAGGACTGTGGGACTTGGAATACTATATTCCATAGAGCAAAAGATCTGGTAACTTACCCAGCAAAGTTAAGTATAATCCTGAATGAAGAAAAATGGACATTTAACAAACTCAAAGTTGTCCAGGTTTTTTGACAAAACCCCAGAACTTAAGGGAAAATTTGACATAAAACATCCAGGAGAAATATGAGGTGAACATTAAAGACCAAGTATAAGAGACTCAAATAAGATCAAATTGTTTACTTTGTGTATATGAAAATATTAGCAGTACTCTTTTGATTGTAATCATTATTTGGGTAGTTTGAAAGAAAGGCATAGGCTGAGCTAAGTAGGATGGAGTGATTATAAAAACAAAAAAATTAACTTTGTAGGGAGAGATAAAAAGGAATAATTATCTCATAATGATGAGACATAGAAGGAAAAACTGATACAGAAGAAGCTAGTAGCGGAGAGGGCTAATAGTGCTGAAACTTTACTCTCAAACTTTACTCTCTTGGGGAATGCATTAAAGAGGGAGCAATATATCAACCTACAAGGGTATAAAAGTCTTCTAAATTCAGAAAAATAGGTCAAGGTAATAGGGTAGGGGGAAAGGATTAGGGAAGGACTAAGGTTAAGGAATAGGCATGCAAGACAGCAGTTTGAAGTAAAGCAGAGGAGTGAGAATGGATAGGGTAAATAGGGTGAGAAGGACAGTAAGGAAAAATAGGAAGGAAAAAAAAATACAGAACAAGTAATTGTAGCTTAGAGTGTGAATGGGATGAATTTACCCATAAAATGGAAATGGATAGCAGATTAAAAATTTGAATTCCACAATATGTTGCTTTCAGGAAACAGTATAAAAATGAGAGATACACACAAAGATAAAATAAAGGGTAGGAGTAGAATTTAGTATGTAAAAAAGCAGGAATAGTAATCATGATTTCAGACTAAGTTAAAGTTAAAATAGATTTAATCAAAAGTGAAATATAGATAAACTACACTATGTGTCAGCAATATTATCCAATATTGTTTTAGATCATTTAAAATACCTCTTAGATGGTGTAAATACCTGATTGTGTACCTGCCAAAACAGACATAGGAACTAATTGAACAGACACATAAAACATTTTTTATACAAATAAACTCAGATCTAAATAATTGAAGTAATATTCATTGTTCATGGTTATATAAAACCAATAAAAATTTTAAAATTACAATTTTACCTAACTAAACTATTTATTAAATTAAATTACTAATATATATATTTTTTCCAAGTTAGAGAAAATAGTAACAAAGTTCATTTGGAAGAATAAAAGGTGAGGGAGAGAAGCACCGACATCTGGGTTTTCAAAGTTGGGGGGATCCTTAACGGCTACCCAGAGTCTTGTCTGGCAAAATCACAGGAATATTCTTCCAGTGAGTGAGCCCCCAAAGCAAATTCCTAACCTCAGAGTATATATACACTTCTTCGGGGTCAGCCCACAGAGGGCGTCTTTCTTGTTATTTAAGCAGGTCATCAAAGACTTTTGATTAATCAAAGACTCTTGATTCAAACAAAGGCAAGTTTCAATCAAAGGCACTTGATTACCTTAGTGCTGAGAAGAACTAGAACACCAAACGAGAAAAGAGCAAAACAAAAAGTCCCACTTTGCTTGCTATTACAGTAGTACTTGGCAACTGATTGGATATAGTAAGTGAGGGAGAAGGAAGACTCAAAGATGACTTGGATGTGCATTGCCTGAATGACTGGGAGGATGCTGGGGCTATCAATAGAAAGGGGAAGTTCGGAAGGAGGGTAAATTTTGGAGGGAATATGGTAACTTTGGTTCATATCTTTGATATCAGGTATGGTGTTTTTGCCCTTCCTTGTACTCTTAGTGCTTAGCACATTTACTGGCACATAGTAAGCATTTAATGTTTGCTGGCTGATTGGATACGTTAAGTGTGAATTGTTAGCGGCACATCCATATTGGAGATGTCTAGCAGGCAGGTGGAGATGTGGGCTTGAAGTTCCCTGGAGAAATCTGGCCTGGGGATTCCAAGTTTGAGTCATCTGAAGGATTAATTGAAAGTTCAGTGGATAATTGAAGTCATGAGACTGAATGTGATTGTCAAAGGAGAGAATTTATCAAGAGAAAAGGGGACTGAGGACAGATTCTTGAGGGGATTCTCACATTTAGGGTACAGGTAGAGAAGGAAGATGTGTCAACAGAGGAGAAATAGATGGAGTAATCAGGTAAGAGAAAATCTGGAGAGAGAGAGAGAGAGAGAGAGAGAGAGAGAGAGAGAGAGAGAGAGATAAAGAGAGAGAGAGAATGTGAGACTATCATGGAAACAAAGGCAAGAGGGTGTATGAAAAAGATTGCATGCCTTTCACTTGCTCATCACCACAACACTCTGGGTTAGATAGTTCAAATTTAATCTCCATTTTACATATAGAAAACTGAGGCTCAGAAATGTTAAATGACTTGTCCAAGGTCCCCTAGCTAATACGTGGCAGAGTCAGGTCTCAAATTCAAATTTTCTGATTTCAAATCTAGCAGAGGAATCACTATGCTTACATTACCTTAGAATGCACTTTTAGTGTCTGCTGCTGGTTCTGTTAGCTCCCAAACTATGCTAGCCCACGTCCTTGCACTTGACCCCTTGGCCACTAGAACCTTCAGTGCCTCCATGAATCTTTAAGTCCTGTGGTAGTCTGCTGGAGTCAGCTCATACCAGCTTCAGAAAAATGAATGAAATTTTCAGTGTGAGAAGTTATACCTCAGAAAATCAGCAAAGTTGACAAATCAGGACATGATTTATTGTTTTGTTGATTGTCAGGACTTAGGAAAGTGATGGAAAAATGTTAATAATGCAGATTAAGCTCAAAGTGTTTTGAATATATTTTTTCCCTAGAGAGGAAGTTGTTAAATATTAACAAGCATATTCCTGCCTATAATGTTTCCTACCCATCAAACACTTTCAGTTCTAATGTAGATGGTGCAGTGGTTATAGCTCTGGGGCTGGAGTTAGGAAGATCTGAGTTCAAATCCTTAGCTTAGACACTTGCTAGTTGTGTGACCCTGGGCAAGCCATTTAAATTCTGTCTCTGGAAATAATAACAGCACCTACCTCCCAGGATTGTTGTGAGTATCAAATGAGATGATAATTGTGAAATGCTTGGCACGGTACCTGGCACATAGTAGGTGCACTTGATAAATGTTTGTTTCCTTCCCAATTGCCTTATATTTTAGCTATGCAGACAAGAAACAATCTTATGGATCTTAGCTTTATACCTGGGAGACCTATGATGACTTTCAGACTCCTCCTGCCTAGTCAGACTCCTGGTTTTGGACACAGCTAGTCAGCTTTGATCTGCTGAGCTCCCATCCTCTTGTGAAACTCACTTTTCTGCCCTCCTACATTTTTCTAATCAGATTCTCATCTTGGCTCTGCTTCTAAGCCATTCTTACACGCAAATTCCACAAGTCTACAGGGCTGCACACATTTTTTTTTTAAAAACTATCCTCACTAATTTATCTTCCTTTTCTTTCCACTTAGAAATCATGGGCAACTGGTGGATAGAGTGCCAGGACTGGAGTCAGTAAAACTCCTCTTCCTGACTTCAAATCTGGCCTTAAGACACTTACTAGCTGTGTGACCTTGGGCAAGTCACTTAACTCTGTTTGCCTCAGTTCCGTCACTTGTAAAATGAGCTGGCAAAGAAACTGGCAAACCACTCTGGTATCTTTGCCAAGAAAACCCCAAAAGGGGTCACAAAGAGTCAGACATGACTGTGAAAAGGGAACAAGTCTTTTTGGAAGCAAAGCTACTCCATTTCCCACTTTCTATGACTTTCTCAGAAAGTAAATGGAAAGAAGAAAAACTTGGTATATGGTATAAAGATGAGCACTGTACATTGATTCAGAGATTCTGGGTTCAAGTGTGATTCTATTGAAATTGGTATGACCTTAGGAAAATCATTCCCCAAGCCTCAGTCTTCCTATCTGTGAAATGAGAGCATTGTTGGCTTGGACAAATTTTCATGGTCCCTTTTAGCTCTGAAATCCTTATCTCTTTCTGTGTCTGGGGGGACGGGAGGCAGGGCAGCTGGACTCTTCCTTCAAGCCCTGATCACACATAAATTTGCACAATGGTCCACATCACATAGTAATCAAATGACAGATTCTAGATTTCCTACTTTGCTGTCCTCCCTTTCAGCTTCCTCACTTCAGCATGAGTTGATCAACTGATGATAAAACCATCTTCTAAGTCTTTCCTTCACTTGCAGGCCTTTGGACAGAATTAAAAAGGAGACCGCTGAGCTCCTGGGTTTTCAAAAGTCTTTCCAGTTTGTTTTTGCTTTGCTTTGCTGGTTGAGAAAGTTTTGGTTCAAGTTATAGCTGTTTACATAACCTTTACGGATGACTCCTCAGGTTCTTGAAGAGACTTCAATCATCTCTGAACCCATTTCCGTTCACCTCCATTGGAATATCTGAGCCAATCCCAAAATCCAAAGCCATGATGAATGAGATTGGGATTCATTTTAATAGGTGCTAAATAAAAGCCTTTCATTTCCCCTGTTGGTGAAGTAAGCAACCCACCAAACGTTTTCTGTTCCAGTACTGTTACGCTAACTTGATTCTACAGACAAGAGACATTTTGACAGTACAGCTTAAAAAGTCAGCAGAGCTCCGGTGGCTTTCCTCATTTGGCAGGGGGGAGGTATTTAGTGCAGTCTGGGAACTGGGGCCTCCTGGATAGGATTGGGCAGGGAGGGAGGACGCTCACTCGGGGAATGTGGAGGTTAGCAATTGTTCCTACACTGACTGGAACTCTCTAGAAAAGTGGACTATTTGGTTGCTGAGGATCACTTCAGATTTCACAGAGCCATGGCTAGCAATTTTTGCACTGGCAGGAGTGTTTGTGGAGGGCTAAAAAGTCTCCCCACCCCCTTAGGAGTTTCTCTGTGGCTGGGGCCAGGTGCTGACCTCCTGTCACCTTGGAGCATCATTTAAATACCTAATGGGGGAAGATAATACATAATAGAGTTGGGGAGAGATAAGGGGTACCTTGGTGAAAAATCTTTAGTCATAAGTACAGCCGGGAGAGGAGTAAAACATGGCCCAGCTGGGCCATCCCTAAAGTGGGGGCACCAAAAAGAATTTCGAAAGGCACTAAAAGAAAGGAGACTGGCATGGCAGAAGCTAATACTAGGGAGAGAAGGTCCCAGGAGCTGAGGGAAAATTCAAGGCTAGAGGGCATTTGAGTCATGGTGTTAAAATCCTCAGAGTTAGAAATGTAGCCAGATTGGGAATGAAGCATGGTGGGTCTGGGCCCAGCCCCAAAACGTTTGTATTTTATGCCCCTATACTTCTATATAAATGTGATTTGCTATTATGTGTATGATATATTTTTACAGTTTTGGGGTGAGGTAGAGATGGGAAAATGAATTTGGAAGACGGAAAAGACTCCATCAATCCTGGTATAATTAAATTAAAGCTTTTATAATGATTAAACATTACACACATACATTCAACAATATAATTCAAAACATTAAATTTATGTTCAACTTAAGTGCCAGCCATGTAGGAGACATAGCATAGTGAAGAGAGAAACATCTATGAATGAATGAATGAAAACATTTATGAAGTGCTTATTGTCCTAAGCAATGCCTGTCACATAAGTACTAATAGATATTGAATGATTGAGATGCCAAAACTACCCAGCTTCTTTCTGTCCTCCAGGAGTTTACATTCTAATGGGGGAGATAACATACACATGAGATTGGTGACCAAAGATATTTCAGTCTGAACTCCTTGAGAGCAGGTGCTGGCTTTTGGCTTTCTTTGTATTCTCAGAGCTCAGCACAGTGACTGGCACATATTAGACTTGACTTGGTAATGTAGAGTACAGACTTAGGAAGTCATTTATTAAGCCCTTTCCAGAAGCAACGGTCACATCAATTTGATAAAAAAGGTGGAAATTGGGGTATGATGGGAGAGACAGGGGCTGTGTGAATAGTAAGGAGATGATCAGTGGATAGCTGGTTGGGATGCGAAGCAGCACCTAGGGCTTGTGGCCATCTAACTGTTGTCAGGCCCAGACATTCAGTTATCATTCAGTATTGCTGGGCTATAAATACCACCACTAAACACTTTCTAGCTGTGTGAGGATGGACAAGCCTCCATGATCTCATATGTAAAATGGGTACCCAAATCAGACAGACCTGGCTTCAATTTCTACCTCTGACACATAACAGTTATATGACCCCAGGGAAATCATTTAATGCCTCAGAGCTCCATATGATGCTGTTTAGATTGTAAGTTGCAGAGAAAATGCTGCTGTTCTTTGGTTAAAGGAGCCTCAAACAAACAACAAATGAATAAATTTATGGATGCATGAATAAATGAATGAATAGGGCGAGTAGAGCCAGTTGATCTCCAAGGTCCCTTCCAGCTCTTAATTCCATGAACCATGAACGTCAGCTGATTCTTAGTCTGTATATATCTTTAGGGAGCTTATTGCCCAGCGTGATTATTACCCGACCAATGTCTTAGTCTCAAGTTTAGAGAAAGGAAATTTTGGTTTCACAGTCAATGGTCAGCAGCAGAGTTTTACTGACCTGCAAAACTTTTATTAGCGAAGGTCTCTGCTTTTTAAGAACCTATAAACTTAATTCCTTCAATAAACTGGTTCTTCCATCTCTCTATATCCTTATCCTTTTACCTCAAACTCTCTCCTTCTCCCTCACTCTTGGCTCTTGGCCTCCACTGCCTACATCCCAAGAGAGCCACTAACCCTGAGGCACTAACCCAGAGGGCACAGGGCCATGGTGGAGAGGATCAGAGTACGTAGTACATGGCCCATAGTACAGTTTGGGACTTAGCCTTTCTAGCCGCCCCATCTATCAATTCCTCAAAACTTCGTTTTAAATACAGGCATACCTCAGAGATATTATAGGTTTGTTTCCAGGTGATTGCAATAAAGCAAATATCTCGATAAAGTGAGTCATACAAATATTTTGGTTTCCTTTTGCATATAAAAGTTATGTTTACATTATACTGTAGTCTATTAAGTATAAAATAGCATTGTATCTAAAAAACCCCTACAATGTACATATCTTAATTAAAAATACTTTCTTTCTTAAAAAATGCTAACCATCATCTGAGCCTTCAGTGAGTCAAAATCTTTTTACTGGTGGAGGATCTTTCCTCAATGCTGTTGGCTGCTGACTGATAGGGGTGGTGGTTGCTGAAGGTTGGGGTGGCTGTGGAAATTCCTTAAAATAAGGTACCAATGAAGTTTATCACGTTGAACGACTCTTTCTTTCATGAAAGATTTCTCTAGAGCATACGATGCTGTTTGCTATCATTTCTCCCATAGCAGAACTTCTTTCAAAATTGAAGTTAATCTTCTCAAACTCTGCCACTGCTTTATCAACTAAATTGATGTAATATTCTTCAATATTGCTCTATCTCAGGGAATAGGGAGGCCAGAGGAGAAAGAGCCGGGTGGGGGATCAGCTGATTGGTGGAGTAGTCAGAACATATGCAATATTTATCATCTTACATGGGCTTAGTTGATGGAGCCCCCACACTATTACAATAGTAACATCAAAGATCACTGACCAGAGGCCACTATAACAGATATAATAATAACAAAAAAGTATGAAACATTGTGAGAATTACCAAAATGTAACACAGAGACACGATGTGAGCACATGCTGTTAGGACAATGGCACCGGTAAACTTGCTTGATGAAGGGTTGTCACAAATCTTCAATTTGAAAATGAAACAAAACAAAAAATACCACACACACACACACATACACACACACACACATGCAAACCCAACAACAATAACCAAAAAACCCAGAAAAGTCCTCAAAAATTGCAATATCTGTGAAGTGCAATAAAATGAAGGAGGCAAGCAAGGAGAAATTTTGAGAGGTCCATCAAAATTCTAACCCCTAGATGTGACTTACCCTGTAGAGATAGCATCTTACTCCCTCAACTTCTAGCCTTCCCTTGGACAAATAAATGGCTAGGGAATATAGGTTCCAGGGTGGAATCAGAACTTTATGAGAGGCAGGAAAGGACTGAAACCGAAGCCCATTGGCATGCTAATTGAGAGCTGGAAATGGGCCTTTGAGTCAGAAAAGTTTGAGGAGCTATTTAGCCTAGAAAAAAAAGGATTGATCTTCAACCTGACCTGAAGACTGGCCTGTGGATCTGAATAACCTGTCTCTGAATGATTTAAAGTGGGCTGTGGAAGTCTGTCCTTATTGCTGTTAGGCTTCCAGTGTCAAGTCAAGTAGCAGCCTACTGTGTACTACTGTAAGCACAGGGGATGCAAAGAAAGGCAAAAACAGTCCTTGTCCTTGAGGAACTCCCAATCTAATAGAAGAGACAGCATGTAAACAACTATGTACAAATAGGATATCCACAGCAAAGATTATCAGAATATCAGTAAAAGCTTCTTATGGAATTTTAGCTGAGTTTTGAAGGAAGCCAGGAGGAAAAGACAAGGAGGGGAAGGATTCTAGGCATGGAGGACAGCCAGAGAAAATGCCAGGAGTAAGGAGTTGAAGTATTTAAGATATATCAAGGAGAGAGAACCCCACAGTAAGGGTGAAGGAGAGGATCCAGTTCTCTCATTTTTATTCTGGAGTTTCCTTTTCTGCAGGCACCTGGGTGCATTCGTTTGTCCATTTCTAGACAGCATTAACATTTGGACAACAATCTAGCAGTTTCAGATTTCATTTTAATAACACAGTCTGGAACCACAATCCCTTTTTGTTGTATGCGAATGACCTTTTGGTTCAGGAAGAATAGCCAGCTAGAAGGTATTTAACTAATTTTCAAAGGCTTTCATAATATCTTATTTATCATCTATTGCTCCGTATTACTGTGCTTAGCACAGTGCCTGGCACATAGTAGGTGCTTAATCAATGTTTATTGATTGTTTGTTTCTTCTACAAATGTCTTGATGCTGAAGGTTCATGGATTCTGCCTCTTGACACTTATGAAATAGTAATTATTGAAGTCCTTTTAGGAATGAGTTAAATTACCTATGAGCAATGGAATTAGTTTATCTGGGACTGTACAAGTGGAGAGTTTCTGTGGCCAAAAAAATTCATCATCTTTATGGCCAAAGAGATGAATGAGTCTCTGAACTTAGCTAGGTTGGTTCTCAGATCTCAGCAAAGGTCCACCATTGGATAATGCATAAAGCCTTTGTTTTGTGAGATCACATCTCTGTTGGCATAACCTTAAGGAATAAAGTTAATAAATAACAGTCACAATGATGTGTATGTATAGTAAAATTACAATACCAGCATCCCCTAGGCTAGCATCCTTCCTCAGTGCCTCACATGCCACGTAGGTGACCAAAGCATCTCAAGGACTTTGTCTTAAAAAGCTCTGGAAGATTCTGTTCACCTGGGAAGACTTGGAATGAGACTGGGTGATGAACTATGTGTCTATAATCTGAGAAATAGCCTCCTGAAATCTTTCTCCATCCTTCACTAAGGTGGCAAAGTTTAGGGATGCTTATGTTACTCCCTCCTTCTATTAAATATATTCTCATTAAATACCCTATTACCTTCAGGATCAACTAGGAAGTCTTTTAAAAGAATTTTTTTTTGTCATTTAAAGTTCTCTATAACCCGACCCTAGTCTTCTTTCACTTTATTCCCCTCCATACACTCCATGATCTACCTGTGCTTGTTCTCTGCATTAGACACCACATTTCTCATCTCTATGCCTTTTTACTAGCTATGCCCCATGCTTGGAATGCTCTCCTTCACTTCTTTCTCTGAGTTTCCATAGATTCCTTCAAGTCTCAGCCCAAATTCCACTTTCTTCAGGATTCTTTTCCTACTCCCCACAGCTACTAGTGTGTGTTCTCAGATGACATTCCATCTATCCTGTAATTGTTTTCTATGTTCCTCGTTACATGTGTTTACCCCCGATTGGAATGTGAGCACCTTGAATACAAAGACTGTTTTTGCTTTTCTTTGTATACCCTGAAAATAAAACAGTATCTGGTACATAGTAAATACTTAATAAGTATTTGTTGACAACATCCAGTTGAAGATGTCCAATAGGAGGCAGGGTGATAAGGGATTAGAGTTCAGAAAGGAGACTGGGAAAGGATATGAAGATGGTGCAGTCATCCAAATAGAAATGACCAATCTGTGGGAGCTGATGAGATTACCAGGACCTAATGTGTATATATAGAGAGAAATGGGCTTAAGACATTGATGTTGTACACAAAGGGGTGTGAATAAGGATGATGATCCAACAAAGGAGACTTTGAAGGATAAAATAGATAGATAGGAGAAGAAGCAGGAGAGGGCAGTGTCACTAAAATCAAGGGAGGAATTGGGAGGCAAATGGTGGCCAACACCATCAAATACTGCAGGGGAGTCAAGAAGGAGGAGGGCTGAGGAAAGGTTGCGTGGCTTAATAAGTAAAAATCATAGATAATATTGAAAAGAGTACTTTCAGTTGAGTGATGAAGTCAAAAGACAGTTTTCAGGGGTGAGAAGTGAACTTGAGGTGTGGGGAGTGTAAAAGGTGAAGGCAGCTGGTGCAGAATGGATGGAACTCAGGACAACCTGAGTTTTGACTCTGCCTCAGACATTTACTAGTTATATGATCCTGGACAAGTGACCTAATCTCTGTTTGCCTCAGTTTCCTCAACTAAAGTGGGGATAGTCATAGCACCTACCTCTCAGAATTGTTGTTAAGACACAACTAAAATTCCGTCTTTTACTAGAAGCCTTACCTAATACCTCTTAATTCTAGTGCCTTAATTATTTCCTATTTCTCCTTTACATAGCTTGCTTTGTACATTTTATTTGCGTGTTATCTTTCCCATTAAATTGCAAGTGTCTTGTGGGCAGGGAATATCTTTTGCCTCTTTTTGTATCCCAAACATTTAGCACAGTTCCTGGAACATAGTAGGAGCTATATAAATACTTGTTCCTTTTTCTACTAGCTTTCCCCCAAGAATCTGGCTATGAAAGGGAAGTGAGACAGAAGAAGTTATTGTTTTTGTCCTTCATTCTTGAAGAGGACCAATGATATCAGGAGGGTGATGTCCTGACTTGGAAGTGAATTGGATTTAAGCGAGGCAGGATTGTTCAAGGTCACCAGCCTCAATCTCTTCTCCAGAGCCATCTGGGGCCAGTGACAAGATCTAGATCAGAAAGACTGGAGATGGCCCCTGGATGCAGTGGGAGACCTTGGCTTTTTTAAGCTAAGGTCTTTCCCAGGTCTCAGTTTGTCTGATGCAATGTCTGTTCAGTGATTAAGTCTAGGTAAGAAATGAAGCAAAAATGACCTCTTTTACCTAGTCAAAAAATCATTCTGGGAGAGGAAGACTCTCAGAGTTTCTGGCCAAACAGAAACAATTACTATTTACATTCACTCTGAGCCATCAGAACCCAAACAATGACCAAATGAAGCTTGGGTTGGGACCTATTATTGACCAATCAATGAGACCCAGAGTGATTTGACATTAAAGCATGGTCCTTAGAAAAGAAATCTAGCCTGTAAACCCCAAGATACATTGTGAGGTTTCAGTGATCAAAATTTATATTCCTTTGGTGAGAACATCTGCAGGTAAAGGTATGATTCCCTATGTGGACAGAGGGAGAGAAGGAGGAAGGGAGGAAAGGAAGGAAGGAAGGAAGGAAGGAAGGAAGGAAGGAAGGAAGGAAAGAGCATTACTTAAGTGGAACTGTCGAGTCGGGTCCCCAGTGGGGCAGCTACTACTACTTAGATCATTGTTTGTCCTTTGCTCTCAAAGATGACAAATGACATCAGGAATGTGATGTCCTGACTTGCAAGTGAATTGGATTTAAGTGAGGCAGGGCTATGCAGGGTCACCAGCCTCACTCTCTCCTCTGGAGCCATCTGAGTCCAGTGGCAAGATATAGATCAGGATGACTGGAGATTGCACCCCGTCCCCCTTCATAGAGGAAGCTAGTTTAAGAAAACAGTACAATCAAATGAGGGGCTTTTTTCCCTTAAAGGATGGCAGAGTATTGAAGATGTTTGAAGGCAACAGGGAAGGAGTCAGTGGATAGAGACTAAAAGTAAAGGAGAGCAGAGACCATCAAAGGGACAAGTTCCTGCTGCTGGTAATAGCAATGACTACTTCTGCTGCTGCTGCTGTTGCTGCCTCTGCTACCATAGTATTCACTTTGTCTGGTTCTCCTACTGTGGAATCTGCTAGCAGGCCAAAGACACAACATCTCCTTGTAGACTTCAGTATATGACACCAAGTGAAGTGGGGCAGGCTAGGGATGGGGACGAAATGAGTGTGTGTGTAGAGTTCTTTAGATATGCTCCCTGTTTACCTTACTTTTAGTTGAAAAACTTTACAAAGTGGGCAGGAATCCTTCCCTGGATACAGCTACAGGGTAGGGACACAGGTCTTAGACCTCTATGTAATTTTTTGCTTAGGGCCTGCAACCCAGGACAAGGTGTCAGAAGGATTTTCTTTGCTCCACTGCAGACAGTAATATCCTGAAATAGCATGAATTAAAGGTTGTCCTTGTGGAATTTCGGAGTCAAAATGGGTGACCAAGGATGTATTACAGATGAATGTCTGTGTGAGGTTGGGGTGGAAGTGAGGCATAACCAACCAGATGTCATTGGCCATTGCTGAGTGGCTGAGGGCGTGATAGGCATTTTTCAAAAGTGCCAGTGGGAAAAGCTCTATGGGCCAGAAGGAGATAGAGCTGAGTCTATCACAGAGGATGCTGGGAAGAATCATAGGATCAAAGGATCATAGATTTAAAGCTGAAAGTGTCTAGAAGAGATCTTAGAGGCCATTAAGTCCAATCCTCTCCTTTTACACATGAGGAAACTAAGGCACAGAGAAAATAAGTGAATTACTCAGGGTCATACACCTAGTATGAAGCTGGATTCAAACTCAGTTCTTCCTGATTTTAAGTCCAACATGCTTATTATCCACTACATATAGTGGACAACTTTGAATGCAAGGCAAAAGAGGATGATTATTACTTAGCAGGCAATAGGGAGACATTAAAAGGTCTCCTCTCCTCTCCTCTCCTCTCCTCTCTTCTCCTCTCCTCTTTTCTCAACAAAAGAGTAAGAATACCAGAACTATAGATAAAAAATATGTCAGGCAATGTCAGTGTGTAGGAAGGGGTGTTAGAGATGTTTAGTAGAGTCAGGAAGACCAAAGGAGGTTAATGAAACAGTCCATCAGGGTAGTAATGAAGACTTTCAGTAAAGCAGTATCATCAGATAAAGAGAAAAGGGGACAAATATAAAAGATATTATGGAGATAAAAATGATGGGGCTGATAACTGACTGGATTTGAAAGCTGAGGGAGAGGCAGGGTTTGAAAGTAATGCAAAGATTGAGAACTAGGCAGACTGAAGGAACGATAGTGTCATTGATTGAAATAGGTCAGAAGGAGAAGTAAGTGTGGAGATCAAAACAAAACAAAACAACCATAAATAACAAGAGCAACACATTTATAAAGAGCCCTAATGTTTTCAAAACCTCTGTCCTCTCCAAAACCTGAACAGGGGGCATTATAAGTATTGTCCATACCAGTAAGATAGGCTTCGAACATATTGCTAGGATAAAGTGGGCAAAAGAATTTTTTTCTTCACTGTGGGCAAAAAATACGTTAGTTCCAAATTCCAGCAGGTGTTATATACCTGAAAAGTAGTCAGGAAAGCAGTGCAGTTAAGTAAAAAGCTCTCTGGCCCAGTAATGATAGGAAGAAAATAGAATCAGGAATTAAGGAATCTGGATTCTACGTCATTTGGGCCATGGACAATTCATTATGTGATCTTGCAATATATCCTGTCACTACTATGGACTTCAGTTGGTTCAGTTGGTGTGTGTGGGTTTACTAGACGGCCTCTGAAGTCCTTTCTAGATCTTAGATAAAGTAAGGAAGCCTGAGAACCCTCTACCAGGATGCTTGGTAGAGTATTTAATTTGCATTGGGAATGTGTTGCTCTAGTTACATGATTTCATTGGCTTTACTTTCCCTTTGTAAGTAAAATCTTTTTGAATCTACTTCAGCTATGAAAAGGTAGGTGACATGGGAAAAGAAGTTGATTTGGGACTGTAATTGTCTCAATAATGATAGAGATTTGGGGGACAATATCCTAGGGGCACTACAGTAGGACTTTGTCCAAAAGCAGGTTAAATTATTTGGCCAGCATGTAGTATGCATCAAATTTAAGACTGGTTTGGAATTTGAGGTGGTAGAATTGAAATAGTCCTGGGCAAATTCTAGTTTTCTGTTTTTTTCCCCTTGGGGAAGCTATAGATTTGAAAGAATAGCTAGATTTGCACAAATACCAACATCAAATCACTGCAGGTTTGGTTATATTGGGAAACTATCCCAATGCCCCATGTGGCATAGGGTATCTCTCCTCAGAAGCACTAAAGGTCTCAGGCCATATTCTTGATCTTTAGCCCTGGATTTATGCTGGAGGTTCCAGTCCCATTCCATCCTATCTGATCCAGGAACTTTTTATTAAGAGCCTACTATTAAGGTATAAAATCACAAATTAAAGAATGTTACAGCTAAAGGGGCCTACAGAAATCTTCTGGTCCAACCTCTCATTTTACTGACAAGGGAAACTGAGGCTCAAAGGGGTTTAGTAATGTGAAGAATACTGAGTTTGGATCTGTATTAGAATGCAGATTTTAATATTCATTTTAATATTTTAATAATCAATATTATTTTAATATTTTAATTTTAAAGTACTAGCTTGGGAAAGTCAACTTAACTGTTCTAGGCTTGTTTCCTCAACTGAGGGCAGGGAAGGTTTCAAATTTTTGATTCTGTATCTGCAGGGCCTAGAAAGTTTGGGGTACACAGTAGGTGTTCATAAATGCCTTTCCATGATTCCCTCGAAGCTATAAATCTATAAAAATAGTCACATTTATATAACTCTTTAAAGTTTGCAAACCACTTATTGTACTTGGCTTCTTCATTCTATCTTCACTACAATTCTGAGACACAGGTGTCCTCATTTGGACAGATAAACATAGGCATTGAGAAATGAAGTAACTTGCCCTGGGTCATAAACTCTTAAGCATTAGGTCATATTTGAACCCAGAACTTACTGACTTCAAGCACAGAAACCTACTAACTACATCATGTTGCCTCTATGATCTTCTGGTCTATGATTCTTAAACAACTTGCCCTTAGTTGATCAGCCTTTCCACCAGGTTCTTCTAGATCTCCTCAAGAGGTAGCCTGAAAGGCTAATAAAGGCCTCCGGACTTCAGCAAGACCTGAATTGCCTCCCAGATTGAGTCATGATGAACAAGTGCTCCACCTTGTAGACACAGTCTACAGGCTGTCCATCCACAGGCTCTCCAAACCAAGTGCCGTTTGCTTGGCTGCAGTGACAGTGATAACAGAAATTAAAGACCCTGAAGCACTTCTTCCTGAGGACAAAAAGCACTCTTATGTCACTCCATGTAGCCAAGAGGTGAACATTGGTCATTTTCTCTGGGCTTTAGGCCAGAGATAAAGTGCTTTAACCCAATTGGTGAAACCAACAGGGGAAAACAGAGGATGCCAGGTCACTAGGCCCTCAGCATTTCTAGCTCACTGAGATTTAAAAAGGTCAGTATCTGTGAAATGCTTTGAACTATTTGGATGAGATGTCCTCTACAAAATAAGTATTTATACTAATACCATGTTTTCCCTCTGTCTTCTACCCCATGTGGCCTCACCTATCATCACCAATGACAATTTGTGATTGCAAGCTTTCAGTTGCCATTTAAAGTCCTATTCCAGTACTACGTGGAGTGGTGGGTAACTGGGTCTATACCAAGGCATCCTGAGTGGAGCATGCACTCTGACAGGGCCGATGGAACACTGGTAAAGCTTTGCTCAGGGCCTGATGTTGTGCTCTGCATGTGTCTGTTGTTGAGGAGTTGCCTGGCCCATTTCAGAGAAGCCAAAGTAGGTCAGCCACCAAGGGATCAGTGGGTTTTGGCTACAGGCTATCTCCTCAGATGCATTTTGAGCTGGTACACTCAGCATTCGCACTGATGAATTGTAATAGTAATAGTGATTACATAGAGATTCATGGTCACTAAAATGCTCTATGTACATTGACTCCCAAATATTCTGAGTCTTTCTAATTGTATATGGAAAAACATAGAACATAGTCTTCTGAAAGGAATGGCTTTAAGCACATCATTAATTTGTGTATCAATTTCCTCATCTGTAACTAGATGACCTCTGATCCTATGCATGGCTTCTCACCTCCCAAAAGACCTTATATTTACTTTTTAACAATTTACTCATATGTTATTTCCTCTAAAAGAACGTAAGCTCTTTGAGGCCAGAAACTGTTTCTTTAATGTTTTTGTATCCCTAGCACCTAGCTAGGCCCTGGTACACAGTAGGAGCTTAATAAAGAGTGTTAGTGGGGCCTAATTTCAAATCCTAGCACTTCCTGTGTGGCTGTGGGCAGGGAGCCATTTAACCTCTTAGAGGCTGAAGTTTCCTCATCTGCAAGATAAGGGAGAGGGGAGAATGGATCAGATGCCTTCAAAGGTGCCTTCTAGCTCTACAGCTATGAAATTCTATGGAATACTTGGTGATTTATTCTAGTTTGCCAAACCACATAGAAGAGTGTTCAAATAGTAACAGAGCTCATGAAATTATACAAAAGGATCCCTGAAGGCCGTGTATTTACTTAGAAAATCATGAATTAGCATTACCTGTATTTTATTGAATTTTCATTTATTTTATCAAATATTTCCCCATTTACATTTTAATCTGTTTCTGGCACACTTGGGATGGGAGGGCTGTAAGCAGCCTGCAGGCAGCATGTTTGATCCTTCTGATGTAGAAAGGGAGAAAAAAAATCTGAATCCCCTGATGGATTCTGTGATAGACAGTTACTCCACAAATCAGATGCATGGGGACTGAATACAGATCTGCATCTGTCTCCTGGTCATATAAACTTTTAGAGATACACACATCCAACATATACTGCCAGTGTGGGGGATCTATGCATATGGCATTTAATACTACCTTCCTCTATTATTTTACATCCCTCCTAGAATCAGTTGATTAATTATAGTTGGGCTTAGCAAATGCTACAGGAGGGAATGTAAATCACAGTGCCAGCGAAAAGTCCTGAACTGAGAGTCTGGATTGTATTCTGTGCCATTATCTAAAGATGTGGTCTGTTTAGGTCTCAGTTTACTCACCTGTAAAATAAGGTACTTTATGAAATGGTCGCTTGAGTTCTTCTGACTTTTATTGTATGGTCCCAAGTCCTAAGAATGATAAAGCTGTTCCCTCCATGCCTTGAGACTTGGAGTAGGAAAGCAGTGTAAGCAGCAACATCAATGAGTTCGAGTGAAATTCTTGAGAAAACCTCACTCTTTCTGGTTCTTGCTGAATAAGATCCCAATAAACATATTGCAAAAATGTTTGCTTTGGGGTGTAATTTTATCTTGAAATTCACTAAAAGAGATCTCTCTCACACACACATACACATACACACACACACACACACACACACACACACACACACACACACACACATATATATATATATATATATGTATGTACACATATATGTATAAATAGCCTTGCACTTGATTATGCTTTTGGGAGGGTTGGGTTTTTTTTTATTTTTTTGGCTACATTTCCTGACTCAGGCCCAGATGAGCTGTATCTTCTTTTTGAGAAACAGAGGGGTAGTGACCCTCTTATGGGGTCTTCTCTCAGCTGGTGAGAGAAGCTGGTGCTTTTATTACAGGTGGACTCCAGGCTTAGAGAGGCTGCAGTTGCTTGATTAAATGACTTATTAATACTGATGATAACACTAAAGCTAATTGACGAACGCTGCACAAACAAAAACAATGCTGGGGCCTTTGCATTCATCAGGACACAATATATGAGGGCTTGAACCGAAATCAGACTGGCACAAGCCAGTACACTCTTTAGACAATATGGGGCTGGCCATTGCCCAGGGCCCACCGTGGCTAGACCATTTGGTAGAAACAAAGAAGGGAGTTGTTTGGGGTGTGATTTTTGTAAAGCCTGTGCCTGGAGCAAAAGCCAACAGGTAACAGTTTGAATCTTACACAGCTAAGCTTGCTAAGTAGAGGGCTTTGCAAAGAATAAAAAGGTTGGGGTGCGTTGGGGAAGGAGGGGTGCTTGGAGGAGGAAAGAAAGGGAGAAAAGAATGAGGAGCTTAAGTTGGTAGTTTCAAATCTGAACTTGCAATTTGTTTTTTAAATCTGTCTAATTATCAATATGTTATCTTTCTGTTTTGGGGGCCTATTTTCAGTTTACATAGCCCGCTCTCTAGCCTATTTTATAGCACCTTTTATTACTTCTTTACTGTTCGCCTCATTTTGTCAATACATCATTTGTTTAGCTTGTTTATTAGTTACCAGATTTTCTTCTATCTGTCATATACTTGCCCATCTCTTTCTTTTTTCCCCTCTCCCTCACTAACTCTACTTCGCCTATTTCCTCTTTACCCTTTTCACTCCTTCTACCCCTCCATCCATTCCTTCTTCCTTCTCTCCTCCACTCCTGCTTTCCTTACATTCCTTTGATCTTCTTCCCTCCCTTCTCTTCCTTCTTTTCCTTTCCTGTATATTCCTTCTGTCTTTTCTCTTTTCCTCTGTCTGGTCTAATCCTGTCCTGTCCTCTTCTGTCCTCTCATGCCCTGATTCCCTTTCCTTCTGTTCTCCTTTTCTCTCCCCCCCCCAATCTCTTCCTCTCCTCCCCTTTCTTCTTCTCCCCTCCCCTCCTCTTTATTTCCCTTCCTTCCTCTTCTCTCCCCTTCCCCTCCTCGCCTCCTCACCTCTCCTTCTCCTTCTTCTCCTTTTCTTCTCCTCCTCTCTTGTCCTGTTCTGTCTCCCCCCTCCCCTTCCTTCTCCTTCTCCTTCTCCTCCTCTCCTCTCCTCTTCTCCTTCCCTGATCTGTTTATCTATAAGCTCCAAATTCTTGATTTACCTGCGAAACAAGACATCACTCCTCTTGAAAGAACTGTTTAAGAAATCCTTGGCTATTTCAGCAGTGATATTCTTCCCCCGGCTCCCCCCGTCAAAATAAAACAAATTCAGTCAGCTCCTGCTGTGTGTCCTTAAATCCATTCCCTCCAGCTTTGCTGGTTTGAAAGCCTGTACCCTAGAAGGGGCCTCCAGCATTTGCTGGCAACCCTGCTCTAGTCTGATCGCCACAGATAGTGCTTTGGAGTGAAAAAAAAGAGGGGGGGGAACCCTCTCGTTGGAGATTTCAAAACAGATTCTACAAAGCTCAGAACCCTGTTCTTATATAGTGGCAGGGTTTGGGTTAGAGGGACTGGGGACCTAGGTGTGTGTGTGTTGGGGAGGGGGGAACTATAGTTACCAGGAACAAATAAGCAACTTAATTTATATATATATATATAGATATAGATATATTTATACATATATAT